>NC_143404.1:70275306-70900306 GCF_052110815.1 Crocodylus siamensis
TTGTGCATGTCTTTTTGTCTCAGACCAACACGGCTACCAAGTACACCTCTTTAGATCACAGTCACTCAAACATCAGAGCAAGCCGGTAATTAACGGGAGGGAAGTCACTACAACATACCTGCAGCTCTCGTTATGATTAATTCCGAACCTGGGTGAGACTGATTTATTTTTGCAGCTCTTGGTAGTGACTATGGATTAAACTCTGGTTCTAAAAGCATTCCCAGGCCTTCCATTTCCCAAACCACCAAAAAAAGAAAGGTGTCATTTTTTTCCCCCAACCGTATATTATTCCTTTAATCTTTGTACTGTTTGATCTGGAATATTGCAATATTGTTCACTGGACAACAGCAAAAAATAAAATAAAATAAAGGAAAGGAAAGGAAAGGAAAGGAAAGGAAAGGAAAAGCTTTGCCTTGTCCCACTGTTCCTGTACTTTGTGAAGTATGACAGTCCTTGCTGCCAACATGAGATAAAGGCCTGAGCCTATCACAAAGGATCTCAGGAGGTCCCTTCTTGTGGTCCCTGTTTCCATGGTGTACAGATCTGCTGATTTCTACGGCAGGCAGCAGTCCCAAAGCACCAAAGCAATTTCCAGCAGCAATAGCCTGTGAAAAAAAAAATCCTGAAATATTAGACCTCATTAACATTATAACAAGGCAAGAAATATTTGAGGATGGGGGGGAAGCAAAACATGTCTCAATTTTTTTTTATGTTAATGCATCCCCAGATTAGGGAAGCAGAGCTGAGCCAACCGTGGAGCAGGAGAAAGCCATGGCCCCTGCATTCAAATGGTTGGAGGGGGCTACCTGGAAAAGATCATGCAAACCTAGGGAGGTTCATTTCTTCCCCTCATTAGTCCAATAACTGCTTCCAACGTACTGAAAGCACAGTTTGCTTTTGTAACATTGGGAGACTTTCAAATAAGCAACCAATGATGAACCTTACAAGCCGGAGGGAGGGCGTTCCTTTATTTGGCCACTTGGAAGGATCATGGTGGCATTTTCCCTTGCAACTTATTTTTCAAGTGAAAAAACAAAATGAAAAACAACCCCACCCGGCTCTCCCAGTGTGTTTCATGTGAGCCATGAGTGGTGCATCAAGGGCCAGGATGCATAACCAGAAAGCGTGGGAGCTCAGCTGGGGGAGACTGGGAATTAGATGGCATCACTAATTCTCCCTTTCATCCGATTTTCAGCATAGAAAAAGATAACTTAGTTTGGGTGCCTGCCTATATTTCAACCTGCCGTCCTGGAACCAATGAAGCCTTCATCATTATCCATTACAAGATGGCAAGACAAAGTGTGAGCAGCAGCCTCGAACCCCCTGCAGAAATCACACCTAGCGTTGGGTATTAGTTTTAATCACCAGCAAACATAAATTCAAATGGGCAGGTATCAAAGGCTGCCGTTGCATTTATTTATTCTTTTAAAAGTTTCTGGCATGTTGGCTTTAGGGACCACTACCATGAAGTGTAAGTTATTCTGCAGCTAATTCATGGTAACTGTCCTTGCTAGGATGCTGAATTTGAATAGGAAATGTCGGGATAATCTCCTTATAGCTAGAAGCACCTCTATTCCAGGCACTTTCCAAAGAATTAAGTTTTTGGGGTTTTTTACAAATCAGAATGATGTACATAGGGTTGTATTTGGCAGCCCATCTGCCATTGAGCATTACTCTGCATTTATAAGGCAGGTTCATTTGTTTTCCTTGCCAGAGGGAAGAGTGGGTGGGTTACTGTGGAGCTTTGAATGGTCTTAACCATCACAGGGAGCAAATTCAAATGAATTTTAACAGAAGAAGGAGCAAAAACATTACCAGCAGAAGGCAGGAGTCTCAAAAATGCTCAAAGGCATAAATAATAAAGATGCAGATAGGTGTCTATTGGGATTTTTAAAGGGAGTTGGTTGCTTCACATGCTCAGGGACTTTTGAAAATACAGTCTCACTACCATTTTCAATCTGTCCCTTGGAGCTTTACAAACATAGCTCATACCCCAATGAGGGTACATTCAAACTCTTAAGGAGATTAGGGAAATATGAATGTTTGGCAGCAACATCAGAAATCAGGTTAATCCTTTGCGCTCCACACTCTCCCCGGAAGGTTTTTTCTCTCCCCTGAAAAGCTCTGCTTTTAATCAGTCCAGTAGAAAATGCAGCTAAGGTTTATCTTAGAAAATAATGAATGAACGGGCTTAGAAGTAAGACTCCTGCGCCACAAAAATCTTGTTTCAAAACAAGTCCCAACAAAACGATTGATTGATTTTTTTCAACCTACGCACCAGTGGTCTCATTTAAAAGATTTGTGGATACACAGGCATTTATTTCTTCAACTGTAAGCCAAGAAATACAGAAACAGCCTTGAGTGCCTGGCATGAAAGGCTGTATCTCCGAACATTTCCTCTTGGCTTAACTCAAGAGAGAACAAGGATGTGCATTGGGCAAAGGGCAAGGAAAGCAGAAAGAAACTTGTCTCTCTCTGTTGTTGTCCGTAGAAGAAAGGAGAGTCATCTCTTTGGAAAGTCAGCTGTACTGCTTCTCTTTCAGGATATAAAATAGACTGCTAATACCTGAAGGGCTTTGTGTAGCAGGGAAGGGAAGTCTTCTGTGAACCACTTATAAACTTGTTAAAAGTTGAGAGAGAGTACCAGGTTTCTAGAAGAATTTAGGTATCAGACTCCTATTAGATCCATGGGAGTTAGGTGGGTAAAAACCACTCCAAATCTGGTCCAAGGTATTTAGTAGTGGAGTATTAGCAATTATTGACCCAAGACCTACTGAAGTCAGTGGGAAGCATTCAACGTGACTTCAGAGGGCCACCTATCAGACCCAACCTGCTCCGCCTTTGCTGGCTTTCCCCAGTCTGTGTGATTTCATTTGAAGACTATACAAATAATAATAATAATAATGATAATAATAATAAATCAAACTGTGTTATCTTCACTTGAAGACATGCAATGCCGGTCAAAACATCAGGAAGGAGAAAGATCCCTGCCAATCTTATCCCCTGGTCAAGGGAGATCAACACTGCAGCAAGGCAAGTCATCTTCCCCACCTAAAGGCTCAACTGGAATTTAAGCCACGTCGGGCAATAAGTCAGCCTCATCAGTGTTGTCATTCAAGGGAACGCAGTGGGGTTTTAATAGGGGTAACATTTTATAAATGAGATTTATGCTCTCATCTGCAGATTTGGACTTAAAACAGTTTCGATTCACTTGTGTTACTGGTTAACTGGGATTACATGCAACATATAGATCACGGTCTTATTGGGAAAATTACCTTATGTGTTCGGGGAGGTGCCTCTGGATACTGGATACTATACTACCAGCATGACTGCTAATAAAGCTGACCGTAATCATGAGTCTAATACCGTATGATGGTTCACCTGGACCACAGTTTATAGCTGCCTGCTTTATATCAGACACTTGCTTAGGTAACAAAGGTCAACAATTCTGCTTATATTTAAGAGCTGCCATAACAAATCATCCTGTAGATTTATTTTTTGGAAAGTGCTGATTTCCCATGCATGAGATGAGGCACGAAGATCTCAGTATTATATCTAAATCCCTGCTTTGATTTAAAAAAAAAAAGTTAAAGAATCTGTTTCTTCTAGCTGAAGAATGCAGGAGATGCCCAAGCTAGAGTACGAGGTGTGCAAACGTGGCTTGCAGCCCGTTTGCAAAGGAACATGGGAGACTTCTGAAAAGGAATTAAAAATGGTGCCAAGTTGCGGCTTCATTTCCCTCACACACATATAGCAAAGTCCAAAGGGGAGAAAGCCAGGGAAAACTTTTTCACACACATACACATATACAGCCCCTGTATTCACCTCCAGTGTCACTGACTGCCATGCTCAGGACACTACACTGCATTTCATTTCTATGTATTAGGCCTTATCCTACATTTTTGCATGCACTTCAGATCTCTACTGAGGTCCGGGGGCTCACAGAGTATTGAAGGACTGAGGGATAAGGCTCATTTATCATTTATCTATGATGCCATTTAGTGGCATCAGCAGATTGAGAGAAGGATCCTATAGAATTGCATGACAGACGAGTGCAAAAAAAGTCCCATTGACTTGAGAGGGACCAGAAGCAGTTCATCTATGGTGTCTCACTGCTTAATAATATTGCTCGCATAGGCAATTTTCAAAGATCACATTCTCCTAAAAAATGTGCCGCCTGGTTTTGAACTTATGACAAGTTTCGATGCGCAGCTGAAAAGGGGATGGATAAGGTCCTTTCTTCAGTAGAAACACTCTTTTTTCTTTGTGTTGGATCTAATTCGTTTAGCTGTTATCGGGCAATTCATATCCAGATTTTATTAGAAGTGGAAATGCCTTTTATTTCCTTAGCTTATTCAGCACTCAGAGAGCTGGCAATATATTTAATTTCATCTCTACATTAATTTTCATGTTGTAATACCTATCTCCCCAATTCCATTTCCCTCTTTGAATGGGTGGATGAGAAGATAGTCCATTACCTATGAACGTGAATAAGATAAGCCTATATTGTGGATGGAGAAATACTGATGAGTGTCTGCATAATTATAAAAGTAATCCAATGATAATATGATTTTTTTTTCCTGCAGCAATATTTAAAATGTGTGTGCATGTGTGTGGGTCTACACAATATGAATCACACACAAACGTCATTGCATATTTGCTTATACAAACAAGCAGGCATCCAGCAAAGTAAAAAGACAAATAATAGATACTGATATAATGGATGGCTCGTGCCTGTATGATTATATGTGTGTATATGCAAACTCACAAGTATATATATAACATTTTAAGCCCAACAGAAAAAAGCTAAGCAGATATTGTTACGTGCTGCTAATTTACATGAGTGACAGATACACTTATGTATAATTTCCCACTTTCTTACCCTGAAATATATATATTTTATATTATTAAATGAGCGAGGTTAAGCAAAGAAATCATTGTAAGCACTCTATCATGCTTCCTTGCCAAATCTTGGGTACTAAAATAGACCAAAATAACGCAGGAAGCTTCTACCTCAAAAAGTCCAAATGCAGGTCCTTAATATTTCATTATCACAAAAACTGATCTCATTACATATCAGATTCCAGCTGTGGGATGGGGGGAGGGAGGGAGGGAGGGTGGGAAGGGCAAGAAATTCATAATGGAGGGATTATTGCTTTGACAGCATGAAAAACTTCCCTCCTGCACCGTGTCTTTTGTTCTGAGACAGCGGTGGTTTTTGCAAGTGCCTTTAGCAACTTATAATAGCCGAAGGATTCCTCAGTTCCCTGGGGTTTGTACAAATGCAGTGTGGTAGTGTTAGCTGGGTAGAATTGATTAAAAAACAGGGAAGGGGGTAAGCTGCATTTCATAGGATTTCACTAACCCAGTGCATGGCGGGGTCCGCATCACGAAACGGGAGAGGCAAAGTGATCCATGACTCCTGGGAGCCCCTAGAGATGGACAAGACCGTATCTTCCTTCAACAGACTGTAGAAATGCTCCTGGGGCCCTCCAGATTTGTAGAAACCCCTATGGCATTGCATTCCTATCACATCCCAGTGATACTCCCATAGTCACATATTGTGAGCCATGCCCACAGGTTCCTCCTGAACCATCCCTGGGTATCTTGTGTCTTCCTTCTGGATAACGTTTGGTTACCTGAAAGTGTCCTCCGGATTGAATTAGGGAGACAGGATTAAAATAAAGTCTTATACTTCACCTTCATATATTTTGTTTTTCCTAGTGGACCCCCCGACTACAGAGAGGAGGTGGACAGATTAGACAGAGTCCAGCGGAGGGCAACAAATATGGTTGTGGGGCTGGGGGACAAGACTTGCAACGAGAAGATGAGGGACTTGGGCTGATTTAGTCTACAGAAGAGAAGACCGAGGGGGATTGAATAGCAGCTTTCAAATCCCTGCAGGGGGGCTACGAAGAGGACAGAGCTGGGCTGGTCTCGGGGGGGGCAGATGACAGGACAAGGAGCAATGGGCTCAAGTTGCAGAAGGGGAAGTTGAGGTTGCATATTAGAAAAAACTCTCACAAGGAGGGCAGTAAAGCACTGGAACAGGCTACCCAGAGAAGTGGGAGAGTCTCCATCTTTGGAGGTTCAAGACCTGGGTAGACAAAGCCCTGGCTGGGATGATGTACTTGGGGCTGGTCCTGCTCTGAGCAGGGGGTTGGACTAGATGTGACCTCCTCGGGTCCCTTCCACCCTCATTTTCTATGATCCTATAACCTTCACTCCCATTCCCAGGATCCCCATCCCGATCTGGAGCCCTGCCCTCTCCTAGCCAGCCTCTCTGCTGTAAGATCCTGCCTCAGGACTGCTGGCCCTGACTTCAGTTTTGGTTCTGGGTGAATTTACACTAAAGGAAAACCTGATGTGGGAAGATGGGAACCAACCAAGATAGTCGCAGGAGTTGATCCTTGGTGTCTGCCTTTAGTTTAGCTCAGAGACCTCAAATTCACCGAGCCTCATAGGCGGGACGAGTGGCAAAGGGCCAGCCTGGCATGCACCACATGCAGGGTCCAGCTCAGGGTTCCCTTTGGGCGCCACTGGCTCTACCTTTGAAACCCTTGGTTCAGCTGGTGAATAAAAGTTGTTAGGTACCAGGTACCAGCAAGGAGGACACTTTCTTGCTGGCAATCAAACACATGCTTCACAGAGTAAGCGCTTCAGGCCACCTGGGCTTGTTTTGTGGAACAGCGTCGGGCCAGGAACGACAGCTTAAAAACATGTGTTGTGTTGTGAGGTTATTGGTTGTATTAGGGAAACATCTAGAGACCTCAGGGATTAGAGGCCCATTGTGTTAGCAGCCACACACACGGTACGTTTTGGGGCCCAGACAGCCCCACTCCGGGCAGACAAGGCCGAGAGAGGGAAGGGGTGGAAGCAGAGTCAGAGAGAAGTGGCATGGCTTGGCCAAGGTCTGCACGCTGCACATAGAAAACAGGTTTCCCAACCCTCCAGGGCCCTAGCCGCTAGCTTAGGCTTCCTCCCCATCACTTGTGAACATAATTTGGAGCAAGAAACAAAATGTGTTTCTGATGCTGGGCAATGCTTGAAAGAGTAAAATCTTTTAAGGATGTTACTAGTTAGAAAAAGCCTTAAATCCTGCTCAGAAACTGCATAGTTATTAGCATGACTATGAAAAACTAATGCTCACCTTTTATCATTATTATCATATAGTTTAGTGCTTCAAAATAGGTGCTCCCATAAATCTAGGCTTCTGCATGAATAGGTAAGAATATGCAAGTGTCTGGTGTATTCAAAGTCCCCTCTGCCTTTTTCCATCACCTACAGCTCTTCATTTTCCATCCTTTTTCAGAGGACGCTTCAATTCTCTAGGTGTAAGGGAAAGAGAAGGGAATAGGGATGTACAAAAGACAAAGCTGCAAAGAAATGCTGCCTCCAAAAGTTTCTTTCATTCAAAAGTATGGCACAAGGTCACGTTTCCTGAGGCCCAGGTCATTCTAATCAAGCCCTCTTCAGTGTCTCACAGCTTGAATGCAAACCAAAGGCGGTCTGAGAGCTTCGCTCCCTGCAAGACTTCTGCCTGACTGACAATAGCCCCACGTTTCTGTCTGAATGGGACTGCACTCAGAAGAAAATGATACCGGGATTTTCTCCTAATTTTTGTGGAGGGAAGAACAATAATATGAAGCATCCACTTCAGGGTGCATGAAAAGCAAAGGACTGCTCACACTTCCTAATGAATTGGCGACCAATGCACCCAAACCCACTCCACGGTTGGGCTTTGGGTCCAGGAAGGGCTGAATGCCAGTAAAAGACAGAGATAATTGCAAGCACTGGATCATGGGCAAATGGTTTTTCCTTTCTGACATTAAATATCTAGTGTCTCAGCAAAGCTCCTTTGCAGTTTCACCCTCTGAAAGGCGAACATGATTCAGGTGTGGGTTTTTCAAGTGGGAAGATGCAGGCTTTCAACATCCCCCTCCTGCAGATCGTTTTCCTCCTTCAGCTTTCCATTCCCTAAGCCACTACCCGGAGTCATCCCATGGCACAAACCAGGTTCCCGGTCCTCTAGCAGCTGATTTAGCAAAGCTCAAGTGCTCCTGAGCAAACCTACTGCCTTACCGCTTCCCCCAAGTGCCATAAGCTTCCGGTACCCATGAACTGCTGCCCAACCAAAGGCCACCCAAGCATCTTTCTCCCCCACCTACCACTTTAGCAAAGCACAGAGCAGAGCACAGGACAGTTTTTATTGGCCCATATGAGCAGCATCTCGTTAGTGGGCTGACGAGCCGCAGGCGGGGCTGCACCACCCCAGTTGCTCTGGCCCAGGTGTCACTGCTGTGCAGCAGGGAAGTTTGCCTTAGCGGTTACCCAACACAGCTGCTTCCCCTCCAGCTGCCTGGGACGGAGTCGTTCCAGGGAGCTGCAGCAGCCCAAAGCAAATCCTTTGCTTTTAAAATAGTGAGTTTTTTAGCTCTCTATCTCACCCTTCACTGCTGAGGATTATGGCCCTCAGGAAAGAAAAGCCCTCTAAGCAGCATTTTGCTATATAACGTTCACCAGCTGCTTTGCAGATCTGAGCCTCTGCAATTTTCTTTCATGGAAAACTTCAACATATGGGCAAAGCTTTGCTGGGATGTGGTTTCTTTCTTTTTGAACCTGTCTTTCTGCTCTCTGTACAGCACCTAACACACGAGGGTCCTGATTCCTGACAGAAGACCCTCGCTGCCGCTGCAGTACAAATGCTGAATCAAAACCGTCGTGACTCTTGGCAAACTCTTTCTAACCCCCAGAGGAGGGGTTATACGTCAAAGGCCAAATCTTGCACTGATCCATCAGGAGGGTTCAAGGATTTGAGTAAAAAATAATGTGTTTGCAAATAGGAAGAGGGGGGAAAGTGTGGTTTCAATGCACAAGAGATCTGTTTTAAGAGTAAATTTAGGATCATCTGGATATATTCTGTTTCTTCTATGCAGCTGCATTAGGAACATTAAAAATACGAAACAAGCCAGGAAAACAAACCCTGGTAATTACCTTTTCCTCCTGCTAATGTTTTATTGAGTTGCTTTATTGAGCCCTCCATCCTATAATCACAGGAAATTCTAAAATGCACTATTTGGAAGCCAGGGGAGCTGATTTTGTTCCAGTGGGTTATTATGGCCTTGGCAAAACCTGGAGGCTGCAGCAGAGAGGAGAAAAGCAAGGCTGAATGAAAAGGGGGATGTCATTCCCAGGTGGAGATGGAATAAATCAGGGGCGTAGCCAGTGCCATATACAAGTCAAAGTCATTCCTTTCATCTGAGTTATATTTATTTCCCCGAGAGGTTTTTCCCCCCGGGTCTGACCCATCGCAAGCATCCACGTCGAACATGCATCTGGCCGCCCGGTGCATTAGAAAAGCTACAGTGACCTTTTCGGTGAGCAGTGGCTTGGTCCTCTCCTTGTTGCTGGCCTAAGTAATAAAAGAGGAAGGGAGGGAATACAGAACAGCAAAAAAGGTTAAAGCTGGTGCCTGTAGGTCTGCAAGTAGGTTATGGCGCTCTATGAGCTGGATCTGAAATATTAGCTGCCAGAATAAAAGGTAGCAGCAATGGGTGACCCCCAGACGTCTTAGGGCACATCTGTATGGCATGAGAAGGTGGCAGGGAGTGCCACCGTGAATGTCCCCTGCCCACCAGCTCTTACACCGTGGGCTGTATGTACTGAGGACAGCTCGCATGAGTACATTAGAGACTTGGGCTAAGTATAGACCAGGGCTGAACTGATTCAGTTTTCACAGGTTAGTCTAAGCTGCGCAGATTGAACTGATAAGCAAGTGAACGGACGTTCACTTTTGATTCTGGAAATGCAGCCGCATGCCTGCAGAGGCCCAGGCCAGAAGCCGGGGGGGGGCGCTAGAGTGCATTCCCCGAGCCAAGGCTCGCCTGCCCACCCTGAGAGGGGAGGAGAGGGGGTCGCAGGGGAGGGCATAGCATCCTGGGATACTGTGGGATTGTGTTTTAACTTGAATCTGGAGGGGATGTGGGACAGAAGTTCAGTAAACCGATTCAACCTAAATCAGTTCAGTCTGCTACTACATCCATCCAGGTTTCTCTTAAATAAGTTTTGAAAGCAGTTTGTGTGCACTGAACTTCAGTTGTGCTGCAGATTTGAACCAGTTTCCGATCCCTTGTACCGGTTTACGTGTAATTCGTGTCCCTTCAGAGTGGCACTGGGCATTGTGCTCAATAGCTACTAGGTGGCATGTGTTGGCATTCAGAGCCTAGAGCTAGACTGGGCACACAAGGGACATTTTCACACCCCTGGTCTTCCCTTTCCCTGCCCTTAGAGCTGGGGTCTGCTTGGTTAAATACCTAAGGTCTGTTTCTAATGAGATCTGCAGCCGCGTTGATGAGAACGGAGGTCTTCAGAGACGATCTGGAGGGGCCTCCTGGTCAGGACCTTCATAAAGGGAACAACAGTTCTGAAAACAGATTGGCAAGAGGAGCAAGGAGGGAAAGACTCGAGAGCCCGGCCAGACTTGGAAAATTCCACGGAGCCGAATGACACTTCCTGCTGTGTGTCTGCCAACAGGGGCCTGGCCATGAATATTTTGTGCTGTGTCTAGCAAGCATTTCACTTCATTTTCACCAGTCCTCCTGGGGCCAAAGCAACAAAACAACAAATTCGAGCCCCGCATTTCTCGAAAAGGCTCCTCCGCACGTTGCGTTCCAAGCAGCAACCCTTCTTGGAAACAGAGGCATCAAATCCCACGTGCATCAGAGACACTCGGTCTTAAATTTCTGCCGCAGGGCTTTTTGCACGTTCTGGATTTTCTCCGTGATGACCGTGTCGCTCAGGTGATCCCCAAACTTTTGCTTGAGCAGAACCCGAATGATTTTGATGCATCGCTCATCCATCATGGGCTTGGCCTCGCGAAAGGTGTTGCCTCTCCGCCCAGTGATGGAGTGGCTCTGGATGTAGTCGGACGTGAAGAGCTTGTAGAGCAGGGTTTTGCAGGCGGTGCTGATTTTCTGGTCGAAGCGGATGGCTTCTTTGAGCTGCTCCTTCGTGTAGCCGTTAAACAGCTCCACCACCTCGCAGGGCTGCCGGTGGGGCTCTTCCTGGAAGGAGAGCGATTCCAGCCGCTGCACTTTCCGTTTCAGGGACAGGACCTCTTGCTGCAGGTCCAAGACGATCCTCTCCAGTTGCTCAATCTTCTGTACCCTGCAAAACAAAAGATCAAGCATGCACGCGTGAATCCGAGTCGCAGGCCACCCTTCGCCTTGTAACCGGTGAGGCTCGGTGTGTCGTGCTGACTCAGATAACAGCTTTTCTCCCAAATACCTGCACCCTCTATGGCTGGAAATCCAGGCTAGGAATGGCTGTTTCTCTCCCAATGCCCCCCTGCATTCAGCTATAGTGGACTTGGATATAAGGGACTTATTTTAACCAGAACAGAGCCAAACATTTCTGACTGCCCGAAATATTTGGGAGCTTGGTCCAGCTTGTTTGTTTTGTTTTATTTTAACTTAGACTCCCAGGTTAACTCATGAAAGTTTGCCTGGATGAGGATTTTCACCTTTGGCTTTATTTTAAAGTTTAGAGGAGGGTATCAGTCTGTCCTGGTTTTGTCTTTACTTTCCCAGAGTCCTGGGGCAGCTTGGTAGAGTCAGAAACAAAACTCGTAGAGACACACAAGCAATGGCAGTGCAGGATGCATAGTGCAAAGAGGGATTTGCTTCTGGGGAATCAAATTGTCTAGAGACTCAGGACCCAGATCCTACATTTCTCATGCAAGGCGGTGGCAATGACAAAAGTGAAGGCAAACTGTCAGTTGTCCATCAAAGGTAAATGATGGAGGCATATGCTGAAAAGTGATATGATTTTTCAGTGTTTGGGATCTCTGCTGCCTGATACTAGTACTGAAACCCAAAAGTCTGAAGGAAGCTGTAACCAGAGTCTACCCATGTTAGGGGTTGATCCGTCTTGGGTCTAAAATAATGACCGTGCGTTGTCAGGCAGCTGTTATCTAAACCCAGTTATTTTCTGAGGTATTGGGGGAAATGGAGGCACAGGTGCCTGCACCAACCTGCTTCTTCCAATAATTTACCTTTCCATTGCACCAGAGCCAACATTTTGCTGAACGACCTCAAAATCCTCCGTCTCCTGAGATGCTTCCATCTTTGGTTCATCACAGCTGAATTAGAAAAAAAAAACACAGCACAATAAATAATGGAGCAAGATGTTTCAGATATATTTCCTAGGGATTAAACCAGCCAGCTCCACTGTCATTAAATCAAGCGTTAACTTGATTTAGAGGAAAATATGATAGTGCCCAGTGTTAAAAGACAACCATTTTAGACACCTGTTGCAGATCTCGGTAGCTGGCATGGAAAAGACTAGCCATTTTAATACATGGTAAATATTGTAGACTTGATTTCCAGTTATCTTACCCATGTGAAGTCTCCTATGACAAACCTAAATACTACCATCTCTGACGTGACATTGATATAAACTACGACTTCATTGACTGGCAAGGCAGTGGAAATCCAGGCCCTTGCTATAGTTTCAGCAGATTTATCCTGAGGTCAAATTCTGGGTCTCTGTGGGCACAGAAAAAGCTGCACTGATTTCTGCCTTGTCCTTCTCAAAGCCTTCCGGGCAGAAATGCAGAGCCCTCCACAACTCCTCCAGACCCTCAGGGGACTTCCCTTTATCTGCTAGGCCTTGAGAAGCAAAACAAACCAGCACGTATGGCCTCAGGGAACAAAAACACGGCTCTGCAAGCATGCACAGGGTGCGATGAGATATGGTTTGAAAAACATGCATCATCCTAATTGCTCCTGAGCATATTACCTGTTTGCGTAGAGCCGTTGCTGGCATTGAGCTAGAATACCATCTGACTTCCTCTTCACTGCCAGGGTGAGATAATCTAGAAACAGGATTGGAGTACGATGCAAAAAAAAGAGAGAGATGTTGCATTTGTTATCACCTGGATCCCTCGGTCTCCAGGACCGGTTCATCTAAACGCTTCTGCTTGATATCAAGGAGTAGCCTGTCACCAAATGATCAGCCACGTGTGACTCAGGCCTCTTATTTATATCTCGTAGAGAATTTGAGAAAACACTTGTCCTACAACACCTATTTATATTTCGACCACAATGTCCATAGCAGGTTCTTGTGCCATCAGCTAGGGCAGAGAGAGGTGGATGACAAAGAGACAAGAGTCTAGGGACACTAGTGTAGTAATCGGTATGGATGGAAACACGTAGTAGACAGGGTGATACCTGCATGGGTTATTTGTGGGTTAGTGGATGAATGGATACAGGGGCAAGATGGGCAAAACTGGAAAGGATCAGATACACAGATCACCATACTTCCCAAGGCATGATAATTAATTAAGCAAGGAGAGCTCTTCACTGGCTTATATGGAAAGAATGATTAGCATGTAAGAAAAGTTTGGGGGTTTTTACTGGGCTCAGTATGGCCTGAACAACCCTCTACCATGCAAGGGGTCACCTTTTAAATCAAATGAGAAATGCTAAAGATAGAAGGGAGGCAAGATGACCCCTTGCATGGTAGATGGTAGTTCAGGTCATACTGAGCCCAGTAAAAAACCCCAAACTTGGTACTAGTGAATAATGCAGTGTGCCTCGCACTTTGAGATGTCTCACCCCCAAGGGGGGCACGCTGCATTATTCACTAGTACCGGCATTAACACTGGCATCCAAAGCAGAGCAAGAATTGGAGCAAATTGATGAATGGGCCCCCTTGCACAGCCTGTAATCGCAGCTGCTTTACTTCTGGTCGCTGTGGCGGGCCTTGCTTCTTCATTTTGGGATGTCCCAGGCTCAGCCAGGCTGACAAATGGAGACGCCGGGCTGAAGGCACTTGAACCATGGCGAGGCACCGACACTGCGCAGTGGGGCCCGGGGTTGCTGCCAAGGCTGGGTCTCCCCTTCGTGAGCGAGGAGGCTGCCTCCTTGTGCCGGACGCCCGCATCATCGGCCCCGAGTGACGGCCTGGCGTGGAAGGCCCTGTTGCCAGCGTACTTCCTCAAGGGGCTTCCTGGGGTCCACTTGGGAAAAGTCTTCCTCGATTTCTTAAGGGAAGGAGACAGCACATGGTGCACGGTGGGCTCTTCCTCTGAAAGCATTTAAGGTGGCATACAGTTAAACGGCATGCACACCACATCCAGACTCCCACTGCCCACAACCACGTCCTCAGCCCTGACCACATGCACACAGCAGTAGGAGTCACAGGGGGCTAACGAGGGTGCATTTTTATCCCATCTCGTTTAAGGCCACTGTGGGTATAAGCTTACCAAGCGCAATTGGTTTCCTAGAACCAAAACACTCTTTTTTTGGCCTGTCTCCCTGCTCCAGTGCAAAGCTGTACTTACTTAACTTCTCCAGGAGCTGTCTATCTTCCTGCAGCCTCTTCTCTAAAATATCCTTCTGCTCTGCAGGGAAAAGGAGGGGGTTTGGGGTTGTTTTGGGGTTTTTTAATGTTCCTCCTGGATGCTCCCAAACAGCCCAGAGGAGCAAGCCGAGGAAGGAATGAGGCTCACTTACCACTGATGCCTTCCACGACCCCCCAGTACAAACCACTGAAGCCAGGGCAGCGGGCCAGCACCTGCTCCCCAACGGCGTAGAGGTGGAACGGCTTCCGGGGCTCCTTGATGTTCTCGATGTTGATCACGCGGCTGCCGTCCGGCCAGCTGATCAGGACGTACAGCCTTGCAGCCATGGGGGCCAGCCCCACCTGGAGAGGAGATGAGCAACACAAAGTCCTGCTATGCCAATTCCCCCTGGCTGGCGTCTTAGTCCTCCATCCTTTCCCCTTTCATTACTAGGGATACACTCCAGGCCCCTGGATCCTGGGAAGAATTTGTGATCAAATGCCTAATCACACCAGCCGGGTCATCGCACCAGACACCTAATCCTTGCAAAATCTCGGCCGTCCTTGGCTGCAAATAGTTTGCTCCGCATTTGCGAGGACTGCAAGGTTTCTGAGCGACTTACAGTTATATGAGGATGCAGTTTCGACCCCCGACTAAATCAGGGCGCTCACCAGCAGCTTAGGCGTGGCTGAGACCAGTTCATTATAAGAGGCGAAATCAGATCTCGGGTTTTGAGTTAAAGTCTGGCTCTGGGGTAAAAATAAGGCTACGGTCGAGAATGGATTGGGAATAATCGGGAAGTCGCGTGCTAGTGCTACAGTAGTGAATGCTACGGAAATGGTTAGAATTAGGAAAAATAGCCTGTTTGAGGGGTTTATAATCTGAGGAATGGGGGTATCCTGCTCAGGTACTGCAATGAGTATTTGAAAACCACAGTTCTTGCATGGGAGAACTAAGGCGGGGGGAGGGGGCGGCTTACAATTAACTCTTTCAACCCCACATGTGCAATCAAGTGACCCACATTTGTGCCCGGATCTGCCTGCTCACTGCTTGCTGGTCACTGCAGTCGAACGGGTGGCAATATCACCAGGTGGTGGCTCCGCATGAGCGCCCAGCTCTCCTCCCTAGCGCTCTGTGCGCTTTCAGTCCAACTAGCGTCACTGACATTTCCCTTTCCCACAAGACTGAAGCACAGTGAGGCACAGAGAGCCCCTTTCTGCGTACTGATGCTAACCAGGGTGGATTGGGGGATACAAGCCAGCAGGTTGGCTTGCTGTGTGACCCCGAGCAAGTCACTTCCTTTCTCTGGGCCTCAGCATTCTCCTCCTGCAAAATGGGAATAATGGAGCGGGCAGCCTTTGTCATGGGATCTAGAAAGGAGGAGCATGATGGAAGAGGGAAGAGTGAGTCCTGGACTGGAATAACCAAGCATGTTGCAGCGTGGCTTTCTACTGGGCAGATGAGAGCAAAGCTCGCAGGTCCAAAGCACCTTTTTTCAGGTGTGCACATTGTCATCAATACCTGCCAAAGGAATCCCACTCAGCTTCTCTCTGCTGTGGTGCTAGGTGCTTATTAACCAAGGTTTGCCCACATGGACATGAAAGCCAAAGGGAAAAAAATCACCACCTGCACTGTACAGAGGTGGCTATGAAACACGCCATGGGTAAGTAACTTGACCAAGGTCAAGTTACTGAGTCTGTGGCAGAGGAATGGACTGACAGCAGATCTCCTGAGCTGCAGCCCCGTGCCCTAATGACAAGAGTCTCCATCCTCTTCCACCCCCACTTATTAGCAATACAAAGTGCTTTTCATTGTTTGGGAAACAATTGTTTCAGTGCCTGGCAGTCTGGCTTGGCTTTTCCCTGCAAGATAATGATCAAGGGGGAATAGCCACAAGCAAGCAGCAAGCAAGGGTGAGCTGGGAGGCCATGCACAGACAGAGGCACCCGGGCTGCCCAGAGGGTCAGCTCGAGATGAGTGACCCACAGCCATGCCTGGATACGGGATCCCAGAACAGCCTGGGAAATGAATCTAAGGCTGCCAGACAGCAGGTGGGTTTTGAAGAGACACAGGCAGCCAGCTGCCAGTCCAAAAATGAGCGAAGACTTAATCCTACCTTGGTAGAAATGGGTTTGGGAGCACAGGTCAGACCTCACACAGTCCAAACCAATTTGTTTGATGCTGCTCTCCTCTGGCTTTGTGATGCCCAAAATAAAGGCTTGGTGTTTCCTGCACCATCCACATTTTGAGTCCATTAACCCCGGGCTCTGACCCCTATGCAGAAAACTTTCTTGTTCTTCTTCCCTTCTGCCATCTTTTGCCCCAGCCTCAAAATGAGTTTTGCAAGAATTGTGCAAATTCTTTTGCCAAAAAAGAATAAAAAGGCAAGTAACTTTCACCAACCTTGTAAGCTCAGTGTAAAACAGTCATTCACCTGCCTATTTAATACTGTCCTGGGATTTATCCTACTTCCAAGTTCACCAGGGCACCCCAAGGAAAGACAAGGTCTAACAGTTACGAACTGCTGGAAGACCATTTTAGACTGGACAGAAGGAAAAACTTCTTTACTGTCGGAGTCTCCAGAGTCTGGAATAGGCTCCCCCCAGAAGCGGTGCAAGCACCTACTCTGATCCCTTTAAGAAACGCATGGATGCTTTTCTTGCTGGGGTGATCTGACCCCCGCTGACTTCCAGCCCTGGGGCGGGGGGCTGGACCCGACGATCTTGCGAGGTCCCTTCCAGCCTGAATGTCCATGAAATCGATGCCATGCCCCTCACTGCTTTTTCATCTATCAATGGGCTTGCCCCTGAAACACAGGCGGCTAATAACCATCCCGTCTAAATGCACAAGGACTGTAAATAATCCTGGTCTCGAGACCAAGAGAGGGGGCTGAGATAAATGCATAGCTGGCGTTTGTGCCCAAAAGCTTGCAAAGAACAATTTTCCCAGCTGTTCAGCTGGTCTAATAAAAGACATCACATCTAGCCAGAGAACCAGCTCAGATTTTACCTCCCTTAACTGCCCGGCCAGGTTTATAGCCCTGTTTCAAAGCGGTTAGCGAACCAAGCTGCAAACACAATTCAAGCCTAAAGAGGAACTCTTTGAATCACTTCCCCTTTTTTTGGTGTGTGTTTAAACCTCATCTCCTTAAGTGCCTCCTGTGCCCTCCAAGCCCACTGACTGGCCTCTTTTTTTTTTTCCAGTTTATTTTAAAGAATGCAAAAAGAAAAGCTAACGACGCACGCACAGAGGAAGAGAGAGACAGAGACAGAAAGAGAGAGACAGAGAGCAGAGCCTGACATCAATACATCGCAGTCCTTGCCTGGTTAGCACGGTAGAGTCTTGCAAAATGTCTCCTGTCTATCCAGCTCTCAGCTGTCTGCTGCAGAAGGGAAGGTAGCCGCACAGTTGTTTTGCCTCCTGTGCATCCCCTCACCACAATTTCTCGCCAGGTTTCCTTTGTCTGGGTGAGGAGCAAACCCCCAGGCAGCCCCCAACTGCAAAACAAATACACCTTTCTGCTCTCTTTTTCTTTCTTCTTTTTGGGTTGTTTTTTTTTCCTCCCCCTCCGAAAAAACCTCGTGTCAGTCGGTTTCTTACCCGAAGAGAGAACAGAAAAGAGGAGGAAAAAGGCTTGGGTTTTTTGGAGCATGAATAAACCTTGCATTTCCATGAGTTATTCATGAATAATTCATGAAAATGCATGATTAATTCAGGTTCATGAATTATTCAGGATTAATTCGCGAACATTCCTGGTTAATTCATGCTTGTGCAGCGAGTGAGTCACGCTCTAGGGCTTGGTGAATTCTTCTTTTCTTTCTCCCCCAGACGGATGAAGAAGAGAGGCTCGCAAGGGCCCTGCGCGGTACGCCTCCCCTTTTTCGGCACAGTATAATAACCCATTCTTGGGGCCCTTCAGAAGCCAGAAAGGGAGAGCGAGCGGCAGGGCGCCTGAAGCCTGCAGGCTACGGAGGAACAGAAAGAACTTGGAGACAAAAGGAAAAACTTGGCAGCAACCAGCACCCTTTCAAAGCACCTTTGGGAAAACACCACCCCAACCATATTGTGCATTTCCCCCCTCTTCCTCCATCCGCAGCCAGCCCTGGATAAGATATCTCTCATCCATCTCCTGTCGCCTGCCATGTATTGAAACCGAGAAGGCGCTCAGGCCCAGCCGGAGGAAGCCAAGAACGACGTTTCTCCATCTGCCCCTACGTAGCCTTGCAAACCACCTTGACTTCTTTGCATAGACCCCGAAAGTCCAGCAGTTTGCAACTGGTTTAATTGAGTAATTAAATTATTCTTGGTGGCAGTCAACCATGGGGCTCACCTCCTGGGCTTAGCTCGCTGGCTAGATGTGGTCTTGCTGTATGGTTTTGCTGCTGGGGTACTGCCATCCCAATACCCCGTGCATATGTGCAGAGAGCTTTTCATAGCCACTTGCTTTGCTATGAACAGGCAAGTTCTCCTGCAGTAGCCAGTGAAAACGACCTCTTTTCTGCAGTCAGATACTTATGACTCCATGGTGGCAACTGGGATCTGGACTCCATCCCAGTTGCCCCATTGGGTACCTCACCAGTGACCACTACAAATAACAGTTTCCTTTGAATAGTCTCATTAAAAGCATCAGTACAGGGTGTCCCTACCACCCTTTGTACCTGTGAGATGGGTATAATCATTAGAAGTGACCTGAACCAGAATCATAATTGCACCTTGCTCCAGATCTGGAGTTCTCGGGTCTGCCATTCTCCCACCCCGGAGCCCAGGGTCTGGGTCAGATCAAGAACTAGATCTTGTTCTGGAGCTGCCAAGTATGTGCAGAAGTTCATAGCATTTCTTGAAAGGACCAGGATAGTCACGAGCCCCTGCAATCTAGCCAAACTCACAGGATTTCCTCCACTTGCGACTGAGATCCTGGGGATGTTTTGGGTTTGTTTCTGGGGGAAAGGGGTTGAGAGCGGTTGCAAGATTTGTGCCAGAGGGATGGGCAATTGTCAGTGAAAGCCCCTTTTGAAAGCAACCCTTATCAAAATGATGCAGTTTAGGTGGGTGGGGGGACACTACTGAATAACCCAAGGCCTTAGGGGGGGTCTTGGCTGTAACTCCAGACCTCACCAACATGACATCTCCCTTCTCCAAAGGCATTAACATCATCATCCATTTCTGCCATCAGCATCTCAGAATCAGGTATCTGGGAGGGGATCAGAAAAAATGGCACAAATTCTCTTATAGGTAGCTAGGTTAGAGCTTATTGCTGTGCTCACCGTGTCCCCAGGACACACACACCAAGTGTGATCTGCAGGGACACGAGGCATTGAAATGTGTATTTTACTCAGCCTGGATAGAGGGTGTCACGGGAGCGTGTAACAGTTTGCAGGCGCACCTTTTGGGTCACCAAATCCAGGCCGGTGCTTGTGCAAACAACTGGCAGCAGTGGGATGGAGTGAGCCTTGTAAATACTGCACCTGGGAGCAGGTACTCCGTTACCCAGGGGGTATCATCCCTCCGGCCCCCAGGGTGAGCAGTGGCTCCTTTTGATTGCACAAGCGATCCTTGGCAGTCTGCATTGCTTGGAGAAACGGAGATGGAGCGATCCTGGTATCTCCTCAGCATAAGTGTCTGCCAGCCTTTCATGCTCACAGGGCCCCTGCCATGGGCTAAGCATGTGTATTCATGACAGTGTCTGCACATGAATAATCGACAGCTGAGTGTCCGCGGCCGTGGCTTGCTCGTGAATCATTCGTGCTGGTTCCTGCTTCATTTGCACGTGCCGCAGCAGTCCTGGGTACCTTTTGCGGTCTCAAAGCAACAGGACAAGCCTCCTTCTCATGTTGGCATGTTCACAACAGAAGCAGATGCACAGAGGATGCAAACACGGTCCAAGGGAGTGCTGGCTGACACGTCTTCTTGAGCGTGGTGAAACAGCACAATTCCCCCGCTTCAGCAGGGCTGGCTGGGAGAAGAACAGCAGCTAGAAAACTGACCTGTCCTATAGCTTTCTTCTTCAGTGAATAGGGTTGCACCATCTTCCTCGATGGAAATCTCTAAGGGCAAGTTAGACACACTTGGCTGGGATAGGTTAGCCTGGGATGCTCCTGCTTTGAGCAAGGGGTTGGACTAGTTGTGACCTCCTGGTGCCCCGTCCAGCTCTGGATTCCTGTGATTCTCTAGAAATGTGTCTTCCGGTTCTTCTTATTCCTGAATAATTCATGAACCTGAATTAATCATGCATTTTCATGAATTATTCATGAATAACTCATGGAAATGAATAGAAACCCACCAGTAGTTCAAGAGGGCCTTCATCCTGGCTGGGGATTTGGACCCCTCAAACTCTGCTACAAAGAGGACACATTCGTCGCAGCTGCAACTTATACCTATGGGTTTGTAGTTCTGAAAAAACTGGGTTTTGTACCTATTTGGGTCTATGACCATGCATTCAAATACAGGGCAGAGGCTAAATAGTATTTCTTAAGGGGGCATTTTAATTCAGCAAGTGTGAGATATCCAGGAGAAGCATTGCGTTGGTGCCAAGAAGAAGCGAAGCAAAATCCTAGCAATAGCTTGGTTGGCAGCTAAGTAGTGCAGGGTGTTATCACAATGTGTGTTCACTTTAACAAGCCCAGGTTCAAGCCCTGGCAGAGTGCAGCACAGGTAAAGATATAAATATCGGACTTGCCTTAAATCCCCATTGATCAGCATCAAACACCCAGCAGTCTTGGCGCTGGAGAAGAAGGGGAGGGCAAGGGTCAATATTAGGAGCTTTAGCAGAGCTGTGTGAACGATCACTGCTCTCCCCCCCCTTTTATAAGGCCTAAATTTCCTTTGTCACTATAATAAAAGAGAAGCAGCAGCAGCTTGCTCATAACTTGGCCAAGATCAGTGCCCTATGCTTGAAGCCCACGGCAAGACTCCCGAAAGAAACTGCCTCTTGAAACACCAGCATCCCAGCGTTGGCCGATCCGCAGCTTTTCATTGCTATCACTGACACCTGCCTCTAGAAATGGGGCTAGGAAACGAATCTGTCCAAGCAGCTTGCATTAAAGAGGCCTCACCAGAGGCATGTGCAATCTGCCAGTTATCTGCTTCTGCACCTATGTCCCTGAACTTGAGAAAGCAGCAGAGCCAGATGCTTCAGGTTTCTCTCAATCAAGGCTGTTTGGCAAGCTATGACCCACGATATGTCACTTATTCTTAGCCTTGAAGTCTCCTGACCTAGGGCATTGCTGTAATAAATCCTTCATAGATGTCAACCTATGAATAAAACATGCTACAGAGCAAAGAGAGAGAGAGACTCCTCCAACCCTTCTTTCATGCAGACCTATAAAAGGTGCTGCTAAAGGGGAAAAGCTCTTGACCAGGTCTTTTGGTGCTGGAAATGAGCTTGAATGACTCCAGTGCAGATTTGGTGACTTTGACTAAAGGATCTTCTCCTGTAAATTTAATGCCAGCCTCCCAAAGCAGCTGCAGCCACTGCCCAAAGTCTGAGGAGCCTGTCCATTAAATGTGCCAAGACCCCTGAAACCTGCAAACACTTCTGGGTCCGAATTGAAAGACAACGGAGTATCTTCTGTTTCTGCCTCTCTTCGCTTTCTTTACAGATAGAAGACAGCCTTGAATACCCATAACACCTGAAACGCAAGCTCTGCTATGCTGAACAACACCCTTGGGATAACTGTACCAATGCAGAGTGCATCAGGAAGCTTGACTACATTTCTTTTGTGCTCTGTAATCATATTACACTCATTAACTCCCTGGGCAGTACAGGGCTAACTTTGTGGTGCTTCTCACTTGTTAGATGTAAAAAAACCAAGTCCCCACTGAAGTGATCTGAGGCAGGGTGTGTTGTCCTCAGGGCACAAGACTTCATTGCAGAGGTCTCTCTACACCTTTATTTTCCAAGGGCTGAACACAGCAGAAGAGTTTGTAAGGTACCGGAGTGAGTGATATGCCAAGAATAAAACACCCAGACTTTCAGCCATTTGAATCCACTTCAGCCGCGGGAAGCCTACTTTGCAGAGCAGACCCTATCCTCAGCAACAGAGCTCGGTGTGGAGACATATCACCTCAAAAGCAGGCAAGAGGACAGGAAAAACATGGTCCAGGTTGCTCTCAAACCAGGCAGTGCTGGAAGAAGGGCAACAGCTGCCTCCCCACAGAAAAGCCTGTGCTGTGCCGTCCCATCCTAGCACAGTGATGGATGCAACGCCACTTTAATTTGCAGCGAGCCAAAATAAACTACGTCAGAGGAGTTTTACTTTAATGCGCCAGAAAGTCTTTAAAGCATCCAGAAAACCTGCTCGTGCAAACAGTCACGCTGTTGCAGTGCAAGAAAGGGCAAAAAACGTGACGTGTACAAGCGCCCCTGCTGTCCTGGGTAGAAGAGGTACACAAGGAATACAGCTGTGCTTGAGGACAAATCTTTCTACCATGCACTCAGCCAGGACATACACTTGCCCTGAGGACTCCCAGCAGTCCAGGAAGACAGCTACAGAGAAGGAGGAACTGTTAAAAAATGCAGAAGAACAATATTTAATCAACAGGATCCTCTGACTTCCGGCAGTGGCTGCAGCTGCTTTGGCCTAGCAAAGGTTGGAGCAAAAACATCAAGCCAAGATAACGTTCAATCTGCTTGCTTCACCCAGTGGGAAGAGCGGGGGGCAGAGGCAGTTCCTTGCAGGTCTCTAATGGAAACATGTAGAGGAGGAAAGTGAAAGCCCTAGGCAAGAAGGGAAAAGCCACCCGTGACTGTCCCATCTGGGATAACATTGGCAGATGCAAATGCTGATTAGCAGCGGCTTGATTGCATTGACTGGATTGCTTGTAAATTTAAATAAGATCCAACCACCTAATATTTGGTATCTTCCTGAACAAGAGGTGGAGGGCAGATAATTTCTTAGGAAAATAGTTTGCTCTTTAGCTGCAAGATTAAACTGAAATGATCAGATGAGCTGAGACCAACCCTCTCCTTTTCAGGGAGCACACTTTGCCCCTATAAAATGCACCCTGGGCATCTGTCAACGCCCTTGCTCCTTTTCTCTACCTCCATGACTGTAGCCCTCCATGAAGAAGCAAATTCAGTAAGCAATCGTGTGCCTATAGTTCAAAGCCATGTGCAAGGTTACAAGTGCAGATTTTATGCCTAGCACTCACACCAGCAAAAATATGCCTTTGAAAATCCAGTCTCTTGCTGATGAATAAGGAACAAAAAGTTCTCCCTTGGTCTAGATCATTAATTCCTAGCCAGGGTGCTGCGGCACCCAAGGATGCCTTGAAAATCTTTCATGGATGCTGCACTGTGCATGTTAGTGCTGACCGGTGTGCACACCAGATTCACGAGTTAGACCTGGAAATATCAAGTAGGATTGTGTTAAATCCATTCTGACCTGCTGTGGTCTTTCTGAGCTCCTGTAGCAGCACAATCAGTCTAGTATTTTTTTCTGTAGTCAAAAAACAAGTGAAAATTAAGAGCTAGCATTTTGCAAAGGGGAACCTCAAAACTATTGAGGCTGAGAACCACTGATCTAGGGGATCAAACGGTGCAGTGAACTGGCTATAAAGTGTGGAGATGAGATCTCCTGCAAACCACAGGTCTCTGGGATTACGCTGATGAGCGCCATAAAACACCTACAAAAGATGAATGCCAGGAGACAGTGCTGTCCCCAGAAGAGGCTCTTGATTTTCTGAAGAGCTCAATGTGCTGGGGTGCATGCTGGGAGCTGAGCTCTTGTGAATAACAAGCCATCCGTTTCCTGCAGGGTGCTGCAGATGCTGTTAAGGGATGTGCAACAAGCTGTGTGTAAGAAGGAGAAAGAAATTAGAAGACAAAAGACAAGGGAGGGGGAGAGAAAGAGAGAAAAGGTGAGCAGGGGGAGAGGGCGCAGTGCTAGGAGAGGTACTTGTGCTGTATCTCTACATTGGTTAGTCTGTACAATGCAGATCTAACCTGCTGTCTACCTGAATTCTCCACCAGGAAGCATTCAGAGACACGGATACATATGACAGGCATCAACGTAGTGGACTGTAGGAAGAGATGCTCTCCGAAGGGACTGACTTCGCTTTATGCATTCTTGGGCTCACCTGTTTGGTGTAGTAGAAAGATCGCTTTCCCCATTCCCCTTTCTTTCCTTCCCAGATATTCGTCCATGTACTGTCAGCTGTAGCAGGCAAAAGAACCAGATTCCTGGCTGGGCTGGAGCATCGGTCCTTCTACCCTTCCTCAAACAGAAAAGTATGTAATCTATATACAGTCCCACTGATATCAAAGGGGCGCTAACGTACTGCTTAGACAAGAGCAAGGCCATTGTTAAAGGCTGCTGATTTTAAAATCAGGCTCTAAATCTATAACCATCAAAAAGGCACATTTTCTGTATCTAGCCTCATCTGCCCCAATGCATGAAGTGTGAAAAAACAAGGGTTCTTCACAAAGTAGCACATTTCTGCTGAGTGCCTTATTATTCAGTCAAGCCTATGCCTACAGCCATAAAGAGATAAGATTCCACCTTAAAGTAACTTGCTCTATTTCCTCCTCCCCCATCACCTATATGAAAATGAAGATTGTTATTCTAGTTTAGTAGAAGAGAATGTCAAAGATAAGGAGGAAAAAACAGGCATTTATGCATTCGGTGACATATAAAAAAGGAACTCTATTAGATTTAAAAGTGGATTAAGAAAACCAAATCGAGGTTTATAATATTTACGACTGAAAGAATATGTTAGCCCAGGCAAAAATAAGCTCAAATAGAGATCTTTCAGGGATAGCAAAATATATCCAGACAGGCAGGAGTATAAAAGAAGCCGTAGCTGGGTTTTAGCTGTATGGCAGGTTGAATAGTTTTGCTAAGTGGCAAGCACTGCCTTTCAGGGAGAAATGAAAAAAAGAGATGCTAAAAGCCAGATTGATGGAAAGACCTGGCAATAAAAATAGGATCAGAGTCGTTTTTTATGTAAAACCCAGTCCAAATGCAACCTGTTTGCATAAGTAGCTTTCCTTGGACGCATTGCCTGTATTCCACTGGAAAATCAACTATACTTAAGGCGCGGGCGATGAATATCCGACCCTGAAGGCGCAGATGTCTGTTCCATTGCAAATTCTTGAGAGAAGGACACAGCCTTGATCTAATTTCAGTTAGCAAATATTAGTGAAAGGCCACAGAAAAGGAAGTTAAAAAAATATTTTGAAAGGTACTTTACTTTTATTGAATTCACAGAGGAAAAAGTTTTCTGAAGTTCAAGGCCAAAGGAGTTTTGTGCAGTGAATGACAGTCATTGGGTCCACTTGGGTGTTATATTAACTTTCTAAAAACAAACACAAAATACCATTATGCCATCATTAAGACATCTGTAAGAAAACTAACCACTGTATTCTGTAACTGTTAAAAGATGCCATACTATTTGTCCCACAAATTACAGCTCCTGCGTCCTTCTGTATCCCAAGGTACACTTTGAGAAACTCATGTTTAAAATGCCATGGTAGGCAAAAGACAACTTATTTTTCCAGGTTCACTAGAGATGGAACGAGGAAACTTTCAACTTATCGCAAAACCAAGACGAGCAGTTGCTTGGACACTGGACCTATCTTTATTAGAACGACTGAAAACTGATGGTTTGGTTGCGGGAAATTTGGATAAAAGGGTGTATTTTTTATCCCGCTTTGATTTCTATCTGTGTGACTTTCTAATAGTGCTTTGGCATGGCATTAGCAGCACTGGCACATTTAATACATATTAAAACCATCCACTTTAGAGAGAAGTCATATTTTAATAATTGCTAATTGTGGAGCCTGACAGCTACGTCGCTGTCATTAATTCTTGCTGCTGCTATGCAGTGATATGAGAGCCCTAAACCACTGTTGGTAATTAAGATCTGAACATGGAGCTTGGATAGACTGGACAATCTTTGCCCTTTTCTCCTTGCATAGAGGGCCACCCACAGGAGTCCTTCGTGGAATAGCCTCATGAGAAACTGGGGAGATGGGTCCAGACTAGCAAAAGTTTTTGCTTAGACCAGTATAGATAGCAGTATGAACGGTGAAGCCTGTTGGGAGCTGTAGGCAAAGCTACAAGAAGAACCTGTTGAGTATCAGGAATGGGAAGGGACTGGATCAATAAGACGTCATGCCCTATTCTTGTGGCATCGCATCCCAGCCTGGGACTCAACACGTCGGCAAGCGGCAAGATTGCAGACTGCCCTGTAGCGTAATGTCGCAGTGCAAAGTTCTGGCTTGAACTGAGTCCGGATACAAGATGAGCCGTGGGGTTCAATCAATTAGAGGAGACCCTGTGGTGCACAACCCCTTCTGGGGAGAATACAGGCGGATTCATGTCCCGTGAATGTAGACTAGAACTAGATGTTTATTAATAAGTGATGTGACAACAGCATGAGTCATTGCCTGTACCAGAGAGGGACCCTCTGGTGACCCGGGACACTTTTAATAAGTGGAAGAACAATTGCCATCTCTGCTGACGTTGGAAGGAGAGAAGCAAAATGTGATTCGGAATAATAATGCAAGCTGTGGTTTAAATACAAACGCCAAAACATCTGAAAAGAGGGCAGTGAGTTTGTGTTAAAGGGCTGGCAAAACAGCCAGTAAGAACATAATTCCCCCTTAGCAGCCCGTCTGTACGCAGATACTCTCATCCCATGGTTTGCAATCTGTTTGTGCACTTTACTGAATGGAGCTGGATATATAATCATGTGTTGCCAAACTGGGTCCATACTTACAATCGTTGACATGAGGTGAGTGCCTCAAAGCTACAGACATAAATTCATGGCAAAACTCTCCCTGATTTCAGTGATGCCAAGTTTTAACCCTCGTGACCCAATGCTGCAAAAGTTTAAGTAGGTGTAAGGTTCCAGCAAGATGCCTCTATTTGCAAATTTGAGGTCCACTGGGAGTCTTCACTAAGCACAAGGGACCTTGGACCAGTAGCCCAGTCACATGCTTTTATTTAAAACTCATTGTCTTCTCTATGGGCATCTCCCTAGCTACATTTATGTGACCCTCTTTGTTTCTGTGTCTCAGTACCTAAGTGCAGATTCCAAAAGAAACCTCCTGGTTTTCGGTAGGTGTAGGTTGCCATGGTCATTGTGGGCTCTTTTCTCTCTCTCCAACAACAGGAAGTGATGGGAACAGTACAGAGTGGTACCATGGAAAATATCTGGAAGGCTTTAGAGTTTCCCAAAACTAATATTTATTCTAATCTGTGTCACTGTCCATGTGCTTGCTTGTTCTGAAGTTGCCTCTGGCAGCAATATGAGTTGATTTGCATGCTCGGTCGGAAAGGCTTCTCCATTCCTCCTACCATTTATTGTGCTGAGGATGTACAGTAACCGGGGGGGGGTGGGGAAAACATCATTTTCAAACTAGCCCATGAGTTTCGGGAAGTGGATTTTCTCTCCAATAAACAAGGCCATCAAGCGGTGTACCCAACACTGAGCCAGCTTTGGCACCGTTCTTCTTTATGCTTTCTAAAAGGGTGTGTTTTTCCTTTCTGTTATCATCTGGATTCAGAGCACACGAGAGGAAGAGTGTGTCAGGAACAAGCAAACTGATGCACCACCGCTTGCAGACATCACCATAAACACACATGCAAAGAGCCAAGGTGCGGTATCGTTGATTATTGGAAGAGCCAACCCATATGGCTGCATATTATAAGCAGTCAGTTGAGCATGGACAAAATGCCAAACAAATATGCTGCAGTGGTCTTAGTGTATGCACCATCCCAATGCTTATGGGAAGCAATGCTCACATCCAAGTCATCCTTCTTTTCGAGCTCAGCCTCTTTTAATGCAGGATTTGAATGGGACATTTATTTCTATAGCTTCTCCTCTGTTCTTTTGCATTTTCAGTAACCAAAGTGGCTTTTGTTTTTCTGGATGGATTTCCTCTTTGCAATTCTATTTTTGAGCTTATATTCTTTCTTATTCATGATCCCCCTTGTGCTTTTGCAAAGTTTAGTTCCTGGATTGCATTTGACCTTTGTTCTCTGCTGCATCTGTTTGCTTATCTGCTTGGCTGGCTGCTTTCTTGGCCTGTTTTTACATTTGTACTGCGAGCGAACACGACTGCCACTGCCAAAACACATGCCAGGGAAAAAAGGAGAAGAATTTATTTAGAGGAGGGGGGGAACCACAGAAACGGAGCCAGGTCCCAAATACCCCAGAGTCTTGATAGGCTTGGGGCTGCTGTGTGCTTTTGAATAAGCAGCAAGAAGCAACCAAACTGAAGATGTGACATAAAGGGCAGACTCCCTGTGTGCAAAAGGGGGAGGTTATCATTCAAATGAAGCCCCAGTAATCCTTCAAATGCAATCACACCTGCTTGGCTTTAAGCATGTCAGCACTTTCTGGGATGGCAACAAGGACCATTCCTATAACTGAAGGTAAGTGCATGCCCACTTCATTGCTGGATTGGGGCCTGAAGTTACAAAAGCAATCAAGATTTCAAGATATTAAAAGCCAATCCTTATATTCCTTCCTTCTCACCAGCCCACGCTTAATGAACTGCTCTTCCAGTGTTTCCTTACTCTAAACACAAATCTCATCACTGACCTGCAGTGGGTTGTCAGGTAGCATGCCACAGTCCTTATTTTTCTGGGCAAGCTTACCCCACAGAACCCAACATGACCATAAACCATTATACATTAAGTATAAATGATAAGCAGTTAAACCCTGCAGTCTTTTCCCAGACCCCGAGAGAGTGCCTCGGCTCGGTGCTGCAATCTCTAGCCTCGCAGCCTTCCCCAGGTCCCTTCCCTGGGAGCTTTCAACTTCCTCTGGGCCAACCAGTTATCCTCATCAGCTGGCCCAGTCCTCCTAGGCAGGCCTGCAATCACTTTCCTATTGCTTACAGATCAACTGCAACCCCTGAAATGTACATCCTGCTACACAACTCAATCCCTTTCATTGGGAATAGTGTTATAGCAACCCTGCAAGCCTATTTCTCACACTGCATCTGTTGGTTCTCTGGGCTCACCACCTTCTCTATCCCCAAGAAAGAGGGTCCAGAGGGGGAACTCTCTCCTTGATGGCTTCATAATGTAGCTTTCCACACAATAGCAGCTCAGCTTCGTGATTTTCTGTGGACATCTTTGACCTAAGCAGGAACAGCAAATCATCTGATGGATGTAATAAGTGACTGCATGTGGCACCCCGGCCAGGCTAACAACGAACAGGGCCCCTTTGTGCTAGGTACTGGTTAAACACTGAATCAGAAACAGTGTCTGCCCAGGGGAGCTCACAATCCAAACAGATAAGGCAGATAAAGAGCAGGAGAGGAAAGAGAGATGCAGATAGGAAAAGGGACTTGTCCAAAGCCATAAAGTAGGCCAGTGGCAGAGCTGAGACCAGATCCTAGGTCTCCTAAGATAGAAACCAATGCCTTATTCATGGCCACTATCATAATCATGTCAAAAAATCTGAGATCAAATCCAAGTTCATATTCCAAGCCAAATCCCATGTGAAGCAGAAAGACTTCCATGATTTAGGATGCACAAGACCATTTAGCAGATGACAGAACAAGGAGCAATGGTCTCTAGTTGCAGCAAGGGAAGTTGAGGTTAGATATTAGGAAAAATGGTCTCATGAGGAGGGTGGTGAAGCACTGGAACAGGTTACCCAGAGAGGTGGTGAAGTCTCCATCCTTGGAGGTTTCCAAGACCTGGTTTGACAAAGCCTTGGCTGGAATGATATAGTTGGGGCTGGCCCTGCTTGGAGCAGGGGGTTGGACTAGATCTGACCCCCTGAGGTCTCTTCCAACCCTAATTTTCTATGATATGGGAGTCTTTTGACTGACTTCAGGTGAAATTAAAAGGGGCTAGAAATACATCATGGAACATTTGCCCAATAACATACTCGCTTTCCTGTTGCTTCATGGGTGAGGAGAGTGTGATTAGGGCTAGAGAGAACATGGAAGGAATGCCACAAAATCCCGACCTCCACTATGAGGGGCAGCATTTCTTAAATTATGTGCTGAAAATGTTTCAGTCCACCAACACCAGCCAGCAACATGTTATTTCATAGAGATGCTACCATAGCATATGAAGGCATTTCCAACTGCCTGGACAATACATGGTGCCCACCTCACCCCCATGTTTAGGTTTAGTGTTCACGAAGGGGACACCACATTGCAGTGCTCTCTAGCATGGTCCAGAGCCAGTGCAGACAGGCCCGACAAGCTAGCAGGAAAGTTATCTCAGCAAGCAATGCATGAACACGGGGACTAGGCCAGCTGGGGAAGGCACCATCACTTGGCCATCCATAATCCAAGAAATCATGCAGTTTCATAGTTTCATAGTTTGCAAAGTTGCAAAGTTCTGCTTCAGATATTGCACCGGGTCGTGAGCCTTGGAGAAGCCTGTGCGCCAGGGAACTTCAACTATGAAGATGTGCCAGAAGTATTTAAAAGCTAAATGCCAGTTTTATACAGTTGGAACAAAATCAGTGTCATTGCTCCTTACTACATTGACAAACGTCGTCACTGGTATTGCCAGAAATGTCTCAGAGCCAAAACACCAGGAGAACGTGGGGTTTTGTATTCCTCCTCATCGGCAGCTGGCAGAATGCCGGTGGCAAAATCTCCGCACCTGTTGCTAATTATTAGCAAGGGATAATCAGCAAGAGCACAGCTCTCGAGAGGTTAAGTGACTTGCTCGGTGTCAAGTGGAGTGTGACTGCCTGAGCAAGGAACAGAGCTCGGAGGCAGACCTGGCTTTGCGGCCCTTTTTGCATCTCCACGGACCCTGCGATAATGACTACACCATGGAGAATGAACTCGCTTTTAATTAAACGCTTACTCTTGTTGTTCCACTTCTTGCTTGTCCTGGGAGGGGGTGCAGAATGGGCTCCAGAGAACAGAGCTGTTTGCTATTTATTTAATGAGACACTTGTTCTTCCTCGACCATAATCACAACCTCCTTCCCAAGTGCCAAAGACGATTCCCCTGTGAGCAGGCAACTGAAATCACAAGGCAGAGATGACTGGATGTGATTAGGCAGAAATTACCTTTGTGTGCAGAGGGAAGAGAAGGGAGAGGCAAAGAGACGTTCGGAGAAAGCTGGGGAATTGTGATCCCATCTCTGCAAGCCAGCTTGCTCTGAATGGCATGGCTCTGGATAACTGGCCACCTTAAGTAAATTGGAAACTATTTCCCCCTAACCTCCTGCCTCTGTGGACTCCTGTATTAAAGTGTCACTGGGGCTGTGTGGCTGTTGGTGACTGCCTGACATATGTGGCTGGGCATCTGTGCTCACATTAGTGGGAGAGATGCTGCCCAACTCTGAAACTACCATTTTTCTTAGTCTGGGAGTGTCAAGAGAAAGGAAAATACCTGGAGGCCAAGACCAGGTGCCAAGACACCCTCCCATTTTTGCAAAGCAACAGGGGAATAACTGCTTTACAGCTGGAGTGACTGCCCTCTGTTCTCACCTTGCAAAACTGGATCCCGGTGAAGCACTAATTATTTCTTACGGTGCCCCCTTCGTAACACTGAATAATTCATGCACGTCCCTGTAACCTTTCAGTGCTTTAAAACAAAATAATAAGGGCTCTGCAGTTTTTCCAGGCATCTAATTGCTTTCATTTGCATTCCAGATGAGTACATGGTGGGGTTACTGCGTGGATGGGTGGATGGAGGGACAGATAAACACATGAACAGAAGTCTCTTGCTTATGGACTGCAAGGATGAGCAGAGATAAAGGTCACGGTCAAATGATTTACTAGAAAGACAACAACAACAAAGCATCAAATAAAGGACTGCACAAATATGGGGCTGGTTCTTTTGACCAAGTTAGAGTCGAGCCCAGTTCTGAATGCTTTACATCAAAGAAGGACAAGGTTCTTTGGGGAAATCTGATATCTCTTATAGACCAAGTAAAATAGTTGGAAAAATTCTTCTTTGCAAGCTTTTGGTGTTTGTATGAAGACTGTTTACCTGTACAGTTGCTCTCCAGCCTGTGATCCACATCCCAGGCGCTGGTGCCCCTACCGTGCTGTGCTATCGGCACACTTATCAGGTGCAAACATATTGTCCCTAATTTGCTAAGCTGACAGCATTGATTTCCTTCTCTCAAGAGATAACTCTGTAACCACCTCCAGCCTCTCCAGTCATGTAAGCTCAGTTCATAACATGAAATTGTTTTTGCTAATTTTTTTTCTTCCCTGGGAACATCATTGATCTTTTATTTTTAGCATGACAGCCATTGGCAATTTGACATGCTGCCTGGAGAAACTCACTGCCTGCCACATCGTAGGCCAATTTGAAAGCACCTGTCACTCCAGTAGCAAGGATCTCCTCCACGAAGAGTGGATTAGGAAGAGGGGGAGTGTGGGTGGGGGAAATAAATTAACAGGCAGCCTGTTTATGGATTTCCACTTCACTAGAGAAGAGGATGTCAGTAGAGGGGGAAGGTGGAGAAGCGGCTAAGAACGTGGGATTGATTTTAGCTGAAGATACACACTTAATAGGATAAAACACAACACAGTGAGTGTAGGTGGGCGTGCATATGCATGCATTTGATCTATCTGTGTGCATGAGCACAAGGCATCATGTTCAGGCATGGGTCTGAGCCAAGCCTGATTTGCTGTGCAAATCATTTCCCCTCTCTGAGGGAGTTTCCATTCACGGTTCCTGCTAAACGATCAATGGTTGTAAAGAGGACAGCCCCTGGATTGGCCGGTCGCAGAGGAGGGCATAGATCCCCCTCCTTCCACTGCCTAGAGGAATACCGTCCATTGCTTTCCTGCGCCCCAAAAGTCCCAAGCAAACATTTTTTTTTAAGAGAAGGGTGCTTCATATTTGCACGTGGGCTCCTGCAACAAACAAAGCCATCGTTCAAAACTCCACAGAAACGCCACAGCCCAAAAACTGATCAAAACAAGAAAGGAAAATTGTGTGTAATCTCACCCACAAGATTGCGGCAACTTGCTCTCTGCTCTGCAAAACAGATGAAGAAATAAAAATATACCATTAGCCACACCAGCACACATGATTAACCTAATTCCTGCATTACCCTGCCTTTTGCAAGCTCAAATCACCCTGGTCCATACACAGGTAAAAGAGTTAGCATGTATATTGTATTGCACCTGGAAGCTCTTCAATATTGAAGTAACTTCTACAGGCCCCTATCAAGATCAGTGCACTGTATATATTTCATTTTTTTACTTAACCCATAATAAGAACCAGGCTTTAACCTAAAGATCTTATGGGTTAAAGAGACGTGACAGACAACAGGTTGGAGAAAGCACTACAACATATATGGAGGAACTTGGGATCAAGGCACAGAGAGGAAGCAATTAGCCCAGGGCAGCACAGAAAGTCTTTTTCGAACTAGAGCTTTAATCTCATGTACCCTGAGTTCCTTCTCCAGTGCTGTATATACGCACTGCCATTTTTTCACCATGACGGGGGACGTTTGTAGCACTGTATTGCTTCTTTACTGGCGGGTATCATTTGCACTTAGAAAACACTAAAGATTTTGCAGAGTTGCACAACAGTGTATGGAGGGAAATGGTTGCAAATACCTTTGTGATGGCTGTGACAGCTCTTTGCTCCCTGCAGCATGAGCTTTGAATGCCTACAGGAATGAGACCTCGTAGTAGAGGTGATATCTTTTATTAGACCAACTAGATTTTTGGAAAAAAAATCCTTTCATGGCAAAAAATTGCAAAAATCTAGTTGGTCTAATAAAAGATATCACCCTTACCCCAGGCCCTGATTGCTTTTGCCTCTAGACCAATGTGGCTACAACCTAGCCACCTGATACAGGTGTAATAGGCAGATGAGGTTGTTTGGGTAAACCTGATCTCTTTGATTAGACCAACTCAAGTAGCTGGAAAATTTCTCCTTTGTAAGCTTTCAGGTATAAATACCCTTTGTCAGGCTGAGGAAGCATCTGCAGTTGGTGTGTGATCTTCTGGACGGAAAAAATAGTAAAGAAGCCTGCGTGCAAGAAAGCCAAGAAAGAAAGAAAGTGAAGATGTAAATTGAGGAGTCGAGGGGTGAGAGACAGGTGGGGGTGGGGGGGAAAGAGGAATGAATGTAGCTGGAAAATAGTGGCGAGGTACCTGCGGAGTCAGATGTCGGGCAGGTTATAATGTGTCGTAAATCCAACGTCTATATTTAGTCCATGATTTTTCGTGATAAGCCATTGAGTTACCCATCTTTTCCAAGCAGGCTACTCAGCCTGTCTGCCTGATATCCCAGCTTGCTGTCACATCCATCAGTGCCAGTGAATGAGCCAAATGAGATGATGAGAGAAATGTACCCTTCATTAGCCACCAGCCTGGGAAAGAGTGATCTTGGGTCGGTCAAAGGTGGGGCAGGGAAGGACTCCCGGAGGGGCGGTGTTGCCCCGCGCACACACGGGAGCCTAGCGATGATCCTGGTTGTTGCGATGGAAGCCAAAAGGACGTGCGATGCTTTGCTGTTTATTGAAAAGTGTCAGAAAGAAAAAAACACCGAACCAGCAGGAAGTTGCCTTATTATTTCCTGACCAATTTTGTTCCTCGCCGCTTGACTGTCAGAATCTCAGCTAGTGTAAATCAGTAATACAAAAGCAAGGGAGCTGCACCATGTTGTACCAGCTGATGATCTTGCTCTCTCTACAGACCCATTCGTGCATTAAAAACAAAACACAAAGGGGGAAATGCAAGTCTAGAGCAGCTTTAAAAAAAATCCCTTGCTGCTGCCCCTCTACCTGCTCAGCTGATCATCGTGAATACAAAGTGTTATGTGTGTTGATTAAAGCACTAATCACAGGAAGTTTCCTAAGGTTTCCAAATGACACAGAGCAGCTGGAAGGAGAGGTTTTTAGCTAATGCCTTGCTGTCCTTATTTACTGCTCTTTCAATTATTTCGGCATCCTGTTGTTTATGGGTCTCTCCCCTCCTTCGCCTCCATTTTTGCTTTCCCTGTTTGGACTCACTCATTCTGCTGACAGCTTTCCTGTTCACAAGCCAATTCTTGAGCATCAAATTTATCTAGAGATGAAATATATATATATATATATATATATATATATATATACACACACACACACACACACACAGAGTATATATATACACACACACACATATATCTATATACATACATACACACACACACACATATATATCTAGATAGATAGATATCTCCACAGAAAGAGCTTAGTGCAGGCTTTGGAGGATACTATGTCTTTGAAATAGAGGACTGGGATTTTCCATGTGCTTCCTTTGGAGCAGAGATATTCTGCTTCTGGAGCCCATTCCATGCTGCATTGGGTGACACCAATTTTTAATGCCTTCTTCAAATAAATCTGCTAACTGTTTGCTCCTCAACACAAAAAGCAACACTTCTTCAAATGACATCACGGCACAGGGAATGAAAATAGGCTGTTATTAGAACTAAATATCTGGAAGGACCAGGCTCTCCAACTAAGAATAAGTGCTCATTAAAGTAGAGAAAGGGTCTCTCATCGAAGAATATAAGGATGAGACATTATAACACACTGAACTTCCACACCTGTGCCACAATTAGGGAGGAAGGGCCATTAACAGGAGCAGAAGATATTATTTAGAATGTATTTAGTTGCTGGAGGCCTGGGTTTCACACAGCTCATTCACCGATATCATCAAAGGTCCTACCAACATATGCAAGACATTTGATAATCCCACAACTGCAGTCCACAACTGCATGTCTAACTTACACTTGCACTGCTGGAGTGTGAATGCTTATGCTAATAATTGTAACTGTGCACTTGGACATGCAAAAATGCCCTGCATAGCTGTGCAAGTGAGGTATCTGCATGCACGGTATAAGCCTGCAACAGCACACCTCACTCATTTAAAGATCAGGCCTATAATGTCAGTGCCATAAGTGCTACCCAGGCTGACCCTGGAACTGGCCCAGGTGTTACACAGTGGGCGCGTATGCATGAGACACTAAATGTGCAGTAGATTAAGTCTACTGCGCAGTAGCATTTCACAGCAAAAACCACGCTAATACGCTGATGTGCAGTAGACTAATTCTACTGCACATTAACGTCACTTAAAAGGCGTGCGCTGGTGCTGCTGCACAGTAGCACCAGTCACTGCACATGGAATTAGTACCTGTTATTATAGGTACTAAACTTACTGCATAATAACTACAGTGCATCTATGAACATGTTGATGCAGCCAGTGAGTTAGAAACAGAGCAGCCATCCCAAAATCAACCTCTGGCTTTCGCATCAAAGGGACCTCATCAGGTAGAGCATGCCTCCTTCTCAGTTTTTAGAACCATCCCATCCTCGTTTCCAGCTTTCTGTCTACAAGTAGCATGCCATCTATCAGGGACTAGGGTATGGAGAAATGGTTAGAGCAGAAGCCAAACTCAAGTTAAAGTCGGGAGACACTGGTCTATGCCAGGGCAGCAATCTGACAGGTGGTCGGGGAAAATGCTTGGAGTGGTGTACGTTGCTTTCAGGGAGTTTTATGTATGGAGTGCATTGAACCTGTCTGAATCCCCAGGACAGCATGTGCTTTCTTCACTCTGCTTCAACATTTTGCATGGCACAGGGCTCAGAAGACACGGGAGTACGGCACACATGAGGCTGGACAGAGATTGTGCCTAGAAATGGACAAAACTGGTTTCCAACTGGAACAAGGACCCACTCATGGGTCTAACTGGCTTCCTTTTTGCTGTCATCTGATTTTTTTTTCATTTTCCTTATAAAGCTCGTGTGAGCAGTTCCTAAAGATTTCAGAGGTGGAGCAGATGTTGGGCTGTAGCCTTGATTGTGAAGAGAGCTTTTGCTAATGTCATTGCACAAGCATCTGACCTAGTGCTGAGAAGTCCTGGCCGTGGTGAGACGAGCGTGCTGAGTGCCTCTCCGGCCATGTAAAGCACAGGCAACTTGCTTTTCATTTGCTATTCATTGCTACACCCCACAACGGGTCTCTAGTAAGTGGCAGAAATTGGCTTAACACGATAAAGCTGCAGCGTACTCCCATGAAACAGGTGTTAGCTCCATTAGTGGAATTAAAAGAAAAATAACCATGCACTTCACATTCAGACTTGGATGGAGCGGAGCGACAAAGCTAGTACTTGGCCGGAGCTATGTTCATAGCAGCGTCAGAAGCCATGGTGCCCTCTTGGTACCCGAAAGCTTGCCAAGAAGAATTTTTCCAACTAGTTGAGTTGGTCTAATAAAAGATACCACTGGATTTACCCAAAGAACCTTGTCTGCTCTTGATTTCAGGCACCTGAACTCTGGCTTAGGCATCTGGGATTATTTCTTGCTGCAGAGATGAGGGCATTTCCATGCTGCCCTGCTTCTCAAAAGTCTTTCCCAGACATTTATCCTTCCCCAACTGGCAGCTGCATTTCTTTCCCTGTTGAAAGTCAGCTGTAGAGAAACCTGAGATGAGGGCTGTACAAGTGTCATGCACACAGACAAGGAAATCCTGCAGTGCTGCAAGCTTCTTATAGGCACTGGCTTGTGTGTTTTTGCCCTTTCTGATTTGGGAATCTTGTCACCTGTCCTGTCTGACGTCGAGCCCTCGGTATGCTGAGTGGTTTGCAATCAATGCAAGCAGGACATAGAGAAAGGGCTCCATGCTCTGCTGAGGCTTATGCCTCATATGCCACCCAGGGCCAGGAATAAAGCAGCCAGGGTGGCATCCTGGGCACTGGGGCTGGAGGGATAGGGCTGGTTCCAAAAATAGCGGGGAGAGGACCAGGCAGCTGCTCCTTCCCACCTCTCTTCTTGTGCTGAGCAGGCCCTTGATATGGGAAAGCCACAGCCATGGCATCTCCTTCGCAAAGAGACTGCTGCGGTCAACACCGACTGATCAGACCGCGGCACAGCTGGTCTAGCTACTTCATCACCTCCGCGGATCATTGGGTTCGGAGGCCTGCTCTCCAGTGGCTACGTGCCAGGATGTGCTTGTTAATTCCTCCCGCGCAGATGGCTAATGATTTTGTCCTCTCCTCACTGACACGTGGCAGAGGGATGCTCACAGGCCTCTTGTTCACGCAGCTACCCTTTAGCAAGTGAAGACGGGCCCTGATTTCTCCAGCTGAGCGAAGGCAGTGGGCAGCACGTGATGAAGACAGCCCCTGGGGAAGCTGGCACAGGACTGTCTCCCTCCTCTACATCACTCCCTTACTCAAACCTTCAGCCATGACCAGTGGCCTGGGACACAGCAGCCGCTGCAAGCCGGAGAGACTTTTCTCTGTTTTGGGGGAAGAAGGGTACAGGCCTGCTGGCTAGAAGATAAGCCCCAATACTGCCCTTTCCATGCAGCGACACTGCCTGCTCACACTAGGTCGCCTTGTCCCCAACGCGCCCATATGGGTCCTCTCTAGAGGGATGCACAGTTGTGCCAGCTGCAGACGGCTCACGAGAGGACAGACGTAGCCGATGCAACAAAGGAGAATATTTCTCTGACCCCATTATCACTCCCCACTTTTTTCTGAAAAGGGGTCAAGGCTCCAGTTGACTCAACACCAGGAACTCCTGGCATTTAAGGGGATGCTGTCTCTATGTCTCAGCTTTTTATTTTCCTCCCCAAGCCTGCTGCTGGCAGCTCGTCTCCTGCTCCCTGACATCCTGAGGGATGGTAAAAAAAAAAAAAAAAAAAGCCCTGGTTACGGTATTAACAATTTTGTGACACGCTGCCTCATTGCCCAGGTTTGAACTGACCTTTCAGACTGTTACCATGGCTGCAGAAGGCTGATAGAGAGAAGGAAGCCGGGAACCAGCTGGGAAGGTAGAGCCTGCAGCTGGGAGCGGGACCGTTTCTCCTCTGGAGCTAATGAAAGTTTTGTGCTGTTCCAATCACACGGGAGCTAGCTTGAACTCGCCCTCCTACCCTATTTCCTTTTGCAGTTCAGGGGCCTCCTACATACAGCAAAAGGCATCTTTCATCCTAAACTGTTCCTGATGAATTCGGTGCAATCGAAAGGCATCTGTCCGTGGAAGCACCAGTTTCTCCCCCACCTTTCAGAGCAGCTATGATCCCCTGGGCACTGCAGCTAGGAGATGCTGTAGAAACGATGGTCTGGCATTCTCACTATGGTTAGTCTATAGGGTGCAAACCTACCCTGCCTTCATTCTCACTGGGTGGTTTTACACGTGCACTTTACTGCTCATTAGACTGATTTAATGCGCAGTAAAGCATCACTGTCTGCACATGCACTGCAATTAGTGCGCAGCAGATTAATTTACTCTGGTTTAGGAAAGCACAGGTACTCTCCTATGCTGCAGTAAATTACTGCACTTAAAATGCATGTGTAGATGGTGATGTCAGGTTCTCAAGTAGAGCTGGAGTATATTCGGTCACATTTATTGCATGTGTAGCTGCACCCACTACAGCCAAGTGAGGAATGTTATTCCCTTCATCAAGGGAAAAAAAAACTTGATATTTTGCTTGTTTGTTTGTTCTCATCCACCGTCGGTGGGGAGAACTCTCTCCCCCTCGCTAAATTCATCGGTTTGAGAAGTTCCAGTTAAACTTTCTCAGCTTCTTTTGGTGCAAGGCATTGTAGATCATATAAAGGCTTTCATTTGCATTTGCAGGTGGTGCTGGAGATAGAGCACCTTTCTAACAGAGCATACATTATGCAGCCTGTGATAAAGGATTTATGGAGAAAGGTTATGGATGGGCAAGATTTTTAATTACAGACTCTTCAGCTTTGCCCAACGTGCTGTCTGCAACGAAGGAGCTGGCCAGAAACTGCAGATTTTCAGCTTCACTTTTGTTTTGGTGGAATTCCCGTTAACTCCATATCGAGACGTGGAGTGGCCAGGGAAGTCAGGTAGCACACTGAGGTTTTCTAAATGTCTGGAAAAAAGTGTGTGCGTGTGTGTGTGTGCGTGCGCGCATGCACACACACTTGCTTGTGCAAAAGAGACAGACAGATGGAGAACATGCATTAATGTATGTATATGTGCACACCAGAGGTCTGTCTCTGTGGTTCTCCATGCATGAAACAAGACAGACGGGGGATGTGTGGAGTCTTGCACATGTGTATGGAGGCTTGTATGTGCATGCACTAAAGAATGCCTTGTGCACACACAGACCAAGTGGGTGTGCAGGCCTCCTCATGCACGTAACCTTTATCAAATTCTTACAGCTCTACAAAATTGATAGGTATATCCTGCAGAATACAGTGCCAGGAAAGCAATGTCTCAGCAGAGCTGTTTTAAATTCTACTCATTAGGTCATTAACTGCTGGCTTCATCAGGCTGCCTTCAGACAAATTGCAATGGCTTAGTGGATACCACATATTTGATAGCCATTTCAGTTTATTAATGTCCTCAGAGCCCTGGCATCTGACAGTAAAACACTTTTTAAATGTGCCTTGCAAAGTTTATTTCTCCTCTAAAAGTGAAAAAAGGTCAGGTGAGACATCGGCATCCAACAACAGTGCCTCTGTGGGAAGTGATATAATCTATGGGCCCAATACCTTCCATGTTTGCTGAGAGATACCGAAGAGCAATCATTTTCTAATTTTATGTATCATGGGAATTTTGGACCCTGAGATTTGCTGCAGACTTTGGTTTCTCACTCAGGTAAAGTTCTTGGCAGAGCGGGTGTAGGTGCTAACGCTGTATTTTCTGTAACCTAGTTGCGTCCCCTTCCTCATCCTCACCCCTCCTGTTAGCCCCTTGCTCGGGCCGTCTGTATTTCCTCTCTGGCTTTGGCATCTTTTTGGTTCGTGATTTTTAACATCTACTAATAAAATTCAATCTGCTTCTGCGCAGGAGGGCTACAACCTCAAAACAACCCAGTCAACAGCCGACTGCTACCAGGTAATGGAGTTTCTCCTTCCACCCATGCATGAGGGGGCTGTGGTTGAATATTGGTGATTTAAGGGTCCAGCACTGCTCGGTGTTGATGTGTGAGACAGGACAGACGGTTCTGCTATCACTGGTTTCAATGGGACTTTTCCCTCTGGAAAGTACCATCGGCACATGCCCAAGCAGATGCTTGGCCCCAGCAGCGGCATGCCTAGTCCTTCCAGCAGTAGTGGAGATAGGGGTGGGTGAGTACGGGTGCTAACTTAAAGGGGGCACTGGAGTGCCAGTCCCTTGGCTCCCAGACACACATTACAAGACACTACCTTTGCACCATCTTTATTTGACACGTCATGCAATGAGGGGTCAGATTTTCTCCCAATCGGCCATTTTTGAAGCTGTTTACAGCTGTGCACGTGTGTTTGATCATAGTTCTAAACTGCTTTTTTTTTGTGGCCAGATCAGGTAAAAATTGTCACTTCTGCCTGCACCTTTGGTGAGTCAGAGCCTACCAGACAACAGCACTGCAGCAGCAGCCAGGATCTCTGAGTCCCTGGGGCAGGTAAGACTGAGTGTCCTGACCCCCTGCCCTCTTCCCTACTCCCAAGGCAGAAAACCGGTGTTAATTCCACCTCCTCCAGTTTGTCCCCTTCGATGCTAGGCCCAAAGGAGTAGCAGCATCTTCCAGCAACACATGTGCTTGATGCCACGTTGCAGTCTAGCCATAAACTCGCGGAGCTGGTCCCCTCGAGATGTTCAGAGCAGTTGCTTGGAAGTCACTGCATAATTTGACAGAACCTGATTGCTTGTACATTGATCATAGCAAGGGTCTTTGCTCACGCTTGGCTGTGCACTTACAAGACAAATTTCTTGATTATTGCTCTTCTCTTTTTTATGTTCATCTTGCCTGTGATTGAGAGAGGGAAAACTTCCACTAAAGGGAATACATTATTCAATTCATCATGTTGAATAGCTACATATAACAGATCCGCTGCTTATCTTCTTGTTAGCTGCCTGCCTTGTTCTAAGTAAGGTCCTGTAGTCGCATGCACAGAGACGTAACCGCTCCTCAGACCTTCCTGTCCATCCATCCCCACACACCCTTTCCTCTCTCACCCAGTATGGTGGAAATAGAGCTTGAAGGGAAGGAAAAAATATGCCCACTTCTGTATTTTCCATGTTAGGAGGAGCATGGAAAGGCCTAGAAACTAGTGAGATCTGTCTACAAGCAGGGAGAGTAAGGGATTGCATCGGTACAGCCTTCTACCTCATTTAAAGGAAAGAAAATCTGTGGGATTTCTGGGCCACTGGTACATTTTGCAAGAGACCGTTTCACAAGAGCATGTGGGTACAACCCCATCCTCCCACCTGGCCATCAACTTTTTAACCTCATTGCAATTAAGATTGAGGGGCCTGGTTAGAGTCCAACTCGACAAGGCACCTGGTCTTGGTGTCCCTCTTCCTGATACCCAGCTCATGAGAAACTCCTGCCATCCAGCTTTCTTCTGCACAGCCCTGGCAATGGGACCACATCCCCGTTGGGATAAACTTACCCATCCACATTGAGTTCACCATTTCCGCTATTCGAGAATCTGGTCCCATCCTTTCCTGCCTGACTCGGCCAGAACCAGTCCTACCATCAAGTCCGCAATAGCTTTCTTATTTCTTGTAGTGGCTTTCCTCTACTTCTTGTTTAGTCAGGCAGGCACTAAACTGAGGTATATCTGCATCAACGCACTCCCCAACAGTTGCTTGTATAAATGGAGAAGATGCCCCCTTCGAGTCAGCGTGTCGTCATACTCCAGCGTGACCTGGTTTAAGCAGAGGACGACTGCCTATCTTCCCTCGTCCCTTGGCTCACGGCCCCGAGCCCAGACAGCTGTGTGCTAGAGAGATGGGTACTAAAAGGTCTTCGTGGGCTATCTCAGCGCAGTGAAAGGGGGTCTTTGGCACATCAACTGCACTCATCCGGTGTTTAACCCATTCAATATTGCCTTTCACAGTACAGGCTGCTCTATTAGCTAAGTCATCGCAGCCTCTTGCCTGTCCCCTGTGCTTGGTTTGGGAGGCACATCCTATGAGGATGCCCTACAGCTGCTTTTTTCTGAGTTGTTCTGACCTTTGCTCTCCCTTTCCTTCTTCTTCCAGTGTCCGGAGGTGCAATAAATGCAGCCAGATGCAAAGGGGATATATGAAACTAAAGCACCAAGTGAGGATGATTCCTTGAAGGTGTAGAAGGGGTGGAGAAGAAAGTCTCTGGGCATGCCTACCTTGTTAAAATCACCGGCAAACATGGCAAGGAAAGCAAAGCTGTTCTCTAAGGTGGCTTTGCCAGGTCATCACTACTGAAAGACTGCAATATCAGAGGCAGGTTACAATGCCCAATGTTAGACCATCATCTTCCCCACTGAAAACATCATACCTGCCCTTCAGGAAGAGCCGGGGTTTTGCAATGTGCTGGCACTGGCTCCCCTGCTCCTCCCCACCCCCCTCCCCGAAGGGGGAGAAGTTTGTAGGGAGAGTACATGGAGGGAATGCCCTCCCCAAAACCCATCAGTAATGGTGAAATGAATATTTCCTTGGACTATTTCAAAATAATCCAGACTAAAATGAAATATTCCAGTTGGCCAAAGCCATTTCTTTCCCCACACAATTTGCAAACATTTTTTGAAATTTCAGCTCCATGTCCCTCCCTTGCCCCGTCAATCCAGAGCAAGGATTCAGGACAGAAGAAATGACTTTCTCTGTTGAAGTTCTGCTGATCCCTGACCTTCTTTCTTCACCCTTCAGGGATGAAAAACATAGCATCGCTGCTTAGAAGGGATAACCCAAGAATATAGGAAGAAAGGTGTTTCTGATCCTCTGACAACCAGCATGGAGTGGTGTCATGTCCTGTCCTTGCTTTCCAGCTGAATGAAGCATTAGGTCCTGAATGCCATGTGCATGCCATAAACATTATTTCCCAAATGAACTTCACTGCACGTCACGGTTTGACTTTTGTCTGCTCTCCTGTGCTAACTGTATCATTAGAAAGAGGTGGAAGGGCAAACAACCCAAACAGACAACCCCAAAAGGTCCCATGATATTAGACAGTTGATAGCTGCGGCTGGGTGCAGCTGGAATAAGAGTAGAAAATGGTCCGATCTCATCTTAGGGTCTCATCCTATGAAGTACCTGCCTCTCCTGCCTGGGACTATTACAGACCAGCTTTCTTCCAGCAAAGCCTTGAGGCCTCTCTTCACACAGGGTAGAGATCTCCTCCAAAAGCCTTTGCATTTTTGCTTTGAGACACAAGTCTTGCTCACAGGGCATATTCCATCCTACAACGCTCACCCTCCCTGTAATGAAACGGCCTTGAGGAGTTAAAGGGATGAAAGCAGAAGTATTATGGAAATGAGGAAAGCCCTCATTCCCTGACCCTGTTCTCCGCACCAAAACTTCCTCCCCGGTGGAGGTGTGCAGGGAAGTAGTTGCCTTCAGAGAACGCACTTCTTAAGCAAAGCTAGACAGACTTCATCCAGCCTTTACTTTCACCGAAAACAGCTACTGAGACATGCAGAGACAGTCAAGCTGCAGCGGAGGAATTAATCCTAATACCTCTAACAAATGATGGGCACAGAACAAGTGGAAAGTTCCCTCGGAGAATTGGAGAACAAAGAAAAAGTAAACCTTAAGTCAGAACAGGCAATGCAAACTCAATCCCTCCAAATGGCTGGGAAGCATGCAGGTACACACGGTGAAGAAAGACACATTCAGATCAAGGGACGGTTCGGCAGGCAGCGCCGACACAAGCTTTCCGAATACGGGTATCAGGCAAGTTCATGCTCCTTGCAAAATTGAAGAGTGCTCCTGTTAAATGTGAACAAATTGGGTTATTGGCAAATCAGTCCAGCTCTCCATTAGGGAAGAGGCATCCATGCTGGGCCTGACTTCTGCTTGACAAGTCGATGTTACGGTGTCCTCTCCAGCGAGGAGGAAGGGCACAAATAGCAGCTTCTCCCTGTCTTAAACACCTGCCCCAGACTCCCTGCATCAGCTCCTTAGAGTCTTCAACCTCGTGGCTTCTGGTAGAAGAAACTAATTTGCTTGCAAATGTCTAGTTGGTCTAATAAAAGATATCACCTCTTCCACGGGTTTTGATTCCTTTTGCCTCTAGACCAAGGGAACAAGCTAGAAAGCTGTAGTATTAGCAAGAATTACACGTGGGGTGCACTGAGTTTTAGTCTAACTGCTGTCAATTCAAAGCCAAACCCCTATGTCCAGGGTCAATAGTCTGTCTTTTCTCACAAGGGATTTTAAAACTACCAACTACCTCCATGCCTCCAGTTCAGCTACTGACATGCAGCCGCTTCTGGAGCAGAAGCAGACAGCTGCCTTGCAGCACAATTAGGGAGGGGGTGAACTTTCAGGCCAAGAAGACACCACTATACTGACGGAAAATGCGTGGGGACCTTTAGCAGAACAGCTGAGGCCCCTCTGCAGCAGTCTGCCACCTTCACGAGGTAATAAAATGCTGCCTGTACCCAAGCAGGGTATGAACTCCTATGGGAAAGCTGGGTCAGAGCCGTGCATGCAGCGGAGGTGCGCAACCACCCGTGCTCAGCCCTCCCTGCTATTTCAACCTAGGTCTTAGCCCACAGGCATCTATATCCCAGGGGTCGTGTGGACGTCTGGGCATCACGCAGATATATGTGATAGGTTGATGGGTTCCTTGTTGACCATGGATGGGGCCAGAGCCCCAGCTAACGTTGATCAGCCTCGCAGCATTGGCTCTGCTGATTCTTCTTGCTGGCTGAAGGCGTCAATGCCTGCTCTGCGCACCCTGTAGGCGACTGCCCCTCCGTGTCTGACTCCCATCTACTTTGAAGACCTTGCTTTTTGTTTCCAAGGAGCAGCTCTCTAAGGACAGCATTTTCTTTCCTAGCCACCAACTCACTGCTTGGATCCACGGAAGCAAATCATCTCGAAATGCGGCAGTCTCTTAGCATGGAAATGTCCCTGCAAGAGATGCCTTCTGTTTGCCTCCCGTGGGCTGCCGTCTGGTAGATCAGTGTTTCCAGGCACCATTGTGCCCCCCCACTGCAATGGACAACGAGGCTGGATTCAAAGCCTAGCCTAGTTACCTTGCTATCATCTTCTCCGTCTTGCAAAATCTGGCCGTTCACATCGCACGTGCTCTCCTTCTGCAATACCAGGGACAAATCCGGCTTCAGACAGTCGTAAAGGTCAACGGGATTTATGCAGAGCTGTACATGGGACAAACTCTCCCCGCTGGCATTCACTACAGCACAGCTTTCTGTCGCAGCTGGCTGCCCCCAAAAGCTGCTACCATTGCACACAGAGCAGCTACATTCCCTTGAACATCACCCTCCCATATGTTCAAGATGTTATTTTCATGGCACAGTATCACGACTAGCAGGCTGTTTAATAGAAGTGCCCTGTATGGTGCATCTACAGATCACGGGCAGAGCTGGTTAAGCCTCCTTTATGAATGAGAGTATGTTAATGGCATGTGGGTGTTTGGACTTTTGGTCTTGTTAGACCTCATTTGGTTTTTTCCCCTGTTTTTAAGGGCAAGTCTCAGCTCTTCTGGAGCCAGTAAGAGTTCTCCTGTTGATCTGGCATCAGAAACATGCCCATGGAAAATCTCTCTCACTGCACTGGAAAATTTAATACAGGCTCATTGTCCATTATTTAAATGAAAGCAAACAAGGCCTGCAATTAAATAATTATCCTCTGGCCTGGAATGACATCTAGTGTTATACCCACTATGCATCCGGCTGCCAGTTAGCGCCAGTTATTAAATATAAAGACAGAATCTGTCACAACCAAATAAACAGGGATTCAGATCAAACTGAATGAGGAGCCTGCATCGGCAAATTAGCTGAAGTCGAAGAAATGGAAATGTTGGCTCAATGGACTTTCTCAAGTGGGCTTTTCAACTGAGTGACTTCAGATAATCTGTGGCTTGGAATATATCCTTGTAGAGCAGTACAATAACAATTAAAACCAATTGATTTTGGTACTTACTGGTGAACCCGTGCAAGGCGTAAGCATGGGTGAGTGTGGTGAATAATCACAGTTCGTTTAGCAGGGCTGGTCAGATGAAGCAAGTTACGCACATATATATTTTCCAGAGGGGGTGAGAAGCTGATGTCCCCATACATAGTAGAGATATTTTATATTATTTTAGATGTTTTAAAACATTTTTTGCAATGGCTCCTTCCCCCTTCCTACCTCCTGCCTTCCCTCTGATGGATAAAACCAGAGGTTTGATTACACTTGCTGTATTAAATCCAAGATTAGCATCAGCTGAAATCTGATATCTTGAAAATCCTCCTGGCTGGGAAACACGTAGTGCTTAATTAGAGAAACAGGGACCCAGGCCTTCCACAGCAGAAATATTTGAAAGAGCAAATTTTTAAATTTCCACCAGCCCGATTTACAGCCCAGCTATTTGAAGTAGCCCCAGAAGGATAAATTCACCAACTGGAATAAATAAGAACAAGAGAAACACAATGGCTCTCCAAAAAAGGGGGATTAGGAGGGAAAACTGATGGCAGTGCCAATCAGTGGCACTGCCACTAATCTGTGGCACTAGCGGCAGTGCCACTAGTCTGAAACACTAGTGCCAATTTCAAAATGGGGGTGAATAAAAGATGCTCTCTTGCATCTCCCTTGGCTTGAAAGATGCAGATGCCACATATAAATATGCTGTTGGGGCTGATGTTGACTTGATTTTACCACTATGAAAAGCAAGGAAAACAGATTCTGTAATCCCTGGGTGTATGCCTTCTTCCAGGAGAGCTTGTAACAATAGATGTAATTTTGCTGCTAGATGCAGCCATAAATAGCATCTTTTTTTTTTTCCTCCCAGCCTAATGTTAAGGGAATTTACATAAATCTGTGCATTATAGGGCATTCAGACAGACCGACAAAGGAACAACGGGTGTTTATTTGCTAGGAGGATGGTACGCGTCTCTATGACTTTGATTCAGTGGGACCTTCCCCTGCGTGCTCATGGGCACACGGCAGTGCTGGGGCGCTGTGAGCCACTGTGAAAACTAATTAGAAATACATGAATCTTGCTCCCCTTTCTGGCACCTGGGGTGGGGGGGGGCATTACGTAATACTAGAGTGCTTGAAAAATAGGGAACGCCCTTCAAAACCACGGCCCATTGTAACTAAGGCAACTTGGCTTTACAGGCAGGGTGGGATGAAAAGCAGCCTGCTTCCTACAGTGCTCCAGCTGGGGCGGCGTGCTCGTTCGGGAGCATCTCGTGCCTCCGCCGCTTGGGAACAATGCTGCCGCCTTAAGCTACTGCCAGTAAAACCTAGGTAACACCACACCTCGGCAGGCTGTAGATGCTCATACAGAGGCCCCTTTCCCCCAGGGCCGTGTCTCATTGACTTCCCACCAGATGAGGTTGTTATTGCAGGGGGGGCAAAGGCAGGGAAATGGCACTGCTTCAGCTGTAGGCACAGAGCAGGCCAAAACCCTGAGCCCGGGGCTGGTGAACAAGCCCAGGAAGCAAAGCCGAAACTGGAGCAGAAATACATGCATTTCTTATCCAGAAGGCAGGAGGTGATCAAAGGGAGAGGTGAGTGTGACAGCACTTGGAAGCCAAAAGATGCGAAAGAGGGGTAATGCAACTTGTCGGGCTGTGAGGACATAGGGAAGAGGTTTTCATTTCCAAATGGGGATTCTGGGGGCAGAGTTTCGTGGTAGCTCCACTACCTTTCGTGGTGCTATGCTTATTACGTCGGCTGTGTCAGAGCTGATATTTGGACACAAAACAAATAGATGAAAAGGTGATGGTGCGCATGGGCGTGCGCGCATATGCATGTGTGCACGATCCATTTTGCTTATCTTGTTAAGAGGCCAGGAGCGCATATAGTTTTGTGCCTCCAGTTCCCGGGGAGGATCTCAGGGAAGACAAACACTAACAAAACTTGACCTCCAGCCTCTTTTGTTAAGCAAAGACAGCATCTGCCAGTCTTCCCCCAGTAGAGCCACTGCTGATAGCTACAGCCTCGTTGCCCATAGGTTTCTTTGGTTTTGCTCCATGGTTTCTGGGAGATAACAACTGTTCCTTTATTTATAGCAAGACAGGAATTTATTTGCAGTCGGATTGCAATGACTAAGTGTTCCTGGAAGTGAGACGATCGTGCAACCTGCAGAGGAGTGGGCTCCCACGTGACGAGCGCGTTCCCCAGGCCTTCTGCAGAACGATACAAAATCCCTAAGGAAGAGCTGAAGCCACCTCTGCAGTCCCAGAAGTTTGGAAGCGGATGGAACAGGATCTACCCCCGGCAAATGCCTGCATGCCGAACTGAGACAAGTGCGATGAAATATGCAACAAGCGGGAATACTTTCTGTCTCCTTCGTCTTTGTTCCAAATCTCTCCCCCACGAACGCGGTTTGCGGTTCGGTAGGTAACAGCTAACAGTGGATGAATACGGAGGAGGAGACGCTTTCCTGGAGAACTGCTTGCAGCTAATGGAGCACGGAGCAGACTGAATCCAGTTCTCCTTTGTGCTGATGGGTTTTCCCTGGCACCTCATGGGACTTGCAGCTGCACAGTGAAATGCTGACTCTTCCTTATGCGCTGGAAAGTGGAGATGGCCAAAACAGGCCACACGCTTTTGGGATGGCCGGATCCAGCTGCAGCGCTGAACATCCAAATACCTGTTTGAGGCCTATATTCATCACAAGAAAAAGAAAAAAAAAGTTAGCTAATGTAAGGGGCTAGATTGGTCCTAATTCACCAGCACTTGGGAAGAGTCTGCCTGGGTTTAAGGAAGGATGGTCTAGGCTCTATCTTGGGATGTGGAAATTTGGGGTTTGATCCCCCTCTCAAGCAAATCAGTCAGCCTCTCCTTAAGTAGTTCCCCCTTTCTGAACTAGGGACGATAGCACTGCTCTATTTTACAGAGGTGCTGGAGAGATGAATACACTAAAGACTGTGAGATGCTCAGAGCCCGTGGTACCAAGAACCAGAAATGCACTCATTGCTCCTCAAAAGGGGGGTGAAGTAAAAACTTGCTTTTCCCTGTCCGAACAAGGGAAGGCATGCTCAGGGACTCTGCCGTGCTGCACAGGAGAGATCAGGCTGAGTTTGGGGTCAAACTGTGGGTGGATCTGACTGTATCCAGACTGGTTCAGGCATCCCTAACACCCCCAGGAGAGAGGTTTGAGGTTGGTTTGCCAGTGCGACTAGAATCCAGAAAGACGTGAAAAACTTCTAGGACTTAGGTCTTCAGTGCTGTGTGGGACCTATTGGTAGCAGCTCGGTAAGATCCTGATAAATCATTCAAAGGATAGAGAAAGTCTGCCTCTGATCTGCCCTGCTTCCTGTTAATGATCTGCAAACTTAGGGCCAGTTATATTAGATACCAAAATTCTGGCTTCCAAGGGACAGATCCTCAAGCCCAGGTAAATCTGAATGGCTCCATTAGCTTTCCATTGGGAATTTAAGCAGCTAATTGCATCTTTGAAAAGCAATCTTTGAAAAGCCATTCAAAGAGGCTGTATTTTGCAAGAAAAGTTTGGCAGCAGACTAGATTAGGCTCAAATCCCCTACAAGAAATAATAAGCAAGAGAAACCAAGACCTGCACAATGCAGGTATGATTTATAATCCTTTGAGAAGGCACGAGGCCACTCCAGTGCTTCCTGAGAAGCAATACAAGAGTGCATCTGGGAAGGAGGGGGGAAGCAAATTCCTGCTTTATTTTGACACCATCTTTCATTTTAATGGGCTCAGTAGTCATCACAGCTGGGGGTGCCTTATAATCAGCTTAAGCTGCTGTTTCTCAGCTTTTGTATTTCTCCTGTTGAGTTTATTTGTAAGTAGCTAGTAAATCCTGCGTTGACTTAGAATGAGAAACCCTTTGTCCTCGGTCTAACTGACAAAAAACGAGGTCCACCTTTAAAAAACAAAAAAAGACTACCGATATATTGGGTGCCAATCTGGAGAGTTCTTAAAGGGGCCTGAAATTCAACAGCCCACTTGATGAGCTGGTGATGGGCTGTTGGGCAACCAAAACCAGAGGCGACCCAAAATCTATAGCTGCTTTTGGAAATGCATGGTTGATTTGTCATCAGGTAGCGCTACAAGCCCCAGGCCTGGACCAGGAGCCCACTGTGCAAACGACAATGAGCAAAGATGGTTCCATATGGCAAGGAGATGATTATCTAAATGCAAAATAAGAAGCAACTGGTAGATGGACAGAGAAACGTGGGAGCACAAGGAGACGAACAATGAGACCATCCAAGACAACTTAATGCAACAAGGCCCGTGCCACTTGCCTAGCGATAGTCAAGTTTTTATAGGCATTGTTGCAAGGGTAAATGTAAGCATAATATTCCCATTTTGTCCTTGAGCTTCTGCTCTGTAGCTGGGCCTGTCATTCTCTGGGCCTGTTTGCTGGTGGACTAGCCAACTCCTTTCATCCAAAGGAAAGCCTCATTCGGAGCTTCCCAAACTTTCTGGTTGTCAACCCCGCTTCCAGGCAGATGATACTGCTTTCTGTTGTGTGATCCGCTACTGCGACTGATGTCCTTCAGTCCAGTGCCGCACTTGTAAATGCTGTGACCCCACATGGGGTGGAGACCCCAGGTTTGGAAACTACTGGCTTAATTTCCATTGCCCCCAAGCACCTCCACTTTTACTTTTTGGTACTATAGGATCTAGCAATTTCAGTCTTGATGGCAGCAACGTCCCTGGAAAAGGTGATGGGAACTGCCCTTGGGGACATCTGCTTCGCATAGTCTCTCTTAGCCAGGAGTGGCTTGCAAAGGGGGTGAGCCCCTAGCTCCGCTGGACTCTGACACCCAGTTGTTTGGTCCTTGACCCTGGAGCCACTGGAGCCACCCCTGAGACAGCCAGGGAAGTGCCGTAGGTCTGATGATGTATTTGGTAGCCGTGTTGGTCTGAGACAAGAAGAAATGCAAAAAGCTAGAACTCTTGGTTCAGAGATGATACCTTTTATTAGACCAACTAGGAAAATTGCAAAAAAAAATCTCTTTTTCTGGATCTGATGAAGGTTTCATGGCCTCTCACGTGGAATAAACTTGTCTCGCAGAATTTGGAGGTGGACTAGGCCTGGCTGAATGAAGAGAAGCAAAAGTTTAAAACCATCATAACTCACGCTGTGTAGGTCATATAGCAATTGAAAAATGCCTAGCCAGATGGTTGGAAAAATTCTTCTTTGCAAGCTGTCAGGTATAAATACCCTTCAAAGGGCATTTATACCCTTTTTGAGGGTATTGATACCCTTTTGCTAACTATGTGAGTTGGGTTAGTAAAAGATACCAGATTTACCCAAAAAACCTTGTCTGTCTATGTCCGTAGACCAACACGGCTACAACCTCCACCACTGTAGCTAGATTATTAGTGCTTCTAAAGTACTAAATACTTAAGTCAACTGTTCCAAACAGGACATTTTACCACACCTTCAGCTCTCCTATGAAATATGAACTTTCGTTTCCACCCAGGAGAACTTCCACAAACTTTTCTCCTCCGCCTGGCGAAGATCGTCCATGCCCAAAAGCTTGCAAATAAAGGTTTTGTTTGTTTGTTTTGCAAGTTGGTCTAATAAAAGACATCACCTCTGCCATGAGTCCTGATTCTACAATACTGAGCTCATCCGCTACCCATTCATGTTTTTAATGCCATGCACATCAAAAAGCACTCGCAGTAGGGGTGGCTGTTACCACCACGCTGCGGCATGGTCACGTTCCCATTTGAAGCATACGGCAGGCTTTAGAGACGTGATGTAGCTGTTGTGGAAGTAGCTCAGCAACATGGAGCCATTAGCGGGTCCCGTCCATTATAGCTGCCACTTTTGACTGGCTCCAGTGGACAAGTCCATGTGGCAGCTTGTCATGCTTTGTTTGCTGATGATAAGAGCACGGTGTGTTTGTTCGCTGCCTTCCTTTGCCTCCCGCCGGCTCGGTTTTTAGACATCATGCATGGGTGTTGCATGACAAACAAGGCGCAAGCAATATTAAAATGTCACCTCCTTGACACAAAATCATGTCACAACTTGCTGTCAGCAGCTCCAACTACAGCAAACTATTCGCAACCTCATCCTGCATAGACCAGTCGAAACCTCCACTTTTAATTCCCTGAATCACTTACTAGCTTCTGCCTAAACACCCGACATGCCGATAAAACCAGGCTAGTGTCTTCCAGAGTCTGAAGCAATGCAGGGGTGGGGTTTGGAGGCAACATTTCCTGAACCAACTGAATAGTCGGGAAAGATGGGATGAGCTTTTGGGTGAGGCAGGGCCACCCCTCGAGCCTGAATTCAAGGTCTTTGTGTCCTGGGTTGGAAGGTCTCATTGATGTGCAGTGAATGGTGATTCATTGCCGTACTGGAGGTTGCAGGGTAGATGAAATCCTGACCTCTCTGCAATCAAGGGACTTTGAGGGGACCAGGATTTCAAGCAGTATCATCTGCAGGTTTGCTCCCTGTGCCATGGGGAATGAAAATACAATCAGGACTCGTAGTAGAGATGATGTTGTAGTAGAGAGGGTATCAGCAAGATTTTTGCAAAAAAGGTCTTTCATTGCAAGCTGGCAATTAAAGAATTCTTTTTGCAAAAGTCTTGTTGGTCTAATAAAAGATATAATCTCTACTACGGGTCCTGATTGCCTTTTCCTCTAGACCAATGGATACCTGAGACACGGTGAACGAAAGCTTCTTTAGCTTCATTTCTTCTCTCACTTACATGGTGACCCAACCCCTGGCCACGTTCTGCTTTCACGAGCAATTGCCAATGCAGTAAATAGAGCAAAGTACAAAGGGCATGTCCTCCACCGGGTGTAAATCAGAGCACCTCCACAGGTCCTGATCCCAAATCCACTGAATTTCCAGCGAGCCTTGCCACTGAAGTCATTGAACAGCTGCCCAAACCCCTAACCCGCAGGCATGGATGTCTGCAGGAAGAGGTTCTGCAGATGCAAATAAAAACATTAGCAGAGCACAGAGATGGTGTTGAGGCTGACATGCCTTTTATATCCTAATAGGTATTTGTCCTTTTGATCGGCAGCGTATACAAGAAGGGGGCAGATCTACCGTGGGTCTGAAACACTGAAGGCGCTTTTGCAATGTGAAACATGAAAATAAAGGAAAATGAACCACATACAGAGAGGTGTATAAGGCAAGCTGTTGCTTGCCAACCAGTTCAGTTTTCTGACCGTTCCTCCCCTCCACAACCTGACAAAGAGAGAGAGTTTTTGTGCATCAGGAAATCAATTATAGCAATTCTGCATTTTTCAGCCACCACCAGGGAAGACTGTCATTCCCTGGGAACAAGTAGGTCCTGAAGGACATTGAAAAGTTTAGGTGACAATCATAGAGTCATAGACAATGAGGGTTGGAAGGGATCTCAGCAGGTCACATCTAGTGCAACCCCCTGCTCAGAGCAGGACCAGTCCCAACTACATCATCCCAGCCAAGGCTTTGTATATCCGAGTCTTCAAAACCTCCAAAAATGAAGATTCAACCACCTCTCTGGGTAGCCTGTTCCAGTGCTTCACCACCCTCCTCATGAGCAAGTTTTTCCTAATATCTAACCTCAACTTGCCTGGTGCCACTTGAGCCCATTGCTCCTTGACAATCCTTGTCTGTCTCTATGACTTGCTCTATTCCACAGAGATGCCAATGACTGACTCCGATGCACAATATAATTAAGGCCCCCCCATCCCTATGATTTAACCAGCCGGCTGGGATTAACGTAACTACTGGATTACATTCACTGGGTACCATAAAACCTCAGCAGAGCTCAGTGAGGGTAAAGCTTAATTGAAAACATGAGTTCTGATTTGGGCAGAGGTTTCTACTTTGAAAAGCAATTCCTTTGAGCTTGGCCCAGGCTCCTGTGCACTTCATATTGCAAGAAGCAGGTTGGGAACAACTCCCAGGGGGAAATGTGTTTGCAGGAACTGACTGTGAATATCTATCCCTTCCAGACAGCTGAATAGAAATTGGTCGATCAATGAATAATTTGTGAACCCTATATGCAGTAATATGTTTCACGCTGAGTCATTTGTCCAAACGATCTCAGTCTCACTCTCTTACGAGCTCCAAGCTCTTTGTTTAAAGAGATCCTCCTAAAAGAGCAGGTACATGTCAGTAAGCATACCCCGGATGTGCTTCACTCTCTGCCTGTGGAATCAGCCCATTTGGGGCCACAAAGCAATTTGGATCTGAAGGGCTGTTGCTGTGAATAACAGCTGATTGTCTTCCTCCCACACGGGCGGCATGCGACGCAACACGGCTGCTGGAGCTCAGACGTGTTCATCTGAGTTAGCCCTCATCACGCCCCGCTTCAGCTGCAGCGAGTGAATGGGGGCAATAATAATCCATAATGACGAGAAGCCTGGAGTGAACTGTTGCAAAGAGGCACTTTTGCAATGGCACACTACAGTTAAGGGATGTTTCATTTGATAACAGGAAGGGGGAGAGCTGATTGCAAAATATGGGTAATGTCAAATTGACCCTGTTTTACATTGCTATGAGAAAAGGATCAGCCATTACAACAAATCCCACAGCCTTCTGGCCCCTCCACAACTTTCAGCTCTACGGAAGAGGTCCTGGAGAAAATTAAGAGACGACAAATTTAGGACCAATTCAAAAGGATGTTTAGAGTGTAAAGTCACCAGTAACTTCCCAAAGGGTTGGTGGCTGCTGTGTACACAAATTTGCATCTGATTAAATAAAATCAGTGAAAGACACAGTAAACCAGCCCAATCTAAATCAAAACTGGACCATTTTTGATCTTCCTAAAGATGTTTGATGCGCAACTTCGCTTTGAAATAATCTAAGGTGTAGATTAAAACCAATTCAGTTATTCCCTCACTGCGTGATGTGCAATTTTAGTAATTTTAGGAAGGAAACAGTTATATAAACCAGAATATTACCTGAAATGACATCAGCTGGGAATAAAAGGATTATTCATCTTCACAATTTGGGGCGTACACCAGGGTCAGGGAAAAAATGTGTTCCCAGGGGGTTATGATGCCCAGTTAGATGCATTGTGGGGCTTTTCTTGGAAGCATCTAGCATTGCTCTATCACAGATAAAACAGAAGACGCAACGGGCTATTTATGAGTTTCAATAAACCAGTGCTTTTCTGGGCAATATTCCACTGCCATTTTCCCATAGAAATTTTTAGTGGAAATTACTATGTAAATCTTGTTGATTCATAGGAGCTGTTAATTCACCTACCCTGACATCCTCTAACAATGCTCGCAGCACTGCATTTCCCCCATGTGTTGGGTGCCTCCAAGCATCCCAGGTCCAGCTGCATTAATCAAAGAACCATGTTGCAGCGACTGGAAATGTAAAGTTGCCGAAAAGTGGTCATCTCACTCCTAAAGTTGCCCCTGACTTTCTTTTTTCCAGCAAACACCACCTATATGTCACTGACCCATTCCTGGCTAGTCCTCCTTTTTTTTTATTATTATTATTATTAATACTGGCAGAAAAGATCCAAAAGACAAAGACCGACACTTCAGCGCTTGTCGATGGGACAGGATATCAAGCTGTGCAGAATTATACAATCCACTTACACAAAACAGCTCCTTAAATTACAGCTCTCAAGTGGAGGGTTTAATCTCCTCCTGGTTCAACTGGACGCAGTCCGTGCGCTGGTGAGAATAGTGCAAGCATTTAAAGATCTCTATAAGGTTATTTCCCAGTCAGGTGCAGGAGAGGCTTTCAACATTTAAAAGCCTCCCATCAGCCACTGGCTCTCTGGGCTGTTGTGCCACTTTCTCTCCATCGCTGCACTGCACTATATTGAAAGGAATGAGACATACCATCCTTTCCCCACACAACAGACAGGATGATGGGCTAGTTTCTGCAGGCCTGATGTCCACCCCAAGGCTGGGACTTCTAAAGGATGGTCCAGCTTGCCGGGCAGTTTAAAGCAGTATTGGAGTTGCCTTTAATCTCACCCAAACCCATATAATTGAGAGAACGGCTGGTGTACACCATCCTGGCTGTATCCATAGTCTCCTCTTAGCACAGAGGTGTCCATCAAGGAGCCTGGTAGGTCGGGTGTTATAAAGTACTGCAGTTCACCCAAGCATTGGGCCCCATCATGTCAGATGTTTTGGAGGAAAAGAAAAAAAAAAAGGATATAAGGCTTTTATTTCCCACTGCTTAAGATATCAGCCTATTAGTGCATCCCTCAGCCAACCTCCTTGCTGTCATGAAACATTGCTAACAGCTTCCCCCATGTCATTACTGGATTGTGCAGCATCAGCAAGTTATTCCAGCAGCTGTCACGGCTTGAAGGCTTCCTCCCGTGCACTTCTTGGAGGGGTGTTATCTTTCAGGAAGATGTGGTCCGTCTCCAAATGACTCCAAGACTGTCTCCCCACTTCCACATTATTTCTTCTGTAATACAGGCCACCCAGACTCAACCCAGAGGCCACGATATATGTGCTTTAAACATAGCCTGGGTTCGTTTGTAAGTAAAGATCATCTGAGATCCCGGTTGCTTCAATCCTGCCTGAAAATGAAGGTTTTTTATGAAAAGGAAATGAGAATTTGGTTGCCCTTCTCTCCAGCTGGCCTTGTTCAGCAGGTGAACTGCCTCTTCATTGAATTCATCTGCAGTTGTGTAAGCATTCAATATAAGTAATGCAATCTTTCATTTAAAAAAGTGGGGGGTGGGGAAAAGCTTTTGCATGCCAATGAACAAAACTGTTTTAAAATGATCTGTTGGCACTAAGTAAAACAGATGAGGAAGCCTTGGGCTCAAGGGTGCACTTAAGAGCTACTTTTTTTGGATCAATAATTAATTCTGACTTGCTAAAGGTCTCAGTCAAGTGGCCAGATATTGTCTGCCTGTTCCCCAGAGGAAATCCTGACTAAATCCACCAAGGGGTAGCATGCAAGTGGTGCCCTGGAGATCATTGCACCCGAGCTGTTCAGTGATCAGTTGTTCCTTCTCTGCAGATGAGAACATGACCAACCTACCAGAAAGACAGCCTCTTTTCCCATGATCTACTATCACAGCTGTTTTGTGACACACTTTTAACCCCTTTGATGGGAAAGAAAGAGAGTAAACCCCATTCTGTGCAGTGAAGCTTAGAGACGGAGGAAAATCCTGATGATCTACTGTGAGAAGTGGCCTGGGGTCAGTTCCCTGGAGCACGTGGGGACCGGTGATGCTTCTCAGATGGGATCGGAAGTGGGGGCTGAATTATGAATCAACACTGAAAGTTTGCTCGCTGTCATGACCAATCCATGGAAATGAAGCTGTGACTTCAGTCCCTTCAGGACCAGAGGTCAGAAATCCCAATCTGGGTCTCAAACCAGACCTTTCTTCTTCTTAGAAGAATCAGGAAGTTTGGTTATAGATCCAAACCCCTTCAGATGCAGGATAGTCACAGGGCCAATCTCTGGTCTTAATGCCAATCTCTTAATGTAATCTCTGGTCTTAGCGTAAGGCCGATCTCTGATCGTCATGCCCCACACTTGACTTCTCAATTGCTTATTCCTTGCAGCTTTCATTTCCTCTCTTTAAAGCTTCATCTCACACAAACCTACTTGTGAGAATACAAGCGGGTGGGGGACGGGTGTGCAATGGATGTGTGCACGTGCATGCCTGGGTCCCAGATTCTCATTTTAAAAACTTTGCTCAGGACTTCTATTCTGTTCCAAATCAGATCTTTTCTTCTATCCAGGTTTCCTTACAGACTGGAAAAGGAGCGGTAAAAAAAAAGGTAATAAATTCAAATTTCAGTACAAAGCCAAAAGCTGCAGAAGGTGTTTCTATTTCCTATGTGCAATAAGATTAGTAATACACAGAACAGGTGGAGTTCAGTGTTGACAGGGTTGCTTTTTGTAATTACGTGCCACAAATCATATCTTCACTGTTTTCTTTCCAGTTCTGAAACGGATTCAGAGGCCAGCGCAGTGCTGAATTTTAAAAGCAAGCCCTAGATCAGCAGGGCACCTGATCTTCAGATACAAACTCACCAAAAGGTCTTTAAAAAGAGAGAGGCAGTGGAAAGCAGAGACCTGGCTGGGAACTTGCTCTCCATAAAACACTATTATGGCCCATCTCTGGGAGTCCAAGGAGTCAAAGCGTTTATTTGCTTTGAGAGAGGCGGATTCTAGCCCAATTCTGCAACTCTCAGCTCACACGTGGTAACTTATTCCCACCAGCAGGGACAGGCTGTACCCAGAATAAGTGACAGCCTAGACCAGTGGTTTCAACCTGTGGTCCACAGACCCCTGGGGGGTCTGCAAATTACGTCTAAGAGGTCTGCAAAAGACGACTATAATCAATCAGTAGTATGTGGATACCCACCCTTACAATTCAAAAGGGTCTGCACCTCCATTTGACATTTCCAAAGGGGTCCACAAATGAAGAAAGGTTGAAAACCACTGGCCTAGACCAATGGTTCTCAACATTTTGGACTCAAGGTCCCCCTTGGAAAATGCCAGCTCTTAATTTGCACTCATTTTTTGACTCTGGAAAAATACTAGAGCAATTCTTCTGCTGTAGACAACCCAGAAAGACCACAACGGGTCCGAACTTTTTTAATACTCTGGATTCCTGTTTGAAATCTCTGGATTTATCTTGTGGATCATGTTTGTATACCTAGCAGTGCTAATGTTATGTGTAGCACCCTCAAAAGCATCTCAAGGGGTCATGGTACCCTGGTTGAAAATTACTGGCCTAGACAGATACCAAAAGAAAGTAGGAAGCAGAACAGAAGTACAGGACATTTGAATGACACATTTTTTTGTCCCTTAAGGGGTAACTCGTGGTATTGGGTCACTATCTTCCTGTGCTTTTCTTCATACAGCGCTATACCCCGACTCCTGAGTTCGGTGCACTACCTTGCAAGTCTTGGTATTGAGTACTGTTTTCTTTTAAGGATCCTTTAAGGCAAAACCGCATCTTTTCTCTCAAAATACAGAATAAGGCAATACAGGAACTTGTGCAGGACTCTCAACAGTTCATCTTATCCAAATGAATTCACCTAACAGAACAGCTTTTCTGCGGGCACTTCCCAAAGACATTTAGATAACAGGGAGGGGCCATGAGTTACCCAGTATCACCTAACTGTAATCATCTGCTAGGGACAGAAGTTACATATAAAGCGGTTTAAGTCACCAGAACCTGGTTTAAACCTGTAACAGAACAGAAGTTCAGTGCACGTAACCCTGTTTTGAAACTGGTTTAAGATCAGCCTGGTTGAATGTAGCATTGGACTTAGCTGCTTGAGGTCAAACCGGTTTATGGACCAAAAAGACCAGGGGGGTTTTGGTTTCTCAGGCCCATGCCCCTAACCACTGGACAGTGCTGTCTCCCGCTCCGCTGTAATTCCTATTGGAAGCAAATAAGAAAATGACACCAAATGCCTTATTTCATTCAAAGAAACAAATAGGTTTTGCAGATCACTTGCATCAAGCTGCTTTGCTAAACACGACCTAGTTGTTCAGAAGCTTTGATCCTTGCAATAATGCCTGACTGCTTTCTAAATAATTATGCAGCTTTGGCCTCTTCTTCTTTTTCTTCTAAATAACTGCATATTAAATCAAATTGCACTCAACTTCTTTAAAACAAACTGGGTTTCAAGTGTGGCTGGTAGTTTATAAAAAGCACATAAAACAATTTTCAGTTTAGCATATGAAAGGTCTGAAAATGACACGGACATAATGAAAAGCCTAGGGGGAAGCAAGATCCTTTGTTTCCCTTTGTCTGACAGGTTTTCATCACAATAACCACAGCAATTATTGCCTCCTCCCGCAGTTAATATTCAGTGCCCATGAGACATTCCTAATTGGTTGTCTTGCTACTTTCATGCTTAAAAAGCTCGATTAAAACTCTGAAAACTTTTTTTCTTAAAGGAAGACTACCACATTCCCCCTCCCCGCCCCCCACTAAGTAATTAGTCTGTCTATTTTGCATTTGTACAGCACCTTGTGCACTGGGGTTTCCGGCACTGCCACCATGACGAACAAGAAGGATAAAGCCAGCAAAGTATGTTCTGCTTCATCCAAGAGTCATGCTCACCAAGGGAGCTCTGGCAGGTCCTCATGAAAAAAAATCCAAACGTTTTAAAATAAAAATCATGCACCTTACTATACATTGTCATTTATTTTAATGGCATTTGCCATTAAAATGAACGGCCAAAGCAAAGCAACTATCTGCAGCTGAGTGCAGATTTTCATAAAAGAAGAGCAAATAAAAACAAATCGTTTCTTCCTGGAGCAAGTCCTTGAGGGGTTTCCTGCTGTTTTAAAAGGGGCTCCCACTCAGCAGCAGCAAGGCGAATGTTTTGAAAATGCATCCAGATAAAACGAGGATCAAGGGGAGACATTTTGCATTTACAAAGCTGTCGATACTCCAAGAGGCTTTCAGGGAATTACCACCTGTTCTTTATCCAGCTACCCCTTCCCATTGCCCACTGTCCCTCATCACAGGGTCATCAAGAGTAGGGTTGGACCGTGGGTCAGTCATTCTCAATCTTTTCAGGCTCAAGGGCCCCCTGGACAGATCAAGTCACCCCTTGGAAAATGCCAGCTCTTAGTTTTCACTTGGTTTTTGACAACAGAAAAATAGTAAGAGTCATCCTTCTGTTGCCAAGAGCTCAGAAAGACCTGAAAAGGTGAGACCAGTTTTAACACGCCTATTGGAAACCTTGGAATATCCTCACACATCCACATTTAATCAGCTTAAATTTTGCTTTCTTTGCACACCCACACATTCCCTTTGACACTAGCATCGTGGTTTGGAGCAGGCTGGGCTGTAGGATAAGATGGGACTGCTTGTACCAAGGAATTTAGACCTGAGCCTCACAGACCTGTGCCAGGCGGATCACAGGATGCTTTGCAGATTGGCACCCACAGCCATGAAGAAAACTGGCACGCAGCAAAGCACTGCCTACTTTCCCTTACTGCTGCTTTCCCGGTCTACCCAGCCACAAGCATTTAAACACCAAGACCTACAACTGCCCTCCTGAAGCTCTCAGCTAGCCTGACTCCTGCAGCTTTTATAGCATGAAGCGCGATGGGGAGGAGCTAATTGGCAGCAGTTTAGAGCCGTGCTTGCGACCTACAGAGCAATTAAATGAGGCTTTGCGGAAAGCGGGATCAAGTAGGGTTCCAATAAATACGCCATAAAAAAGTACATTAGAAAACTCCCTTGCTTGTGGAAAGCTGCTTTGGAGAGCCAGCAGCCAAGCTGTCAGCCTCTCCTTGCTTAGGACACCAATTAATGAGCTAAACCCCTGCAGCTTTGCTAATTGCTTTGGGACAGCAAAGCAAATGGATCTGCTAACCTTTGCAGGGCCTGTGGCCTGAGCTTTTTGTGGAGCTCCAGGACAAGGAAAGGGTGGGGAGTTAGGATGCCCTTGGCCCATCTGCAGTCTAATCATGGGGCCAGGGCAATTTAGTGAGGCCCCAGTGCTGCTCTAAGCTGTCTGGTGGCCTAAAGCCTGGAGGGGCTTGTTTGTTGGGGAGGGATGGCTGCCTCCCGTTTTTTCTGGCCAAGCCCCCTACATCTCAGTCCCAGAAAGGGATTGCATAACACTACACAGAGCTCCTCTGCAGGGCCAAAGTGTTGGCCATGTCAGCTTCGTCGGTGCTTTCTGCTCGTGGGTAAAGGGAAGGGAATCAGGGGCCTGCATTTTGCAGAAACACACTCAAAACTCCCCTGGCCTCTTGCATGCAGAGATGTCGGATCATGGCTACATGTTAACCCTCGAAATCTCCCTCTGGTGCAGTGGTAGCCCCTCTTCTAAGGAGGCAGACAGAGGCAGAGAGAGCTCCAGGCTGCACAGGCACATGTAATAATACTCCGCCCCTCAATTTTCCCATCTATAAAATGGGGGTCGACAGTCCTTCCTGCAACAGTGGCTGAGCTTATTGGCTCCTTGAGGCATAAACCATCTCTAATTAAGTCTGTCTGTCTCAGGCCCAAGACCATAAAGACTGAGGAAGCCTCAAGACCCTGGTACAATTCAAATTCATATACAATGAACACGACAAAAATTTCCAGCAATCGCTTTTTTTTCTCTTGCTTTCCCACGGGGCTTATGTTCAGAGCACATCAGCGGCTTATTTCTTCCCTTGACACCAAACTTTGGGGCAAAGCATCCACGCCAGAAGACAGGCGAGTGATCCAGGCTGACCTGGACAAGCTCAGCAAATGGGCAGACGAGAACCTCATGGTGTTTAACACCGAAAAATGCAAGGTTCTCCACCTTGGGAGGAAAAACCCGCAGCATCCTTACAGGCTCGGCAGTGCTACGTTGGATAGCACTACGGAAGAAAGAGACTTGGGGGTCATCACTGACCACAAGATGAACATGAGCCTGCAATGCGATGCTGCGGCTAGTAAAGCGACCAAAATGCTGGCGTGCATCCATAGATGCTTCTCGAGCAAATCCCGGGACGTCATTCTCCCCTTGTGCTCGGCCTTGGTGAGGCCACAGCTGGAGTACTGCGTCCAGTTTTGGGCTCCACAATTCAAAAAGGATGTGGAGAAGCTTGAGAGAGTCCAGAGGAGAGCCACACGCATGATCAGAGGTCAGGAAAACAGACCTTACGACCACAGGCTGAGAGCCATGGGACTCTTTAGCCTGGAAAAGCGCAGGCTCAGGGGTGATCTGATGGCCACCTATAAGTTTATCGGGGTGACCACCGGGATCTGGGGGAACGTCTGTTCACCAGAGCGCCCCAAGGGATGACGAGGTTGAACGGTCATAAACTCCTGCAAGACCGTTTCAGGCTGGACATAAGGAAGAATTTCTTTACTGTCCGAGCCCCCGAGGTCTGGAGCAGTCTGCCAGCGGAGGTGGTTCAAGCACCTACATTGAACACCTTCAAGAGTAAATTGGATGCTTATCTTGCTGGGATCCTATGACCCAGCTGACTTCCTGCCCTTTGGGCAGGGGGCTGGACTCGATGATCTCCCGAGGTCCCTTCCAGCCCTGATGTCTATGAAATCTATGAAATCTTCCTGTTGGGAATCCGTGTGGCATTTGAAGGTGGAAGTCTGTTTCCCCTGGAAGAATAGACACTCAAACCTTATCATCTTATATATCAGGGGTCATGTCAGTCTGGGGCTGCTCATTTCTGTTGCTCCATTTTTAATTTCTCTAACGTCCAGTACTTCTGTCTACCGGGGGCCCAGTTTGCTAAGCTATGATTGCTCTCCTTTCCTGCCTGTCAGCTCATCCCCACGCTTGCAACTTTGATTTCCTTGACTAATGTCCAGGGCCTGGAGAAAGGACACTCACCACAGCTAAGGTTAATAACCCACTAATACCCAAGATGAGGCACATTTACAATGCTAACCATTTGTACCGTTTGTTCCTGGTGACCATGCGCTGGATGAAGGAGGCTTTTCTCTGCTCTCGCAAGTGCCAGCCATGGTGGGACGTGGCATTGCCGGCCTTTTGGTAATAAGGGAACTCCTCTGTTCTGCAACTTAATTGTCAGAGGCAGTTCATTGATTCATAATTTAAAAGGCTAATCACTTGAACGGCATGGAGGAAAGGAGAGAGGACAAAACAATGCACAAAAAAGAAAAGACCAAAGAAGGCGTGAATCCTCTGTGGATGTCTCGGCCCATCGAAAAGAAGGAATCCAAGGAAAGGAAGAGATGAAAAGTCAGACTGGGGGTGCATGCCTCCAAGGGTGACATTACACTTAGACTGTACTAAAGCTGTGAAATGTTAAGTGGCGTCAAAGTGAGATTGTGCTGTGAGCAGTTAAGGGTTAATACCATTTCTTGGCTAGGGACCAGGACCCCTGGGCTCTATCCCTGGTCTGGGTTGTGGGTGCTGGGCAGGGTACATCTGAGGACTTTGAGCTGCTTTTTTTATATCTTTGTGGAGCAAACTGAGAGTTAACCCTCGCTTGAAGCGGCCTAACTTTGAGATGCTCAACGGGCACCTAGCACTTAGCATGGATTTATCATGCAGACACTCACTTTTTAAATGGCCTTGATATGGTCGAAGTGTAACGTGTAGCTTCACCCTAACTCGACTGAACCCAAAGCTGACTTACAACAGCTGGAGAACTGGCCCAGAGAGGTCAACACGGGATAGATGTATCTCCACCTCTCTAGCACGGACTTCAGTGGACTGACGCTTGGTCCCATACGCTAAAAAGCACAGAGCTTTGAATCCCGCCCTAAATGCTTGCCAGGATCCCTGCTTATGGGAAGGACTGCAGGGTATCATTATGGGACAGTTGTGAACAGCTCTTCTGTTCAAACAGCTGCACATTAAAAAATCTGTGAAGCAGGTTCCCAGATCGTTCTGATCGTCGCGACTGGAGCTGGGCAAACATTGTGCAGATAATGATTTGTCTAATGAGTTCATCCCTTTCCTTGAGGGGGAATTAGCCAATGAGCCAACTGTGACTGTAGGTGCACGTGTTTGTGGTGCATAATTAATTGAATGCTTTATGCAAGGATGTCACCACTAACTGGCCATTTGTGGGCTATTGGCTCAAATTAGATTTTGCGAGGTGTGCTCGGGCTCCAGTTGCTGCACTTCGAAAAATGTCTGGACAGGTTATTCAGTATTCAGACTCAGGGCCTGAATACTAAAGGAAAAGTGCCCGCGTTGTCCTAAGAAGGCCCTTGGTGGTGTGTGAACATGGGAGCACATGTGAGGAACAGCCATGCTCCACCATGCTGGGGAACACAAGCTTGTTTGCATTCAGGAAAAAATCTCTTATGAGGACAGGAACCTACAGCCTGTGGGCTGGATCCAGCCAGAGAGCCATTTTATCTGGACCATGAACTTTGGCAGTGTTTTGGTGGCCTTAGCTGGATAGGGAGAGAAGCAGCAAAAGCCAGGCCCTAGCACTGGCCTGCCTCAGACCTGAGCTGGACCATCCCAACCTGCTGCCAGCAAATATTGCCTACCATTGTATTAGGTCAGGGCAGTATAGCCTTGCAATCCCAGCTTCACTTCAGACTTTTTGTGTGACCTTGGTCACATCCCTTAACCTTCTGGGTCTCCTATCTGCATCAGGAAAGGACTGGGCCCCTTATCTTACAATCTTACAGGGACGCTGCAAGGATAAAGAGTGCAAGGTGCTTAGACACTAGGTTAATCGAGCTAACCTGAAGATCTGCAATGCAGGGATAGAGAAGAAATGTGCATAATGCCAGACCAAAGGGTATCCTCCCCCTGAAAACAGTTGGGAACTTTTGTTTATATGCTTCTCTACTGCAGTTGAAAAACTTTTTTTTTTTAATAGTCCCTATGTTTCAGTGGCGTTCTAGCATGCCAAATTCTGGGTTTCATGAAGGATGGTGATAATACCACAGATCCCTCAAACCTCTTTAATTTGCATCTCTGCATGAAAAGAAATCAAGAGGAGAGTCTAGGCAGCTGTTTGCAAGGAAGCATGAAGACTACTCCTTCCACTCTGCAGAAAATTGTGCCGGGGTTAATAATCAATGGAAAGAAATTAGACTGCCTGAAAAACATGCAAGGGGACTGAAACCCATAGAAGAAGAAACAGGGGAATTATGGCCATCAGTGACAGATACAGGATTGCACCGGCAATTTGCAGATAAGAGAAGCCATCCTTTCATCAGGACAATGGATGAGAGAAAAGCTGTGTTTGGGCAATTTCAGCGCCTAATTCTCAGAAAAGGGTTACTGTAAAAAAACCCTGTGATGCCTTTGGCCAGGTGTACAGTGCTTTGCAAAGGACCTTTGGTCAGCTGAGGCCCTGGATTATGAGCCAGCCTCAGATCCTTTCAATATCCTTTGAACTTTACCCGCCGGAGCAAAGCTAGAAAATGTTTACTCCTCTGTGAACCCATCGGGGCACTGACTGAACCCCCTTGGTCAAGTTCCTTAACTTTCTGAGTCTCAGATCTGCATCCAGAACGGACTGGGCTCCTCCTTTTACAGTCTTACGGGACCGCCGCAAAGATAAATGGTAATTAAAGAGTGCGAGGTGTGAGGCTAATCGAGTCTATTTGAAGATCTACGATGCAGAGATAGAAAAGAAGTGTGCATAATGCCAAGCCAAAGGGTATGTATTTTCTTTTATGTCCGGGGTCCTCCATGAATTGAACGGTAAAACGCTGACATGTCTGAGCGCTTTCTGCCCTCTGTGAGCTGCTTCCTGGGAGAGTGGCTGAGGGTCCCAGGAGAGCAAAACCAGTCTCTGGTGACTTCTAATCACAGGTAACAGAGAGGAGAGTCAAATGGTTCCTCCCATAGCCACAACCCACGCATGCACTTTTCCCCTGATTTCAGTTCAGGATTCATAATGGGCCTCAACATCAATAAGCTTCTGGACTCCTTGGGCTGTTAGAAATGAGATTATTTGTTTTATTTTTTTAATGTCATTCTGTTCGCTAACATGATGCACTTTCACCGGTATTTAGAGTTCATGGTTGGCCAGTCTACAGCACTCCTGAGGTTTTCCTTCCACATATTTGCTTATTTAATCAAGTTCTGTGTTTGAATCACGTTGTTTTGGCCCGAGGTCCTAGCAATGAGAAAGGGTCCTGCAGATCCTACCATGACAAATCCCACCAGCAGGAAATTCCTGACCAAGTTTTCTATCAAATTAGATTGTGCCTGGTGGAGCCATTTTAGAAGTCACCAAGAAAGCCCATTTCCCGGTCACCCTGGTAGTATCGCTACCTCTCATTTCTTTGCAGGATATGGTCCATTAATGAAGGGCTCGATTCCCAAATGCAGGGTCAGTGGATATGCCTGCAAGAGGCTTTCACCCCTTTGCACCATTGAACTGTGTGCAAGTGAATAGGCACGGATTTGGCCATACATGCATCCTGTTTGCACATGCAGAGGGAGGGATGCACTACCAACAGCGGGCTGGGTGAATAAATGTTTCTTGGAAGTTTTCTCCATAAAGGAAGAAGTGAGTCCCTACACCCCTGAGCTTCCCTTACTAGTTTCACTGAGTAAGCTGGGCAGCCAAACTGGTTCCCTCAGCTTTTCATGGGAAGTATTTTTTGCAGTATAAAGAAAAGCCCATTTCTTCCCCCGCAGTGAAATCACCACGCCGTTGCTAATTCAGCCCGGCTTCCAAGGGTGAAGAGAGGAACAGCTCGCAAATGAGTGACTAATAAATCTTCTCCGAATGGAGCCAGAATGAAGATGATCCAACTGTGTTCATTTACAATTATCTCTGACACAGACATATTTAAAGCAGATCAGACGGAGAGGTCACAGCAGGAGCTGGGCTGGTACGAACGGGAGGGTGCTAATGCCTGTTAACTGCAGTAAACTGCTCGGAAAATCTGCAAGCATTTTCCCTGGTCTCAGGGTGTCTTGGCAAACCCATGGAGAGTTCAGATGAGATATAAGCAAAAGCTAAGTGACTCAGCGTGCTCCAGCTGAGCTGACCAGAGCATCCAGCGTGTCACATATTGCAAAGCCACAGAGAGCAGCAAGAGCGTCTCAGATGCCAAGGAGAGTAAACACTGTCTGACTCACGAATTAACCTTGTAAAACCTTCCAAATGGTCCAGGCCATGGAGATGGAGCAGGGAGCTGCGCCAAGTGTGTAAAGAATTACAGTTTCCTGACATATGATTCCTCCAGAAACAGCAGCCAGAGCCTCAGCTGGGGATTATTTGTATCCCAGCCCCATTTATGATTTTATTCCCAAATCCCAGAAGCAATGGAGAGGGCCTGCTTTCTGCTTTCCCCCTGTATATAGCTGCACATGTTCCTTCTGGTCCACTCAGCAACCTACAGAGAGCTGCGGGCTCAGTCCTTCAGTTCTCGCTCAATGTGAGGGAAGGAGAGAAAATATTCTGCGCAGGGGTGCATGAGCATAGAGGCAGACAAGGTGCTTTGGGTAAATCCGATATCTTTTATTAAAGCAATGCAAATAACCGGAAAGGCAGACAAGGTGCTTTGGGTAAATCCGATATCTTTTATTAAACCAATGCAAATACCTGGAAAAAAAATTCTTCTTTGCAAGCTGTTGGGCACGAACACTCTTCATCGGGGTGAGGAAGCGTCTGCATTTGGTCTGCACTTTTCCCGGATGGACTGAATAGTAAAGAAGCCAGAGGCTGGTGTGCATGCAAGAAAGGCAGTCAGTGACGATATAAATTAAGGAGTCGATGGGTACACATGCCAAGAGGACTGAAATCCCATTTATCTCTCTGTCCACTCCAATGCATGCTCACGTCGGCAGCAAAGCTAAGCTCTAGGCGCTCCCTCAAGAGACACCCGTTCAGTCATGGGTGCTGCTCTGACAACATATTTATTCATCCATAAACTAGGTTTTCTGATACCTTGGTTTTTCAACCTGTGGTCCACGGATCCCTAGGGCTCCACAGGCTGTCTAAGGGGTCTGTGAAAGGTGACTATGATGGATCAAAAGTATGTGAATACCCACACTTACAATGAAAGGGGTCCACACCTTCCCTCAAAATTTCCAAAGGAGTCCGTGCCTCCATTTGAAATTTTTTAGGGGTCACAAACGCAAAAAGGGTGAAAGCTGCTATTCTAACGTGTCCGTTCCTCCCTACTCCTTTTGCCTGTCTTGGCCACTGAACTGTAAGTGGTTTGGGGCAATGATTATATCTGACTACATGCCCATCTGGTGCCTACCCCAGTGGGGCAGTTTGGCTCGGCTGTCACACAGACTAACAAACAGGACGGCAAGCTACCTGCCTTGCACCCTGCCTCTATCCATCACTTCAGCATAGCACACAAGTAATAAATATCTCCCCATGCAGGAGGGAGACATCCATTCATTTCTCTGCTCTCCAAGCCTGTTACGGTGAACAAATGAGAGAGCAAAGGTTTCTGGTTTCTGAAGCATTGCATTCACCATCTTGTAGTCTATCACCTATAGACAGAGTGACTGCATCACTTAAAGTAGCATGCAGCCCATCCCCTCCCCTCCAACCACCCATAGCAACCTAAAGACAATCCAGTGGAAGCTCCCTTCTGTGCCTCACCTGGACTGGAACCAGAGGTTGCTAATTGTCTACTTGGGATGGCTGGATGTACAGGCTGATGGATAATACAGCAGTTCGGATGGTTTCTAACTCATCAGCTGTGAGAGGTTTATTTTTTCTCTCTCAAGAACATTGCAATTAATTCCCCACCAGGGAAGCAGATGTATATTCATATATACTGTACATGAAAAGCTCTCCTGTTTCACTCTCCCTCTGGAAAGGAGACAGATTATTGATGATGACTCTATCGCTGTGTCCTGAGACGGGGTCCCCAGGGATGGCTGTGACACCCCTAGGGATCCATGTCTGTGTCAACCCTTTTCCTTGCCTGCCACGTCTTGCTGGTAATTATAATAAATACGGAGGCTGCCCTCAAGTTTGTGTTTGGACAAGGCCCTGATGGACCCCACTGAACTCCGTGGGTTCTTGGACCCCTTTTTGGTCCTGCTCAAAATGGATGCTTCACAGGAAACCCTCAGCCTTATGGACTAAATGAGTGGCTCCAAAACCACCCCTTTACCATGCCCCAAGCCTCACAGATGGTATTTAAACGTTGTCTCTCTGAGGCCTTGATGTAGCTCAGCCTCTCCTTTGTCGCTGGGCTGTCCACAGCCCTGTCTCGGCACCTTCACTGGTGCTGCACCCACTAGCGCTGGGGTCTCCACACTGTAGTGTGGCCTCAGTGAGGCCTCCTCCTCCCCAATAGCCTCAGTCCAGTTCACCAGTTTATAAACAGCAACCAAAATATGAGCTCCTGGGCTATAACATAATACAAGCAGTTCAGGGTGCCCTCTGTCCCTTTAAAAGAGTCAAACTCCACCCCCCAGCATTAAGTGCCTTGTAGGCCAGGGTACCTGGTGAGCTCCTAGGATCCCATTAGTCCTATATGCAGCATATCAGGCAGCCACAGTGTCTCTGGGCAATCCTTCTCTGCAGGCTTCTTCCCCTGGCTGCTACCAGGGAACTAACCCCTGCTGGCCTCAGCCCCGGGATGTATATGTGCCCAGGGCCCTGCCTTCTTCTGGTCTGCTGACCAGGTGCAGCTGCAGGCTAATTCCCTCATTAGCCTGCTGCCATAGTAACCTACACCTATGGGGTTTCTGCCTGGCTCCTAGGGCCCTCTCCCTAGACCGTTTCTGCTCTTAAAGGAGCAGGCACCTTTGTGCCCTGCAACATGCTGGAATATCCTTTGGACTTCAGATGTGTATAGTTGTGATGTGGGAGAGGTCATATATGTAGGTGATATAATATAAACAGATCTGGAAACTGAAGACAAGCTTTGTAATCACTGCCCCAGAGCTTCCCCCAAAGCAATGATGGGGAAAACACCAAATTCAGAAGTGACAAAAAAATACAAGTTCTAAGATTTAGGTTGGAACGAGATAGGAGACATGCAAGCTCCATTTGATTTTTACCAAGCACTAGCCCAGGGCTGCTTCATGGATATACATAGGGACCCCAACATGAGACTGGTGTTCAGCAGAGCAGTTAGAAAAACTCCACTAACATTAATAAATTATGTCCAGTACATTTTTATTCTGAAACTGCAGTTGTACCTAGGCTTTGGATGAATGATGTGCCTCAGGTAGAGTGAGAAAAGAGCTTATTCTAATTTGAATCAGTTTGAAAGAGAAATATGCCAAGGGATTTGACAAAACCTAGTTATGTATAACTGTAAAGCTTTTTATTATTATGACTATATTAATTTGAATTCTTCATGAAATTTGGAAAAATGAGGCAAAGTTATATTAGTCTGTATGTGCTATACAAAAAAAATGTTATATATGTAACTGGAGCAAAATTCTTTATTGGGAAAAGGCTGAAGGAAGCACATGACTTTAAATATACGGGAGTATTAGACTTCCTATTAAACACCATGCAACCTGAAATTCCCTCTCTGTAGTTTAAAGCACAGGCAATAGGGATGAACAAACTTATATGAACTAATGTCTAGAGCTTCTCAGAAAATGAGGTTTCCTCCCACTGAAACTTTTAGGGACAAAGCAATGTTTTGGCCAACTCCAACTTTTTTTTAGGGGATGGGTTGAAACACTTGTGTGTTACTGAAAGTCCAAGAGGGATCTTGGATTTTTTTCAATACAAACCTGATTTTCAATGTAAAAATGGAGTATTTTTTCCCATGACAATTTCCGTTTCATCAGGAAAACCTATTTTGATTTTTTTTAAAAATGCATATTTTAAATATGAACTTTATTAATTACAAACCTGCAATAATGAGGTGGGTGCAAGGTTCCAGCTGAACACTCCTGGGCTGGTATTTACTTGGGGTAGATTACACAAGGGAGACCAAAGAGAAGAGAGAAATCTAGGCAAAGCAAGAAGAGGATAAAGCAAGTGGTGGGCTGGGAAGGGAAAGACCAGAGCAAAACATCAAATGTATAGGAACTGCAAATGAATGGAGAGGGAGAAAGGAAGCTCCATAGTGCTCAATGCAGACAGTTATGGGCTTGAAACCAGAGCCCCTGGATGTAGTTCTCTGGTTGTGTTATGCAGAAAGTCAGACGAGCTGATTAGAAAGGCTTTAATATTTGTGAATTTATGAAGAGAGAAGGGAAAATTCCCTCCTCTTAGGCTCTTCCCAGTTGGGAATGAGCTTGGAGACTCCCCACCTTTTCCAGATGTTCTTCCCCCTCTGTGTGAAAGCCCTGGGTCCGTGATGGGGGACACAGGTCCTGGGGGGTAGCTTGGAGGCTACCTGGTTGGAGTTTATTAGCACAGATTTAAAAAATACCAGATGATTCAAAACTTAACATGTGGGAATAACAAGGTCCCTGAAACTCAGATCCATCCCTGAAAACTCAAGTTCACCCGAAACAACTTGAAAGCCTAGATGCACCCCTAGGCCAGCGGTTCCCAAACTCTGACAGATTGCGCACCACCGATTGAAACCGATACCGCCTTCACTACCACCAGCACATTTTTCAATTCAACCGTCAGTACCACCAGCAAATTTTTGGCATATAAAGTAATTATAGTTAACACGGACCACTGACAGGTTGTCTGCATACCACTGGTGGTACCCGTACCCCCAGATTAGGAACTGGTGCCCTAGGCGCTCCAAGCACAGCTAACCCCAGTGCATATGATTTTACTCCATCCACCATGTCCATGAAATGAGCATTTCCTTTCCAGGACAGCAATGGTATTGATGACACTACAGACCGACACTGAGGTGGGCTGGGTGGGCTCTGTGAGAGGCCTCCATGGATCAGGAGTAGCTGTATTGCCCAAATCGTCTTTAGAAGCTGATACAACTTCTAGAAACCCAGGACCCAAAACTGGACCATGCTTCCTGGCTCACGAATGCCCTGCTTTCCCAGAATAGGGCACCAGATAATCCCATTTACAGATGTATCCAGCCCCATCTTGGAGTCAGTGAGTCGGGTTTGCCCCTTATATTGTGGTTACAAGGTTGTTCCAAGCTCTCACTCCTCTGTGGATTAGCAACCATCTTCTAATTTCCAGCCTGCATTTATTCAAGGCCAGTTTAGACTCATTTAGTTTTATTCCAGCCTTGTTTTTCAGCACTTAAACAGCTCCTCTCCCTCCCTGGCTTGCTTGTCTGCATATGTTGCCAAAGCAAATAGCCTCTGACTGCCACAAACTAGATCACTGTCCATATTATTTGCTTTCCAGACCATTAGCACACTGCCTGAGCCATTGCCCACTGAAGTCAACTGGAGTTTCCCTGCTGATTTCAAGGGACTTGGGATCAAGCCCGTTAAAGACTGAAGACTTCTAACCTAAGGCTTCAGAAGAGGTAATAAAATGCCCTGCACCAGCTCAGGCTGTTTACTGCTCCTTATTAAGTCATTACGAACAATTAATGCAGCCGAGAGGAGGAGCACTGGGCTCTCATCACTGTTCCCTGATCTGCCTCTCCCTCCCCTGGCATGAATTTCATCAAGTGCAGATTTCCCAGTGGGAATGCATTAACAATTAATTTCCTGCTAGCAAAATATAATAGGAAAATGCCCCAGGTCAGGGAAGAGCGAAAGCAAGCAGCTGGAATTTGTCCTTCCCAGTCCTTTCCAAAGAGCATCCTTGGGGTGCCAGTTTTCCCTGGTCAGGTGGCAACTGGAGAGAGGTCATTTTGGTAGCTGCCCATTTGCTTGCATCCTGGCACATGCAAAACCCTGCAAATGTGGTGCCTATAAATACAATCGCACAGGGCCCGATCTAATGCCTATCCAAGTCATCAGAGCTTTATCATGGTTTATTACAGCTCCTCGTTCTCCTCTGTCCCAGCCCATCCTCCTGCTGGAGAACGCCAAACACCGCATATCTCAGCAGCCATCTCTCAAAGAAGGCCAACATCGACAAGGAGATCTAGCATAGGATCTGATGAGCCAGCTGACTAAATCATGAGTGCAATGACCACGACAGCCGGACTCAAACAAAGCTCCTACTAGCATAAAGGCTGTGGTAATCCCAACTCTTCTCTGTGGCTGTAAAGTTTGGGTGACCTACAGGGACCCCCTCAAAAGCCTGGACCATCATCACCCGCACAACCTCTGAAGGATCCTTGGCATAAAGTGGGAGGACCGTCACACAAATGCTAGTGTCCTCACCTGTTTCAGGGGTGTTGGTTGTAGCCGTGTTGATCTAAGGGTACAGGCAGGGTGATCTCTTTTATTGGATCAGCTGAATAGTGATCTTTTTATTAGACCAACTCAGTAGTTGGAAAAATTGTTCTTTGCAAGCTCTCGGGCGCAAACACCCCAAAAGCTTGCAAAGAACATTTTTTTTTTTTCCAATTATTGAGTTGGTCTAGTAAAAAATATCACATTTACCCAAAGGACCTTGTCTGCCAGCATCCTCACCAACACTAACACCACCGGTATGGAAACATTGATTATTCAACGTCAGGGCATTGTGTGTGCATGTCTGATGCACATTTACGGAAACAATTGCTATGCACCCAACTCAGCCAAGGACAAAGTGTGTATGGGGGCCAAAGGAAATGGCTCCAGGTTCAAATATCACCAAATCACCTGATGGTTTCAGGGAAGGCAGCAAATAGTTACGTTCCCAAGAAACACCTCAGGAGGCAACAACACAGGAGCACAATAAAACTGAGCAGCAATTTAGTTCATGTGAAGCAGCACAAGCCAAGGCAGCACAACACGCATATTGACAACGGTTGTAATGTCCCCTGATAAAACAGGACATTGGCCTGTTTTCTAGGAATTGCTTGTAACGTTGAAATGTGAGTAACAGCCATGTAACTGCAGACACAGTCGGGTCTAAGAGGAGCACTTTATCTAAAGGAAAAAGCAGCTAGAATGGCTCAGATCACAGCTGGTATCAATTGGTGTAGCTCTATTATGAGCCATGCAGCTAGAATAGGCAGGTTTACGCTGGCAAGGATTTGGGTCACATACACCTGTTGCTTATGCACCATCCTTATTTTGTGCATACTCCAGTCCTGTCTTTTTTCCCCCACTAGCCATATGGAAATTACGATAAGAGCCCATGATTTCTCCTCTCAATCAAACACCGATTTACATGTATGGGGCCAAATTCTGCTCTGAGTCCTAGAGAGGACTCAATGCATTCCCCACTGACTTCAGCACAGACAGCCAAGCTGCTGAACTCCTGGCCCCCAGGGCTCAGGAGAGGGGGAGAAATTGAGAGCAGAGACAGCTCGGTCTGCCTCCCATGACAAAAAGACAAAATGTACTTTGATTTTTTTTTTCTTCTCCTCTCAGTTCCTCTGACTATGAGAGATGAAGCATAATCATTACACGAACACCTCGGTCTTGACTGCCATCTAGAAAGTCTGCTTGTAGCAGTCAGTACATGAGCAGCATCCCTTGAAATTAAATCCCATCTTCACAGGTAGAGTGGCCAAGGTCTGGAATGGGCTCCCAAGGGAGGTGGTGCTCTCCCCTACCCTGAGGGTCTTCAAGAGGAGGTTAGATAGGCATCTGGCTGGGGTCATCTGAGCCTACCACTTCTTCCTGCCTATGCAGGGGGTTGGACTCGATGATCTAGTGAGGTCCCTTCTGACCCTAGCATCTATGAATCTATTAAATCAGCTAGCAAGTGCAGGCTGCATCTCCTACTCACCCCACTACCCCTACCCTTGATATGAAGTTGCCTGATGGGTGGTGGGCAGTGTGAAAGCTCAAATGCACAGGGAAGCTGGTCTTTGCCAGAGGTACAGAAAATAATCATCCAAAAAACACACCGGGCCAACTTTTGAAAAACTTCCAAAAGTATTGGTTTTCTTCTGGGCAGTTCTGGAGCTGGACTGTTCTCAGTGGGGACAGATGCCAGAACAAGGAGCAATGGGCTCCAGTTGCAGCAAGGGACTTTTAGGTTGGATATGAGGAAAAACTCTCTCACTAAGCAGGTGGTGAAGCACTGAAACGGATCACCCAGAGAGGTGGTGGAGTCTCCATCCTTGGAGGTTTTGAAGACCCAGGTAGACAAAGCCTTGGCTGGGGTGATGTAGTTGGGGCTGGTCCTGCTGGGACTAGATGTGATCTCCTGAGGTCCCTTCCCTCCCTCACTGTCTGTGAGTCTGTGATTTCTCCGGTAGCATCATCCAGTCTTCCAAAGCTGCCATGGCATCCAGAAGGAAAATGCTCAGCTCTGTATCCACCTATTCAGCCCCATTCTGTCCACCCCTGTTTCCCCATCTACTCTGCACTTACCCAATATTTACTAAGATGAAAGAATCCCACCACGTTTCCACCTCTATTGCATGCATGTTATTTTTGCAGGAGGTGAGTTAGGCCCCAGGGCATGAAACCCCTGTCGTCACAGGGTGCCGGAACAAGAATACAGGGACAGCACCGGGTAAAAACCTGCTTTTCACAGCGCAGAGATAATCGGTGGAAGAATTAGGACACCTGACTCATATTCCCTAGAAATGAATGGCAAAGCTTCCACTGACGTCAGCAAGGTCAGCACCTTGCCAAGCTTTCTGGACGACTCGAAACATATCTTTAGGGATGTTTAAAATATGCCCCCAGATCCCCATTTTTTCTGTAGCTGGATGACTTTGCTGTGATCCCTGGATGTTAGTACCCATAATTGGCATGTGCACAAAAAGCTTCCTAATCTTCTGTGAATGCAACTTCAAAGGGCAACATGTTGAGGATACAAATATATGCACGTGGCAGAATTTCTTCCCCTGGGAGTTTAAGCCACTAGTGTGTTGAGCTAACTGTCCAGCGGACAGATAACCTCAGCGACTGGCATCCAAATGGCCTGGCTAGATAAGAGCAACCACACTGCAAAGCCCTGAGTGACTTTACCCTCACATTTCTAAGCTCCACTGTGGGCATGTCTACACATGCATTAATGTGCAGTAGTTACTGCGCATTTAGTTGAGTACTTGCTTAATTAATTCCTAACTGAATGCACAATAATTATAGTTACTGCACAGTAGTGCATGGGTTCTTTAGTGATGCTTACTGTGCAGTAGCCTAATATTACTACACAGTGGCATATTAGCACGTTTTTTTGCCCAGCACGCTACTGCGCAATATTAGGCTACTGCACATTAAGCATCTCATGTAAACACTCCCTGTATGTGCTTACTGGATGTCTGGAACTGTATAAATATCCCCCATGCAGAAGGACAATCATTTTTTTGCTCTCCTAGCCAAAGAGATGCTTCTTTGTGCTCTCTGGCCCTTTCCCACCACAATGTGGGAGAACTCATGTATGGGAGACCAAGGTGCCAGATAGGAGCAGGAACAGTTGGGTGATCAGTATTTAAATAATTTAGGCGATAGCTTCATTGCCGAGTAGAGCTGGTTGCAACCTTTCCTGGTGTGGAACAGGCACAGACATCAAGATCTTGGAAGCTGCCGTGAAACAAAATCATCAGGCTCTGGTCAGCCAGAGGCCGAAATGGGAGGGTTGTCTGCTTCAGGGTCTCAAATCCACACCCTTCACCAGGCCTGGGCTGAACGACCCACTCAACTCAGGTTTCTGTGGGGAGGGGAGAAAGGCTTGGGATAATATCCAAGTAAAACCACCAGTTAATTCAGCAATGGAGACATGACCTAAGGCAACGTATGGGGGAGGTTATGGTCGAACCAAAGGGGGTCGTATACAGGAGGCGTATACATCTCGTGCATGTATATACACCATATTTTGACCCCAAATCACTGACCTGCAAGCTCTACTACGTCATGAACTGCCTGATGCATTCGTACACATCCTGACTGGTTGCCCCTGCTCCAAAGGTTGAATGTTTAGCTATAATACCAGAAAGCAGCAGGGGATTCACAGAGTAAAATATCAGCAATGCCTAACTGAAGGGTAAGCAGCTGATCACATCTATCCTCTAAATTACACGGGGGTTATTTCTGGATCTATGTGTAATTAATTGCAAGTAACCTGCGGGGACATGTAACTACTCTGCACTTACCTGGTATTTACTGACTAAGCTGAAAGAGTTATCGATGCAGCTCCAGAGTGTTTCTGTGCAATTTGTGTTCCTGTAACCTATGCCATCCTAGGAAGAGAAGTACACAGCTTAGCATTTACCAGAGAAAGCAATAATTCCCATTACAAACAATCAACTCCTTGGCAAGGAGCCTCCATCGGGACTTGCAAAGCTCTGTCATCACAGGCCCATTGACAAGAAAATCATTTCCACTCTGCTGCGAGTGAACTTGAAGAGCAGGTGGAAACCCACAGTTCTCAAAGGCCCCAAGCAAGTTTCTTGCTCACAGAAATGGTATTTCACGATATCATTGAAACTGCTGGATATTAGAAAGGGAAATGATGCATTCAGTTGTAATCCATCCTTCGGAGACAAGCACAGGCTTTCTCCGAGCTGCATGGTATTGTCTCTTGCTTTGTCAGCTCTCCTTTAAAATGACTCCCCTTCTAGGAGGCTCAGACACAGGCCCAGGCATTGATCTCTGTTCCCTGATGCCCCCATCTCTCCCCTTCTATTTGTACTTTGGGAGAGTACCTGAAATATGGAAACCCCCCTCCCTCTGGGTGCTTTACATTCTTTAACTATGGTTAAACCGTGGTTGGGATTTTCAAAAGGAGCTCATGGCCAGCAAGGAGCTAGCTCCTTTGGTCTTCTCTGAAGACGCCGGCTGGGGTTACCTCTCCTTTGTCTTGTTCCAGCAATGGCAGAGCGCATAAATAGGGACCAGCTTAAATCACAGCAAGACTAAACAATTTTCATAGGTTGGTTGGGGCATAAAGAGCAAATTTTGCAGATATTGCCCAGATGTGCCCCGCCCCTTGGCACTGATTGGCGGAGAAGCCCTGGCGCAGGAGAAGCGATGAGAGGGCAGCTTCCATCTTATCTGCTGGCTGTTCTTCATGTGGCTCCACCCCCCGGTGCTGATTGGTGGAGGGGCCCCAGCAGGGAGAGGAGGGATGCAGCCGCCATCCTGTCTACTGCCCTTCTTGCTGCCCCGCCAACAGGCACTGCCCCCCACCAGGCAGGCTGCGAGGCCGAGCCGTGGCAGTGAGGGCATTTTATTTTTATTAACTTTTTTAAAGTTGATCTGGCCCCAGCTGACTTCCTGCCCCTTGGGCAGGGGGCTAATCCCGATGATCTCACGAGATCCCTTCCAGCCGTAATGTGTATGAAATCTGTGAAGTTGATTTCCTGGACAATCCTGGATGTTGCAGTTTCTGCAAAATCATGAACTGCGTGGATCCCTACCCATAAAGTTGGATCCAATGGGATGGGCGGTTTGCCCCTGGTTTAGAGAAAGTAGAATCGAGGTCTCAATAAGTTGTTGTCTTTGCTCTTCGTTTCATTCCTCATGTGCTCAGAGCAGTTATCCCGCCACGTGCATTGCCTCAACTACATGATGTACACTGTCCAACGCTTCAGATCAAGGCTGTGCAACTGGCTGCCCGTGGGCTTCATCCGGCCCTCAGGGATTCAAGAGCGGACCACAGGGCTGCCAGTCCCCACATTGTTCCTGCTGGTGCAGCGGCAGTGGAGTCTCTGGGGCAAGGCAGCATGACTGGTGGGGGGCCATTAGGCTCGATGCCCATGTGGCAGCCCCCATAGCATGCAGGCCATGCCATGTGTGCCCCAGGGCTCATGACCAGTGCCGTGTACAGCCCTCAGCTCTGAATTGGACAGCTCTGCCTCAGATGAGTCTGGGAAACCTGCCATAATCTGCCACCCCCACCACCCCAAGCACACATACTCCTTTAGTTTGCAGAAGAGGAGACCGAGGCAGAACTGAATAGCAGCCTTCAGCTCCCTGCAGGGGGTTGCAAAGAGGATGGAGCTGGACTGCTCTCAGTGGTGGCAGATGACAGAGCAAGGAGCAATGGGCTCAAGTTGCAGCAAGGGAAGTTGAGGTTAGATATTAGCTGTGACTTTCTCACGAGGAGGGTGGTGAAGCACTGGAACAGGTTATCCAGAGAGGTGGTGGCATCTCCATCCCTGGAGGTGTTTAATACCCAGCTAGACAAAGCCTGCGCTGGGATGATGTAGCTAGGGCTGGTCCTGCTTTGAGCAGGGGGTTGAACTTAGACAACCTCCTGAGGTCCCTCCCAACCCTCGTTTTCTACGATTCTTTGCTCGCTGCATTGCATTGTACCATATTTATCACTGAAATGTGCCTCCAGTTCCAAACACTGATTTACCCCATCACATCACAGCGACATCTTCAGCGCAGATTCCTCACTCCAATATGAAGGGAAATATTCTGATGATGATTCACTTAAAGAGAGTTCATTCTTTGGCCCAAACACAAGGGAACATTAAAGAGGTCTGGTATGTCTGAGTTGCAAGTGTGAGTTGTAATAAATTGCTCTAGCAGAAAACAACATTGTCTGGGTTAGTTAATCCCAGATTTGCATTGTACACCTTTCCCCTTCTTTTTTACAGTAGCATCCTCTTAATTGTCAACCCTGGGTGGCATGGGGAACATGCCAAGGAGGTGACAATCCTCTTTAATTGCACTAGCATCCATTGTAATAGGAGACAGGCATCACAAGTCACATTAACAGCAAACATGGTACAAAATCATTCAAACACTTCCTAAGGCTCAGTAGGAAGGTGGAGTTGGGTTATTCAGAGCTCATAACAGAGCTGGGAAAATTTTGGAATGAGCCAAACAGTAACAAAGCAGGAAATTCATTGAGCAATTTCCACTTGCTAACCTTGCTTTGATTAGGCTTTTAGACCAGGCCAGATGTGCTACTTAAGCAAACTTGGTGACACATTTATCTGTTGCTTAGAGACATTAGAATATATTGCATTGAATCTGTTTTCTGGCATTCAGCCCAGTGAGTGTATGTGCTGTTTATCAGTGGACCTATTAAGTCTATTCCAATATAGTGCTTTGAAAAGACACTCTAGATATTTTTTTAAGGAGTGCATCAATGCTTTTAAGTTATTCCTCTTTAGAAAAAAAAAACCTATCCTATATAGCCAGTGCAAGGAACCCAGGGCTTGCTAGCAACCCTGTCATAACCAGGGTATGCAGCCCAGTATTGCTCCATTAGGGCTCCCTGGTTCTACGGGGATGATGTAGTTGGGGCTGGTCCTGCTTTAAGCCGGGGGTCGGGCTAAATGAGCTCCTGAGGTCCCTCCCAACCCCCATTTTCCATGATTGTACATTTATAAGAGTAGCTTGCCTGCTTCCTTATATTTATGAAGAAACATAAAAAGGGATCAGAGCGCGTATGTGTGAATCAAGAGGGCAGTCTATATCCCGTTCAGCCTCTGTTCCTCGTATTTCCTCCACTGGTAAAATATCCCATTTCACTTCCCTGCTATTCTCATGTCTTCCAAGGTGGCTGTTAAACTCCTTCCTCGACCCTGCTCTACTTCTCCTTGCTTTGCAGAAGGCCTCTTTACCTCTGCCTTCATCCACCCGCACCAGAGAAGCACAGCAGTTGCATATTTCTGCCGGAAGGCTTGCACATGGCATTGTTAATATTGTAGCTAGCTGAACGACTGCCGTTCGGATGAAAAGTTAACACCGCTCATAAGGGCCAAATTAGGCTGGTTGCAAACTCAGGCAGCCAGGCAGGCAGGAAAGACTATTCCCACAAGCAGGGCAGTATCGTAGACCCCACTCCCTCTTGACGGGGCAGAGTTAGCTTCCTACAGTATCCAGAAGAGCTGAAGCACGCACCATTGTCTGGAGTCCTGATTTCTATCATGAGAAGGACCAAAGGTTGGAAAAGTGAGCTCAATTTGCAGCTGCTTTGCAACACCCACTGCCAGCCACCCATTCCAGTTCTTGGACACATCGTGCTATCTTGCAGAGTGGGAGCAAACAGATTGCTCTGGGGAGATATTAAGAAGATCCTAAGGTTTCTTAAAGGGTTAGCCTAGAAGATACTACTCCTTCCTAATGGGGATGAGTTAGGTCTCCAACGCCTCATACTTTGCTTATATAAAAATAACAAACCAGCCAGACACCTCTCTCCGCTTCCATTTATTCTCAAGCACTGTCTGGTCTAGGCAAAATGATGCACATAGTATTTCTCTTAATTGCTTCATCTCAGCAGGTGGGCCAGGGCCAGCTATTGATGAATCAGTTGCCTGCCACGCACAAGGGCATTTACAAGTGAATAAGATCCATGACTGTTTGTTTTTCTCTAAAGAGCCTTTGGTGCCAGGTCTCCTCCACTTCGTGTGATTTAAACGTAGGGCGATCGATTGGTTGCTGGATCAGCTACGGGGAACGGGTCCATGTGGAAGCCCTTTTCTCACCCAGTTCATCAGTGTCTGGCGCAAGCATGGAGCCAAAATCCTCTGCTGCCCCAAAGCCATGATCTGGTGCCCCTGGCATTAGGGGCCCACGCTGCCACAGAAGGTCTGGGGAGGCACCATATCCTGCGAATGCTCCTTGTCTCCAAGAGAAGGAAGAGCAAAACCTACATAATCCTTCAGAAAAAAAACAGGTTGTCCTCTCCTGCACCCGGGCATCTCCTCGGGTCAGTGCAATTAGAGACCCCTCCTGGGACGGGGAGGAGAAGGGGGACACTGTGGGTATATTCACAGAGCACAAGGATGGCTGAAGCACACCTCGAGGCAGCATCCTCAAGGGAGATTAATTCGGGCCCTAGAAACGCGAGGCTTCACTAGCTGTAAGGCCCTCCTTGTGGTACATCCCATGCACCTTGCTGGTGAATGCGCTTCTCAAACATCCCTTTCGTTTGGCCTCATGTTGCAGATAGGGAATGGGAGCTAACGGAGGCAGAGCAATTCCCTGCAGGTCATCCCAGAGGCTTTGGCAGGGCTCCTCGCTCCCCCAAGTCTCAGAGCTGTCACTGCAGGCTCACCCATCCTCCGTATCTCACTATCGCTGCAGCTGAAGCAAAAACTCCTCCCAAACCTTAGCCCATAAGTAGGCACCCGAACCCCGACCTGGCCTGCCCGAGTCACCCATTGCACAGGCATGAAGCAAGGAGACCCAATGATGCAGAGAAGCAATCATTTGAAAAGGACGGTGCAAAACTTTAGACCAACCCATCTTGAACTATTGGCAATGGCACTGCCTGAGAGCATGGTCACCTCGGGAACGAACACTTCTTCCCTCCTAACTAACAGCTTGACCTGCCTCGCCTGTTCCAGTTGCCAAGAGGCGACACTTTCTGGCCAATGGATGCAGTCAGTTCTGCAAATTAACCAGCACATGTTCCAATGCCTTTCGCATCTCGCACAAATAGATTACCCTAATAGCCTGCGACTGCAGCATAATCCTTGGAGAACATCCTGTTTCAATGAGGAGAGTGGGCTGAGTGCGTGTGCGTGCGTGTCCTTGCAACGAACGTGGCATCTTGTCGTCAGTAAGAGCCAAAGAAATTAGGGTTGCCTCACCTGCTAATCACCCTCGAGTTGTTTGTGCCGACGAGGCAGCTTTGCAAAACAGGAGCTCGTTACAAGTCTTCCCTTTGAATCGCCACTGGAACATCAGGATCATGTACAAGAGCAGTGGCATAGACTCATTTGCGGTGGCTGCTGCTTGGAGATCCCTGGGGCTAAGGTGGGGGAAGGACTCTCAAAGGTGGGCAGCAGGGGAAAAAAGCCCAGAGGAAATCTTGTGGAAGAGGAAAGTCTCTGTCTGTGGCCCAGGAAAGCAGGTCAGAATCCTAGAACGAAGAGCTTAACCCTGCTTTTCTGTGGAATACAGTACAGGGCCTTCATAAACTCCTTGTGCATTTTAAACTTGAATAACTTAGGTTGTAGGTATGATAGAAACATCTGTCAATGGCATTAAAAGGCAAATTTCTTAAAGTTTTAGGACCACTAGAGTACACAATGCTAGACTTCAACATAACCACCATCCTTCGTGATACGGTGCTGAATCCGATCTTCCAACTCCTTGAAAACTTTTCCCAGTTGCTCTTGAGTTACTGCATCAATTGCATGGGTGATCGTAGCCCTAAGCTCCCCAAAGAACATGGTTTTGACAAGTAAATGACACTTTTAACATGTCCCCATAAAAAGAAGTCCAATGGCGACGGCACGTGAATGAGATAGCCAAGCAATCGGTCCACCTCTCTGGGAAAACGGCATTTAGGGACTGTTGTAGTGGCACACAGCTCCATCTTATTTAAGAATAAATTCGTTATTACTTATGAAGTCTAGCATTGTGTACTCTACTTGTCCTAAAACTTCAATACGTTTGCTTTTAAGTGCCGTTGACAGACTGTTTCTGTCATACGTACTATACCTTCTATATGTACATCCTAAGTTATTCAAGTTTAAAAATGCATAGGGACTATACGAAGACCCTGTATTCATGCATTACAACACGCCATGGACTATAATATGCACCTTGTTCTTGAAAGGCAGAATTAAGTGAGGGGGCTTGGGGGGGCATGGATCATTCCTAGTTATAAGTAACTTCACTTCTGCTCAGAAACAGGGCATAAGAGTCTGCTATGGAAAAGCATGGCGCATACCAGAAGGAGAATGCAATGGTGTTTGCTGAGGCTGGTAGGTGAAAATAGCCCACTCACCTCCCCAGCCCGGAGCAAGGCAAGACCGATCGAATAACAGTGACTCCTTACACAGAGACAGGAGGCCACCTCCATTCTAGCAGCCTGTAATGACTCTTCTTGACATCTCATTAGTTCTTGAAGTGAGGCAGAAAATAAAGAGAGAAAGAAAAGCTGCCAAATGGGGGAGAAAAAGCCCTACAGAGCCAAGACTTATGGCCTGAATAATAACATTCTTCCCCCTTTAGAAATCTGTCTTTAGGAAGCTCAATTGTTGGCAATGCTGTTAATGAACACAGCAACCGTGACCCCCTCTGAGAAACCAGAAGACACGTTGTTGCTTTGAGGGGAAGAAGTGTCGCCAGGGGGTTCAATCTTTCCCCCTATTGACCTCCTGGGGCTCTGGGGCAGAGTTGCTGGTGCTTCCAATAAAACACAGCTACTTCTGCATTTATTTTCTCAAGAGACATGGGGAGATGAAACACTTATATGGAGTGAAAAGAGGGAGCAAGGGGGACTTATTGTACTTCAGCGAAATCCTCCAAAACTGTGCTGTCTGCCTAGTATTTGCACTCCAGTTTCCAATTACAAGCACCTACGATAGATTTCCAAAGAATCTTTTTGTTGCTGGGGGGAAGGCTCAGATCATATATATATATAGATAGATAGATAGATAGATAGATAGATAGATAGATTTTATTTATTTTTATAGATAGATAGATAGATAGATAATTTTGGTATCCCCTTCTGTGGTCACTTGCCTGCCGTCATTAGGAATGAGCTGGTGGACGGGGCCTATTCGCTCCTGATGCATCACGACTGGTGAACTGGAGAAAGCCCAATGTCCAGCTCAGACCTGGGAGCTTTGATCCAAGGGGGGCACCATGCCATGAGCTTCTTCTAGCCACTAGCTCATGACATCACTCGTTCAGGTCACTCCTTTCTCCTGTCCGAGCACAAGAAGTCATTCTGCGGGATGAAGCCAGATTGCAAGGTAATTGGAAGATGGACTGCAATATTTTACCACCTGTAAATCTTCTGGTTTAACTTCATCTGTTGTGGGGTGGGAGTGGAGAGATGGAAAAGTCATAGCACATCAGCTGACGCACATTCATAAACCCTATGTCCCCGCTCCACCAACACACACATTTTAAAGGGACGTAAATTATCCATCTGTCCACACTCAGTGGTTTATTTGAATTATAAGTTATATACATGATCAAATATATGTTATATAAATAAATGTTATATAATTATAAATAGTTATATAAATATAAATTAATTAATATAATTAAGAAATGCATTACATGTAAATGTATCAATGTATTTATATATTCATATGTATATAATTATTCAATTATATATTATAATTGTATGTACATAATTAATTATAAATTATAGTTATATGTATATATGTGTGTATATAATTAATAAATACATTACATATAAGTGATGTATTATTGGTGATCCTCCCTCCCCTCTTGGGGGTATTCTCTGCAAGGAAAGAATCCCCCTCCAAAAGGCAGGGGATGCTAGGAAATGTGGCAACTGTGTAGTGTGCAGGTTCAGTGCACAGTGAGCAACTATATTATCCACAGACAGGCTGCATCAGCAACCTATGCCACGTACAACATGCATTCAATGCAAGGGGAATACAGAATAGCATCTTGCCATATTATGCCACTGGGTCAAAGTGACATTTGGTCACCACGCGCTCATAGGAGATGATGAGCACCGAGACGCAACACACCCATCCAGAACCACGCTGGGGATGCTGGTTATTTTGCTTTCCCGTGCTAGCAAGAGGTGGGATGCTGGCGTGTGTCTGTAGTCACGGGACAGGCACAAGTTAGTGAGCAGAGACGATGAGTTTCCTAAGCCATCGTGTCACACATCCCACCCGCGGCCTGGCGGACCTTGTTAGAGGTGAGAGGGGCCGTTCAGTCTTCGTGGCCTCCGCTTCTCTTCTAAGCCTGCTGGTGAGACAGCCAATTAGTGCCAGTTGTACTGGTAGCTCTGTGAGCCACCCCCTGAGCTTACTTTTCTCAAGCCAGACTTCAGCTCTTTTGTCACCAAATGAACCCTTGATGTCCGATCACAAGAAATTGTTCTGTAGGATGGAGCCATTCATCTCGCCGGCTTGAAAGAACCGCATGCCTGGCACACAGCGTAAGCTGCCTTCAGCCCATTGAACAACCCTCGTCTCATGACATCCCCTTCTCATCTTGAGCAAGGAAAATGGGAATAAAAAGGGGAGAAATAATAAGGATACCTGGAGAGAGGGGGTGGGGAGGAGAAGAGAAAATAAACCAGCAGAAAGGAATGACCTGAACGGGCGATTTTATGAGCTAGTGGCTCAAGGAAGTTGATGGCATGGTGCCCTCCTTGGATCAAAGCTCCCAGGTTTGAGCTGGACATTGGGCTTTCTCCAGTCCACAGGGCGGGATGCATCAGAAGCGAATAGGTCCCATTAATCAGTTCATTCCTAATGACGGCACACAAGCGAACACTGATTGGGGGGATCAAAATGAGCTCTATAACCCGAGCCCTCCTCGCAGCGACAAAAGGATTCTTTGGAAATCTCTTGTAGATGCTTGTGAGTCCGTCCTACACGTAACACAGCGATGCACTGCCATCCAAATGCTCTAATGAAACCCGTCTCCTTTCACATCAATTATGAGGCACCAAAAAAGGGGCAAGGCATTGGATGCAGCCATCACTCCAAATTTTGGCTTGGAATAAACCTAAACTTCACAGCCATGGCTCTGCGTTAGCAACCTATGCCATGCACAGCATGGCTTCCCATGATGAAATCTAGACTTAGGCTGCCTAGGACAATTTCCAAGCCGTAGCTGTGGCTGCACTGCAATTTGAGTTTGGAAATGAAGCTGCAACGCGCGTGGCGGGCAGCTCACGCTGCTCTCCGAACCGGAGCTGGCCAAAGGCAACTCCTGCCGCTGCTCTTCCATCCCCCTGCCTCAGCTCCAGCGGCGCTTGAACCCAAGCCGATTGCAAGGTAATTGGAGGGTGGATTGCACTACCGCACTGCATTTTGAGCCTTCCCATCTCTTTCAGCATCTAATGCTCCCGAGGTCCCACTCCACCACCGCTCTTTGAAGCTGCCTGCCCGCACAGCAGTGAGAGATGGCTTTTGTCTGGAGTCTCTGACACACGTTGGGTTTACGCCAGTGGATGTGCTATTACACTTCATTTCCCCTTCCCCGAACAGCCGACTGTTGTTTGTGTTTACCGAGCTGAATAAAGGCTCCCAGCATTAACGTAGTTCCAGGAAGCGCACGCAGGCCGTGCCCTAGGATTTTCCAGGGATAAAAGCTTGCATCAAAACTTTGTTTTGCTTTCTGTCACAATGGGAGCAGAGCAGCACTCAAAGGAATGGGTCTAAATAGTCAAGAGGCAAATACCACCTAAGTGCTTTGCAGCAGGGCCTGGAGACAGGTGCCTGGATTTCAGCAATGGCAACTCCCAAGCTTTATATTGAACACAAAAGACACAGGGCCAGAAGTGCCACATGATGGAAATAGCCAGGCAACCTTCCCCAGACATCTGTGAATCCGACTTTCTCTCAGATCCTGCTCTGCTCATATACACAGGAGGCAAGCTGGCTTCTTTGCACCTAGTCACCAAAGCTGTCTGGTGGGAAAGCCCTCCCAGGGACCTCCCTGGGCTTTGGATCAGGCTGTTTCTCATATGCTTATTGAAAATTGGACTGAATAAGTGCATGATACATCATGATACAATTGCACGAGTCAATTCAGAGCCTTCCAAGGACTTCCCTGGGCTTTGGAGCAGGCTGTTTTCCATGTGCTCATTGAAAATAGGGCTAAATAGGTGCACCGTCATGATACGATTTCATGTGTCAGTTCAGACACGCGTGCATGAGATTCGCTGTTGTGGAAACCCAGCCCCACACGCATTTTAGAATCGTTGAATCCAAAAAAAGTAGGGCTGGAAGGAAACTGAGGCAGGCGTTGAGTCTGAACCCCACCCCCCCACAAAGGCAAAATCATCCCTGTCTCAACCACCCTACACAAGTACTTGCCTAGTCTTAAAACTGCATCAACCCACCCTCTCATGCATCTACCTAGCATAAGACTTGGTCCAATCCCCCTATCTTGCCTCAGGTAAAGCAGGGGGATAAGGGCACCACCACTGCAAGCATGGAAAGGAGTTTGGATGCTTTGTTTAAGCTTTATCTTGGCAGCCATAAAATATTTTTCTTGGGAAAACACGATGTTCCCCAGGTTGGGCCGAGAAGCTTCTTTCTCAGCCACCCTTTTATTTCAAACAGGCTCACTTTAATTAAATACTGTCTCTCTCCCACCCAAGAAGCGCAAACCTATTAAGCCATTGGCAAACCAGATGGTTTCCCTTCATAAATATTCATGAAACGGTACGGGATCAGACAGCGCAATAGGCATTAGCTGCTGGGGTTTGCATTGCAACCACTTTGTAAGTCACTGTCTGCTTGGCATCCAGCTCCAAGACAAAATATAGCCCTTGGGCAACCGGTGGCTCTTAAGCCACTCCAGAGCAGATGTGCTGTTAAAAAGAGGGACCTGGGTTTAATGCTGAGGTCTTCAGTGATAAGGGAGGGATGAGAGAAATGCTGACGACATGCCAGATAGAGTTTTTTCTGTGCTGCTAGCCTCTCTTTTCAGGAGCTCAGCGAAGGAGAACAAGTAACCAGCTCTGGCATGTCAAGTGTGTCTTACTTGATAAAACACTTGCGGTTTATACAATTTCAAATTCCCTTCAGACAGGCTCCTCGCCCCTGTGACGAACACATCGGCTTCACAAGACAGAGGGCCCATGGCAGCTCAGACAGCACTGCAACCTCCTACCTTCAAGCTGCCCAAGGCTGCACAGCCTGCGGAGGATACCCCCGCCTCTCCCCTAAAATTCAGAAAGAGCTCATTGGCCTCCCTTCCTCCTGCACTGACAGGCAGGATGTGCCAGAAGAGCAGGCAACGATGTGAGCAAATTGCAACGCTGGAGACGGCGCTAGCGTTTCAAAGCACCACGCAAAGCTGTCACATTTGCACCTAGCCCATAATCAAAACAGACGGCTTGGTAGGAATGATGGGGCATCCTCCTGGATCGAACCGTGGCCAGGACCACAAGGTACCTATCGATGCTCATCACCGTTAGGAAATAGATGCAAGAGAAGATGTTGTAGTGGTCTATGGACAGGATGAGCCACATGCACTAATTGACCTTCTGGGGCTGGACGGGGAGCGCGAGTCATGCAAGTCCTATGGATATGTGTCCAATTTGACATAGGAAACAGCATAGCAGCCACTTCGTGGTCCTGGGCATGACTGTCAACTGCATGTGATGGGAGGGCCTGGTGGCAATGTGGTGGGGCTACTCCCAGGGGGGTAGGGCCAATAAAGTACCATGATTTTGCAACCTCCAGTGTAAGGTGAGTATAGGGCACCCCACTGCCTTGTGGTACTCCTTGGTTGGAGAAAAGCTAAGGGACATCACCTTGACAGAAATGCCCTCGCTGAGGCTTTAGGCAGTTGGCAGCAGTTCTTATCTGTTGCTCTCTGGCAGAAGATGCAACCAGCAAGGCACTGCATGTCTGGACTCGGTCTGGTGCTTGGATCCTGTCTCCATGGCTTAAAGGGAGATGGTAAGTGTTGAGCAGCCTCCACTCCCCCATACTAGTCTAGGCAGATGCATCGAAGGTCTTGGTGTGATGGTCTCAGGTCTGCATACAAGCAGATTCATCAGGCACCTCCCTAGACCTCTTATATGTGCACCATGATCCAGAGGATCGACGGCTGCCTGCTCCATGCTTCTGACACTGGCCTTATCCTAGCAATGCTGTTTGCCTTAGTCAAATCTCAACCTTTGTTCTCAAAATGTCTGCATGTTCACTGAACATTTTGAAACACCAGTTTCTTGAACCTTAGGCCTAGGACGACTCTATCTTGAATACAAAGTCCATTGCTGAAGATGGTTATCATGGCAGGGAAGAGCACTGTAGCATATCCATGTTATTTCGTACAAGTGCCTGGTGTCTGTTTTGCAATTTAACCGAAAATTGGCAGTAATGGAGAACGCAGAGCAACATGGGGAGAATGGTTCTGGTGGACCTCAGCGGTCGTCTAGGTGTGCCTGGCTTCCCTTCCAGCCATCAGATCTTGCTCCATCTTAGCCAGCTGAAGGAAAGAGTCCTCTAGCATGGGATTTCTGCTACTCACACTGGTGCCATGATCAGATCACCCTTGGTGTCCCCTTTGGTAATCTGATTAGAGGCCAAGCATCTCACCATGAGTTCTGCATCTGTAACCATCCCACTGCTCTTCTTTCAGTTTAGCTTAGTTCAGTCCCAACCACTGTCTGGATGGCTGCATCAGTTAGATTCTCCTTTTTCCCCCCACGCCAAATTCTTTATTCCCTTCTCCATGACATTTCTGCCCACAGGAGACAAAACAGTCCTCCCAGCACCCCTACATGAAGCATGCTTGGTATCAAAGCTAATGACCCTTAAGCGTTAAGCTGTCATCTCCAGGCCTGCAAAGAAATGTTCCAGTGCGAGGTGTCTCCATCCTCACTCTGCTCCCGGAGCACACTAATGTGGCCAGGCTGGGAGAAAGTAAGTGTAATAACCATCCATAGCTCTCCAAAATGCATGTGCAATTCCAGGCTCAGCTATATAAACTGGACAGTGCCGTTAGCTCCTGTGCAAGAAGAGGCAGCTCTGAGCTGCTGCTCTCTGGCTCTCATGGACACTTTGCTGCAAAGCATGAAACAGCAGCTGCCATGGGGGGAGTGAGGCTGGCTTTTTTTTTCCCCTCAGCAGCATCAAAGCAAGAGGTGGGCAAATGGGCATCATCTTGTTTAGCAAGGAGTAAAAACCTGTCCTGCGCACATTGGCGGAGGTCAGAAATGACTCCATGAACATGTATGAGTGACACCAGCACAAAACTGGCTAAAGGAGAATAAAACCCGGTGGATGCCCAAGTCAAGTCAATAACCATTGTTAATTTGAGGTTCAGCTGATGCCAAACTTTGCTCCTTCGTCTTGCTGCCCCCGCTGGAGGATTTGACTGAGTGTCCAGGTCATAGTCTGATCTTTAGCTGTTGGAAACTCAGCTGAGGTCCTCTGAAGTTGTTTTACACCAGTGGAGCACCTGGTAAAAAGTTGTTTCCTTGTTTGCCCATTTGCACATCTGTAGCATTCAGGACCCCTCTGCAGCGGTGCACCCTTCCTGGGTCAAATCCCTGCTGCTTCCAAGAGAACTGCACTCATCTTCCCTTAAATCTCCCACATCCAGACAGCCAGGGCTTGACATCCAGAGGTGCTGCTTGTGCATCCTCTTCATTCCTAAAAGGAAGCACCCTGCTCTGTTTTCAGCCTCCTCTTTGCTAAAAGGAAGCACCCTGCTCTATCAGCTTGTTTGCTACATCAAGGCTATTTACTATTTAAATAGCCCAGTGCAGATATAATCATTTTATTCCCAGTGTGAAAAATGTTAATTGGTCAGATTGGCACACATACAAACACACACCCCTCCAGGATGAGGTTGTAGCTGCAAGCACTGGTAACGTCAGCAGAGCTGAGACCCTCCTCCAATTCTGATGAGAGAGAAAAGAGACTCTACAGCAGAAGACAGCAGGTATTGCAGAGTACAGCAAGAGCCCTCGGCACATGCAGGTAAGAGGGATGTGCGGCTCTAGATCTGAAACACAGGGACTCCAGCTGGAGCTCCCCTTTTGTGACTGTCCTTTGGTGTCCTGGTGGGGGCAAAAGGCAGCTGAAGGCTGACACTCTTCTTTGCAAAGCTGGAGGGTTAGCTGATGATGCTTTGGTGTTGGGAGACTGGGGTGTCTGCAAAGGAATTTTTGAAAGTGTCTGGGATGAAACAGAGAGCACCAGAGGAAGCAGAAAAGATCAAAAGATGTCAGCAGTGAAGTGTCTATGTCTTTGGCTGTACTTTTGGGATCACCAGACTCATATGTGTGTGTGCATGTGCATGTGCATGTGCATGTATGTGTGAGAGAGAAAGAGATCTCATGCACTGCAACTGGGGTATTTGACCCCAGCATTGTTTCCTGCCCAGAGCAGGGGGGCTGGACCCAAAGATCTCACGAGGTCCCTTCCAGCCCTAAACTTCTGTGAATCTGTAAAAAACCTTGTCATAGGGATTATCTTGCTAAGATCACTATAGGCAGAGCGTGAAGTTTAACTGAACTTGAATTCTTTTCCTTTTTAGACATGCTCCATCATCTCCCTTTCCCTCTCTCTCCCCCTTCCTCTTTGCAGGGCTGCAGGAGTTGCCTGGGATGTGGATAGTGCCTGGATCTTGGCTGGCATGGATTGAAAACCCAACTCCTTGCTGTCTGAATTACGTTGCAGTGAAGAGATGCTGGAAGCCCCCAGACTTGGAGAAACGCACCGATGAGAGCAGCTGTGCTTCTGCTTTCTGGTGTGGGAAAGCAAGTGGCTGCTGTGTAAGTAACCCAGAGGCTTCCTAGAGCACCCCGCTTGATGTGAATAGTTTGCCAGGCATCGAGCTCCTTCAGCCTGTGCTCTTTCCTTCCCTGTAACCCAGAGGGGACTTTTGTTCCAGCCAATTTATCCTAAACCACAGGAAAAAGCTACCGCTCAAGCTGGTGTTGTCAGACTGAGAAGACTGTTTCTCATGCCCCTCTCTTCTTTGGTTAAAGGAACCGTGTGTTTTGCCTGGCAGACACTTTTTTATGGTCGTGTGCTCGCTACTGAATTTTTTAAAAAATAGTTGCCTTTTATAAGGAGGAAGCAGACATCCCATTCCTGCTGGGGTACTTGATGTCTGAAAATATATCCATGAAATGTCAGCTCCTTGTCACCGCAGCAGAACTGCCCTTGTCACGCTGTAAAGGACTGCGATGAAATCCAAGAGCGGATGAGCAGAGGCAGCCGGCATGGGAAATAGCTCCATGATGGGTGATATGAATGTCACGTGCAACGGGACAAGCAGCAGCTGTTACATGGACGATGGCACCAGGTCCAACTTCACCTTCCACGAACAGTCCCCTGACTTCTACGTGATCCTCCCGGTGATTTACTCTGTGATCTGTGCAGTTGGGCTCACCGGCAACACTGCCGTCATCTACGTGATCCTCAAAGCACCTAAGATGAAGACGGTGACCAACATGTTCATCCTGAACTTAGCGATAGCGGATGACTTGTTCACACTGGTGCTTCCCATTAACATTGCAGAGCACCTCCTGCACTACTGGCCCTTTGGAGAAGTCCTCTGCAAGCTCATCCTGTCCATAGACCACTACAACATCTTCTCTAGCATCTATTTCCTAACGGTGATGAGCATCGATAGGTACCTTGTGGTCCTAGCCACGGTTCGATCCAAGAGGATGCCCCATCGTACCTACCGAGCCGCCAGAATCGTCAGCCTGTGCATCTGGGTTCTGGTCACCGTCATCGTTCTCCCTTTCATCGTCTTTGCCAATGTCTACATCGACGATTTGAAGATCAAGAGCTGCGGTCTAAATTTCCCCGCGCCGGAAAGGTTTTGGTTCAAGGCCAGCCGGATCTACACCCTTCTCCTTGGCTTTGCCATCCCAGTCTCCACCATCTGCATTCTCTACACCATGATGCTGTACAAGCTGAGGAACATGCACTTGAACTCAAATGCCAAAGCCCTGGACAAAGCCAAGAAGAAGGTCACTATTATGGTCTTCATTGTCCTGGCGGTATGTCTCTTCTGCTGGACCCCCTTCCACTTGGCCACCATCGTGGCTCTGACCACTGACTTGCCGCAGACCCCCCTCGTGATTGGCATCTCCTACTTCATCACCAGCCTCAGCTATGCCAACTCCTGCTTGAATCCTTTCCTGTACGCTTTCCTGGATGACAGTTTTCGGAAAAGCTTCAGAAAGATGTTGGAATGCAGAGCTGCCTAAAAGATGGACCAGATCCCCTCCATTTGTGGCTTCACATGGGGCAACTCTGCAAACTTTTCCCATGTATAGCTAAAACGTGCCCAAGTTTTATGCTTTCTTTATAATTTATGTACCAACAAGTGTTCATGTCACACTGGTCACCTGCACTCTTTGTAAGCTTTTTTGCAATCCTTGTGTTTTCCTGGTATGCATCTCCGAGTCTCTTGAAGTTGTGTGTGTGTCCAGGTGTGTGTTTTAATCGAACCCTGAAATATTAAAGACAGACAGCTCTCTTTCTTAAAATATGCCCTTGCCATATCATAGTCTTATATTGCCACCTGCTGTATAATCCCAGAAGAGCTGGCTCTTTTGAAGTGTAAGGCTAAAGAGCAGTGTTTAAAAACAGATGTGACCCTCAGTTATTAAAGTACATGTTGTTTTCAGAATTACTGTAGTGAACAAGGGTGGCTACCAGATACGTTTGTGCATTGAGAAAGTGGAGGTAAGAGTTGGGGTGCATTTAGAGATTGAAAAAAAAAACCCTTGTCCTTGTATATCTGTGTTTCTGGAAAAGGTGGGTCTATTTTTGCCCATGAGTTCTTCTTTCCCAGAAAGCTAGCCTGATTCAAATTGAAACCAAAAGCAAAATGTGCATCTTCAAAGTCCATTTGAACACTACAATATGCAAATACCGCAGGCACCTACGGAAATCATTCCTTTTTGTTGTTGTTTTTAAATGTTTAATGTGCATCTATTTAAAAAGTGTTTGAAGAAATAAAACCACAATGAAAACTGTCTGGGATTTCTATTATTTATAGGAATCACTGTTTGCCTGCCCTTGTCTGACTGCCATGTATAGTACATGTCCCCTGATGTACCAGCCCATGTTGTTGATTTATAATATGCTGCAAGCATGCTGCAAACAACAAGAAAAGCCAAAGAAAAAAGGCTGCACAGAGATGTACTCACTCAGCCAAGTACATGAAGTAGGTGAAGGGTGTCATTGAAACCACGCAGTGAAATAGGTGCCCAAGTGATTTCCTGAATTGGACCCGAGGGGGGAAGAAAGTCTAATGAGCTGAAATCACGCTGTAATTTAGTCGCTGCAAAGAAAAACTAACATAACTGCACTGAGAAACTCACCCATCATCTGCTCAGTCCTAAATAATAATCTTTAGAGCAGCTCTTAGCATAAGGAGAGCCTTAAAAAGTTCAGAGTAAGAGCAGTATCGGGGGCTCCCAGTGCTCGTCTGAACTTCAGGTGCTGGTTTAATCCCCTGACACTGGTTGTACCCAAGGAGAAAGATGGGATTGTTAAAAAACACCACCTCTTTCTGTCCTCTTCCTAACCAACAAAGGAAAAGCTCAGGACAGTGTATCCAGCTAACTTTCACAGCTTTCGAAAATCTCACCTCCATCAGATAACTTCATGGCAGCGAGGTGAGCTCCCAACAGAGAGGAAGCAAACAATCACTCCACTTTTAAAGGGTATTTCTCGGGCTTTGAATAAATAGCTGGTCTTCCAATGAACACCTGGTCGCTCTTCTTTACAAATGCATTTATACCATTTCAGCATGCATGAACAAAAGCACAGGTGTGTTGTTTTGTCAACCTAAGTACCCAGTTTGCACATGGAAGCAGGTAACTCCTGACAAAAATGGTCAATCAGGTACATTTTCCAGTCCAATGCTCTGGTTTGTGCACAGTCTCTGGAAAAGCACCAAGGCTGAAAGGACAGCAGCAGCAGCCTTGAATCTCTCAAGTGCATTTAATCAACAATATTGCAGGAGAGCATTGGGCACCATGGTCCTCCTGCTTTACCCGTGGCAGGTTAGGGTGTTATGCCTTGTGTATATGTTCGGGGTGACTGTGTAGTTTTGCTAATAGGTTAGGCAATGCATTTGTATAGGATGGTTTGGATAGGGATGACCCAGCCTCGGTTGGACTAGATGACCTCGGAAGGTCCCTTCCAGCCCCACTTTTCTATATTTCGCTTTTTTCCAGTGTTTCCCATCAAAAAGATCCCAAAGTGCTTTACAAAAGAGAGCAGTTCCATTATCCCCATTTTACAGGTGAGGAAACTGAGGCATGTGAAGCGGCTTACAGAAGTGTACCCAAATAAAATATAGAGCTACACCTTCCAAATCCCAGTCCACTATTCCTTCCACCTGGTCACTGTTTCTCACTAGCTACTGCATCTTATCCTAAGTTGCAGGTGGGACAACAGAGGTGATGAGGAAGCATACAAACATAATTTTGGACCCACCCAGAAAATGCATCCAGTGCAGTGACTTGCACCAACAGATGACTTGAAGCAAAAAGGCAAAGACAAAAATCTGCCTCCCTGAACAGACACAAAGCAAGTGAAGTTTAGGACATGAGCAGGAAGGGCATCCCAGAGGGTGAGGCACTCCCCTAAGAGCTCCCAGACCTCCAACCTGTGGATATCCTAGAAAAATGGTACATAGGGAGAAGCCAGACAGTTGAACAAGCTCACAAGATGAGGTCAAATGTATGTGTGGATTCTCCTTTTGAATCTCACCCAATCTATTCCCTCTAGACCAGTGGTTTTCAAGCTTTTTTCATTTGCAGACACCTAAAAAAATGTTGGATGGAGGTGTGGACCCCTTTGGACATTTTGAATGGAAGTGCAGACCCCTTTGAATGGTAAGTGTGGGTATTCACAGACTTTGATTGATCATAGCCATCTGTCACAGACACTGTCTATGGACTCCCAGGCATTCACAGACCCCAAGTTGAAAACCATTGCTCTATACTATCTTGTGGCAGAAAGCTCTGCAGAAGGGCAGAGCGGTATATGCAGGCTGTGCTTTCTAACACCTGCTGAAATCTTCTGTAAAGAAATGTTTATTGCTATTAATTGGTATTCCCATGGCCCAGGCAGGGCTAATCATGGACCAAATCCCACTGCAGCAGGCAGCATATCAAAATATCCCATGGAGAGGGGAGAACAGACTCCAAGAAGTAAAAGCTGCCATTTTTGCCATCTGTGGAATCAGGAGGAAGGTGCGCAGCCGCCTTTGTAAAGCGCCTTGAGAGCTCACAGGTATACCAGCAGCAGTTATTTTCAGAGCTAAAAGCCAAAGAAGAAAGTGTGATACATTGCCTCTTTCATCTGTCTAAAATGTACTTGACTTCCTTCTTCTATCATGGGAATGGATCCATCAAGGTACCCAGCCACCTTTATTCTATTCACTGGGCATCTGCCTTGTATTTCCCAAGCATGGAAGGTGCTGTTTAAGTGCAAAATGTACGAGTGACTGATGCATGCAAATGCCAGTGTGTACATAGGGTGTGGAGACATGAACAAGCCCCCTCCAATGTTAACACACTTTCATCCAGGGTTAAAGCTGGAGCAGGTTTGATGCCTTTGAATTGTTCTCCGCTCACTCGCATATAACAGTTTGAAGTACCAGCTGCTGCCCTTTTGGAGCAATCCTCTCTGAAATCCATCTGCACAGCCTGCCCAAGACTCTGAGGTCATTCACGATGGCCCAAAATGGATTTTTTTTTTTTTTTTTTTTTTTTATAAAATGTCATGATTTCAGTATCAGGACTCATAGTAGAGATGACATCTTTGATTAGACCAACAAGATTGTTGCAAAACAAATTCTTTAACTGCAAACTTTCGGGCACAGACACCCTTCATCGGTCATCAGAAAAAGGATTGTCCAAGTTCTCCTGGGTTGAAATGAAAGTTCATGTTTCCTAAGATTTCACAGAGGGGTCAACAGATGGAAAACTCCTCTGGGCAGGCAGTTCATTGGTTGTATAAAGCCTCTCACCTCCTGTGAGGATCTGTGATTTCAATAGGACTTCCCGTTTGGAATCCAAGTAAAAATTCAAAGCACTCCAAAATAATTGAAATGCATCCCCCTGAATAAAGAAAAGTTGTTAAGCACCTTCCGAAACAAAATAATGCAATGCATCGAAGTAGCATTTTTTTCCTTCCCATTTTTCTAATAGGGACACGGAGGAAACTTTTGTGAAAGAAAGGTTTTCCGGGGGGCGGGGTAAAGAAGGTCCTTGTTGCTTGTGACTTGTCACTGCTCAGTGCATTGTCTTGTGCTCCTTTTGGATTGAAGCAAACCAATGCTAAAACCCGGTCCCTTGTTCAGCAGAGCTTTTCAGCAAAGGAAGATGAGCTGGGCCCTGAGACTGACCTCAATAATACAGAAAGCACCAGAAAGAAAATTCAGCATATGGGAGAGTGGGAAGTGCTTTTCAGCAATGGCATGCAAGAAGCGTTGGGTGGGTGCAGACATGAGAAGCTTTTCTGCAGGGGACTATGAGAAGGGTTGGAAAGGCAAAATAGAAGGGGAATAGCATCACTTTGCATTAAGAAGCCAGCGCGGGAGAGGGCAGGCTGTTTGCCATCAGAAGTTGGTGGCACGCTACGCCCCCAGCATTTACCTTGATAGAGGAGGAAAGCATAGGAGACTTAGCAGCAGCAGAACAAGGAGGTCACAGGGGTTTTGTGAAAGGAAGGGCTTGACCTTGTGCGGCCACAGTCAACACAGGCAGAGTTTAGGCCCAAAGGAGCGACAGCATCTTTCTGTAACAGCCTCCCGGGAGCTGGAGTTTTCGGGTTTCTACGTCTGAATACGAGTGCCCCCTGGTGGGAAGTATTTCCCTCTTCCCCGTGTGGAAAAGGGAAGGAAATCAGCTTTACTTTTATGACCTTGCAGAGATGGAGCTGAAAGAAATGGCTTTGACTCAGTCGAGTCAAAGGGACCCAAGTACAGCCCCCCTGCAAGCTGTTTAGATGGGATTCTGCGTTTCAGCCCGCTTCACGCATATGTAGCAGGATATATTGCTGGTCTTGGAAGAACTTAGGGACTAAGAAGTATGAGCCAAATCCCATAGAGATCAGTGGCCCAAGGACAAAGTGTCCCCTTGAGATCATTTTGGAATAGACGGTATTTTACCTACAATTCTTGAAAAGCAATACTGGCAAGTATTTTAGATATGCAGTGAGCACATGGACGTATGCATGCGCATACATGTCCACCCACCCACACGCACACACACACAACTTCAAGTGATTTTGCAAGGGCATCGGAGGGACAAAAACCACACGACCCAGTTTGTAGCCCTTCACCCCCCGATTTGAGGGGAGAGCTGTCACGATCCATTAGGACGAAGCAACAAACTCCAGCCTAGGATTTGCAGCCCAAAACACATTTGCTAGAGAGCCTTGCACTCATGTGCATCAATCCTAGCCTGGGTTTCTTGCTGTGGGTTGTCCGGAGTACTATAGACAGAAAAAAGAGAACCAGGCTCAGGGCTGAGCTCTTCTCATTCGAAGCCTGGGTAACACTATATATTTTAATAGCCGGTGACACACATGGCTGCCAGATATATTTCCAGTTATATGCCTCCATTTCCCATTTTAACATATGCAGGATTCACCTCTTTCTTTTCAGTCCTTAAGCAAAACTCCTCTTCTTTCCTGGCACTGTGCTGCATCCCCAACATCCCCGAGTGTGTCACTGAAAGCCAGCACGGCTGCAAACCTTGCACTCCACTTGTCTAAGACTCCAGACTATGCTTCTCTCTTTGTCTGGCCACACAAGGTCCAGTGGGTCTCCTTTGGGTTTCTGTTCTCTGAGTGACATACAACAAAACCGGCAAACACCCCAGTTCCCAATCTGACCATGCAGCCGCCTTTCCTTCCCAGTTTGTTACAGCAGAGGGAAGTCAAAGAGATGAAAAGTCAAACTTCCCAATTAAACCTAGCTCTCGTGACACAACTGGATGCCTTAGCTCCATACGCTGCTCCACGACTGAGTGCCCAGAGCTGAACACCACACAAAGCAAGTGCATGGTTGGGATATGCATGCATTTTGGATGCAATTCTGCTGTTAGCACAGTGTGTCAAATTAATTGAAAATATAGGTATTGATTTAAATCCTGAAACCAATCCCTAGAGGCTCCTTTTGGTCCTGAACAGCAATCCACACCTCTGCATCAATCTTGTGGGGGTCACTGTAGTGGTCACAGATTGAGCACCCCATTTGCAAGTCAAATGGCATCATCCCAGCCCACTGTCATTCTCACTTAATTACGATATAAACCAGGGGTGGGCAAAATGCGGCCCGTGGGCCAGATGCTGCCCGCCAGCCATTCTATCTGGCCCATGGGGGCCCTAAAAATTTAGAAAATTAATATTTTTCTGCCCCTGGCTGCCTGTCATGTGGCCCTTGATGGCTTGCCAAAACTCAGTAAGTGGCCCTCCGCCCGAAATAATTGCCCGCCCCTGGTATAAGCAAAGCATGTGAGTTGTGGTGCTGGCGTCGGTGAGGACATAGAGCCCGGGGATCAGACAATGAATGAAGTCTAAGCTAAGTGTGGCGCTAAAAACAAAAAAGCAGCAGGAATTGATAACTCCTGGAAGAACAAATGTCTGGTTTTCATCACTCTACGCTGATTTAGCAAACATTGGATCTAGTGTTCCTTAATGCTAAACTGTGACAAATTATGATGATTTGAAATCACAGAGACAAAATATTGCAAGATTTTTCCTGATCTGACAGTGATATGGCCATCCAAGTGGGGAATTTTTGCAACTGTGATCATTATTGTCAATGTTTTATTTTATTTTTTTTTAATAACCTAAACAATAGCTTTTATTCCTGTTTATATTCTCTGGGCATCATTAATAGGTTTTTCTGTTAAAAAGAAGCTTGTATGAGCTCTGAGTGGGGGCAGACGACAGAACAAGGAGCAATGGGCTCAAGTTGCAGCAAGGGGTTCGATGTTAGGATAAACTTTCTCCCATGAAGTGTAGTAAAGCACTGGAACAGGTTCCCAGAGAGGTGGTAGACTCGCCATCCTTTTTAAGACCTGGGAAGACAAAAATTTAGCTGGGATTATGTAGCTGGGGCTGATCCTGCTTGGAGCAGGGGGTTGGACTAGATGTGACCTCCTGAGGTCCCTTCCACCCTCATTTTCTGTGAAATGTGGTCTGACCTCCTGGTTAACATGGGCCATGGAGAACTTCCCTCTGCAATTCCAGGATCAAACTCATAATTTTTGGCCTAGCTGCAGCTGCATTTCACTCATTCCTCCACTACAAGGCACTCTTCCTTCAGGTTTTAAACCCAGCACCCCTGGCATTGCTCAGCAACACAAGCAGCATTTGTAAGTCTCAGGAAACAAGATCAAAGCCATCTCTGCACTGAACCTGTAACTCTCTGCCTAGACCCTGCATGTCATCGCGGAGTCACCTAACCTGAAGTCAGTGCGTTTGGCTTTTTCTCAGTGAGGCAATGAAACCTTTGCAGAGACTCTGCCTGCATAAAATCTGCATGTTTCTAATGGCTTGCAATGAAAATGCAGCTACTATTTCCGAGCTGACGATGGGTCCAGTCTTCCCAAGCTCAATCTAAATATCCTGACCGGGCCCTGACAGAGGAAAGAGGGCATCTTTGTGCTTGCAACACAGGGAGCAGGAGGAGTGTTTCCCCGATTCTGGTCTCTCTTTCCAAGGAAGGGAAAGCACCCCTTTTGCCCCAAACTCCCCTCTGGGGTGGGACATTGGCACTTCTTGGGCATCCCTCTCCAGTCCTTTTGAGGACTAAGAGTTCACGGAGAAGGAAGGGTGGACAAGAAGGTCTGCAAACAAAGCACACAGACAAACGGCGGTCTGTGGGGCAGGAAAGAAGGGGCAGCCTAGGACCCCTCTTTAGGAGGATGTGGTTTCAAGTCCAGCAAATATGAAAGGACTCAAATATGAAATTCATACTCACCTCGTCTGAGGTTACTGGGCATCCCACGTTATTCAGAGTAGAGTTGGGCTCTGGGACACTCGTCCAGGAAGGCAGTGATTTACCACCCCTGGACATCAATCCTCAAAACACAACCCCCGACCTCAACACCCTGTTTGGCTCGTACTCAGCTGGTCTAGTAAAAGATATCACATCGACCCAAAGACGCTTGCCTGTTCGGCTCATACATATTCCCACTGCAGGGTTTCAGCGAGGACCCCTTCAGAGATACAGCAGACAGCAGAATAATGAAAGTCCTGGTGGGTCAGCAAGTCATGTGTATTTAATCAATTGTCCTCTCTGATCATCTTTAAAGACTTCAGCTGCCCCTGCTACAGATTCCTACCCGGGGTCATAATCCCTTGTTACCTAAGAGGACTCAAGCTGCTTCATGCTGCGGGTCGTGATTTTGGGTGAGAAAAAAAAAGGCATCAGGAATCGATTGACCGTGCAGGAGCAAAAGCCTGGTTTTCAGACGGGCATGCTTAGAAATAAAAGAGGTAGAGATGGAAAGGCAGGAAAGAGAAGGTATGTGATGAAGCAGGATGAACTCTGCAGGGAAGGGTGCTCAAAACCTTTCCTGAGGATGTGGCCAAATGACTTTTTCCTTCTGACCTTAGGTGCCTGGTACTAATGTATCCTTGACCTCATTTCAACCACCCTGACTTGCAGGGCATGCTATTATCATGCTTTGAGAGAAATGGCATTAAGGAGACGTAGCACTTTTCCTCTACCCTACAGGTAAGGATCTACTTTTGATTGGCAGTAGAACAAGACATAAGCTGGGGCTTGCAAATGAGATGCATGTCCAGCAGGATCAGCAAGTGGACCACCAATAACAGGAATGAAGCTAGACGTTATGGAAAAATCTGACGGCAGAGAAATGGATACGGCCAAAAGCAAGATCATGTCGGGTACACGGGGCTTCTTGAGAAAGTGGTATGGGGCAGAGTAACGTGGGGCATCCTTTGCAGATGCTGTCACTGAAGACAGCAGATGAGATGAAGTACTATAGGCAAGACGAGAATTACAACAGGAAAAGTGCCCAAGATCTTTAATGGTGATAATACTTCCATCAAAAATAGACTAGGAAACAAAAGAAAAAAAGGACAGACTGCCACCAGAAAATCCAGGGTTTCATCCGGGTCTGGTAGCTAGCCAGCACTGCCTGAGTAGCCATGCCGTGCGTGATCCGTCTCATGCAGAGATGTGGGTCCTGTCCCAGGGCTATAACCATTATGAGCTTCTCAGGACCTACAACTCAAATGTCTGCATTCTCCAAAATGTCTGCAGAAAAACAGCTCACAGACCGTGATGTGCTCCAGCCGCTAACACAGAGAAATGGGGGTTTCAATTGTAATGAACTTCTTTCCTTCATTAGCCTTAAAAGAGATCAGAGGCCGATCATTAATAAAGTCAGCTTTCTGTGCAACGAAAAAGGTCCCACAAGACTCGGCCTGTTCCTGCTTCATATTTATGTAAATGGAATGAGGACTTAATTACTTTTCTCTGCTTATCACTATTACTGAGACAATGCTCTCCTCTGGGCTGCCGGCTCCCTTCGGCCCAAAATGAAGGTCCTCTTCCTGTCAGGTTTTTTTCCATCCAAGCTAGAAATGTTAGAAGAAATTAATGCAAAAGCAGCCCCAGAGCCGAGGTAAGAAGGCGTCCACGTGGTACAACAGGTCAGAACGAGAGAGCGATATTATTTATGAAGCTGAGAGGAGGAGAGATTTAATCATCTGGAAGGCTGAAATCCTGAGAGGAGACGAGGCATATTGGTTTAGTCTTCTGACTGAGACAGAAGGCAAAATACGGCTTATAAAAATCAAGCACAAAGCCCAAAGGGATCTGGGACTGGGGAGGCTCGTAGTTATGCCCAGTTCGAGGTCTGCAGGAAGGGGTCACAAAATAGACTGGGCTCTGTCACCACATCATAGTCGCCAGGGGCTGGAAGGGATCATCGAGTCTGTCCCCCCCGGGTATGTGTTAATCGTGTCATCCCTAATTAACCACGGCGGAGATATTGCCAACAAGCTGGGAGCAAAATCCCATACGACGGCTCGGGGGCAGCACCAAGAATGCCCTTTGGTACCTCTCTGAACCGAAGGAACATACTCCCTACCCACCAACCTGCCAGCCAGCGTCTCATATTTTTGGCTGCATATGTGTCCATCTTTACCCCTCCATCTCATACGCTGTTGGGGACCTCATCTCTTGTTGTCTTCATATCGCCTCGCTGGCTCTTCCTAGACAACTCTGTGCACTGTGGCACGGGGGCCAGAGGGAAACGCGTTTGCTTGCCATGCCTGTGGGCCACGATGCAGAATGGAGTCAAAGCCAAGAGAGCCCAGTCCCGAAATCCCACCTGCTATGAATACAAAGAGCATCAAATTCAGTGCAGGGCAGTGGAGGTGAAAACGAACCAGTCCCCTGTACAGACCGTGGACAAGAGTTTGTGCTGCATCCATTCAGCAACTCCTGTGCACTGGAAGGATGATCCAGAGCCACAGAAACCAGTAGGCCAACTCTCTGGTTTGTACGTAACCCTTGAGCGGAGCTGCAGCAGCGGTAGCACTTCCACGGAGGTGGGCACCAACTGCTCACTGCGGTGTTATGAAGAGAGAGTGAGATCACCTCCGCTGGTCATGAATTATGCAGGTTTGTGATTGTCACAGTAATGAAGGGGTTGAACCTCATTGGGATAATGGCACCGTAATGAAAGCTGATAGCCAGGAGCCAGAAGGATTTGCTTCCTTCCCTAATACATAGCAATCAGACACAAGGAGTGGTTTTCTAACAAAGCACATTTAACTTAAACCATATTCTGGATGTCAAAGCAAAATATGGGTGAGTCCCACTCCAGCGCTGCTTCTTCTACTACAGGCACTCAGAGGAGGACTCAAAACCATCTCCTTCTGGGTCCAGCCGGCTTTCTGTTCATTTTTCTTTTTAATACTTAAGCACTCCAGGCAGGCAGTTATCTCAGAGCCCTCTCTGTGGTTAAACAAAGCTAATGCATGGAGATAATGAGATTGGAGACAAATCCAAAATGTATAAATGAATGACCTCACCCTGCAAAGAGCTATTTATTGCTCAATGTTAAACAAAGACTGAAAAGCAAAACCCAGAATCACAGCACCTCGTTCACAGGGCCAACTCCCCAGAGGGGGGTTCCCAAGAGGACGGAGCTGGACTGGTCTCAGTGGGGGCAGATGGCAGCACAAGGAGCAATGGGCTCACGTTGCAGCGAGGGAAGTTGAGGTTGGATATTAGGAAAAACTCCCACTAGGAGGGTGCTGAAGCACTGGGACAGGTTACCCAGGGGGTGGTAGAGTCTCCATCTTTGGAGGTTTTTAAAGCCTGAGTAGACAAAGCCTTGTCTGGGATGAGGAATCAAAACTCATGGAAGAGGTGATATCTTTTATTAAACCAAATGCATATTTGCCAACAAATTATTTTAATAAATAATAAATATTTTAATAAATAATTTGTTGGCAAATATCTAGTCTAATAAAAGATATCACCTCTTCCACGAGTTTTGATTCCTTTTGCCTCTAGACCAATACAGCTACAACCTGGATACTTTGCTGGGAAGATGTAGCTGCGGCTTGGACCAGGGGATTGGACTAGATGTGACCTCCTGAAGTCCCTCCCCACACACATTTGCAATGATTTTATTTAATGTGGATCGGGGCAAGCTGAAAAGCTGCTAAGCACAACTATGTATTGGCCTCATTTTTCCACAGGGCTTTGTTGATGGCTGACGCTGGAGAAAATATGCGTCTCAAATAGGATTGAAGGAAAGTGGCTGAACACACGTTTATAACAATAACCTGTTCTGATGGACCGACACACAGTGCGACAATGCTAATTTGATGGATTCAGAACATGATCCTGTTCGAAATGTCAGTAGTGATCAGACTCCTTGCACTAATTAGCTCGTAGGGTGCTGGGCTATTTAGGTCCCAGAATCCCTACGTCCTGGGCTGTCTCTGTTCCTCTAATGCCCAGCCTTTGGTTGATTGCCTCCCAAACCTCTGGATCCATGTATGGATGGGAGTGGAAGTAGCTGCTCTCCCCTCCTCCCTACTGCCCACTTCGGTGCAAAGGAGTATAGGATTCTAGGAAAATAGGGCTAGAAGAGACCTCACGGGGCATTAGGTCCAGCTACTTTTATTCTGGTCATCACATTCCCCGTAATCTATGCAGAGAGAAGATCATTATGGTGTCTTTGCTGGTCCCCTGCTTTCTGCCTGTTTTAGACCAGCACAAAGGGCCAAAGCTTTGTCAGTATTAAGGGGACAACGCTGTATTTGGCAATAGGATACCTGGCGAAAGGGTACATGCCCTTGGCAATACCCTTGGTAATAGGGTACCACATCTGCCTGTCTGTGCCTATCTAGCAAGGGTCTTTACAAGGCAGACACTGATCTTTCTTCCACGGCCAGTGAGAGCTGTGATACCGTTTCTTGCAGTGAGCACCGCAGCTCCCGTACTTCGTGAAGCTGAACAACTGGAGCAGGCAGGAGACAGGATTGCACGAGCCAGGCAGTGACTTCACAGATTTAGGGTTGTTGGTTGTAGCTGTGTCGGTCTAAGGACATAGGCCTTTGGGTAGATGTGAGCTCTTCTATGACACCAACTCGTTAGATGGAAAAATTTTTCTTTGCAAGCTCTTAGGCACAAACACCCTTCTTCAGGCAGACTCTCTCTGTGCCTGAAGAAGGTCATCTGTGCCTGAAAGCAAAGAACAATTTTCCCAACTACTTAGTTGCTCTAATAAAAGATATCACATCTGCACAGATTTACGCACCAATTTGCCTCCCATACACTGGAGGTGTGAGTGTCTGGACAACCCTGCAGCAGGAATATCCCTGGGCTCCAGAGAGAATGGCTTTGCTCATCTCTGGCCAAGACCCCTTAAAGCTTTGCTCCCCATGAAGGGCAGGATTTGTAAGAGCCATCAAGAGGGGTCTGTGCCTGTGGTTGTCCCTCCCTTTCAGGCGGGGACATTTCTTTTCCCCAAAGCACATTAAAAAAAATAAAAGTGAGTAGCATCTAAAATCTTCCTACACTTTCAAGGCACCAAGGATGGGAAGACAGTGTAGTAGTCATCACACTGTATGTTTAGCTCTGCAGATGCCCTCCATGGTCATTTTTTAAAATAGACTGAGAGGGTGAAATCTAGAAACGGCTTTTTTTCATCAGGGAGTAATTCCCACCCTGCGTATGACTTGGAAACAGGAACGAACCTGAGCAGTAACGCAAGCCTCAAAGCACTGGTGTCTGCTGGAAGGTGTGAGTGGGTGGGTGAGCAAGGGAGAGGTGAGCAACAGAGCAAAAGCTGCTTTCTCTCCTGGCATCATAAATACAGTAAGAACTAATAACCAAGCACCAGGATATAACAGGGTGAAGATGATCTCTGTTTGCTCCGGATACTACAAATGAGCCTTCTAAATCTGAGTTTCCTTGGTGCTGAAACCGATCAAGGGGAAGCAATTGCTCACTAGAAGAGTCATTGCAAAGGCTATTGCCTGCAGTCTTTTGCTGCTGTAGAGAACCATGCAGGTATCCAGGATCCAGTCTGTTTGGGTGATAGAGTCAGAATGGGATGATATGGGTGATTATTAGCTATCATCTTTGCCACATCTTATAACACACGTTGCATTTATTGTGTTATGCATGGCATAATACACTTGAACTAATCCAGCCAGGTCACAGGGACCAGAAAAATAAGGTAGCTACAGGGCTGGTCATATGTATGATTGCTTTCTCCAGCTCCAGAATTGCCTGCACACTGCTGGAAGTCCTTCGGCACACCCAGTATGCATTTCTAGTTCCTGCTAATCTGTGCACAAGGAGCAAGACGGTTACATTACTGGTCATTTGCCCACCCTGCCTCCTACCGCGTAGGCAATCCCAGCAGTCTGGAGTACAAATCAGGAGCACGCACACATGTGCATTTTTATTGTGCAGTGAAGCACATGCAAGTCCTGTCCCTTTAGCTGTGATTTGACTAGCAATTTTCACAGGAAGGGAACCCTGGAATTTAGTTTAACAGCGTAAATACACACTGCACATTGTTGGCACGTCTTCCTTCCCAATGTTTAAAAATATTTGGTTTGAAGTATGGGTTTAGTCTCTGGCAGTCCACCTCCTCTCCTTCTGTGTTATCAGGACTCCTAGTCTATTTGTACGTCCTCCCGCTATAGCCTGTTTGTGCTCCAGCCTCAAATCTCCGCAGCCCTCTGTCCCTGGAGTCCAGGCCTTCATGTCCTTTCACATTTGAATGCCCTTCTCCACTGTTTTTAAAAGCTGCTTTGCTGCACACTTCAGCATCAGCAGTCTGTACGTGAGACTTCAGGCAGAGGCAAGAGTTGTGACTGTATCCCCCCTGCCCCTGTCTTCACACTCCATCCCTGGCTCTCTGTTCACATCAGGGACCTATCCAGAATTGCCTGCTGTAAAAGCCCTCTGCAGACACCTTCCAGGGGATCTCACACACCTTGATTTCTCCCTAGTCTTGCCTCCTCTGTCTAGCCCCTGCCTCCTGTCAGTTGTCAGGATGAAAACCTTCCCCTCTGAACCACCTATAATCCAGAAAAATCCTGTACCCGTCTCATCAACTTCCTATCTCAGCTACATTGAGCATAGCACATGTGCAAAAGAGCAGGGATGGTCCCTCAGGCAGCCCCTAACGACGGTTTTGAGGATGTGCCTTGAAACCGTGAATTAACATCCCATAAGCGAGGACGCTTTTAGGTGTACAGCGCGGCGCTCTGCTGATTTCTGCAAAGTCATAATGGTGAATCTGGGCAATCACAAACGTGCGCATAGCAACGCAGCGTGAAGTCATGAATATACAATTAGGGTTTCGGTGCGGAATCCAGCAAGAAGGGAAAAGCTTGTCTTGTAGGAAGATGCTATTTAAACCTACGCAGAGGAAATGCACAAAAGGGATGGGATTGATACAATCCATCCCCCTTTTCTCTTATGAAGTAAAAAGGATTGCAACTTCCTTCTGGTGCAGCCCCAGTTCATTTCAATAAACAGAACATTGCTGTCATCATCATCATCATTCACCTTATTCATGCGGCCAGGCGTCAGCACGGGGAGAGAAGAAGATAGGTTTTTTTATGTGTGTATTATCATGTCTGGCCATAACATGCCAGAGTGAGCAATGAAGATGGGGAAGTACAACCATTTTGGAAATGCAATGAAATATCCATCTGGAAAACAGAGACACCAGGCACGTCTACACAAGACACTGACAGCACAGTAGCTTAATGACACTGTGCAGTAGCGTGCTGGGCAAAAACCGTGCACAACTGTACACTACTGCACAGTAGTATTAGGCTACTGTGCAGTAAGCATCACAAAAATACCCTGTGCGCCAATGCTACTGTGTGGTAGTGTGAATTACTGCACATTTAGTACATCATTAGTACTAAATTAAAGTAAATTAAAGTACTAAATTAAATGTGCACTAAGTATTGCACATTAATGAACATGTAGACGCACCCACTGACAAGCTGATTGCTTCATGAAAAGGAAAATGTTTATAGGCTTCCTGCCTTCTCACCACCAGAAAGTGAGGACATCTTCAGGGAACTTAGAAATAATAAGCCTTCATCCACACAATGGCTACAGCTGTAGGTTTTCACTCTTGGATTTATTTCAGGAACCATTCCTGTAAATTTACATTGGATTTTAGTCCACTGGCACACTGAGGATTCAGTGAAGTTGGTACTTCATTCATAAATTTTAATACCCAAAGTGCCCCTTATATTCATTTTGTCTCTGTCTACCATGTAATTTAGCCAGAACCACATCCAACTTTCTCCATGAAGCCATTACCTTCTTTTTAAACCATGGCATTTCTCTGTAAAAGATGTAGCATTTTCCAGCAGTGGAGAATTTATTACATGCCACATCCTTAGGCAGCATGTTTCAATTATAGCAGCTGTTAAAAAAAACTACCTTATTTCTGCTTTTTTTTTTTTTTTATTGCAACTCTATTGCTAGTGAAAGCTGGCTGCCAGCCAGCATTGGGGAGAGAAACACAATCCAAAACAAAGCTGTTATGTGAAGAGAAGGGAAAGTTTTCCACAGAAAATTGTACCTTGACCAACAAGGTAGTTGTTTTAGGAATGAGAATTTGAGCTCCAAGTCCTATGCTGCTTTCTATTCAGACAGGCAGGTAGCAGTGGGGATGATTTGTGCTAGCACCGGTAGGGAAAACATTTAGGGCTGTTAATGAGAAAATGCCGTACAGGGCAATGCATTTAGCTTTATAGAAATGCCATGAGATCAGACATCTGGTGCTTAAATGATCAAGAAAGTAAAAGCTTCAGTTTTCTTGTGGTTTTCATTTTTTCTTAAAAAAAATAAAAATAAAGAAGAAGAAGAAACAACCATCCTGGCATCCACTCGAGTCAGGAAGAGTATCGATCAGTGTGCAGACAGCAGTCATTTTTCTTTATTACACATCTCGCGGAAGGGTCCATCTCTGAAAACATTACCATTCCTTCCTGCAGCCCAGGCTGTGACAATAGGGCAAGGCTTAACGCTGTAGCAGCCAAAAAGAATTGGGTATGACCACATGTCTGCAGATGGGTTTGTCTTATTTCATCTTTATCATCTGCCTTTGTCTCGAATGACAGATCAGCAGCTGTAAGCTGTTTCCCCAGACGCAAGAAGCGTCTAGTATGGGTCTGATCATGCACCCGCACCACCCAGGCCTCTCTTGTGGCTCCAGCAAGTAATGGAGTAGACCCCCTTACTGATCAGCTTCAGGGACAGACAGTTGAACTTGGGGTGCTAGCACAGAGCTGCCGATGTTTTATCATTTTTATTTTACCTGGGTCTAGCTCCCATTGACTTCAATGGGACAGGGCTAATGGCTGTCAACACAGCTGACTGTAGGCATGTCTACGCATGCACTAATGCACCGTAATCAGTCTACTGTGCATTAGCGTCACCTACAAGATGTGGACCGGCACTACTGCACAGTAGTGCGAATTATGGTGTATTAAGTTAGTACCTGTTATTAGAGTTTAAGTACAGCAGGAACAGCTACTAACTTAATGTGCCATAATCGGCACCACTGTGCAGTAGCTCTGGTGGCTGTCTTTTAAGTGATGTTAATGCACAGTAGGCTAATCCTACTGCGCATTAGCACAGCTTTTGTTGTGACACACTAATGCGCAGTAGAATTTGTCTACTCCACTTGTAGCATCTTGTGTTGACGCGCCCTCTGTGCGGCTCCAGCTGTGCCCCAGCCAATAAACCTCCCTACTAATGGTCAACTATTCCAGTCCATTCACACAATTAAGCCATTCACCATCATTGAAAGTGCAGGAGTTTATTTCCCTTTATTAAAGCACAAGTAGCCACCTAGAAACAGTCATTTACACGGCCATCGCCGGAAGCTCAATCATCTCGTTACAACCATTTCCAAAGATAATACAAGAGCTTTTGCATTTCAGCCAGCCAGCCAATCGTGGCCCTTTCATTCCAGAGGCACCGGATGATAAAGCTTTTGTTGTCGTTGCTGTCGTCATTGTTGCTCTTCTTACAACAGGTTCCACTGAGAGCACATCAGAATATCTAACACGTTCACTGCAAAATGCCACAAATGATCCAAAAGCGGAGTAAACAGACACATATCGAGTAATTCACCTCTGTAGGATTGCTGCAGCGTAGTTTAACAAAAATCACATTATTAAAAAAATACCATTCTTTCTAGTTTGCATCTTCTGAACGACTGAAGAAATCACAGGCCTTTTCTTTTTTTCTCTCTCTTTTTAAAGGACATAAAATATTGAAAGATCTCACTAGAAAAGGAAGGTGGATGCTCTTTATTCCACCATCACTTGAGTCTCCCCTCCTGCATCAACCTTTTGGAAACAGAACCTGCAGCTGGGTCAACCCCGTCACATTTTGGGTGCAAACGTTTAAAAACTGTCGGATGAGGGAGCGACTTGACGGTTTGGAAAACCAAGATTTCTCCTTGAATAAGAGTGGTGTTATGTACAGGTAACCCCCTGCCCAAATATATTTCTATCTTCAAAAGGCATGGTGCAGTTAGCCAGCAGTGCCTTCAAGATAAGGGGTCATAGGTGTTCCTTCTCAGCATGCTTGGTGTTTTATTCAGGATGATGGTTGCATGTCCCCATGACCAGTGTGATTGTTTGGTGATTACTCTCCAATGCAAAGTGCTTGCTGTGCCTCCCCCCCCCCCACCCCCAACCAGTTCTTTTAAAGAAAATCTTAAATGTAAAAGTTTGCAGTGGCAAAAGTTAATTGCAAAAGTTTGCAATTGCAAAAGTTTTGCTTCTGTTAAGGGCAGGATTTCTTCTAGCCCCATGTAGCATAGTTTACAAAGGTCCGGTTTCCACCTGGGGGACCCAGGCATTTCATTTGTGTTTCAAGCCTGACCCTAAGGTGAAAACAAGCAACATGGAAATACAACACTGTGTTGCCATACAGGGTGTATAAAGAACAATACGGCATTAAAATGGCAGCAGATCAACGCATGGGAAATGCATCGTTTCATAGAACAGAGCACGGGAAATTCACATGAAATCTGTACAAGCCGCGGAGAGAGCAGGAGAGGCCGCTCCTAAGAGTCTGACATGAGCTCCGCTCCTCGCGGCGCAGGCGGGTAGTTCCTTAGCCACCATTGCCAATCTCCTCCCGGACTCTTGTGCTACGGAAAGGAAAGAAATTCTAGTTTCACAGGCACCGCGGAAGGGTCAGGCTCTTTGCTTTCCTCTCCAGTTGACCCAACAGAGCAGATGATTTGGCTTGTGGTTGCAAGCCTGCTGTCAGAAAAATCAATGTGCAACCGGAGAGGTGTCCATTAACCTAGGAACCGTCTCCCCCAAGCACTTCAGGTGAAAGAGTCTCTGCCCCTCAGCTTTCTGTCTGTCCCTATGACACAAGAATAGCAGGGTGGCTTGGAGCATTAGATGTCCTGCCGTGAAGACAAGAGTTCCTTGAAGGACCTTGCGTAGCGTGGCCCTAACCCCAAATGTCTTTCCAGATTAAGATATGCTGGGTTTTTGAGCTTTTTTCCAACTACTCAGTAGGTCTAATAAAATATATCACATCTACTCATAGAACTTTGCCTGCCAAATTAAGATAACACATTTCCTCAAAGACCCTCGTCTTTCCAGATTAAGCCCCATCATTCATTCCCCTCTCCTTTCACCTCCGCTGGGAGAGATTTCTGTTTGCTAAGGTGATGCCCTAGTGATGTATCTGTAGCTGTACCTTATAGATGTGTCTCTGTGTGCCTATACATGCATGCACACACACGCACACACACAACCAGACCTCCTTAAGCTGAAAACATAGGAAAAAAACCAACACCAGCTTGTTCACATGAGTCTTCATTTATCTTCCCTTTCACCCCATAACAGCTGGTGTCAGTCACTTTTTACTATCCCTGCCTTTCCACCTCTGAGGCACATGGTTTTATTCTATACAGTCATTCACTGGCATTTATGCTTTTCTTGTTACGCAGTCTTGATCCAACACTTCCAGCCATGCAGTGGAGCAGCCAGCTCTTCGCTGTCTGCTGGCTGGAGTGTTTGACTGTTTCTTTTTTTTCCTTTGCAGCCAATGAATAATTCTGGAAATTATCTTTGTTTTGCATTTTGCTGCCGTTCCTTGCTTTGGCTTCAATGAAGTCTGAAATTCAGAGTGCTGCAGTAGCAATAAAATTCTCAGTCTGCAATCCACCCGATTTGATGATCCATCGAATCCAGTCAAGCAAAAGTGATTTGCATTCTGTCTGCATCCCCGAGAGCAATGGCAAAATACGCCCTGGGATTTCAACCCTCTACTTCTTGAATGCTTTACCACCCCTATGCAAAATGCACCACGTTGGCGTCCTTTAGGAATCATAAAGTCAAGTGAAAACACAGTCTTTAAATGGAGAGGCTGGTTTCGTTAAAAATGCGTCAGAATGACTTCCTTTTCTGTATGCTTTTGCAGTCCTGTATATTCCCTCCCCCCACGCTGCCTCCTAGGTTTCTAGTCTGCAACTCTGGGTAGGAAAGCCACTGTCAAAGGGCTGTTATCTGAGTTATCTCTGACGTGGGGGTGGTTGGACTTTTCTGACTGGCAGCCATCATCGGGATTTCCTGGCCTAGTCAGGCCGGATTGTTAGTCCCCTCTGAGTTCTTGCAGGCATAAGCCACATCCTTGGCAATGCTGCACATCCTGTTGGACATCTGGAGCTCTGTCCTGAAGGCGGTGGGGAAGCAGAACTTCTTGAAGCACTTCTTGAAGTTCTCATCCAAGAAGGCATAGAGAACGGGGTTCAAGCTGCTGTTGGCGTAGCCCAGGGCTGTGCAGAAGCAGGAGATGGCCAATTCCAGCTCACTTTCAGCCTTAGCACCCAGGCACTGGACCAGCACAAAGATCTGAATGGGCGTCCAGCAGATAATGAAGACGGCTACCACCACCAGAACCATGCGAGTGATGCGGCGCAGGTTGCGATCCTTCTCTTTGGAGCCCGAGAGGACTCGGACGTTCTTCAGGCGCCTGATCATGAGGCTGTAGCAAATGGTTATGATCAACACGGGGATCATGAAGGAGAAGAGAAAGATGCAGACCCCAAAGACTGGATCCCAGTAGCCCACGGGGGAAGGGAGCTTGATGAGACAATCGATCTCTGCAGAGAATGGAGAGAAGAACAATAAAATAACGTGCTTGGGGGATGCACACGCGTGCGACATCTGTCTACGCAGCGATTTGCTTTCTGCCCCTTGTATTGCCCATTTAATTCATGTTTATGACTGCCTGATAGAGGTTAAGGCCCATTGTGCTAAAAGCTGGACAAATCCACTGTACAAGTCAGTCTCTGCCACGAAGCATGTACAAATTGAACAGAGCGTGGGAAAGCTAAAGGCCAAGTGGCGTGCCCAAGGTCACAGCCTATAATCAGAGTTACAGCAGATTTCTTATGCCCAAAGCCAGTGCTTTGTCCATGAGCCATGTTGTTTTCCCGGGCAGCTGGATGTGGAGTGAATAAGTGAGTCTCTCAAGACTCAACAGGATGCATTCATTCCTTCTCTCCTCCACTGCTCACCTGCACCACTGTCGTTTTCTTTCAGCTGGAAATGCCAGTATTCCCAATGCAGAGATGTGATTGCAGAGTGCTACCCACTAGCAAAGGGATGAAAGCATTTGGGGCTAAATTTCCCCATGTTATGCTGGACACAAATGCAGAAAGTCAGGCGATCCAGCTGCTGCTATCTGATCCCCCACCAATGCAACAGCCTTAAAGGACTCAAAGCACAAATGCTCCAAGACGACCCACAGCTCCTCTTTGCTCCTGGCATTTTGCCATAAGGTTTGGCAACCTCTGTGGCCACCAGTTAGGACAAACCCTCAGAAATAATTTTAGACATTTACATCGATGGGACATGCCACGGTTAGGTAATAAAATCTGACTCGTGCTTTATGGCACCATGCAGCGCCCTCTTTCCCATCCTCCTCCTTCCAAAAACTGCAAGGGTAACTCGAGTTATATGTCAAGACTGGTATTAAAAGGTAAAGTTAAAACTATGGAAGACCAAGATTACCCCATCTCATTTCAAGCTTGGCAAGCAGTCAGGAAAGCACATTGGTCCCTTGAGGCCTGGAGGCAAGTAGGACGGATGCACTAACGATAATGCTCTTTTCAGTGCACTCAACTTTCTTGGAACCAGAAGAGGGGAGAGGTGCATGGAGGTTATGAATCTTTTTGTTCAAATTGCGTATTTAAAAAACACTCTCGTGGTGCCAAGAGGAGGATTAGCCTCTTCAGTTCAGCATTTGCTTTGAACAGTGTGGAAGTGGGAACTGCTGGGATTTGGATGCAGCGTTGTAGAGCTGACTAGCAATGCTGATGGCCCCTGGAGGAGATCCGCATCCAGCCAGCTCTCTTCAACTGGAAAACTGGTGTAAAGGAAGGGTGGGGGGGGCAAAGAGAGGGTACTCCCATTGGGAGGCAGGAGGAGACAGAAGTAGGCTAAGGAAAGCAGGTAGGAAGACAGAGATAAAGGCATGACTTTCCCAAATCTGCTTTGAGATAACCATACTTTGCACTGGTGCAGATATAGGAGCTGAGTTGTCAATGAGGTGGCAGAGCGAACGCTTAATACTTTCACCAAGAATAGGAGGCTACTGTATAAACACACAAGGACCCTCTCATCCAGAGAGATTATGAGGACCATCTCATCCAGAGAGATGTACAGCATGTCAACACAAGCTAGGTGAAATTCAGCTAATCAAATGTGAGAATTGAGACTAAGCTGCATATTGCTGGAGAAGAAGAAAAGATTTTTCTTTCCCCATAGCGCGCAGCAATGCTCAGTGGGTTTGATTGTTTCAGGGTTTTCTTTTCATCCTGTCACTGAAGACTGAGGTATTAGACAGGGGGAGGGAGAAGACATTAGAGGCTGACAGTGTGTAAGTGTGTATCAGAGAGATATGTTCCCAACTTTCTCCAGTCCACCAGAAGGTAAGTGCCTACTACTACCACCAACTGTTGGAGCGACTACCAGTACTTTATCTCCAGAAACAAAATGTTGTACAGTGGGAATGAAAACTGGACCTGAAAACCTATTCACAAGGCCCTGAGGGAAGGGGATGTTATGCTCATGGACTTAACAAGCTACCATGGTTAAATCCCAGGGATGCGGTCTCCTGTGCAGGATATCACCTGTTCACCCATTTCTACTAACCGCCATCATCGTTCTCTGCTGATCCCATCACCATCGCTGGGATGCCAAAGACTGAGGCCAGAGCCCAGATGCAGACATTGACCACTTTGGCCTTGTGGGCCGTGCGGATATCCAGAGCCTTGACAGGGTGGCAGATAGCAATGTACCGGTCCACGCTCATCATGGTCAGGGTGAAGGTGCTGGTGAACATGTTGTAGTAGTCAATGGAGATGGCGATCTTGCAGAGAACGTTTCCAAAGGGCCAGAACCCTAGGAACGTGTCAGTCCCTTGGAAAGGCAAAGTCATCAGGCACAGGGTGTCTGCCAAGGCGAGGTTGAAGATATAAATGTTGGTAGCTGTCTTCATCTTAGTGAATCTGAAATAAAGGAGAGAGCAATGGGGAAATTTCAACTTGCTTTCCAACTGCACCGCTTATGAGGCGACAAGGATCAGTAACGAGTTAAACTCACTGAGCACCCACTGTGCAGTCACTTTGCAGGGCTAGACCCCAGCATGGGTGCAGACTCCTACCAAAGATAATGGGTCTGTCCATGTAGACCCAGTCCAGGGTCAAAGCCCACAGCTAAAACCTCTTCCCAAATGTGCAGCCCAAAGAATCAAGCAGGAGGCATGGGGAGTCTTGGCAAACATTTTAACTTCCTAAAAAAAATCACACAATCAGCATAGATGTCCCTTCCTCTTCCCATCTCACCCCACAAAAAGGCCTAATAGCCACTCCCAAGCAAAGAGCAGGCTAACACATGTTCTAATTTTTAAATCTTGTAACTAAGCCAGGCTGGACAAAGCAGACATCATCCCATGTAGTGACTGTGACCCAGGGAGTGGGGGATACTCATGCACGAGAACCTGAAGACCAAGCTGACCACGTCTGCATACATTGTCCCTCCAAACAGCTGTAGCACGAAATGCAAAGAGCATCGATTGTCAGAAGCGAAGTTATTTTTTTTAAATTAAAAAAAACCTCTTTCCACTTTCTGAAACTAAGCTGTTATAAGCAACAGGAGCAAAGAGTTGCTCCTCACGGGACGGATCTTGTTTCCATTGAACACAACGCCCACATTCCCATAAACTGCTGCCAAACCAGGTCTAAATCTCTTTCAACCCAGTCATCTCACTGAGGAAAAAAACACCTCCATTTTAAGCTGTTATTTTCAGATCTAGACCATCTCTGTGAGCACTCATTCAAAGCTGAAATTACAGTGAATCATATCCTCCACTTAAGGGTCTGGAAAAAATATTTAATGGCGGTGCCCTTCTAATAGAGATGCATTAGAATTGCGCTCGCCTTATTTGTGGCTTGTTCGAGTCTACTGTCTTTAAAGGCAGTAGGTTGTCTGAGCAGATCTTTTGTCCAGATGTAACTGGAGTCATGTAGACTGTTTATTCCCTTAGTGGTTTCAGGTTCATTTCAGGCTTTATTAGGTCTCCAAAGAGCACACTCAGTGCAAAGCAACGAGGAAGGGTAATAGCAAACAATATTTTTTTACTGGCAATACAACAGCCAGGCAGTAACAGCAGAGCCATGCAAAGCATTTTGTTCTGGCTCTCGAGATTGCATTTCGGACTCTGTTCTGGGCTGCCTCCCAGCTGTAAATGGGGACGTGGCCATTTGGGCTGGGGACCCATAGGAGGCCGGATGTGATGGTGGCCACAATCACTCCTTTGTGGGCCACCAACTACAGAAACAGGTGTGCTTTCTATGTGCCCGTCTGATGAGCCATTAAGCCTGCGTGGACTCAAATGCAGTATAATAAGCTGTAAATGCTCAGCTTGAGGCAAGCTCTGACTGTGAATGTTTTGTTACCAAAAAAATCCCCTGCACTGTCAGGAGCAGGCTTCATGTTCGCTTCTCCTACTAATCAGCATCTAATCATATTTATGACAAAAGGGGAGTAATTAAGACAGACGACGTTCTAAAATAAACCTCTTTCATCTCTTGCTATCTGCATCTTGGGAGAGAGATTGCATTGGGTGCTCATTCATTCTGCATTGGCTATTCAAGCCAGGCAGCCCATCAGTGCTGGTGGAAACGGTAGGTTCAACACCATGCAGCCTCAATGAGCCAGAGGTCTCTATGTAAGCCAAATACTTTTGGGTAAGGAAGAGCTTGGCTCTACATTTCCTATTGATCTTGGCCTGGAAGCTGATGGATGCTGATGGTCTTTGTCCATAAAGTTTAATGTCATCCATTATTACACCTTCCAGAATGCCTGGACATTTAGTTACCCCTCCAAATGCATCTCTCTAGCTGTCTCAATTTCTCACTGCTGGTTTCTAGGCTGGATGTTTAATTTTGAAGCGAACGTTACAAAACAATGAGGAGCCTTGGAGGTCTCTCACTTCCATTTGCAAGAAAAATTCAAACCATATCATTTTCTGAGGCTAATGATAAGAGATTTGCAAATGTCATGGGAATTCACCCCAAGGAACGCTACATTTAAAAAAAAAAACCCACAACTTACGTTATGTCCTTTACCGTCATTGTATTTCTGTGTATGATTTAAATGTTTTCAACAGTAAGACGGGACATAGACAGTAGTATTTTAGGATGTTCTTTTTTTTTCTTTTGGCTGGAAACATTAACTGGAGAAGGCTGAGGGATTTGCAGTGTAATAGCAGCCTTCAAAACACCATGTTCTCGACAAGCTCAGCTCTTTGCCCCAGTCCCTTAGCGGTTCATTTACTAGAAAACTTGTGCAAGCATCTAAATTGCTAAAATGGCTCAGGAACATGGCAGAAAGATTACTTTTTCTTTTTTTTTTTTTTAAAGAATACACTTGTGAGTTGTGATTAGATAAATAACTAAAGAGTTTTAAAGGCTGAAGCATTTTCCTGTAATCTCGAGGAACCACTTCATCTTCATGGTGGTAAATGTGCTTTAAAGGAGTCTCATGTGACAGAAAAAGCAAGCAAGCGAGCGAGCGAGCCTGGTGTTAATGTTAAGACTCTGACCGAAATTTCAAATAGCTGGGGAGTTTGCTGTGAGTAAGTGCCACAGGGGGTCTGCCTGCCAGTGCTTACCCAAATCTCACACGCAGAAGGGTTTGAGCTTGCAGATATGGAGCGAAAACCTTGAGCGAGCTGTCTCATGGGGGTACTTCCCTTCCCAGGGTCCCAAGGTACCTTCCTCCCAATGCTTCTTGTGCTTTGGGTGCAATTATGCCACTTAATGGACAGTGGGTAGCCCAAGGCCAACAGGGATGTGGGCACAAGAGTGGCTGCCAATGCTCTTACCCCCTTTGCAAAGAAGATCAATCCACAGATCTGAGTTTCTGAATCACAAAACTAGGAATGACCAAATAGGGTGAAAGAGCTTTGCGTATACACCTGTCCCCTGTAAAACTCAATAAATAGCAAGAGATATGAACAAGCCTGAAGATGTATTGGAAAACATGGGCCTGGCAGTCTCCCATGGTGCTACCGATTTTCCTGCCATATGTATCAACTCAGCAAACTTGTCCAATCCAACATTAAATTGCATTATTGTCAGTCAAGAAGGGTCAGATTCCATCTTTGGACAAACGACTTAGTAAGGTTAAGCCAGGATTTTATCACGTATCACTTAATTATAATGCTGCTCGGAGCGTTAGCAGATAAGCTAATCTGCCAGGCATCATGCGGTTTACAAGTCAGCAGCTTGGCCATTAGCTTGCAAAAAAAATGGCCCAGTAAAGCTCATTGTCATTTCTAGCTGCATTTCATTAGCTTCTTGGTAAATGCAAGGCACATCCTAATTATTTATTATGAAGTCAGGATAGCACTTTCCCCCGCTGTCTGCTTAGACTTGGATTCAGCTGCACACTCACAGAAGCTTCAAGGATGCTCTGAAAACATGGAGCAAACACGAACTGCTGGTAATGAGGTTACCCTGTTGCCCATCCTCTGTTCTGGACACGGGAAGTCCCATCCACTGTGATGGAAACCCAGCATGTGTGGGGCAAGTCCCAAAGCAAACCAGAATCTCGCCAATGCCTTCAGTGGGCTGTTGATCAGACCAGAGATCAGTCAACACAAAGTGTTTAATTATTAGAACAGATGTGGCAAAACTCAGAACCTGAGTAGGATTGATGTTCACGAAGTGCTGAAGACAAAGCATTTGAGCTTTCCCAGTTCCCTTTCTGATTTCGGTTTGTTTGGTCATCTTTGAGTTTATTTAGCTAGCTTAACTTGACTCTACTTCCTGGTGAAATTATTATAGCAATGGCAGAACATACGGCAGATCTTCCCCCCAAAAGCTGTACTAACTTCTTTGCAACGAGCCACTGGTATTCCCGCCCTGGGGTAAATTTGCCCTTTAGCTGGCTACTGATGCTGGAGCCGATCTTACCCAGCTGCATTTGTTCTCTATTCTAATCTGAATATGCTTTCAAACCGTATCAGCAGAGAGAAAACCATGGGGCATTAACTTAGGGAGCTCATTTTAAACAGATTCTAGCTCTCCTCCCAGGAGAATTTGCTCTTACTTACATGCTCATACATCAACCTGTTGGAGGGCTCTATCTACCCTGTATTTTTCTCCATGGCTCCTTACCTACAGGAATACAGCAAACCTCCAGGTCTATGTGACTGCAACCTGTTAAGCAATGTGGCTATATAATATTGGTTTCAGCAATACACGGTCAACCAAGGATTGAACACTCCAGAAAGCCAAGCCTGTTTTTCATTTGATAGGGCCCTCAGGTGGGTCAACATACAGAGAGCAGCATATCTAGCGAGTGCCTGAGAGTGGTATTTATGTGGCTGTATTCCTCCAGCAGAAATGTAATCAACTGCTGAAAAACAGATCTTTGGCTTTAAAAAAGTGAGCAGCTATTGGCTTGACATTTGACCCTGGCTGTCAAGGGGATTTTCTCATTGATGGAAGCAGTGGGGCATGCTAGGTATGTCTGAGCCCCTTCCAGCCTCAAAAACAGAAAATCAAGCACGTTGGTAAATTCTTAGAAATCTTGGTCGGAGACGCTTGTCATTCACAGCAGCTGTGAAATGATACCAAGGTTAGGGGGTGGTTTCACCTGTCACCAACAAAACACAAAATGTCCAGCCTGTTTAGGAGACTGGGAAGCCCTGTGCAAACGGTCTTGTTTTTGGTTTCAGTGAGCATCTAAGTAAAGAATCATTTCAAAAGGTCACCTAATAATGGGTGTGTATACACATACTAAGGTGACATAAAATAAGGCGACTTAACTAAGTCAACTTAACTTAAGCCACATCGGAGTATACACACATATAGCTCCTTGACATGAGAGCAGCCATCTTATGAGCTAAGTCAACTGAACTAGTGAGACTCAAGATAATATACCTCAGAGGTGTATTATCTTGTGCCACATTTAAGTCAACTCTGCTCCACATATATGTGTATGCTCTAACAGTTATATCCACTTTAAAAAGTTAAGCTGGCTTAACAGTCAGAAAATTAGTACATGTGTGCTCACCCAGCTATATCACTGGATAGATACATGAACATAGCTTAAGGTGGTACCAATTTTGAAGCTAATGCAAATCACCTAGGTGGAATAAATGGATAGAAAGATTTCTCCAGCATATCACTGAATTAAAGTAAGCCTCAATCAACGCAACAAAAAAGCACCGGTATCACTGGTATCGCCTTTGTGCCTGCAGATTATATTCCTCTTGCCCATGTCTGGTAACTTTTGTACGCATCTCCAGAGCTAACGGTCAAGTTTGTTCTAATCAAGGGCTTCAGTTCAGGCTCATCTTACATGAAAGATTGTTGAGCATCCATCAAACCTTGGGTGCTAAAACCCAGAGCTCCAGATGGCCTTTTGGAAACAAGCTTTCAGAAAATGATGTAGCAAGCAGATGTTCAGACTAAGCTGCACCTTCACGTTTAAGAATCACAGGGTTCTATAGCAGGGGGAATATTTTAATTTAAAAAAGAAAATCACCTAAGACAGATTCATTGGGCATAACAAAGGATGTTGCAGAGTGTTGGCATTCCCCCCGTGTGATTTAGCCTTGATTTTAATTATTCCCAGGTTTCTCCATAGATCACAGACACCATTTCAATGGACACCCTACAGCAGTTCCCAAACTCTGACAGATTGCACACCACCAGTTTAAAATGATACAACCTTAAATACCACCAGCAATTTCTTTTCAGCTCGACCTTAAGTACCACCAGCAAATATTTGTCATATAAAGTAATTATAATAAATCAGGTAACATGTACCACTGACAGGTTGTCTGCGTACCATTGGTGGTACCCATACCCCAAACTGGGAAGTGGTGTACTATAACATGAATTCTACCAGTTCCCCCTGTTTGCAAAAAGGCCCCTGGGTCATCCATCCATGGACTGGTGTAGGGACTGAAAAGAGCCTCCACTAGATGTCTTGCGTGGAAAGGCAATGAGTCACTATCGCTCCCCAAGGGGAACGCTCTGGGCAGTCTCAAGAACAGCGAAGTTGTCATGTTTGTGACAGAATGATTATCAGCCAAAGGATGCAAGAGTTGACAATCTCGCTGAGATCAGCCATGAATCATATTTTCTACAGAGTGTGTGTAGCTGAGGCAAACAGGTCAGATAACACAAGCTTCCACCCCCATTGCTGACCTACTTCATAAATGTCATAATATGTAGGAATGTGGCTCACATCCTTCACAGATGCACAAACTAAAACGTTAATCATTGAGAAACAGGGCAAGAAGCTACTATTTTTCTGAATGAGATGAGCAGAGAGCAACACAGTACCTGACCCTGTTTAGCAAGGTCAGGGTCAAAGGTCCACCCAAGCCAAGGTTGATTCTCAAGTTAAAGTGGTTAAGGAAGGCCATTTTATGGATGAAAATGGAAAAAAAAAACCCTCAACCTTACCCTCCTGGCACCACAGCAAGATAGGTTTAACCATTATGCCACCCCTGTTAACTAAAGCTGATCAAAAATCCAGTAGACATAGTGGTGTTGCCCCATGGTTGGGGCAGTGAACAAGGCCTCCAAACCCCAGCCCAGAGCACTGGGGCTTCTGTGACAAAGGCCAACCCTTCAGTTTTACTCTACATCCCACTTTCCAGCTTGCCAAAATAATCCCTTCTGGACCAGTGGTGCCCTTTGCTCCTCTGAGAAAATTAACCATGACAGAGCAGAGGAAGAACCAAGACAGCACCCAGTCCCGTGGTTACTACCCTCCTTGTCTGCATGATTGCAGATCCAATCTAGGACCACGTTTTCTCCCAACAATGCTCCGCCCATGTCTCAATAGTCCTTCCCAAGTCCTATACATGAAGCTAGGCCTATAGAGGCTGATTCAAGATGCATTCACAGCCCCCCTCCCTCCAGCTGGATGTTAGGGTCCTTGAAATGAAATGGGATTCATGGTAGTGCTGCTCCATGTCTCAGAAGTAGGCTGGGAAAGTGAAGTGGTTTTGAAGGAAGATGGTTGCTTTAGCTGTGCTTTTACATGGGGAAAGGACAGCAGAATGAATTAATTCTCTGCAGTCAAGTCTCTTGTACTCTGCTTCTTGAGAGTCTCTAGCTAAACAGCCATTACCCCAATCTAGCAGCGTTCCCAAACACTTCCAGAATATTCAGTGCAAACAAAATCAATTAATCGGTTCTCTGTGGATTATCTTTTTCCAGGAACTGAGAGCAGCGTATTTCATAAATTAATCCCAACGAAGGCAGAAATTAATTCAAAGGTTTAAGAGGAAGCTCCCGCCCCCATCCACTACCAAGAGAGCAGTCCCTATGCAAACAAGCATACGCACACAGCTGGGATGTGAGCAGTTTGCTGGAGCTGCTCTTTTGCATGAGTCTGGAAAGGAAATTTGCTGAAGAAACCAGCATCTCCATGGGGCCTGGATGTTGCCGGTTCTGCTGTGCAACTCTGAGTCCATCACCTTCTTCTTTTTGGCTCCAACTTTTAAATAGGAGCAATAAATTGGAGTGGGGGGAGGAGGCAAACTGCTTGGCTGCAAATTCTGAAACTGTTTTTGGTGGGTGGTTTCCAAATCCCCATTCAGGGTGCTGCCTCTTCAGGCCACTGAATCTCCACACAAGGCCAAGCTGAGGTCAACCTGGTTGATCCAACCTTAAGGGCTTCCCTTGTACAAGGAAAGCTGATGGGGTGAGCAACCACAGCAGCTGTCACACTACCCCCTCCGGGCTATCAGCATGGGTGGTGTGGATTTGGACATCCCCAGCTGTTGGAGTTGAAGCCTACCCTTGACTCATCGGATGCAATGTGATGGGCAATTCAGAAGCAGCATCAGATGCAATGTGATGCACGAGGGATCCTAGAACTGGAACAGGTTATCCAGCAAGGTTATGGAAGCATTACCCATGGAGGTTTTTAAGACCCAGCTAGAGAAAGCCTTGTCTGGAATGAGAAAGTTGAGGCCGGCCCTGCTTTGAACAGGGGGTTGGACTAAATGTGACCTCCTGTGGTCCCTTCCACCCTCGTTTTATACAATTCTGCAATCAGCCCTGCCCTCAGCATCCCTGGTCTACAGAGAGCAAGCGCGGCTCCAACCCACAGGTCTCCCAGTCTCTCAAGAACCATAATGGATGGCCACCAGCCTTTGAACCATGCAGACTTGTCCAACCTGGTCTGTGCCAACATACCGCACCCCGTGCATATCAGATATCCCTTATATTTTCCAACCTGCAGTCTCCCCACTGGAACAAAAGGAAGAGCCGCACGAAGCAGGGGACAGTCCCTCTGCTTCAAGCACAAGAAGGCTCTCAGATGATTCATTGAGGAGGCTGGCAGGGGAGCTTGGGTGGAGGAGACACCCAGGAGCTGGAACCCAGCTTGCTAAACCTCCTCCTTTCTTTTAGCAGGGGGATTCAGGTCCTTCGCATGAGGCATGCCATGCTTCCCAGTTTCATCACCCCACACAAGGGAGGACTCTCTTTCCTCCTGAGCCCTGATGGCATGTTGTGACACTTACCTTTCGAGGGTGGATCATCACATCCCCAGAATGACCAAATGAAGGGCTTGTTGGGGGAGCCATAGATTTGTAAAGCTGCCAAGTGCCCGGGCAGTGGCAGGGCCTGATGTGAAACAGGAGCTTCTGAACAGATTGTTTGCGGACACGACACACACAGCCTGAATACCAGTGCCTGGGCTGGGAGGCGACAGCTCAAAACCTCTAACCCTGGAGAGTCATTAGTGTTACGGTCACAAGTCCTGTTGGCCCTGGATCCTGAGTCTCTCGATTAGGCTGTTCCCAATTCCACCTGAGATGCAGACAGAGCCGCTCATCGGTGCATAGGCTATTTCGATTACTTCCCACCAGACCTCCAGCTGCAATGCCAAGCTCTCTCCCTCTGCCCCTTCCTCAAGGGTCTGTAATAGCCGCGTACTCCAGAATGAATGATACGGGAAACACGGATGAAAAGAGGATCAGAGATCTATACCACTCCCAATGCTGTGCTGGGAGATTCAGCATGGTTTCACTGCAGTCCATGCTTCAGCAGGGGTTTTTAGACCCCATCACATGCCGTGTACCTGACCCACGGTATTCGCTTCCCTGGCTTCTACTGCATGACGAGCCTTTACCCAGGTTTCCATCCACTTTAAGGCCATCTGGGCAATTCAGAAGCAGCACTTTCTGGGAGGATGGGCCCCACGCAATCCAACTGGCCATTTTGGGCAACTCAGAAATCATCTCAGGAGGGCTACTGAGTCAGCAAGCAACTCCCTTCCTGCCAAAAGGCAACAGGACAAAATAGGCTATAGCAAAGGAAGGATCCCCTCATCCCGAATGGATGTCTCTGGGGGACAGAGCTGTGACGCGTTGGTAGACCAGTGCCAAGGGTGATACCATTGCTGCTCTTTGTGCCAAGCCAGTTCTGTGCAGTCAGATTTTGCTCGTGTGACCAGCTCTTATACATCACCCAGGACAGAAAGCCCCAGCTGTAAACGCACAGGTCTCTGCCACTGGAGACAGAGGCAGCATGCTATTGCTTAGTACCAGTTGTGGACTTTTATTCTCCCTTTGGACCAGCCATGCGTAGCCATGTGCATCTGAAAGCAGTGAGTTGCGAGCATACCTATTACACCCCGGATCATGGAGAAAAGCAAGTCCTCCTAGCCGCTGCACTGCCACGAGAGAAACCTTTCATGACCCTGCATGTCTTTATCAGCTGCATGTTCATCCCGCTGCTCCATTACAATGTAATAGCCTTTGATTACTCAGCACAATGCCAAACACTCAATATTCATTTCATTTCTCTCTGACCTGCCCCAGCTATGCCATGCAATGAGAAAAAAAAGGAAGCAAAGGACATGGAGATAGCACGGCAGTGCCTGAGGTCTTGCAGGCTTCAGCCCTGCCCACCGAGCTTTCATGATGTTAAACTCCAGCTCAGTTTTATCCCTAATGTGTACAAACTTCATTAACGAGCCTAATTGTTAGTCTGATCATTTAAATATTATCATAGAAAATGAGGGTGCGAAGGGTCCTCAGGAGGCCACTTCTAGTCCAACTCCCTGCTCCAGGCAGGACCAGCCACAACTATATTATCCCAGACAAGGCTTTGTCTAGCCGGGCCTTAAAAACCCCCAAGGATGGTGGAGATTTCACCACCCCTCTGGGTGCCCTGTTCCAGTGCTTTACTACCCACCTCGTGAGAAAGTTTTTCCTGCTATCCAACCTCAACTTCCCTTGCTGCAACTGGAGCCCATTGCTGCTTGTCCTGTCGTCTGCCCCCACTGAGACCAGTCCAGCTCCATCCCCTTTGCAACCCCCCTGCCAGGCGTTTTCATCAGTAACTTCATTTTCTGGGTCTTGCCATTGCCAGCCTGCCTCATCCTCTGTTCAGGGAGACCAATATAGGCTTAGCAAAGGAAAAATGCAGCAACTGCAGCCCTAAAAATGGGCTCCTGGTTAAGACCCTTAGGAAATAAGTTCAATCCCCACCTGCCACACGAGACTTTGCACATGAATTTGGCCAGTTCACATCAGACACGTCTACACCGTGCTAGGGAGCGATTGAAAGGAGTAGGGTAGCTAGTACCACAGCTTCCCATAGGCTGTAGACATGGAGAGGACCTTAGTGACTGGCAGTTTTCTCCACTTCGAAAGAGAAATAAAACTACATAGTTTGTACCCACCCCAGGGGGTAGCACGGAGCAGCTAGCATAATGGAAACCCACCCTGCAGCTTCCTGACGCCAACTTCTCCATGCGTGCAAGTCCTTGTCTCAATTCCCCACCCCCAAATGGCAACCGTGCTTCCTTTTCAGCCCTTTTCAATGGTAAAGTCATTGCAAGGGCAGCGATTGTGGCAGGTGGGATGGAAACGGGGCTCTGAGATGGGGACGGAGCCCCTCTGCGAATACAAAGGTGACCTGCAGGAGGGTGAAGTGGGAAGAAGCGATCTGAACGCGGCACCCAGCTCCAGTTTTTAAAGGTCTGGGGGCATCTGAAGAGGTAGATAGGAGCCGGCTCCTCGCTGTGTCATCACATCTGTAATTACCTCTCCGCATCTGATCCTGCAGCAACGCTGATAAATATGAAAGGCCAGGAAGATGATGTCAGGGACTTCAACCCATTGTCTTTTCTCAGAAACCAAAAATGCTTGAAAATGAATATCAGAAAGAAGAAGCGGGAGCCCTCGAAGGAGATCAGCAATCTTGGCTGCACGCATGGTACAAATGCATGCAGATAGAAAACAGCAGGAGTAAAAAGTTATAGGTAAATCCTGGCCAAAGCCCATCTGTGCCTGAGAATATGGATGGGCATCACAAGATAGCAGCCAAGAGGAGCTGGATGTGGCTTCTGAATCTCTTTGCTTTGGCGGCGTCTCTGGGAATACACATTTACACATTTGTTTCTATTTTTCCTTCCTTTGAAACAAAACACATTGAACCAGACGGACAAATTCAGGCTCCCACAAGAGAGGACGAGTTTTATGTGCCATCTTTGCCTTTCTTCCCCAACTCTCTACCTCTCCTGCTGTTCAACAGCCTGCCGCAAATTCATCAACCGCGGAAGAGGAAATACATGCGTAAGCAAGACGCACATAGCAGGAGAAGGGAGAGGGAGCAGTAATTATCTCAAATGGTAAGAAGCTCAAACAATAGGCCATCAATGTGAAGCAGCAGATGAGGCAAACTTGAACAATAGCTCTTTGCTGTCACGGAAATAATGCTCCTGAAGGGAGCCCTTTTCAGCCTCAGCCAATTAGGGGCTGTGCAGCAGAAACAGCCAGTTTAATTGTCCCAGGATTACAGTGCCAATACATTAATCACCTTGAATGTAGAGTCCCCCCAAGTACAAGGGAGATGCAGGATGGGGTTATGCAATGGGTGGGGAAACCCAGAAGCAGCTCTGAAATGTCCCATAGTTCCAGCTAATGTTGGAAGCACAATGGTTTTTAGACTTACCCCTCAGTATTTCAAGTGACAGAGGTGTATGAAACCAAATATTAAAAGCATCTTCTCTTCAAGAGAGGCAGGCAAAGGACAGCACCTCCCTGACACCTCGGCTTTGCTTTGCAATTCACCATGGACTAAAACATAGGGAAGGAGCCTCTCTGGTTACCTGATGACGGGACAAGGAGCAATGGGCTCAAGCTGCAGCAAGGGAAGTTGAGGTTGGATATTAGAAAAGACTTTCTTGCAAGGAGGGCAGTCAAGCACTGGAACAGGTTACCCAGAGGGGTGGTGCAGTCTCCCTCCGTGGAGGCTTTGAGGACCCACCTAGACAAATATTTGGCTGGGATGATGCAGCTGGGGCTGATCCTGCTTTGAGCAGGGGGTTGGACTAGATGTGACCTCCCGAGATACCTTCCAGCCCTCATTTTCTGTGATTCGATGTTGCAATGGATCCAGATGCTTGCAAGTATTATAATACAATTTCTCCATCCGGCCTTGAGGTGAGCATTGATATCAAGCCCCTTGGCTTTGCAAAGAATTTTAAAAAATGCATCCGAAGACTGTGTCGTAGCTGACTGCCTTTTTCTTTTTTCCTCATGCTGCTCTCCATCTATGGAAAGCATATGCACAATCCTGCGAAGCTTGTCAAGAGCTGAATCTTGGGCTCACTAACAAGCCCCTGAATTTGAACCCATAAAAGACAAGGGTTAAGACATGAAGCTAATGAGCACAGACATCCCATTCTGTCTCAAGGTGAACAACCTTCCCTGTGTCAGTGCCGCTATTACCTGGCTCAGTCAATGATCCAGCACAAAACCTCTGCCTGACAAACCTGCTAAATCAGGGGCTTCCTTCCTTTCACTACCAGCTAATTTGCCATCACGACTCTTTTTGGATCCAGGTAAAATGGCTGTGGTCAAGAGTTTGGAAACACTGGGTCAAAATCATCCTCGGCGTCAACTCGAGTGAAGTTAAACCAAGGGTGAAATTGGGTCTCTGTGTCTGATCTGCTGAATGTGGGAAGGGAGGTAATGCAAAAAGTTCCTCCTGAATAAACCCACCTGCTAATAAGCTTCTTGAAGAACCAAAGAGATGTAAGACTAAGAAACTGGAACAAACTCTTGGACAGACACAATAGATGCAGTTTCATTTACTTGCTGGACTTCTGTCCTTTCCCTGGCTATTATCTAGTAATACTAGTTTAAAACTAGAAGCCTAAACTCCCAGCAGATATTGGATGAGCAGAGAAAGGAAGACAGTAGCCCTGCTAATGGTTTCCCCAACACAAACTATTCAACACATACTATTTAAAAACAGAGGGTGATTGTTTTTAACCAAGTTAAAACTTGGTTTTGGCTTTTGCCACCTCTGTGGTTGCTCGGAGGTGGAAATCCTGCCTGCAGCCCCTCTGCACACATCTCCTACCTACCCACCCCCAAGCCAGGCATTGCAAGGCTTGACTGCACAGTATGCAGGTGCTTCACAGAGGACCACGTGAGGCTCCCCATTTTGACAACACGGCCCTTACTAAACGCCGCAGGGTCTCATTTCTCTCTATGAGATGCCTCTTCCGAAAGCTTCCCCCTTCCCATTAGCCCACGTGTGTGCCAGTGCACTCCCCTCAGCTGCTCACAGGGTTCAAGTTATGGATGGATGCGATGCTTCGCTGGTAGATGGGTCGTGCCATGAAGGCCCTGGGGGAGACGGCCAAGGGACCAGGGGGCACAGGAGGCCCAGGGGATGTGAGAGACCATGCCCCTTCTCCACACTGGGGCAGCACAATGGACCTGGGTAGGTGGGGAAGAAGTGAAATGCCATAGCTTCCTCCCCCCCACCACCCACAGCAATGGCTTTGCCTCTGGCACAGGATGGAGGAAGCAAGGGGCTTGGAGATGGATGGATCCTGGGGCATGTATAAGCAATGCAGGGTTGGGAGATCAGCCAGCCTCGTCTTCTCAGCTGCTCACCAGCAGCTAAGCAAGTGGTACTAAATAATAGTGGCAATGATGGCATGAAAGGAATCAGGAAAGCAAGGGTTATCTGAACACCGAAACCTTTGCAAGGGGCCATGCAAATGAACAACTGGTGCAGTATGGTCCTAGATAGGTACCCCTCTACAGGGTCCGGGCATGAGGTCCCCTGTAGCAACACCACTGAGGCTGCCACACACGAGCCCCTAAACTTTGCCCTTTTCTCAAAGACCCAATGACTGAGCTTTTTAGTAGCATTTGCTGCCAGGGGCTGTGTCCCTGAAGCCAGTGGGGTCTCTCACAGGAATAAGCCTTGCTCCGAATGAATGCAAGATGCAGTGAGTGGTTTACAGGGAGGGGAAAAATAATACGACTTTTGACAAATAAATCACGATCTCCCTAGATTTATTTCTGCCCATGCCAGGGCAGGCTGTGAGCCACGCACTCCCCTGAGTGAGCAGTTCTGCACAGGAGTTATTGCCCTCCTAGATGTAAGGGTGGGGGGGAGGGGTGTCGAAAGCAAAATCCGAAAACAAGCAGTCAAAATAGACGCGTCGTTTCTGCCAACAGCAGGTTTTTGCCGCGGGTGCTGCAAACTTTTAAAGGAAAGATTTGCTCCGGATTCATGGAGAAAAATAACAGAAAGCAAAAAATAAAGGCATGTTTTCCTAGACGCCCATCCAAACCACTGCTGCAAACGCTGGGACCTGGACCGCGGCAGGGGCGACATCTGCTCATTGCTCCACCCTGCTACAGAAAAGCCCTTCCGCTCTAGCAAAATACCACCAGAGCCAGACACTCAACTCCAGCGAGCACGGTCGCCTTCCTCTCTGCAATGCCGGGTGATATTTTATTCACCTGGCATTTAATAGAGTGACTAGCTCTGCTGGGATTGATAATGACCCTGCCTGTCATTTCCCTTCCACATGGGCCAAACCAAAGGGGCTGCCTTTGAGTCCCGGTGCAGACGCTGAAGCCGTGCAGCGCATGGAGCGCGAAGGGGACAATCTCCTAGTGACGGCAGTCCTGAGAGCTTGTCTATGCTCTAAGCCAAGGGCCTTCATAGCCGGCTACCTAACCGTCCCCAGATCTTAGCTCTTGCTGCTGACACAGCCAGTTCAGCACCTTCCCAGCTGCAGTGAGTATATTACACCCATGCATTTTCTTTTACAATTCGGGTCTAGTCTCTGGGTTAATTCTGTTTCCTTTAGGAGGCACCAGAGGGCTGCTGAATAGTGGACACAAGCCTTCACCATCTCTGGGAAGGGGCTGGGGGGGGGACCCTCTTTCCCCAAAGTCCCAAGCCTATAAAACTTGGAAGGGAGCAACAACCCCCATCTGCAGCACCCAGGGCTCTGGCTTGCTCCCACCAGCTGTGCAAAGACCCCTGGGCCCCTCCTTCCCCGGGGGGAACAGCAGCTCCTGGGGGAGATGTTAGCGTCGCCTACCTGACAATCACATACATGACCGAACAGTTGCCCACCAGCCCCACTATGCACACGATGGAGTAGACGACCACAATGGTGATCTTCATGCCCAGGGGCAGAAAGCTGTCCCCTGTGCCGTTGTTAAACCAGTAGCTGGGGGGGAAGCTCAGGTTCAGCATGGAGGATTCATTCAGCAGCTTCCGCAAGTCGGGGTCTTCGAAAAGGTGAGCGGGGAAGAGCGGATCCATCCTGAACCCAGCCAAGGACCTGGGGCACCAGACAGCAGAGTTAATCGTGGCCTGGCACAGACATCGGGCAAAGGCTGGGGTGGGGAGGGGGGGACTGGCATGCCCCTCTCCCTAAAGCAAGGCAGGGGAGCACCGAGAGCATGCACACCCCCACCCCAACCTTTGCAGGTTTTGCAGCCTCCCAAGAGCAGGTAGAAGCAGGTTCCCCCCTCCCGGGTCCCTGAATAGGGGCCAAGTTCAATGCTGCGGCTAAGCAGAGAGCTGCCCTTACCTCTCCTGCTAGGCAAATTGCTGCAGCCCAGGGGCTCCGGCAGTGCCCTGCTCCATGCACCGGGGAAGGGGGCTCCGGGCTCTGCTCCCAGCTGCGGAGCGAAGCCAACTTGGGGGGGAGCTGGAGCTCCTTGGCCAGCCCGGCTGCCTCTGCAATGCTCCCTCCTCCTCCTCTCCCTCCCTCCATCCATCCCTCCCTCCTCCCTCCGCAGCCGCCTGCCAGCGAACCACAGCCCAGCTCTGGAGCCGAGGGGACCTGGGGGCACTGCCCCCCTCCTCTGCAAGCCTCAGCCCCACGGAAGGGGTCCCAGGGGGCAGCTGCCAATTCGGTTGCATAGGAGTTACTCGGCTGGGCTTTTACCTCCGTGCACCTTGCAGCAAGCCCAGGGGATGCTGGCTGGATGCTGCACCCCCCCCCCCCCCACACACACACACACACCCCTCCGGCCCTGCCACTGCAGCTCCCTAGAGGGGTCCCTGCTAAGGCGTGGATCAAGTCCACCGAGTCATCTAGCTAGTGGAAACCCCTAAAGGAGTGGTAGAGGTGATATATATCTTTTATTAGACCAACTAGATTTTTGCAAAACCCCAGATCTATTCATGCAGAGCAGTGCCCTCCCCACAGAAAGTCCAGCCCTGGGGAGTGGGAGTGGAGGGTTATTGGGGTATCATCGTAACCAGACCACTGGAAAGCAGGGAGACGGAGGCATGGGAATTTCGGGTTCTGCACAGCTGGACCCTCTCCTGCTGCATTGGGGCTGGCAGAGCTGCCCCATAGGACAGGGGTCAGGATCACGCTATGGCTGAGTCTTCAATGAGGTCCAGGAGCCGGGGCAGCTTGGCTGGTAGCGCACCGGGCCAGGGGGGACGAGACAGCTGCCGATGAGCACAGGAGCTTGGAGCAGGCACTTGCCCTCCCAGCCTCGGCAGAGAGCGCTCAGGAGCCGTGGGGCTGCAAGGGACCCCCGGAGATCACACCTAGTCCATATGAGGCAGGATCAGCCCCATCCAAACCATCACCTAAACTCTGCAGAAGTCAACCAGCAACCCTAACACAACACAGACCTCACACCCAAAAATGCCGTCGGTGAAGCAGGAGGGCCACGGCAGGCAAAGTCCTGCTTCTACGCAGTGTCAATACAGGCTAAAGAGACTCCCAGTAGAAGACAACACCCCCCCCACCACCACCACCACCACCAGTCTGACCATGGACTAAAATTCCTTCCTGACTTCAAATATGACATTGGTCTGACCCTGAGCTGAAGGGCACGATCCTCTGGCCAGCTCTGGTCCCAGCAGGGGCACTGGCAGGGCCCGGTGGAAGTCCCCAGCCTGTAGCAGAAAGGGTGGCAGGGGCCTTGTCTTCCCCATTCACAAGGCAAGCAGCACCAAGGTGTACAGCACCATGCACACCGGGGTCCTAGTTCACATCGGGGGTTAAAAGTGATGCTGGCTTTCACTGTGTGTCATTCACCTCCAAAAAGATGTCCTCACCACCTGAATTCATGTCTGAAGAAAGCTGCTCACCACAGTTCAAATCTGCTTGATTTCAAAAGCTAATTCATATTCAACTTCCCTGAGCACCCCCACCGGCCCGAACTCTTTCAAGGAACAAGGAATTAACAGAGTTAAGCCTCGCTGCGAAATACGCTCGGGCTTGTTTTTAAACGAACTTTAACAAAAGCACGTAATAAATAATTAGCCAGGCCTTGCTTTAATTGTTAATGGATTGTTTTTTCAAAGGCTGCAGGAAGGACAACACTAAATCAGTGCAAGGAAGCCTCGCTCGACCGGGACCGCCAGAGGTTCTGCAGGGAGCAAGAGCACTTATGAATTTAGCTCTGCTCTTTGCAGCTGGCTCCCAACCTGATAAATGCTCTTAACTCATCCAATATTTATTTCATGTTCATTTATGCGGCAAATGCCAAGTATTAAAGCTATTTATTTTGTTGCCATCATCCTTCTGATGTGTGCAGGCATGGCATTTCTGGACAGGTGACAGAGAGGGCTGAGTAAAGGGGACCGGGGTGGCTTGCTACCCTACAAGGTCTTTCACAGGGGCTGGAACCAACGCATGTCTGTGGACTTGGATGAGGTTTGAGGCGGAGGAACTTGAGTTTATAAAGGAAATGCCCTTCATTCATCCACCTCGCCCCTTCCTCCTGCGTAACGGAGCTGTCCCCAACACGTTTGGGGGGGACGGAGAGGTACTAGCTACACAACAATCAGATCAGCTAAACAGGCTGCAGCCCAGCAAGCAACACATCAGCCAGGGTCCAGAAAAATACATCCTGCCCCCAGTTCTACCACCGACTTGCCCTGTGATCTCAAACAAGTCATCCCGCCTCTGCGCCTCAGTTTCCCCTACACTTCTTTGACTTCTCGATTTGTACTGTAATCTCCTCGGGGCAGGGGCTGTCAGCTTCATATGTCTCTATAGGACCCAGAAGAATGGGGACCTTGGCAGGCATTCGTCCCAATCACACAATTAAATGGGATATTTACTTGGCATTTCAGGTGCGCAGATGCTGAAATATCCAGGGGCCGTGTACAGTATGGGACACCTTTTGGAAATGTTCATCATTCATTGTAAGCACTATAACAAAGTTGCCAAAAAGAGTAAAATACTTTTTAGGCGATGCTGACTCCAAATACAAGCAGGGACATGGACCGGGTGGGCTTAGCAGTCCAGTGCCCAAATACATGGTTCTTTTTACATACATGCACACATACTGTGAAGGCATTTTGTGTCCATTCCTGCTCTCTCTGATGTTGGCAAAAGGCCTTTTTTGCCTATTTTAGGGGGATCAAGCCCCAAGGGTAGTGCATTTTTCGATAGCATGCAAAATAGCTTAACTGGTAGTTTAACTGAACTAGTTGCATATACCAAGCACAACTCCAAAGCCACAGCATTTGGAAATCTGGTAATAACTATATGTCAGGTGTACGGGCACCATAAGGATAACTCACTTGCATTGTGTGGAGAGCATTTTATGTTTCTTTGTGCCATCTCAGGTTTTTGTGTCATAAAGCCTGGTGGACAAACATCTCACGTAGGATGTAAAGGCGATAACATGGGGTAGGTTTACAGAGGTCAAGAGCCCACCTGGAGTGGTACACATGGCCAGAATCAGGCCCAAAGTTTTCAAGGGACATGCATCATCACACACCTGTCAAAACCCTGCAGAGATTTGGAAACCTCTCGCTGATCAGCTGTGGTTAGTCTCCAGTCAGAAAGACTTTGAAAGAGCTAATCAAGTTTTTTTGTCAGTCATTATAGAATCTAGCAGTTGCACATATAGGCTTGAAGATCATAGATGATGTTCCCCAATAGCCAAGCTAATCTTTTACCTTTGTAGCATCTAAGTCTCTAAGATTTTGTCCCAGTTGCTGCCTGCAACTGTGACTTTTTGACCTTTCCTTTTGGGAGATGAAGGCATCTGTGTCACCGCGGCATTGTCGCATCTAGTGCACAGTGCTGGGCCATTTAATCAAGGTGATCCATAACAGAGAATTAATTTTACAAGACATTAAATCATTTTTCACCTGGAGGATGAAGTGATAGAGCCTGAAAGGGAGAGAGGCTTATTGGGAATGCAAAGTACATCCTATGCTTTTAAAGGAAAGGTCAGAAAATTCACCTGTCATTCCTGCGACGATGGGTACCTTCAGGCATGCGCTGAGTACTAATTAGCCAGATCTTGCACCAGCTGCGATGGATGACAAGGGAAACTCAGTCCTTTGGCATTAAGCATGGCACATTTTAAATGCAGCAGCTGGTAACTGCACGCTTCCATCACAATAGACACAACCTTGTTTTTGCTGCCGCTGCACATGCTTGAACACCATGAATACCTGCATGGAAGCAAAGAGGAGCAGTCCCAGCCATTTCAATGCTCCGACAATTGGGTGCCTTGCTGTAGACGGTAAGATGAAGTTGCTGCATAATCTTGGGGTTCCCAAAATCTCAGCTGTTCACACTTGTGAAATTAGATCTGCACTAGCGCTATAATAGACACTTTTAGCAGCTCACCAGTCATTTACCGGTCTGACCACGGTGTCTAGGAGCCCTCGTGAGGAACTCCCATTGTGCTTGGTGCTGTACAAATGCAGCACGCAAAGAACGTCCTTGCCCTAAAGCGCTTGCAAGCAAAGTGGGTAGATACAGACCTAGAAGGGAGAGAGGGCAAGGGAACAAGACAGTCGTGCTCATCAGGATCTCAGCACTCCAGCAGCATGACAGTCGTCAAGGTTTTATGAAAGCAGGGGTCCTTATGAAGCGATTTGATGGAAGATAATGTGCTGGGTTCAAAGTTACTTATGGAGAGCTCTTCCCAAGGGCATGGACTTTGCTTGAAAGGGTGGCAATGGAGACTATCAATGTGGGCTGAATAGGAGCGGGGATGAGAGACTGAACAAGAGGCAATAGAACATGGATAGACCAGTAAGGACCTAGGCTTGGAAGGCAAATAAATTAGATTTGATGCAATAGAGACAAGGGAAGCGAGGCCAGGACAGGGGACACGGTTGAAGCAAGGTACTACAAAAACAGTCCTCATAGCCTTGTCCTGATACACCCTCCCTCATGCCTCCACAGAGACACAAGGGGCCTTGCCCACATCCATGGCAGAGCCAGGAGTCAAATCCAAATCCATCGCCTCCGCATCCAGCCCGAAGATTTCCATGTGCTGGAACCAAGTGCGTCGCTAAGCCAGTAACACCTCTCATCCAACTCTTCCTTGCCTGCGTTTTATAAGCAGCCAGCACTTTTCCCCCCTTGCTGTCTTCCCAGGATGGAGTATTTTGTTGAATAATTGCTTCGGAGGGCTGCATATACAATGCTGAATTAATAGCAGGGCTGTACAAAAGACAGAGACAGCTCCTCATCAATAATGTATAGCCGAGGAGGGCACGAGGATACCTACCCCAGAATGCAGGTGACTGAAGCAACCCAAAAGAAAGTGGAGGGGGGGGAGGGTATGGGACCCCACTGTGTCCTAGTCCCAACTTACTCCAGCCCATCAACCCCTAGGGAAGGAAATGCCACCAGGTCGGCTAGGATTAGACCATTAGACCAGTGTCACTAGGATGTTCATAAATAAATAGCTCAAACCCAATTCACTGGGACATTATCGCTGGCAGCTTGCTAATATATGCTTATTGAGCTTTGTTCCATTATGAGATGATTAACGTTCCCAGGAAACAGAGATACATAGTTAATACTTGCCTATTAGCTCTGAGAGATCTGTACCTACATGATCTAGATCTTTAATATGAGCGTGATTATTATAATACCTGTGCTGAGGACCCGGGTAAGAGAAAGCAATGGAGCTGCTGGATGAACGTGGCTGTGGGCTGTCGACCTCAGGAAAACACAGATCGGAGAGACAGGCTGGGCTGCTGAATTATTTTGCACATAGCAGTTTCGGTGACGGTGAGAAGCGGGCTAAGGATTCGCTCACACCTCACAGGCTGCACGAACTGAGAATAAAACAGGAGCAGCACTTCCTTTCCCAATAGCTCTTCATAAGCTTCCCGCCAGGCTTAGCCCTCCTTTTTATACAAGAACAGCATTGCAAACAGCAGAGGAGGGAGGGCAAAGCTCAGGGCTGCAGAGGAACAGATGGGTAGGGGAAGAGATTAACAGACATGGCTTAGCATGGGAAGGCGTGGCACCCTCTCTATGGAGAAAAAAGAAATGAGTGCGCAACAGCAAATACTCACATTTTTGAGAGAGACCCACAGCAGTTAAAAGGCCTATGGCTGCAAAGAAGGATTCTGGGTGAACTGGAAAAGCCATGTAAGAACCTGGGTCAGGTATCCAGGTTGTAGCTGAATTGGTCTAAAAGGTGATCAGGACTCAAGGTAGAGATGCTCTCTTTTATTAGACTAACAAGATTTTTGCAAAAAAAAAATTCTTTAATCGCAAGAACATAGCCATTTAACAGGAACTCATGGGGAAGACACCAAGCAAAGGGGCAGCTTCGTTGCTCAGAATCTCCCAGTCTGCCGCTTCTAAGGGCCCCTGTGTCTGAGAAGCACTGTCTCCCTCCCGGGGGACTATGAAAGTCTTTGGGAGAGCGAAGAAGAGTATGCGAGCTGGTTTGGATTCTTCATTTGGGCTCAGGTGCTTTACGGATACTTGCTCTGGAGAGGGCACCTGGCATTAGTGGGTTAAAAGGTTCCTGCTGAGCCTCTTTTGCTTTGCCACATGCTTGGGAGCATGGAAGGGAGAAGGTTTTGCTAGTTGGCTCTTGCTGAGCCATACTCTCATGTTGCTGCCAAAGCAGGGGGAGCACGATGAGGTGAGGAACTGGAGACCTGGGTGTATCCTGTGCTCTGAATACAGAAAAAAAAATTTCAAAGGTTCTAGCAAATAGGTGAAGGCTGCATAAAATCAGAGAAAATGAAGGTGGGAAGGGACCACAGGAGGTCACATCTAGTCCAACCCCCTGCTCCAGGCAGGACCAGCCCCAACTGTATCACTCCAGCCAAAGCTTTGTTGAGCTGAGCCTTAAAATCCTCCAAGGATGGCGACTCCACCACCTCTCTGGGTGGCCTGTTTCAGTGCCTCACCACCCTCCTAGTGAGAAAGTTTTTTCCTAATATCCAACCTCAACTTCCCTCGCTGCAACCTGAGCCCATTGCTCCTTGTGCTGTCATCTGAGAACAGTCTCGCTCCATCCTCTTTGGAGCCAGCATTTGGGTGGTATCCGTGTTCATGTTCCCACCGGGTCCCAGCTGGACGCTCGGCTCATGTTGTGGGATGTTGTTTCAGCCTCAGAAGTGAGGAGGTCTCAGGGCCTGTGGGTTTGCAACCAGGGAAACACCTCCAGTCGCATGGCTGCCCTTTGCTGTGACTTGCCGTATGCTTTGGACATCCCACCATTGCTTTCAGGGCTCTCCTACACATTGGGGCTCAACTGTTCTTTCCACTGGGTCTGGGGTAACATGGTTGGCATGCACATTGACTTTAACTCGGTCTTTTGTTGTCTTTGGATCAAGGGACTTGCCTGATGGTAGTTATTACCACTGCTCCCCAGAACATTATTATGCAGCAAGCAAAGCAAATGGGCAGCATGCTGGTTGAAGTTGGACAATCAGTCTCATGGCTGTTCATATCAACAGAGACTCAAAGCACAGACTCCTTTTAAAAAGCAGCACAATAAATGGAAGAGGACCCCCGAAAAATGCAGGGCATGCAGGAACTCCTGTGCATTCACACAAATGATAGCAATAAATTGGAAATAAAGCCTTCATGACCTTCCTTTGGCTTCAAAAAGAGGTCAAACATAGCAGATGTAATATAGAAAACTCTAACCTGGTTCACCAATAGATGGGTTTATGGAAAGTTAATAGAGAAAATAGGCAAACAGCAAACAAACAGTAGGAACAGAATGAAAATTCAGATCCATGCCCAACATTCACCCTGTCAAGGGGTCCTTTCCCAACCTGTTTGTGTATCTTGTTGTAAACAGCAATTTCTGGGAAGTCTTTATTCTTGTTTAACTTTTTTTTTTTGAGTCACACACTAATGGAAACCAGAAAGGCCCTAGCAATAAATGTCTTCTTTCTCCTATTTTTCAGTTCCCAAACAGAAAAGCCAATGGAGTCACTATATGCCGAGCAACATAATGGATTCACAATAGTAGCCTGAAACAAAAAGTGCCCCGCTTAGAAAGAAATAACACTTAGCCTCATAAATCCTGGGTCCAAATCAGTGGAGCAGCTCAAAAAGGGCCACTGTGCAAATCTAGCCCAAGTCAAAGCCTCATTGTTCCTTGCTCATGATGTTAGAAATCACCATTTCAAAACCAATATTGTCACTAGGACTGGAGGGCCTTCCTCCACGAGGCCCTTCAGAAAATACCTGCTTAAGGTAATGACCGACTTTACCGATATATAGAATTTGGGGGCCAGAGACTATGTTCATGTTGTACGGGGTACAGCACTAGGCATGCATTTGGTGCTCAATGCACAATCTGGATGGCCAGTCACATTTTTGCAAAGACACTCAGACTGATGTTGTAAGAAAAAGTCCTACAGCGGTTAACAAAAAAAAAAAGAGGCAGAGGAAATGATTGTGCTTGATGTTACCTAATTGCCTGATAAACAACGCCTGAAAAAAAGAAATGCCATTTTCCACAGAACAATCATTGTCTTTTATTCAAGATGAGATGGTTCGTTCTTATTATCAAGCAGTAAATTCCTTTCCCCACACTGTGCAATAAAAACCAAATATCAGCATTCAAATGAGTCTTTCCTTCTTCAGGATATAGGGTCCCTTGGATCATTTGTGCCACACTATTCACTCCCCACTCTCTTCTCTGCCCCATGCAATCCATCATTCACCATCCCTTCGGCTCCCCTATAGCTGTCGATGTATGGACCCTAGCACAGGTCCCTTCCTCTTCCAATTTTAGCCTTCATTCTCCTCAAATTGTTCCTTCTTTTCTCTCCAGACTTTTCCTGTCCCTTCCTTATTCACTGTTTTCCCCCCTGCTGCTTTTCAATTCTTCTCTTTCCCTGGTGGTTTGGCTCTTTCTCAAACCCTCACTTTCTGGCACGCTTCCTTCCCCATCATGCAGGTTCTTCAATGTGTATTCTCCTACCCACCTGCTCTTTCTACCTTTGTTGCCTCCTGGAAGTAGATTTGCTAAGACATAAAATCCCCCTAACTGCAGGTGAGCAACCAACTCTCTTTTATTGTGTCCTTTCTCTCTACAGGTCACAGGCTTAAGGGGACTTCCGTTAATCAGTGAGAGGTCAGCGCACATAGTACGAGGCTGTCCTTGCCCTGGAGCACGCAGATCAAATGGGGAAGAAAAATGGGGGGGAAGAGTATAATCACACTCGTGTTGTAGGAAGGGAACTGTGACGGGGAGATATGAATGCCCAGACCTTGGGGTAATGTAAGGATCGAGGCATAGGTGACTGGCCCTGTGTCATACAGAAAAAATCAGTGGCAGAATCAGGAACTGAGCACATCTCTCCTGCACCCCAATCCAGTGCCTTGCTTCCAGCACTTATACAGGTCTCCATTATCCCAGTAATTAAGTGCCTCAATCAAGTGCCTGGTTTTAGTCTCATAAGACCACTGGTCGCTTGGAAACACTATCGCTGCTTTATAGATATTTTGTATATGCCAACAACTTTTCTGCTAAGAAGTTCATTTTAATGGCTTGAAAACATTTAGTATTTTTTTCTCTCTGTCTCTCTCACTCTGTTCCCCTAAGGTTATATCACTTGAGAGCTCGGCATTATGTGTATCCACAAGTATGCCCATTTGACAATCTGCTTCTGGTCAAGTTGTTTCATAGCCTTAGCCTGTTCAAGTGAAATACATTTTTAGATGCCTGAATATCATCATGGAGCTTGATATGTTGTGCTTCTGGAAGTAAAACAGAAGACAAAAAAATCATTCCTCTGGCCTCCATGAGGAAATATGTAACCATGTAGAGAAAATAGACTCCATTTGGGGTTTTATTTGAAAATATGTGAACATCTGCTTTGAAATGACTTAAGGCCTCCCTAGCAAATCAAGAACTATGAAGGTTGCATTAAGTTCTTATTTATAGCCCTAAGTAGATACAGATTATTAATGCCAGAGGGACCTTTGCCTGCAGTTGCATGACCATCCTCACAATCTCAGTATGGCAATTGTGCACCTGAGATCCGTACTATAAAGAGCACAGACCATTGGGGAAAATTATATAAAATACATTTAGATGCTCAAACAATCCATATATTTTTAAAACACCCATGTCTATTTTTTTAATGTAAATCAATTCAGTTTTCTAGATTCTTAGGTAGAATTTAGGGCCCAGTTCTCTATACATTGACTTCAATAGAGCTGTGCCAGGTTTTATCAAGGCAGATTCAGGACCTTACGGGCATTTGTACACACCATGCTTCTTGCCCCTTTCTTGTGCTGCAACTGCAAGACTGTTCACATTTTTGGAAGAACAAAAGGCATCAACATCCAGGCAACTTTGATGCATGTGTGTGTTTAATGCAGACGTGCATGCTTCTGTTCGCACATACTTGCATACATGTAGTGTGTGTGCTATGGATGTCCATGTGGCATTCAAATACTGGAGGAATAAGCAAAGAACTGCAGGACAGAGAGGTGTGTGGGCCGGTTTGCTTCTCACCTGTTATCCCAGCCTTCACAGCTGAGTTTCCTACAACTCTGAAAACAGGGTCACATTTGTAGCTCTGTAGTAACTGGAGCAACTACAGTTTCTCTGGTCAAAAAGTCACATAAATTAAGCATTTACTGGACAATGATTCCAATCCCACATAGGGAACGATCCTGCTCATTTCGAATTCTTTTCTCCAGTCAGCCACATAAGAAATGTTGATAAATTTTGTCCGAAAGGGACCAAATCAGTTTACATTCACAGATAATGAAGTTATTTGGTTCAGTCTGGTGGCTCGGGGCTGGAGATGAACACAGAATCGACCTGTCTCTTCCTCGGTTAGCTTTTGAGACGCGTCTTAAAAGCTGCATGACTAGTTAGCAACGGCAGGGGATAGATTTACTCCTTCAGTGGGAAAGGCTGCATCACGGAGGACTGCAGCAAGGCAGAGGAGATGCAATCAGCAGTGAGAATTAATAGTTCTCCCTGCAGCAGTGGTAGCAATACCCAAACACCCAGGTTTTTTTTCCTAACATAAGGGCCCTGTGGTCATTCCCCTTCCATATCTTTCCCTTAAATAGGCTGAGTGGGCTTTTTTAATTCTTGGCATAAGGCAACAATATAATACGAAGTGTTCATATGTCCTCTGAGCCCTATTAAATGATAAAGTTGCCCAAAAGAGGACATCCACCGTGTGCAATAGGAACCCAGAGCTAGTCTAGCTTTGAACTCAGCTGTTGCCTCAGTTCCCCTCTCTCCCGTAACAGGATTTGAGCAAAAATTACTTCCCCAATAGCAATCCCCTTTCAGGAATTGTTTGAATGTAATACTCAACCTCCTGCAAAAGCATCTATCTAGCATCCCTAACCGGCTCATACCCTCAGAGCAGGGTGCATCTTAGAGAGTCCCCGCTCCCCACCCCACAGACTTGCACTTCCCCAGCCCTTTGCCTGGGAGCTCAGTAGAGAATAGACTCCATTTGGGGTTTTATTTGAAAATATTTGAACATCTGCTTTCAAATGACTTAAAGTCTCCCTAGCATATCCCTAGAACTAGGAAGGCTGCATTGAGTTCTGATTCATAACCCTAACGGGATACAGATTATTAATGGCAGAGGGAGCCATGCCTGTAGTTGCATGACCATCTTCTCAAGTATGGCAATTGTGCAGCTGAGATCCCTGCTATAAAGAGCACAAACCATTGGGAAAAAATCAGACAAAGTGCATTTAAATGCTCGGACAGTCCATGTATTCTTAACATCCCTCCCTTCCTGGAAAGCTTTCCCTCATTGCAATCAGGCTACCCAATATATCCCCCCAGCCGGCTTGATTTTCATCACACGACTCATTCCCTGCAGCTGAGGAGGGAGGTTTCACCTGGCAGAGGTGAGAATGGGGGATCTCTCTCACCCTTTTAAAAGGCGAGCTCAAGTCAGGGCTGTCCGAAATGAGGTCTTTGACAACAGTTTTGGGTTCTTCTTGCTGTTTAGCTTCATGCTGCTCCTGCCTGCTCTGAGGGTGGAGGGTGTATGGCAGCTCCTGCTCAGGACAGACACGCAGGCTGGCAGAAGGGGTGCCTGGCTGTCCAGGAAAGATTTACAGACACAGTGCATGGCACTGAAGCAGAGCTTTTAGTCTGCTTTGCACAAAGGCTGTCTCCATTCCCTAAAGGTGGCGATGGCATAAATGCAATGCCTCTAGCACTCATTCAGGACCTGGCTCCAGTGCCTTTGATATGGAGCTATACAAATATTTGTGCATAATATTGTAATGAAGCTTTCAGTTCTGAGCTGCAGAGGGCTGCAAGAGGGATGGGGTCAAATCCTGTTTTCAGTGACCCTTTGCTGGATGGCTGTCTCCTATTGGGCTTGCACGACTAGCTCCAAAGAGTAAAAACTCTTTCCAAAGCTGAGATAAGGGATAAATGAAAAACTGGCCATAACAGCCGTGCAGAGAAATGAACCAGGGCATGGAAGTCCCTGCCTTTATCCAGTTGTGTGTAGTAATATTCTAAATAAATCCAATTATTTCATTTTGAGCCACTTAGGGGCAAATGTTTAAAGGGGCAGATCAAAACCAGTGCAGCGCAGCAGGCTCGCATGGGAATCAAAAGGAATAAAACACCAAGGAGATTTTGAAGATCCTACTTTGCCTCCACCCACATCCTTAGGCACCTCAGCATGACGTTAGCCTCTGCCTCCTACCTGGCACAGAGAGGAGCTCTACACCATGCCCGACGGTGCCATAAAGGAAAAGCAGCTCCGAGGCCGACCAGGATGCGACTGCACAGGTCTGATGAAGACAGGAATTTGCAGAGAGATGAGATGTAGCAGAAAAGAGGTGAAGCAGCACATAGCTCTGTCACAGCAGCACATGGGTAACCGCGCAGGAGGCTCTTCTGGGGTCCCAATCAGCTCCCGCGCTTTCGGTGATGTGTGTGACAGAGCCCCTGCAATGAAGGGATGAGTCTCCTCTGATAAGACACGTGCCCGGGGGTGTCATCCTGCAGGCTGAAATAGGCAGAGGATGAGGGGCTGACAGGGAGCTGCAGTCACGGGGAAGAGGAAAACCGCTTCTTGCAAGGACGGAGCAGAAAGAGGGCTGGTGAGCATACGGCAGCAGGGTAACCAGGTCCAAAAGTGGCCCTGGCGAAAGGAAGGATGCTGCCATCACTGAAGCTGCAAAGAGTCAGACGGGGATCTTCAAGGCCGCCTGAGCTGTGGGATGCCAGGTTTTCTTCCCCTGAATTAGGAGGTGTAAGTATATCTGTTCCACCTCTGGGAGAAAGGACTGGAGTGGGGCAGGAGCCCTCGTGGGCAATGCATCTCCCAGCTGAGCCATTCAGGGCTCTCCCTTCAATACAGGTCTCACTCCAGCTCCTTCCCCAGCTCATGTCTCCTTTCCAAGGCAGTCACCAGAGCCCAGCCTGCCCACAGAGAGCACTGGACGAGCATCCTCTGCTTCTGGCCCGTCACTTCCAACGAGGTTGTGTCATCTCCAGCCCTTCCGAGGACAGCGTCACCCCAGGCAGAGCCCATCGGCAGGAGTACGGTCCAACACTGATATGCTTGCTGCAGTGAAACAAAGTGCCCTGCTAACTTTGCAAGCCAATTTGAGTTAGGTGCTGGCAGGAAGCATGTTTAAGTTTGGGGCATCAGCATCAGTGCAATGGTACCAGCATCCAACCAGCCTGAGAGAGAGAAGACTGAGCAGGCGAAAGGTGACAGCTACTTTACCACCCTCAGCTCCTCTTTACCTGGACTGAACACACCTAGAGGCCAGGATTTACCCTCTGTCACCTATTCCCAAAGCAGGGGAGGGCACCAAAAATACTTTCTCCTTGCTGCTTTCTCATCTATAGCCAGATTCATGTCCATGTCTAAGCCATCCGGATTGGGGGAGCATTGAGAATAGGGGCCCTGGTCTCAGCTCAGCTGTGGCTCAAAAGGCTTCCAAAGCCTCTTGGGGCTCCTGGCAGCCTGTGCAGTTTGGAGCAGGCTTGTGACTGTTGTAAGGGATGCCAGGAGCTGGGGCTTTATAGCTTTGGCCCCAGGATCAGGAGGAACATCTAATTGCTCCCCCTGGGTTGACCCCAGCAAGTGTCGGACGTGGTTGAAAAGCTGGGCGATGACATTCAGCTGAACCTCAAAGCCCAAAAAGTCAGAGAGGCTGAATTTCACCTCATATTGCATCATAACCTTCTAGGAAATGTTACCTGGTCTGTTCTACACAGTCCTGATCTGGTATCACGGAGATGCCCTGGTCTCATGCAGCTGAGCTATAAATACACACCGATGGCTGCAAGACAGATGGGCGTGAGACACCAACCTGGCAAATTTTGCACGCTCCGAGATGTCACTGCAAACGGCTCACCCCAAGCCACAAATCCCAAGGATGAAAAGCAAGTGACTCCTTATTCCCCCCAATCACCCCGTGATGTAAAGGGGAGGCCTCTGCAGACACTGAATCAAATGTAGCTAAAGGCTGCACAGGTCACGTGCTATTGAATGCACCCTTAGCGCAATGGTTTTTACCCTTTTCATCACTGCTCCCCCTCACCCAGCCAAGCCAGCGTGCAGGGAACTTGGCCTTTTTCCTCTGTTGTTGGCAAGACAGACATGTTCCCTTCACCTTCACATTTGTTTCCACCTGCTTCATTTCCACTGGCTGGTATCTCCGTGCAGGGAGGGAAAGGCAAGGGTTGAGATGGCAGCAGGTAATTATGCTGACAGGGACATGGCACAACATCAGTCTGCTGCTTTAAAAAAACAAAACAATCCAATGGGTTCAGATACTGGAAGAGAAAATCTCTGCACTCTCAAAAACTTCTCTGTGATGGGAAACTTGGTTCCTGCTCGAGTGGTCTGAACAGCAGCCCAAGGACCAAAAACACAAGTTCTTCTAATCCGTGCGCTTGGTGACGGGCCTTTCCCTAGAGCTGCCCCCGCTGTGAAGCTGTCACTAGCTTTTACCATCTAATATGGTCTAGTCCTTTCTGATCTCTCCAATTTTTCACCCTGGAGAGTGCAAACGTATAGCTGACCTTCTGTATCATATATATACTCTGGGTCCCCTGTTCATATTCCTGTACTTTGCCAAAGCATAAATATAAAATTAGAAATGCAGCATAAACTGGAGTTTAAAAGAAGGCTGGGGCAATTTATATTAAATTAGCATGGAGCAGAAAGGTGTAATACAACATAGGAGAGATTTGAAAAAAAAATACTATCAATATTGTTATAATAAAAGACTAATCCAAAACGGCAGAATCTTTTTGGGACAGATGTATGATACACCAGAGCGAAATGGGGTGATATCAACTGCTCTCATCAGTGTCTGATGCCAGGAGACCTGGAACTGGACGGGAAGCTAAAGGCCCTTTCTACTGTGTGACCTGGGAAGTAAAGCTCATGGGGTCGTTAATTATAACGGTGGCGGCATGTATCCGTGTCTTCCCCAAAGGCAGTTGTAGTCATGATACCAGAAGGGGCTTCTCTCTCATGTGACATGATATAAAATAGCAAAATGCTGGATTTTTCCTCTTGCTGAGCTTCCCTGTCTGTCTTATTAACCAGAGATTGTCATTGAACAGTCGTCAAATTTTCATTCATCTGCAGACTTTGATCTCCAGGCAAGGGTAGATTGGGTTTTACAATGTGCCTTGAATTATTACTGCTTGCCTTCTGCTCCAGGTTCTCGTTGTGTAAAAGGCTGCAGCAGCTTGGACGTAATGCAGGGGGAGGGGGCTTGAACATTTGCCTGAGAAAGCCTTTTATTTCTTTGTCATCAGGGCGCTTGGAGCATCGCCACTGTTTTTAAATGATCAAAGAATCCTGCTTATATCTGTGCCCTGCCGGCCTTCGTTCCCCCAACCATTTTGTCCAGGCCTTTGGGAAAATAAAACATTATAGAACAGGGCATAGGCATCACATTAGAAAAAACAAAACAACATTATCTAGAAAGTGGGTAGGGTATATCCTTTCTATCCAGCTGCAGCATTTCAGCTCCACAAACCTTAACCTGCAAGCACAGCCCATTGTAGGTAGCAGGGGATGTTGGAATGAGACACGGGGAATTCATCGCATTCTCCATTCAATCCCATAAAACCCATACAGGTTTTGATCTTGGTTTTAGGAAAGGGAAAAGTTTTTCAAAAGATCTATGGCTTTTTAGCTAGTTCTCCCATGCAAGGTAGCATGCCACAAGCCATTTGGAGGTCTGGTGCAACAAAGAAGAGAGCTTCTCTGTTGGGTGGTTATTGCTAGAGAAACTTGTTCCTTTTACCGAAACCCATACAAAGCCAGGCAACAGTTTCTCCAGGCCAACTCCTGTCAGTCCTGACATGGACTCTGCATGACATATGATGAGCAGAGGGCTTGGTGGGTAGGGTGCATACACATGCATTTTCATCATTCAAGTCAGAGAGGAAGAGCAGGCTCTTTGGGACCACGTATTAGCGGCCAGCGTACGAGGAGCGAAGAGCATCGATAGATAAAGATGGATCATCAGTAAGAATGGCAGATACATGGCTGCCTCGGACAGCTTGACAGCAGAGATGTAAAGGTAGTTTATCAATCCAGATGACAAACATGAATAAGGAGAACAGCCAGTCACTAATATCCAGCCAGAGAAACCACTGCTCCGCCATTGTCTTCACTGAAGTCAGTGAAAGTGCCGTCAGGCAAAATCTGGCAGCAGAGGAGGAGGTTCTCCCGGCAAAGGGATGTCATCCAAACCAAGTAAGGAGGGGTTTTCTCTGCACTGACTGGGTTGCTAGAGGCAGGCTGTGCAAAAGATTATGCAGGGAAAGGGTGTTACTGGGAAAGAGGAAAAGCAAAATATGCGCACCTGCCAGTGACAGTGCAGCATTTTTTTTTCTTGGCAGGCCTTCCCTTGTCTTTATAAGTGGAGGGGCTCCCGTATGATGCAGTGAAACCAAGTCCCGGCATCAGAGACACTGCTAAGACCACGGCAGAATGCACTTCACTCTGGAGCGACTAGCAAGTGAAGTCCATTGGGAACAGGCTGGGCGTTAATAGCCCCTAGCAAGGAGAGGGAAGAGACACAACGGGAACATTGGCAAGCCCTGGATGGCCAGCTGAAAGGTGGTGGGGAAGCCCTGCTGAGGCTCTCATGCTGATGCAGCCTTCACCTCCCTGCCGCGGGGCTGCAAAGAGGACGGAGCTGGACTGATCTCAGTGGGGGCAGATGGCAAGACAAGGAGCAATGGGCTCAGGTTGCAGCAAGGGAAGGTGAGGTTGGATAGTAGGAAAAGCTCTCACGAGGAGGACAGTGAAGCACTGAAACAGGTTGCCCAGAGCGGCGGTGGACTCTCCATCCTTGGGGGTTTCTAAGACCCAGCTAGACAAACTTTGGCTGGGGTGATGTAGCTCTGGCTGGTCCTGCTTGGAGCAGGGGGTTGGACTAGATGCGACCTCCTGAGCTCCCTTCCAGCCCTTATTTTCTATGATTTATAATGAAGGTGCAGAGGAGGCTGCCAGGATGAATGCCTGGGAGAAAGTATGGTCAAGATGCTAGATTGGGGCTCTGAACGGATACATTCAGGACCTAGTCCTCTGGGTAGTCTTGTGTAGAGTTTAGATTTGGATTTATCTGGGGTGGTTTGCATAGGCATGACCCTACTTCAGGCAGGGGGTTGGACTAGATGACCTTGTGAGGTCCCTTGCAACCCAACTTCTCTGTGCTTTTATAGGGGAGGGGGTGACACCAGGAATAATAGCAGCTCCCTCCCTCAGAAGGATGCTGTGCAGTGCTTGGATATAATACCCAGGGGGGAAGTGAACAAACTGTGGAGACAGGGCTGCCTGACACCCTCGCTGATAAGATCCTGTTTTCAGTTGCTTTTGACTCGGCCTGATTTTAACCGTTCGCCCTGATGTTCTGCATCTGAGAGCTGTCCCCCAGGCTCATTTTCGTTGCAAAAGAAGTAGCCAACCTCAGAAGGCTTGAGGAACAAAGCCAGTGAAAAAACAAGGAAGGTCTTATGATGGAGGCAACTCCATGCAGGTCCAGTGAATTGGACTTGAACCTTTCCCTGCCACAGAGTCTATCTGCGATGCCGGGCAAGGCGTTGAAACCCAACTTTTCACCAAGCAGCCATGACCTGCGTCTTCGCCGCTTTCTGCATGCTTGGCTCGAGGCCCTGATTTCTAGAAGTGCTGACATTTCACAGCTGCGGTCAGGACTGCACGGGCACTTCTCTAACTTTGGGGCACGGATGACTTTGCAACCTTAATGGCGTTCTTTGACTTTGTGCGCGTGTGGGGGTGTAATTGGAAACGAGGCAGACAGCCTGTTTCTAAACGATGCCTTCCTCTGCTCTGTTAACACCACCCACGCGGGTAAACTGAGTTGTGAGCTAAAACCCCTTGCAGCCGCCTGCCCCCGGAAGTGCAGTGGGTGTCACCGCACAGGGCCCCAGTGGCTGTCTCAAGTATACAGCAGGCGAATGTCCAGCAACTTGCTAACTTTTAATGCAAGTCCACATGGATGGAAGATAAAGTAAATGATCCCAGCCAGAGGGAGCGGAGCCGGTTTCCCACGGATGTGTGCTGTCAGCAGTTTCCAGAGGTCATCTTGCTCTTGCGAGACCCCGCAGTAAATTACTTTGATGGGCTTCCCTGCAAGGAGCCTCGGCTTTGCAAAGGGACAGGAGCGCTGCAGATACGTGCCTGAGATTTTGATACGTCTTCATAGCTCGACTGACTTCTGCATCTAAATGTTTTAGCTGAGATCACAGCTTGTGACAGCTACCTCGTAAAACAAGCCAGGAGAAATGTTTGCAGTCAGAGCCCATCTAATCCCCAAACAAAATCCTTTCGTGGCTTAAAGCAAAGGCTGTTCGGGCAGGAATCCAATTAGCGTCATCGCTAAATATCATCAGACGCCCCAGTTAAGCCAACCTTCACTGATATACCTCGCTGCCCAAACTTCAGTGCCACGCCACACGCAGACAGCCTGCCCCCGTGTGCGATCGCCTGCTCACTTGTGCGATACAACCGCCCACAATTCATGCACCCAGTCAGCATTAACACATTCAAATGTACATCCATGTGCTAGTGACACGCTGCACATTTAGCAGTGCCATATTTCGAGAGCAGAAAAAAATCTCCATTGATGTGTTAAGAATTTTCTCCTCCATTATATACTGATGGTTTAAGACGGGTATCTGTAACTTCCAATACGTTATTTCGTTTCATCCCAGAGAGCTGCATTTCCCTTGGCTGGCCTTGTGACAGTCATTCTCCACGGGCCCTTGCTTCTGATCTGAGAAGAAGGGAAACCCAACCATTGCACTGCTTCTTTCAAAATAATCCCTGTATTCAAATCTCCATTCAAATAGGGGTAGAGGTTGTAGCCGTGTTGGGCTAAGGATGTAGGCAAACAAGGTTCTTTGGGGAAATCCGATATCTTTTATTAGACCGACTCAAATAGTTGGAAAAATTCTTCTTTGCAAGCTTTTGGGTGCCATTCAAATAGGCGCGTTTAAAAAAACCAGTCCTGTTTGGAAGATGCATCTGTCCTAGAGGCCCCACACTTAAATATGTGAGCTATTCCTCAAGCTGGCCAGCCTCTGGACCTGGAGGGATTGTTTGCAAGTGGCTCCGCTGTATGCGAATTCAGTTTTGTCTTTGCAACAGGTCACAGCAGAGCAGAACCCAAACTCTTTAATGCTTCTTGGTCATGCCCGTTGCTGTCTTTCTTGTCCCCAGGGATTCACAGAGAGAAGCAAGGACTTTCCAGAGTCATCGCCCCAAATCACCAGTCCTCATTTGCAGGTAGAATATAATTCTGGGGGTCAGAGCTCATCGATTTCAATACCAGCCTGGCTTCAGTGAAACTACTCCCAGGTTAAAACTACCCAGCGGGTGCATCTCCACATTCATTCATGATTCATAGTTATAGTGCATTAAGTGCTAAATCAATGTGCAGTAACTGGCACTACTGCACTGTAGTGCCGGCACACCGGTTTTTACAGATGCTAACTGTGCAGTAGCCTAATTTCCCGTGCTAATTTTCCCGGCACACTATGCGCAGTTAGCATCTCGTGTACACGCACCCAGTGTGAAGCTGGCAGAGTCTGACTCTGTGGGGTCAGGGAGGTATGTTGGTTTTTATAAGTAACATTTGAACTGCCGCACTCAGGACACCGTCTGTCTCCTCACCTCTACCGAAAAAAACCTCAGCGTCCCTAAAAAGCCCCTAAGGAAACCTCCCTGTCCCTAACATAGCTTGCAGGAGCATACAGCATAGGACAGGGAAGGATTGCACGGGTGGCTGAGTTCAGCCACTGTGACAAATGCCTCCATGGTAAAGTGGCCAAACTCCATCCCACTCCTCAAAGCTTGCACCCGGATGCGTCTTCTTTCCTCTGATCTCCAGCCTGAAGTCATTCCTGTCCTCTTTATCCTCATTTGTTCTCGTGCCAACCTTTTCCTGTGGCTTCAGGATCTCTCCTTCCTGCCTGGCGTTGGCCCCCTTGATGTCTTTGCAGAGAACAATCCTTTCGATCTTCATTTTCTCAGCTGATCAAAGCCTCCCACCAGGTGATCAGTTGCTTAGTTACCAGCCCACCCAGGACAAAGCGTTTCTTCTGGGTTGCAGCCAACTCTTTACCCAACGGCACTCTCACGCACGTAGAGGACCATCGCTGGGTCTGAGGAGCCCTCCCTTGTCACTCACCCTGGCATGTCCAGTCCAAAACAGAGATGTAAAAAAAAAATTAACCCAGAGAAGATAGGAAAGCCAAGCAAGGAGAGCAGAGCTTGCCGTTGGCTGAAGATGTATGCAAAGAGCCCAAACTGGAATCCCAAGGTTGCACATTGCCTCATTCCCCGAACGGTCACAACTGTGATGGCAGTTGCTAGGTTACCTGGCTATTTAATGACACTACAGCTGTGCAAAAAAAATCAAATCAAATCTCTCAGCATCAAACCCCCAACGGTAGGATTAACGTGCGATGTCTCACTTGTTTTTTCACACTGAGGCAGCGGTGTGTAAGGACGAGAGCAAGAAAGTGCAATTCAGAACCCCTGGTTCTTCCCCGCTCTGGCATGGCTGGGAGCCAGGCGCTTATCCTTTCTGTGCCTTGCTGTCCAAATGGAAGCAAATACATGAGTTGGAAAGGCCCTGGCATAGTTCACTGAATGCTGCAACTCAGACAAGCGTGCTGTGGCTTCCAGCTGCTCCGAGCCGCAAAACTCCTAGCCTGCAAAACAGTAATGCATGTAAGCAACCACCAAAATAAGCCTCCGTGAATGGCATCATTCAGTTTTCCACTAGTACCTCCCTTTTCCCAGCCTGTGGGGCACAGTGAAGGATACGTTCTCCCAGCGTGGCTCCAGCAAGACAAGGTAGAACTGGGAGCTGCCACCTATTTGAACCAGGCAAGGGCCAGAGAGGTTTATTACCCGCACATTGCTGGGCAACAGGAAAAATCTCCATTTCTAACTGGACTGCAGATGCTCCTGCCTGGCTGTCGGCTGCTCAGTGCAGAAGAGAAGGCAATGCCCACTGCCCACTGTCACCTGCTTCTCGTGACACAACACAGGCATGGGGAAGCCCTGCTCTGCAGAGGTTTGCTACGTAGCTGGAGCATTTCTACCATGCCTGCATGACTTAGAGTTCATTTTCCTTTGCCAGGGCCTGTTTTAGAGAGAGACCTGGAGCAGAGCTGTCCATATGCTTCATGCCATTTGCCTTGCAGAAATGTTCTCATGATGCATGCACGCGCGCACACACACACACACACACATGCACTGTGCATATATATATATATATACACACACACCCACTGTGCAGTCTGAAGATTTTATATATATATATATATATATATGATGTTATATATTTATATATATATCTAAAATCATATGTATAATGATATATATATACACACAAACACATATACCTATATAGATATCTATGTCTAGATAGATAGATAGATAGATAGATAGATAAAGGAGGCCTGGAAAAGATAGATAGAGATAGAGATAGAGATAGAGATAGAGATAGAGATAGAGATATCTTTTCCAGGCCTCCTTTATCTAGATAGATAGATATAGCTATCTATATAGCTATATAGATAGTTATAGATATCAATATAGCTGTGTGTGTGTGTGTGTGTGTGTGTGTGTGTGTGTGTATAATTAGTCAGGATAGATAGATATATCTATATAGATATAGATATAGATATCTTTTCCAGGCCTCCTTCAGCATTTCTCTTAATGGCTTGTGAAGGCAGCTCAGGTATGTGATGCCTGCTAATTTCATTTGGATGACACAAAAAAATCCAACCATCAGCTTTTGCCAGAAACATGCAGACTGCAGAGGAGAGCAAGAGAGATGCCTGTCAGGCACCTTCCACTCCAGGAGACCTGCAATGCAAAACTCCTTCCTGAGAGAGGATAAGATTTGCAAGTGCTGTCAAATTTCCTCGGCAGCCTCCATCTGCGAAGAGAGCCCTGGCTGTTTCTTTTTCAGCCTGAGAGGCCATGCGAGTTTCCAGGGCAGAAAAAAAAAGGAACTATTTAACTCAACCCCTATACATTGTCATGGCTGAGTTCACATGGTCTGATGAGAGCCTGGAGGAATATGGCTGCAGAAACTGCTGCCTCCAAAGACAGAAGAGTGAAAACAAAAATGGATTTGCTGAAAAGTAAAACAAGACTCCCCTGCCCTGTTCCACATTTTAAATACCCCACTTGTGGGAAGTGGCCCAAGGTGATAGCTACTCAGTGGACACATGCACACATGCACATTTACTGCACAGTAACCTAATTACTGCGCAGTAAACCAAAATTACTGCACCATATGGGCACACATCTACACATGCACATCCATACTACACAATAACTCTGGCAATGTACACTGACTTGGGTGTAAATTTGATACCTGCATGATGCATGTATCAAAGTTATGCCAGATTAATTATTGCACAGTAACATACATGTAGACACCTTACTGTGCAGTAATACAGTGTGTTGGGACTGATTTGGGACTACCTTTAGTCCCAAGTCAGAGCACACACAGTGTTAATGTGCTTTAATGCCTGCATGTGTAGACACCAGCTTATTTCTGCTTACTGCGCAGTAATTTTAATGTGACGCAAATGCACGTGTAGATGTGCCCAATGGGTAGGGGCATGTTCACCATCCATCTTGCTTTCTCCTGCTCCTGCCAACAAGAAGACTATGTTTCCCTGCATGGAAGTGGCTCATGCCTGCAGATGTCCAAGCTAAAGGAGAAGTGGAGCTGAACCAAAGGCTTAGAGAACTCTCCAAACTGTTCTCAGAAAAGAAGAGAGTAGGAGCAGTTTTTTTCCAGCTCCGCTCTCACAAAGTCAAGCCCTGCTACTAAATAGGCATCAAGGTCGTGTCAAGGAGCAAAGAGCTCTTGAGAGCAAGCACAGCAATTTGGCATGGCTGGAAATGTTTTTTTGCTGCCGCAGAAGCAGGCAGCAAACATGCTCAGCTATGAAAGGAACCCTAGTAGCACTTGTGATCGCCGCGTACGACAGCAAATCCCAACCTCTACCCTCCCACGACTCTATGTTCCCTCGTTTTATTTTCTCCCACCACCCACGACATCCTAATTTTCTGTTTCCCACCACAAGGATCCCAGAGTCCTGACATCGCCTGCTCCCACACAGAGTCACATGCCTCATCCAACCCCTCTGTGCCCAGAACGCCCTCCTTCCCTTGCCAGGCTTGTGCTCTGGGCACAGCCAAATGCTTCTCGCCTCTCGTTGCTCTGTATCCCTCTTGGGCTGGTATGTTTAGCTTGTGGCAAAGGCCTGGGGAAAGGTATTTACAGTGTCGTGTTTAAAATGCCGGCCTCAATTCAACCCTGTTTCAGCACGGACTGCCTGAGTATTGCAATAAGGGGAAGGGACACGTCCGGCACTGCTTTCAGGACACGGAGAATTTCAAGAGCTGGATGCTGGATGGCTCTCTTGGCTGTGTGGAGGGAAGTCACTGCTCTGTACAGCGTCTTCAGGGTCGTCAGTGCTGAAAAGGAGCATTAGGAGGTTCAGCAAGTGCTAATGGCATTGCAAAGTGAGGGTTATATTTGCAGAGCATGGTCCCTTCCCCTCTGTGGGTGCATACATGTATTTTTTTCATTCATTGCCTCCTTTGCAGGGAGATGTATGTCAAACCATGTCCTGGCATGCAGTGTCTTGACCCCTATACCGGGTCATCAGGTATGTGTGAAGCAGAGAGTTTCAATGACTTTTGTGATTTTAAAGAACCATTTGCTATTAGATTAATACCCTCCATGTAGGAGGTGCAGTGGCTATTAGTACTGAGTTATTATCCTCTGCCATGGCAGAAGAGTTGTTGTGCGACAGCTCTAGGAGCTTGAGTTCATGTCTCATGGTGGACTCATGTCAAAAGCAGGCTCCAGTTGACCGAGCTGGGCAGAGATGCCTGGTCACTCCAGCTGGAGGGATCAATGGCAGCTGGACATGTTGCTCACCACACCATACCCGCATGTGCCATTGGACACTGAAGCATGGTAGCCCAGTGGCTATCTCGAGTCAGATGGACCTTGACTTTGAGTGTCCTCTGTATGGAGAGAGACAAGCATGAGAGTCTGAGACCTCAGATTTGGTGGCTGTTCACCACTAGATACCACTACATCTACAGCCCTGACCTGATTTTTTTTTTTTTTATATCTATTATCCCTCTCTCACTGAAGAAAATTGTGCCCATACAGTACCTTCATGATGCACTCAAAAAGGGATGAAGATGCTTAGGATCATTTTCATTTGTGGCCATGAATCATCTTTGAGCCTATGGCGCCCCGTGTAACCGCTCCTGCCAATCTCACGCTATCAGATCTGAACCTCTTCCAAGGAGTCTTCACACATGGAAAGCCCGGGCACCCAGCCTATGTCCCTAGGGGCATCTCACATTGGAAAACCTGCCATGTGGCCCCTTTTTTCCCTTATTAACTTTAGATTTGGCTCTTTCCAGAGTAAACTGAACTCAGATATTTGTGCTTTCTCTTCAAAGCAAGCCCGTCCTTCAGCAAGATCAGTTCACCAGTCCCAAGGTTACTCTTCAAATGCATGTATTTATTTGGCTCTGAGTGTAATATTCAGCTCGTTTGTTTGGAGAGTTTCATGTTCAGAAGGTAACACAGAGCTGACTTGAGGAGAGCTACTCATTTTTTAATGCAAAAAGCTTGGCTTCTAGAGACAACTGTTTTTCCCATGTGGTCCTTTAGGTTTTTTTCTAACCCACATTGGCTGAGCGTATGGTGCAATTTTCTCCCCCTCCCTCCCCCTTGCAATATCTGTTTGCTGGAGAATATAGCGGACCAATTTTGCTTTGATTGTGCCCGCTGCATATTTTTAGATTTTCATACAAGGATTGCTTTCGTTGCAAAGTTCAGCTCTGTTTATCGGAAAACTTTTGGGAACGTCAAACAGACTTAGATATCCTTCGTGAGGCCTGTCTGGGGAGAAATAAGCAACTTGCCTCATAAGACCAGGAGCCTACTTTGCATCGCAGTGAGTTTCGATTCCAGAGCCATAGAATAAAACTGGTTTATGTAGGGAGCCATATGCCCACTTGCCACTGCAAAGTGCACTGGACATGCCTCTATGAAGTGTGAGTGGACTACAGATCCCCACGGTGGTACCTTTCTTTGGGCAGGAGTTAAATGTCCAGACTCGGTCTGGCCTTTGGAGCCTGTCTCTATAGTCTGAAGGGGAGATGGAGGGTCTTGGGCAGCCTCCGCTCCTCCATACTCCTGCCTAGACATAAGAGTCGAAGGTCCTGGTGACCTTTCATACATACACCTTGATCCAGAAGGATCAACACTTGCCTACTAGTGAAAACCTAATGACGACTCAAGGCTTCAACTAGACAAAGTTAGCACACAATAAAGGCAGCATGCATTGCTAATGCTAATATCTTAGAATGAGTTATCGTGTCATACAGGCTAATACCACACCTTAAATCCTGGTCTGGATATGGCCACTCCAGGCCAGCAAGCTGCTTGGCTGCCTGACCTGGCTCATTCACAGTCAATAAGGATCTTGCTAAAGGATCTGGTCCCTGCTGCCTAGGGTCACCTCAGCAGATGTTGTATATGCAGGTTGCCATAATAATCCAGGGAATCATCCCCAAATAAAGCAGCCTGCTGAGTCTTTCCTGGGAATGATTTCCAGAGACTGTAGAGCAGAGCTGTGTGTCCCCCGTGACCTCCCTGCAGTGATGCTGCTTGGGATCAGGACGGAAATCTTTGGTTTCACTGCTCTGCTTCCATTTTCCCCCAACAAACCTTCAAACCTCAACCAGCATCACAGCGAGGGCTCAGCGGAGACACGCACCTCGCATGCTGAGCACTGCTTCTTCCTTTCCTCCCCCTTACTCCCTCCAGGCTGTAGGCATCTGTTGCCTCTCATCATAAATGGCAAGCTCTTAGAGACTGGCAAATATGCCTTTGTTCCAGGGCTGCACAGCACCTAGCACAATAAGGCTACCACAATTTAAATCATGAGTAGTAATAACCCCTGGAAGCTGAGGGCCACCCTGCCATTCATTTGCTAGCATTCGCCTAAATGTTTCGGCTGCCTTACTGTAAGAACATAGGCTGCATAGAAAGGATAGACTGCCGACTCTGCTGGTAGCCAGAGAACATCTCCAGGACAATCCAATGGTTCGTCTCTTTGTAATGTCTATTAAAGAGGCACTTCACATTCATTTGAAAGCCTGCCTGCCTGACTAGGGTTAGACTGCTTCATACCATCAGGGACAGCCTCCTTGGTAATTCAAAGCTGTTGCTATAAGGCTTTCTTTTCATGCAATTCTTCTACATGGCACCAGAGTGGAGATAAAGGCCAAGCAATGTCTTCAGGTTACAGGGTGGCTATGCTTAGCTTGAGAAGTGAATGACATAGTGGTGGAGTCTCCATCCTTGGAGGTTTTGAAGACCCGGGTAGACAAAGCCTTGGCTGGGATGATGTAGTTGGGGCTGGTCCTGCTTGGAGCAGGGGGTTGGGCGAGATGTGACCTCCTGAGCTCCCTTCAGCCCTCGTTTCCTATGATTCTGTGATTCTAAGAGATAAGAAGGAGGCACACTGCTTGTGTCCCCTCTCCAGCTCAACCACTGCCTCAGTGACCTGGAGCTCACCATCAATCTCCCCATGCTTCACTTTCCCCACCTGCACAATGTTAAACCCTTCCCTCCCGCTCAGGGTTATAGCCAGGTAATATTCATAGCAAGGCCCCAGATAGCAGGAGTGCCTTTTTGTTGCAATGAGCTCCTATGTTGAGTACAAGACCTGGCAGCAGATATGGGGCAACAGAGTAGCGCATAGCACAAGCGGCTCCTCTGAGCAATGCCACTCAGAAAGAAAAGGCTGCTTCTTCGAGGCTGAAAGACCCCTTCCCAGCTTCCTCCAGAGGAACCATCCATACAAGACCCTCCGCCAGCTTCAGAGAGAGCGACTGGACTGGCACAACCCAAGTGACAACATTCATATCCATTATAAATGCAAGCTAGACCCTGTGACAACTTCAGAGCCTGATCACACCTTCAGGGCAGGAGAGTGTTACTTAGCAACTCCTGAGCAATTTGGGCTTCACAAGTGAACTCTTCCATCATGCCACATATGGCGTAAGGTTGTTCAATGGCAAGTGATGAGTGAAACGTATGTACAAACATATGTACCTTCCAGCAAGGATACAGCACTACACATCTGTGCAAAGTACATGGGACGGATCCCCAGCTGGAAAATTCAGGGTAGCGCTACTGATTTTAAAGGCCTGCTATTTTTTCTGAGAAAGTTTGGGATTCCCTAATTGCCAGATGGCTGCCAGGAATGCAAAGACTCGGTCGACGTTCACCTCAACCCGGCTAACTACAGGCCCATTAGCCTGACTTGTATCCTGGGGAAGATCTTAGAAAAGTTTATTAAGGAGGCCATCCTTGAGGGACTGGCCCAGGCTAACATCCTAAGGGACAGCCAGCATGGGTTTGTTGCGGGCAGGTCTTCTTTGACCAATCTCATTTCCTTCTATGACCAGGTGACCTATCACCTGGACAAGGGAGAAGAGATTGATGTCATATATCTTGACTTCAAAAAAGCCTTTGATCTGGTATCCCATGATCACCTCTTGGCCAAACTGCCCAGTTGTGGCCTTGGCTCCACCACGATCTGCTGGCTGGGAAACTGGCTCCGTGGTCGGACCCAGAGGGTTGTGATTGATGGCAGTCACTCATCATGGTGCCCTGTGACCAGTGGGGTCCCTCAAGGCTCTGTCCTGGGACCCATACTGTTCAACATCTTCATTAACGATGTGGACATTGGAGTTAGGAGTGGACTGGCCAAGTTCGCCGATGACACCAAACTTTGGGGCAAAGCATCCACGCCAGAAGATAGGCGGGTGATCCAGGCTGACCAGGACAAGCTCAGCAAATGGGCGGACGAGAACATCATGGTGTTTAACACCGAAAAATGCCAGGTTCTCCACCTTGGGAGGAAAAACCTGCAGCACCCTTATAGGCTCGGCAGTGCTACGTTGGATAGCACTACAGAAGAAAGAGACTTGGGGGTCATCATTGACCACAAGATGAACATGAGCCTGCAATGCGATGCTGCGGCTAGTAAAGCGACCAAAATGCTGGCGTGCATCCATAGATGCTTCTCGAGCAAATCCCGGGACGTCATTCTCCCCTTGTGCTCGGCCTTGGTGAGGCCGCAGCTGGAGTACTGCATCCAGTTTTGGGCTCCACAATTCAAAAAGGATGTGGAGAAGCTTGAGAGAGTCCAGAGGAGAGCCACGCGCATGATCAGAGGTCAGGAAAACAGACCTTACGACCACAGGCTGAGAGCCATGGGACTCTTTAGCCTGGAAAAGCACAGGCTCAGGGGTGATCTGACGGCCACCTATAAGTTTATCGGGGTGACCACCGGGATCTGGGGGAACGTCTGTTCACCAGAGCGCCCCAAGGGATGACGAGGTTGAACGGTCATAAACTCCTGCAAGACCGTTTCAGGCTGGACATAAGGAAGAATTTCTTTCCTGTCCGAGCCCCCGAGGTCTGGAGCAGTCTGCCAGCGGAGGTGGTTCAAGCACCTACATTGAACACCTTCAAGAGTAAATTAGATGCTTATGTTGCTGGGATCCTATGACCCCAGCTGACTTCCTGCCCTTTGGGCAGGGGGCTGGACTCGATGATCTCCCGAGGTCCCTTCCAGCCCTAATGTCTATGAAATCTAATGTCTGTGAAAACCCACCGCGCAGCCTGAAGCCAGGGTGCAGGCCAGAGATGAAAGTCCTCTGTGCAGAACTGCTCTGCAGTCGGCTCTTTAATCAGGTTGGCTTGTCTTTGCAGCACTGTTATCAGATGAAATCAAAGGGCTCTCTAAGCCAATTAACTGGTTTGTTTGGAAAGACAAATACCCACAAAGGATTAAAGTGGAGGTGGGGGGGAAATGGCCTGAGCCAGATTTTCCTATTGCAGAAATCTTGCTGTAGCATCTAGGCCACCAAATGGGAGTGGACAGGGCTTTGTTCCAGCCAACAGGTATGTGAACAACATAGCAGTCCACACAGAGCTGCTGGATGGATGAGGACAGGATTGCTTGAGCACGTGGATACACAAATGCAGCCCTCCAGGTCACTGTCAGAAAATGGCTGGATGAAATGAGAAAGCAAACAAATGTCTTGTCATTCCAAGCATGCTTCAAAGCAAGCAGCTCTTGGCTGCCTTTTATTCAGTTCATGGATCACTGGGTATGGAGAGCTGGGCAACCCAAAAACCCTTTGCTCCACAACCCTCTATCGTCCCCACTCAAATATTTCTGCTGAAGTTTTAGGCCAACAGCTGTGTTGTCAGCTTCATTAAACTGTGGAGCCATCAGCATCATTGGCCATGCCGGGAGGTAAAGGAGCCTGTCGCCCTGCAGTGGAAAATGCCATATCCAGCTCTTCTAGGGCCCTGTGGATAACATCTATACACTGCACATATGGTGCTGTCTCATTTGTATTCAGCTCAAATCAATAACAGTAAGGACTCATTTGAATGTGGTTTTTGGAGGCAATGATACACCAGCCTTCCACATCTGTGCTGTTCTTCCACTTCAATACACGTCTCCGAAAGGTGCATTCAGGTCAGATCCTCAGCAGGACTCAGTTCTGGTGGAGAAGCTGCGACCCACCTCCTCATGGGGAGAACACTTATTTCTCTCACAGACAACACAAAAAAAAACCCAAAGGCACACGAGGAGATAGAAAAATATTCTTCTTGGTCACTCACATCACAAACACAGTGACCCAAGGGACACATCAGGAGCAGCCAAATCATTCAGGGAACTGCTGATGAGATGGGCTGATGTTTGCCTCTGGTTTGCAGATTCAAAACCAGCTCTGTGGAGCTATCATCAAACAAGGCAGAGTTTATCTGGAAAGAGCAGTTGCTCTTACTTCAGCTGCTAATGCAAAGGGGTGTCCACTATGTTCAGAATTAACTGATGGTTTCAGAAGAGGCCAAGGTTGAGAAGGAACATCTCATGGAGGTTTCTTGGCACTCTTCCCCTGAGAGTTTCTCTCTCTGTAGCAAGAATAAGGGCCTTTGGCAGTGGGTGTGCAATGCCTGAAGCAGCATCTGTGCTGTTCTAGCACTGTGAATAGATTGAAAATTTCAGGTCCCAGGACCATCGGTCATAAAATCATAGAAGCATATGGAACATGAGCGTCGGAAGGGACCGCAGGACATCCCTTAGTCCAACCCTTTAAGGGAGGTGGTGCTCTCCCCTACCTTGGGGGTCTTTAAGAGAAGGCTGGATAGGCATCTGGCTGGGGTCTTCTGACCCCATTGCTCCTTCCTGCCTAGGCAGGGGGTCAGACTCAATGATCTCTTGAGGTCCCTTCCGACTCTAACGTCTATGAATCTATGAATCCCTGTGCATAAAGCAGGACCAGCCCCAACCAGATCATCCCAGCCAGGGCTTGGTGGAGCTGGGCCTTAAAAACCTCCAAGGACGGAGACCCCACCACCTCTCTAGTCCAATATCAACCACGAACAAAGAGGGGGAAATGTCATTACCTGATTATTATAACAATGACAAGGTAGTTGACAGTTTAACAGAAAACTTTTTTGATTAAAAAATGCCCTCTCCCGAAAAAAAACCCCAAACATTTCTTAACAATGTTGGATTTTTTTTGTTTGTTTGTTTGTTTTGCAAATATCCACTGTCCACAGCATTTTCATGCTATCATGCAAAAATACTAGTGAAATATTTGGCATGTTTCACTTGCTGGAAATCTGACTTTTGCTAAATGAAAAACTATGATCCTCATGACAGCAAGAGTTTTGATTTTAAAAAAATATTAAATATTTTGGTAAAACCCTGCTCTGTTTGGCTCTCTGGAGATAGAAAGGATTTTACATTTTAATATATTGTGGCTATTATCATCATCGTCATTATTAGTGTTCTCTATGTGATGCAAAGAAGGTAGGTGCACACTTTTATCTTCCACATGCTGCGCACACACATACACACACGCACATGCATACATGAACACACAAATTAGCTGTTGGAATTCATAGAGTTTAAGGCCCAAAGAAATCGTATGGTCCTACCTCCTGTATATAGAGGCCCTTAAATTTCACCCAATTACACCTGCATTGAGCCAGTAACTTCTATTTAGCCACAACATAACTTGTATTCAGCTGAAGCATCTTCCAAAGTGTGACCCAGTCTTGATCGGAAAACACCAAGAAACAAAGAATCGAATCTACCACTTTTCTGTGCAGGTTGTTCCAATGGCTAACCTGCATATTGCTAAAAAGCTGCACCTTGCTTACAGTGTAAATGGGTCTGGCTCCAGCTTGTAGCCATTGCTTCTCGTTAAACCTGTTTCTGCTAGCTGGACAAGCCCTGTAGCATTGATTACTAGGGAAAGTCCTCAAGTCCTGCAATCAAGCGACCTCTTTCATTTATCTGCTCAATAATCGTAACGTGGACAAGCACCCTAATATGAACCGAGGGAGTTCTTTAAACCTTTCAGTGATGCATTTGCTCCACTTATAGTTAGGGCTCTTTTCTTCACCTCTCCAATTTGTTAGCAATTTTTCATTTGTGTGAGGTATTCTAGAACCAGCCTTGCCACTATCAGAGGAAGAAGTAAAACTCTTCCCCTGCTCTTTCTTCTACTTACGTGCCCCTTATAACAAATCTATGAATTGCAGTTGCCCTTTTTTGCTACTGCATCGCTCGCTACCAATGTCAACTTTCTTGTCCGTTATGACCTCTAATCAGCTCAGTGTTTCTAAAGACAGCAAAGCTTACGCAGGCTGACATGAGGTATCTAGTTAGCTGAAACATCAGATTTCCCTTTTGCCTTAACATTTTTCAGCTCTTCTAGTAGTCAGAGCTCTCTAAGTTTCTACCTCTGCTTGTCAATCTAAGGCTACATTTTTATATGCCCCAAAATAAATGTGAATAGAAACTTCTAAGTGAAAAAATATATATTCTCTTTCTTGACGATGTGTTATCTTTCTTCTTTTGCTGATGCAGAAAAATAGATGCAAGAAGTTTTGTCACTTAAGCTCTGCTTTATCCCAAACTTGCTTGGGGTCATTGCTGGCTGGATAAGACAGCTCAGATGAAGAGAAGGAGCCTGAAAAAGGAAATGAAAGGACATTTTGAAAAAAAAAAGCGCCCAACACACACAGTCTAAGTGCCTCAGCACAGGTTGAAAAGGATCTAGGAGGTGATGGTGTACAGACAGACCAGCAGCATGGGGCAGAGATATATTATTAATAATGAAAGTATCAGCTTTCTTTAAAATCTGCGTCCCGAGTTTCTAAATGCAACTCCATGAGCCCCGTGCTCTTACATTTAAATAGACTACATGGTGAACTGAAAACCTGTATGGTTTTAGAGCATGGCTGCCATGCCAGCTGCCATTTCAAGGCCTTTCCTGCTTTGTGTTGAGAACATCTGGGTAGCTCAAAGGTGACCAGGCAGAAATCCAGGCTTTTCATACAATAGGACATGCAAAATCTCATGCTTCCTTCCCCACCAGAAGTTAGTCTCAGTTTTGTTAGCCTCAGTTTAAGACTAACCAAACATAAGCCATAACCTGAACCCCTTCTAATTTGTAGACCCCACACCAACCTCCTGTCTCACCTCCCAACCTTTCTTGCCTTCTCTCTGGCATATTCCTTAGAGAGGAGGAGTGGAAGAGCCTGCATTTCTGGGCCCAAATCCCTGGATCTGTGACCATTTCATACATGTTATATGAACTAAGCAAATGAAAACCAAAGCTGTCACAATTGCTGCATGGGATAAGGGCATCCAGAGGGAAGCAAGACCAGTCACATGACTGAAGCCCAACTAATCAGACCCAAAGTCCTTGCCTGAGTGCTTGCGCCTTTCAGTAATCTGGAGATCCAAGGCAGGTTTTCTTTGCAAAAAAAAGCCTTTTTTCGGATAACAGGGAGGAAGTTTCTTTGTACCATAGCGAATCCAAAGGCAGCCTCTTCAGGCCTTTCTAATAAGGATTCAGGTCCTGGAGTCTTTTTATTCAATCCATGCTCTCTCTGGCTTTGTGTAGGGTTAAAGTGTTGAAGATTCACACCGCACTTTAGGCGTCTCTCCCCCTACTCCAGAAGAGTGAGCAGGGCCGCTCAACGTGACCCGTGGGGAAGGAAAAAGCACAAGGATGCAGCACGGTGAATTCATCTGGGCAGACAGCGCTGATAATACAGCAGAGATTTCTTTCTCTTTCAGCACACAAGAGCTCCACTAAGTGAAGGTGAGATTAAATAATACAACAGACAGGAAAGAGTGCTCGGCAAGAGATGGTTTTCAAGTGTTTGAGAACCCTTTCCCTTTTTTTCCCCCCTCCAGAAGAAATGAAAGATGCACAGAAAACCTTCACATGCACCTATCAGCCTGTATCTGCGGCTTCTTTCACAGGAGGCCTTGATATGGGTCCGGCCTACCGCGCTCTCTCCATCGCTTCCCCACGGTGCTCACATAGCAACTTGCTTCACAGTCAGCAGAGCCGAGGAAATGCTGGGTAGCAGAAGCAGGACTTTGCCTTTGGTTTTGCCCTTCAAACCATTTAGCTGGTGGAAATTGCTAGGGGATGGCCAGGGAAAGGGAGTCGGTCATCTGGCTTTGCAGACCAGCAAGCTGAGTTCACTTTCCGGGGGGGGCAGTTTTTCAAGGCATCCTATAAAGAGACTTACGTTCTGAGGCTGATGGAGACATTTGCATTGGTTTATGTGAGTGCTGGGCTGGGCCCCTGTGAGCCAAATAAGCAGAGCATTTAAATACCAGCTCGCATCCATCTCAGTATCCAGTGAACACTTCAGTAGGACTTCATCCTGCGTCAGGAATAAAGCACATGCTTGCGGGTTGTGCTGAATACAAACGAGCTGCCTCTGGAGCCTTCATGGGGGGCAAACTGCACAGTACATGGCCAGAAGATGAAAATGCCTTAGCGGTATCTAAGACATGGGCTTGGATGAACCACATTCCAGTCAGAGGCCGACTTCTTCTTCTGCTGTTCTGCTGCACTTTATTTCTGAGATGTAAAGTTCGGTGCTTTCCTTTGTGAGCGATTGCAAAATAATTAAAAAAAAAAAAGCCTACCAGTATCATTCTGGAAGCAATACACTCCAGGATTTATCACAAAAGCCTTCAGATGATCAGACCACGAGCCAGAGCTGAAATGGAACGGGGGTGCAATTATGCTCGACAAAAGCAAATCAATTAAAGGTTGCTTCAAGGCTGGGTCATTCGATAGGGACTTTTGCTTTATCGTTTCTTCTCCTCCCCTGCTGCAGAAATCTGAATTTTGATGTCCTAAATGCAGCTGAAGCAAAGGAAAGAAGAATATCTGCTGCTGTCAGTAAGAGAACAAGGGAATTTCAGACTGGGGGAAAAATGAACATGAAGCCAAACTCCATTAGCACTCAGAATGAGCTGATAAGGCTTGCACCAAAAGAAATAAAGAAGCGGAGATCCCTGGCCTATGAGGTCACCCCGGCTGTGCTGCAGTAATAGGATTCAGTGCAATCTTTTGCAAAAGATTTCAGTCTCCTCACCGGGCAGAAAGCTGGGAGCTGGTGAGTAGGAAGACAGGTCTGTCACAACATCCCAAACTCGGTTTGAAACGGAGTGTGCCAGTCAGCTCGTGACTGCAAACTGGAGCCTGTGCATGCTCTGTAAACAGATTTTTAGCTGCTCAGATTTTAGCAAAGACTCAAGAAGTCCCCCTGTGACAGCAAAATGCATGGTCTTCCTGCCCAGCCTGACGAGGGGCCAAAAACCATCCTAGAATCATTTAAGACACAGACAATTCAGCAAAACCCCAAAGGCAGTCTCTGTAAGAAAGTTACAGGGGAAAAGGCTGTTTTTTCCTGTACTTAATAAAACAAATAAAACCCAGCACAAAAAACCTTGCCAGCATTTATGGCTCTGATCCTAAAATATGAATGAACATTGGGCAGGTGACTAGTATCAATAAACCCTCATCGGTTTAGTTTCTTCACATCCAGATGGACTCGGAGGCACTGCGAGGCCTAGGGTCAGAGGACCGCGTTAGGGAGCTTCTGGAGAGGCTGGACATGTTCAAATCTGCAGGTCCAGATGCTCTCCACCCCGTGTGCTGAGGGAATTGGCAGGGGTCATTGTGGGACCCCTGGCACAGCTTTATGAGCACCCGTGATGCTCTGGTGTGGTGCCAGAGGACTGAAAGAGGGCCAACGTGGTTCCCATTTTTGAAAAAGGGAAGAAGGAGGACCCGGGAAACTATAGGCCCATTAGTCTTACCTTGGTCCTGGGGAAGCTCTTTGAGAAAATTATCCAGGAGCACATCTGTGAGGGACCGGCAGGGCAGGTCATGCTTAGGGGCAGCCAACACGGGTTCATTAGCGGCAGGTCCTGTCAGACCAGCCTGGAGGCCTTCTATGACCAGATCACCAAATCCTTAGACGCAGGGGTAGCAGTGGATGTAGTCTTTCTGGACTTTAGGAAGGCCTTCAACACTGTCTCTCACCCTGTTCTCATTAAAAAATTAGGCGACTGCAGCATCGATGCCTACACAGTCAGATGGGTCACTAACTGGCTGGAGGGCTGCACCCAGAAAGTGATGGTGGATGGGTCCTATTTGACCTGGAGGGCAGTGTGCAGTGGGGTCCCCCAGGGCTCGGTCCTGGGGCCCACACTGTTCAACATCTTCACCAGCAACTTGGATGAGGGGGTGAAAAGCACCTTGTTCAAGTTCACAGATGACACTAAAATGTGGGGAGAAGTGGGTATGCTGGAGGAGAGGGACAGGATACAACTAGATCTGGGCAGGTTACAGGGGTGGGCGGATGAGAACAGGATGGGATTCAACACCGACAAGTGCAAGGTGCTGCACCTGGGGAGGAAGAGCCAGCACCATACCTACAGGCTGGGGAACCCCCTTCTCGGCAGGGCAGAGGCAGAAAAGGATCTTGGAGTCGTCACTGATGCTAGGATGAACATGGGCCGGCAGTGTGGGGACGCGGTCAGGAAGGCCACCCGCACCTTGTCGTGCATCCACAGATGCATCTCGAGCAGGTCCAAGGAGGCGATCCTCCCCTGTGCGGCACTGCTCAGGCCGCAGCTGGAGCACTGCATCCAGTTCTGGGCGCCGCACTTCAGGAGGGACGTGGACAGCACGGAGAGGGTCCGGAGGAGGCCGCTCGCATGATCAGGGGACAGCAGGGCAGGCCCTACGAGGAGAGGCTACGGGACCTGAACCTGTTCAGCCTCCACAAGAGAAGGCTGAGGGGGGTCTGGTGGCCATCTATAAACTCACCAGGGGGGACCAGCAGGCAATGGGAGAGTCCCTGTTCCCCCAGGCACTGCCAGGAGTGACCAGGAACATATCAGGACTTCACAGTCAGAGCAGCCAGGATTTGGAACCAACTTCCAAGGGAAGTGGTGCTCACTCCTACCTCTAGGGGTGTTTAAAAGGAGGCTTGATAACTACCTTGCTGGGGTCATTTGATCCCAGCATTCATTCCTGCCATGGCAGGGGTCGGACTTGATGATCTGCTCAGGTCCCTTCCGACCCGACCAACTATGAAACTATGAAACCAAGTGTTCACATAAATACTATTGTTTAAATAGGAAACAAAAGTCAGGATGTGCAAAAGTTGTGGCAATTATGCCCGTGAGGTCAGAGCACATCAATAATACACATTTCTCCACTTGCATCCATCACAGTTTTGTTTAAAAACTGGCAGTACAAATCAATCTACTTTGACATGCTTATTCGAAGGCAAGGAGCATCAAGAGGTGCCCAGCTGATCTGAAATTCAGGTCACTTCTACATAAAGTCCAACTCCAAAGAAATACTCAGGTGCCTCCCTGGATTTCAGCAGGAGTTTAGATCATAGACCAGACAACATAGAGAATGAGGGTTGGGAGGGACCTCAGGGGGTCAAATCTAGTCCAACCCCCTGCTCAAAGCAGGACCAGCCCCAGCTAGATCATCTCAGCCACGGCTTTGTCTAGCCAGGTCTTAAAAACCTCCTCCTTAAATCAGTGTAAGGTGCCTAAATTCTTCTTTAGATCCATCTCTCACCTGGTACCAACAGTTTTGCTTTATGCACCCCAGGCTTGAACATTTTGGATTGCAGGTGCAGGTGTCTCAACTCATCATGGATACACCCTTTGCCAGGGAGCACCGTTCTGTCAGCTTCTAGGTGAACATTTGCAAAAATAACCCAGCAGATAAACAGGCCCCATTCCCACCTCTTGGGCATCAGTCTAGCTAGCTCCATGCAGAGGTGAAAACTAAAGGAAGATTGGGTAGCAGATTTTCAATTTATTTTTAGGAAAGGAACAAGTAATGACAAGCTCCAGGGGATGAGCCTCTTTAAATGAATTCATTGTGATGCAACATTTATTCTCCATCACTTATTATACCACTCTTGTATTGCTCTTGCTATAAACCTTCTAATAGCACTTGAATCCTTGTCTCTATATGTGCCTCTGTTAAGCTAGCTATACCGAATAACCTGCAATAGCTCCATTTTCAATAACCTACCACCAGCTATTAAATTTACTTCCAATATACTTGTCAATCTTACGCCTGTAAACTCTGGAGAAGAGAAGAAACGAAGGTGATGCAGACAACTTTATTTATTAATGCTGCGAAGGCTTTGACAGAGACAGCCACTGGGAGGGAGTCATCAAACTCCAAAAGGAATTTTAATCTGCCTCATAAATATGGATCCAAATCAAAATCAAATGATTGCTCCCGATTCTTATTTTTAGAAGAAGCTGACAAGGTAAAAAAAAACCTAGGTCGTGCTGTTCTCAAGGTACAGGGCCCGTGTTGGGGCTTTGCTGCAGAACAATTTTGCTAGAAAGGGGCTAAAATAATTCTTGTCATTTCCCATCATAATACTAGCAGTACAGTAATGCTATGATGAAGGTATGGCTGTGGATATTTTTTCCAGCTGCAGCAGTGCCTCTCCATGCTGAAGGGTGGTATTCCAAGGGTTCCAGATCTAATCCCCATAAAGACTTACATCGAAACCATTGACTTCTACCTTGTGTCTTCAAAAGGAATACCTGACAGTGGAAGCAGATGAGTCCTGTTGCAAAAGGACCATGAGCTGCATGAGCTGCATGAGCTGCAAGGCAAATCTCTCAGGGCATATCTATTCCACCCCAGTTTGGCACTGGGGGTCCTGTACAGACATGCTACCTAACACCCTCCACCAGGTCTGCTAGCCCCCAAACCAGACGTGGTGTTGTCAGGGCTGCCCTGCTTCTGAGAAATAGTATGCACAACTCATGGCAGCACAACCTGCACGGCACTCCCTAGTGCCATCCTGGGTTGGGTAGACATACCCACAAAATCTTGCCTTCACTAAGGACCTGCTGGCATTTCAAATAGAGGACCAGCTCCACAGCTTTTAGCGTGGTGAAAACACTACCAGAGTCCATCTTCTGCTTGAATCCACTATTTGGAGCATTGCGGCATCTAGTCTTCCATCTCTCCATGACATGTTAAATATAGGTGGACCTCTTCCTTTGTTCGCAGTCCCCTGGGGTTTCTGGGTGCTGCAGTCCACACTACAGTCATCACAGTTCTGTAGGGCTGCTCCCCCTGTCATCGCACGCTCTAGCAATCATCATTTTTCTTACATCTCCTTTCTATAAATTTCGATTATTAATGATGGAAATATTTGTTCCCTTGCTCTGTGATTGTGCAGTGACATCACTGTTTATCAGCATGTACCGATAAAAAATCGAATCCCACCAAGCCTACTTATAATGGACAAAAGATGCTATCCGCTTGTTTTTCTCTCTCCTGATTTTCATCCTAAAAGCCTCTGAATTCATGCACATAAATTTACACGCACAATTACTTATTCATCACTTATCCAATTTAGATGCAAATGCCTCAAGCAACAAGAAGGATCCCTTAGGTCACTTTTCTGCAGTCTAACAGAAGAATCTTTCAAACCATGAGATCTATTATTTAGCCTAATTTTCTTCTCTTCATTACCTCCCATTATTACCAGTGATTTTAATGTCTTTTGCGTGTTCAACAACATGTTTCCCTGTTACGGAAGCCAAGTGAAAATAGCAGCAAATGGTTTTGTTTCATTTATGTGGTTTTTTTCAACTAGTCCCCAGAATTGCTCTCCATCTATCCCTGGACTTTTCTTGAGACCTCCAAGAAATCAAGGTATTTGCTAACATTAAACTATTCTCCTTCTACAAAGTGCATGGATAATCATATGTAACCAGGGGGTTGAGTAACCCTAAGGATTAGTTGTTGAATAATTTATTCACAATACTGCCAGACTCACATGATTTTATTGCAAGTTTCACAATGATGATTTTTTTTAAAGTCCCAGATGCTGATTTTCAAAGAGCTGGATTTCCATTTAAAATAATATATTTTCTAGCCCTTTGGCCTGTGGAGAAACAGTTACAAATATGTCCCATGGAGATGCTAAAGACTTAGAAAGCAGATGCCAAATTAAAAAAAAATCCCTGTTAGTTTTGGCAAATTCTTCTTGGTGTCACCAAATAGCTTGTTCTGGAAAAAAAAAAAATGACACGTTTGAAAAGCAACAGTTCAGTTTTCCAAGAAGCTGCAACATCCATCAAAGTGTGTACAGAAAATTGTAAAAAGCTCAAAATCAAACAGGTGTGTTATCCAGTCCCAGCCAAAAATATGTACTCGTTATTTTATTTTATTTTATTTGGAACTGCCAGTCAAATGCAGATTAATACATTATTCACACAGCTGTAATCATTTGTAACAATGCCCTAGCGGAGCTCAGTCTTTTTTAATCACGACTGGTCTTGGTGTTATGCAAACAGAATCCAGTAAAAGCCTTCTTGATATGTACTTAATCTATCCTATTTTCTTTTTCTATAGCAAGCCATACTATAAACAGACCTCTTCGCCTCTCCTCATTGCAGTAACCATAGCTGCATCCTGAAAAGCTAGTTAGCCTTGGACTCTGCAGGCCTTATGACACGAGTAATAAGTGCCTGAGCCATTAATAGATCAGCCATCTCACAGTTTTGTCTCCACTGTGCAAACACTTTCCATCGGCTTAAGACACAAACCTAATATTCAGAAAGTATGTCCTTTGTGTAATCATCTCTCAGTATGACATTAGTTTCTCAGGAAAAACCCCAACGCACAGCAGAAAGGAAGGAATATCTTGGGTACAAAGAAAATGGCCTAATAAAAAGGCATGACTAGAAGCTGAAGGTAGACAGATTCAACCAGCAGATAAGGTACTTTTTATTTCATATGGAGGGCCACCGACCACTTGCCAGACAATGCAGTGGATTCTCCAGTGATTGAAACCCTTGCACCTTGAGTAGCTTCCCGAAGGAAATGCTCTATTTTCACCAAACGTTATTGGACTAGATGCAGAAATGTTCCTGAGTGAAGTTTCTTGGCCTGTATTATACGGGAGGTTGGACCACAGGATCAGAATGGTTCCTTTTGGCCTTTAATCCATGCATGTCTCCTGGAGCTATTACTCAGTGGGCACGTCTACACGTGCACATTTACTGTGCAGTAACTGAAAATTACTGCGCAGTACGGGCAGCGTCTACACATGCATGCCTGTACTGTGCTGTAAATATGATGACTTACACCGATTTGGGTGTAAATTAGATATCCGCACTATGCAGGCATCAAATGTATGCGCAGTTAGTTACTGCACAGTAGCGCATGTGAAGATGCCTTAGTGCGCAGTAACACTATATGTGTGGACTGACTTGGGACTAACTTTAGTCCCAAGTCAGTTCACACAGCATTACTGCACTTTAAACGCCTGCACATATAGACGCCAGCCTAAACCCACTTACTGCAATGTGTAGTAAATTTAATGCACAGTAAATGCACATGTAGACATGCCCAGTTATATAGATCTAGTCTACATATGCATCATCCAGTAAAGAGTTATTTAGATGTCCAGTTGTGATGCTATGGTGGGACACTACTGCTCCTTGAGCTATGCTTCACACAACCCGTGCACGAGAACTTCTCTGACAGTGGAGCAGCACGTCATGTCCACCAGCATGGTGCCACCTCTTCTAGGGTGGGCTTGACAGTTGAGTCATGGGAAAGGTTAGAAGGATGGGAGAAAAAAGGTGGGTATCAGCTTCGCAGATACAAATTCCAACAACGAGCAATTCTGTCTACTGGCAAGGGTCCTGGCTGATTGGGTTCAGAAGTGCGGTGCCGAGGGGGTTGGTGTGTCTGTGTAAGACCCTGTGTCTAGCGTTCCTTGCTTCTGTGGCTGGGTTGCATTATCTAGCAGACCCAAGGAGATTTAGCAGCGTGTTTCCTGTTTCCTTTACCAAAGGCAGTGTGGTGAAATGCCCGATCAATTCCGGGCTCCTGGTTTTCTCCGATTTAAAAAAAATCCCAATTTTTGGTTAAAAAAAAAGTAGCCCCAAGTCCTCATTTTTCTGTGACTTAAATGAAACACCACTACTATATAAATATATGGGCAGGGGCATTTTATTTTAAGAATGGAAAAATGTTGATTTGGGGTTACGGAAAAGTGGGGATTTTTTTTTAATCAGAGAAAACCAGGATCCCTGCTGATCATGCTGTAGAGCGAGCATTGAACAGCTGAGTATCCTTCCTGGGGGAATGTCCTGAGACCCCTTGGTCTATACATCAGACCTGTCCTCCGGCCGCTTTCTTGTGCTTTCCCGTTTAATTAGGGAGGCTGGAAACTGGTTTGTTTTTAAATGAAAGTGGTAATAACATCAGTCTCCAGGGCCTTAGGTGAAAGGCCAGCATTGTCTCAGTTGAGGGTTTGTAGCTGGCCTGACCCCCCATGAGCCTCGACGCTATGCAGAGGGAGACACAGACCTTCAGATCCCAAATGCCCTCACATGGATCTGAGCCCTGGAAGTGGAAAATGGCCTTTTCTGGGGTTTGGAGTCAAGCCAAGGCTGGTCAGAGCCATGGGGCTGGCCATGGTGAGGCTGTTCACAGATGGAAAAATGCTGAGCACAAATCAACCCCTCAGCTGGTGCAAAAGGAGAGCTAAACTGTTTTCACGGATGGATGTTATTTATCATAAGAAGATGGGCTCTTCATCATCTTTACGCTCCTGTCTCCCCTGAACATCACTTCAGCAAAATTCTAGCCAGAGCTTCCCAGAAGTGATTATTCTGGTGGGGTAATTATGTTTATGTTAAACTCATTAATCTCCTATGTGCTCGCCAAACTTTAAATAAAAGCAACTCAAAGTGCTTCATCATGATGGTGCATCCAGCCAGCCCTCCATTTCAAATGACAAGCAGTGCTCCAGTACCCGGCGGCAACTCATATAGCACTGAAAGTGTGTTTTTTTCCTCCAATTTCTTCTTTACTATGTCGAACACAGGAGGACTTTGTCTTCAGACCGCAGTGTTTCTGACCTGCTGGTAGGTCTGCTGCAGCCTGAAGCTTTCGTACATTTGGTGATGCAAGAATAATAAAGATATGCACTCCTGGCTGCATCTCCCCTGCCCGCACAGCCCTCCGTGAAATCAGCCCAGCCCTGACTCATTTTGTGTTGATGCCATCAGGGTCTGCCACTCCTCTGGACTTGATCCTGCACTATTCATTTTCATAGATTTCATAGACATCAGGGCTGGAAGAGACCTCAGAAGATCATCAAGTCCATCCCCTGCCCCAGGGGCAGGAAGTCAGCTGGGGTCATAGGATCCCAGCAAGATAAGCATCCAATTTGCTCTTGAAGGTGTTCAATGTAGGTGCTTGAACCACCTCCGGTGGCAGGCTGTTCCAGACCTTGGGGGCTCGGACAGTAAAGAAATTCTTCCTTTTATCCAGTCTGAAATGTTCTTGTAGTAGTTTATGACCATTCGACCTCGTCATCCCTTGGGGCGCTCTGGTGAACAGACGTTCCCCCAGATCCCGGTGGTCACCCTGATAAACTTATAGGTGGCCACCAGATCACCCCTGAGCCTGCGCTTTTCCAGGCTAAAGAGCCCCATGGCTCTCAGCCTGTCATCGTAAGGTCTGTTCTCCTGACCTCTGATCATGCGCGTGGCTCTCCTCTGGACTCTCTCAAGCTTCTCCACATCCTTTTTGAATTGTGGAGCCCAAAACTGGACGCAGTACTCCAGCTGCGGCCTCACCAAGGCTGAGTACAAGGGGAGAATGACGTCCCGGGATTTGCTTCAGAAGCATCTATGGATGCAAGCCAGCAGTTTGGTCCCTTTACTAGACGCAGCATCACATTGCAGGCTCGTGTACATCTTGTGGTCAGTGATGACCCCAGGTCTCTTTCTTCCGTAGTGCTAACCAGCGTAGCACTGCCGAGCCTATAAGGATGCTGCAGGTTTTTCTTCCCCAGGTGAGGACCCTTGCATTTTTCAGTGTTAAACACCATCAGGTTCTCGTCTGCCCAGGTCAGCCTGGATCACCCACCTGTCTTCTGGAGTGGATGCTTTGCCCCAACATTTGGACAGAGCCTTGGGGGACCCCACTGGTCACAGGGCACCACGATGAGTGACTGCCATCAATTACAATCCTCTGGTTCTGACCACGGAGCCAGTTTCCCAGCCTTCTTCCAGTCTTCGGGCACTACACCAGAGCGCCAGGAGTTTTCCAAGACCCGTGCCAGGGGCTGGGCTATGACGCTCACCAGCTCCTTGAGTGCCCTGGCTTGTAGATTGTCAGGGCTGGCTGAATCCAGCCTCTCAAGGTGTTCCTTCATGAGGTCAGCTTTGATGGAGGGCAGGGGACCTCCCCCACCCGGACCTCCCTGTCCCATAGCGGGCATGGGCGTCCCATGGGACTGATGGAAGACCGACGCAAAGTACCCATTTAATAGGTTGGCTATTTCCTGGGCGTGAGCTGTCAGTTGCCCCATCTGGTTCAACAGGGGTCCAATGTTGCCCTTGCTTTTCCTCCAGCTCCCCACATATCTGAAAAAGGACTTTTTATTGTCCTTGATGCTCGAAGCTAGTTGGAGTTCAGTTGCAGCCTTGACTTTCCTGGTTTGCTCCCTGCAGGACTGAACTAGTGCAGAATAATCCTCCTTGGAGGTGAATCCCATCCTCCATCCTTTGTAGGCCTTTCTTTTTAGCCTCAGGAGGTCTGCTAAATCCCTGGAGAGCCAGGGGGGCTGCTGTGCCCTCTTGTTGCCTTTCCTCCAAGATGGAATAGACTTAGCTTGTGCATTGAGGATCGCTCCCTTGAGGAACAACCACTCTTCTTGAACTCCCCTCTCCCTGGGGTCATGGTCCCTTAGGGCCTGACTGACAAGCCTCCTGAGCTTGTCAAAGTCGGCTTTCCTGAAGTCAAGGACTTCTGTGTTGCTGACTGACTTGCCAGCTTTACGGTGGATGGTGAAGGTGATCAGCTCGTGGTCGCTGTCACCCAGCTTCCCATCGATCACAAGGTTGCTGATTAGGTCATCCCCAATAGCCAGTACCAGGTTGAACCGCGCTTTGGCTCTTGTTGGCCCATAGACTTCTTGAGTCAGGTAGAGGTCATCCATGCATGAGAGGAAGCTTTGTGACCGCTCGGATTTTGCTGAGTGATCCTCCCACGAGATGTCCGGGTAATTGAGGTCACCCACGCAACCACGGTCCTAGAGCATGCAGCCTCAGACAGTTCCCGAGCGAACTCCTGGTCAAGCTCAGGACTTGGGTGGGAGGTCTGTAGTAGACTCCCACCTTTGTGTCCCCTGTGCCATGTTCCCCATGGATTTTGGAAGGGGACGGCCAAGAAAACAAGGTCTGAGATCCAAGATCCTCAACCCTCTCTAAGAGCTTAACTCTTCCTTACCTACAATCCAGACACTTCATTAGGTAGTTCAAAGCCAATAGGTTGTTTTATCCATTCATCAACCTGTCGGTCCCAGGTGGTTGACTTCGAGCACCCATCCCTGGATACATCGAAGCCATAGAACTAGGGGAATCATGGGGTTGGAAGAGACTTCAAGGCCTGGATCATCCAGCACCCTGCAGGAGGCCAGATCTGCTGGTCCTAAACCCCACTGGGAAGCTGCCAGTCCAACCTCTTCTTGGAGCTTCCAATAGAGAAGATCCCACAGCTTCCCTAGGCAGCTCGTGCCACCATCCAACTGTTCCTACAGAAAGGAGGGTTATCCTGATAGTTAACCTTGGCAAACTTTGTCCTGCGTTAGCCTGCCGTGTTTAAAGGTGATTGTTTTCTCCAGGCCCCTATCAAGCCAGAAAATTTGCATGGGCAAGGGTAATGGATAAGCCCCTCCAAGTGAATTAGATCTTCCAGGTATGTCCAGTGAGCATTTTTTACCCATAATCTTCAGCGTCATCTTCTCCTTTCTTTAGTGACGAGCCACATTCTGGAAATCTAAGTGATACAAACAGATAAAAAGTAATTTCAGACAACACCACCCTTCTCCATCGTCTCTGCCAAACTTCTTGGACTCGTTACCCCATTGCAGCATTGACCTAAGCATGCCACCATTCCCCTCCCTTTTTGTGCAAGACCCAGCCACACTGTGTCACCGGCTCATTATCTGACAAATTCTTTCGGAGAAGTGGTAACATCAATGCCAAAAAACACAGGGAAGCTGGGAAAAAACAGAGGCGATATTTTTCTCCCAAATTTCTTTCCAAGTTCCTTTTACAACTGGCAGGCAAATATTTCCCAAATAGAAATAGGGATTTTTTTTCAGGGGATTTTTCTTTTTTAGTATTCTTTTCAGTTTTAAAACCAGGCCTGTTTTTTCCTGCCAGAAATTCTTGAAGGGAAGAGATCAATATGGGGTTTCATCTCCGACTCCCTCCCTACTTAGTCTTTTGTAGCTTGTGCATCTCCCGGTCCTGACAGTGCCGAAAATTAGATCTCTCTATTGCTGTGCTGGTCCTCGGACTTTGCAACTGATTGCTCAGTTTTCTCCATGAGGTCTCCCCCATCCTCTCCAACAGAAGAAAACAATTTTCCATCATTTTGTTTCTTTATTTCAGGCTCTTTTTTATTGCTTTGTGCTTCCCCCTACCATGCCTGACACATTTGTGATGCTACTTCATTGCTGGGGATCTTTTCTACCAGACACACTAACTGGCTTTGGAGACGTCTTGTGGTGTGGGATAATTCCCTGGAGAAAACACACAATTCCCTTCTCACAGGGATGAGCATCTATTTGAAGATTGGATCTAGTCTACGGTCTTTTTACTTTCCCCTCAGCACAGGGCTATTCCTGCAGTGTGTCTACAGGAACACAGCCTTTGTTTTTAATGCAAAAAAACCCTTTTTACTTCATCTATCAGAGAAATAGTACCTTGAATATTATTGCTGTTGTTTTTCTACTTTTTTAGAAAAGAAATATGAAATCATTTTCTTTAGAAAAACATCTTTTTTGTTATTCCAAAACAGTGGTGAAAAACATGGAACCTCTTGGGTTTTTAATGTTTCTACCTTATTTTCCCATGGGAAGGCTCGCTCTCCTCCCTTATTCCCCACTGGGGAATTCTGCAAGAAAAGAAAAGAACCAAAGAATGAGGAAATCATAGACCGGTTTGTTTGCAGGTCCACCAGAAGCATTTGATCCTTTAAAGGGCTGAAAGGGCACTTAGCACCTTGCAGGATTGAGTCTCAAGGCAGGGTTAGTCATAACACTATTAGTTCTCCATCCCTATTCAAATCTCCTGTGAAGGCTTCTCTTGCCCAAACCCTTTCATCTTTTCCTCCCACTGCTCTAATTCAGTTCCAGAAATGTTCTGGCACTCCTTAGTGAATAAAAAATAAAGCCGTGCTGCATTTTCCCTGTTTACTTGGGATGTTGCCCCATGCGAAGTATAACATGCACAAGTATAAATTGTGGGTAAAGGCATAGAAGGGTTAGATCAGGTTCATAAAGACCTGGCTGGAAGTGAGACTTGGTTGATCTGACATGCTGGTGTTCCAAATCAGCTGGGTTTTAAGCCTTTCTCTTCATTTAAATTAATAGTCCTCGACACTGCTACAGACGCTTTCAGCCAAGGGCTTCAAGCTGTTTTGTAAATATTAGTTAATTAGGCCTCGTGACACCACATTGGAAGAGGCAGCATTGAAAAGAAACACCAAGGCAAAGGAATTCGCCCAGGGTCGTGCAGTAGGTCAGCGGAAGAGATGGAATTGAGCCCAGACGTCCTGACCCCCGGGCTTGGGCGATGTTAAGTGCCACACAGGATCCACTGCAGCTGCAGCTGTATTGATAGTATCCATCTTTTCCTCATGTGCTGAGCCCCAAAATAAGCCAAGAATTCGCAGCATTTAGCAACATCTTTCTACCTTTCCATAGGCTGGTGTTTTTTAAAGGCACTTCCATCTCCAAAACTGGATTATTAATTTTTCCTGAGACAAATCCATGCCACAAGAGCTAAAGCTGCTATTATTGAAGCCCTTGAGTGTTAATCATGGCTAAATGGCTTGTAGCTTTTGTTCAGTCCTAGGTTTTCTCAGACAGTAATAATTCTTATCACTTATGTGCGAACCTCAGGCAATGTTATTCTAATATCTTAAAATTTTCACTTTATTACTAAATGATGTACATCCACAAATATGCAGAAAAGATTAAATGAAGTAGAAGATGGTATTAGAATACTAAATGGTCTATTTCAGCAGAGGCCAACTTTTTCAGCAGGTGAGCTACAAATTAGCCCTACACCCTTCCAGAGTGGCACTCGGATCCCCTTCCCAATCGGCTGCTCTGCTTTCTCCCTTCTGCCCTGTGCTCTCTGTCCAATCGGCTGCTCTCTTTTCTACTCCTGCCCTATCCGTCACTCTGCCATTTGTCCCTTCCCTGATCTGCCCTGTGCCATACACAGAGTCGGCCTGTGCCACATGTGGTACACATGCCTCAGGCTGGTGCAGAAGTTTCCTCCCCTCCCCTTCTAACCAAAGATCAAATATACTTTCAAATGGAAAAAAAAAAAGAATCAGGGAGTAAGAAATTCAGACCTGAGCCTTACCTCACCTTGAAATTCCCACAGATCTTCATATCTGTGATTATTTTACATGTTACCAGTGCCAAAGAACGTGTGTGAGCTGAGAAATTTAGACTAAAGGTTCAGAAGAACTTTTGAACTCTGGGGGCGCGTCTACACATTCATTAATGTGCTTTAGTTACTGCACATTCTGTTTAGCACTTGCCTAACGAAGTACTAACTAAATACACAATAACTAGAGTTACCGCACAGTAGTGCTGGCACTCAGTTATTGTGTGATGCTTACTGCACATTAGCCTAATTACACTGTGCAAGAGGCTGTTAGCACGGTTTTTGACCAGCACACTATTATGCAGTGTTATTAGGCTAATGCACAGTAAGTGTCTCATGTAGATGCACCCTGAAGGTAGTTAAGCACGGAAACAGATTTCTTGGGGAAGTTAGGGAGTCTCCAGCACTGGAATATTTTAAGTGACAGAGAAACATTTGTCTGGACTCCTTTAAATGGGGATGATCCTGTCTAGAGCAGGGAGTTAGCTTTGATCAGTGATTCCCAGTATGGTTCCCGCAAGTGCCATGGCATTCCCCCGGGGTTTATTCAGACGCCCACATGCATTTTCATGATCAATAAAAGTCATTATTCCAACAAATATTTTTTACCTAAATAATTTTGTAAGAAAAGGGAAGCTGCATTTTGAAGTTGTGGATCTAATGCAATTTTAAGTAATGGATAAGATGCTTGGATTGATCTAAATTCTAAACTTTAATATACATATTGGTGCCCGCTGCTTTTTCTTTTATGTGCCCCTGGGCATGTAAATGCTGGGAACCCCTGGTTTAGATGATCTGTACAGGGTCACTTCTAGCCCAGTGTTTCTATGTCACTTCTAGCCCATGTATCATCTGCCCAGAGGTATGCTTTGGTATGTAGGAATTGCCAGACTGTATTAGATCCATGGCCCATCCATTCCAGAGACGTTGGCTAGTACCAGCTGATTCAAGAGACCCTATATACCCTGTGTGTGTGCGTGTGTGTGTATGTATACACACACATATATACACATCCCTCTCTCTCTGTATACAACATATCTGCCATGAAATTTCAGAGCTCTACAAGCAATAGATAAGGAAACTGAATACATTTATTTAAACAGTCATCTCTGAATAATCTGAACTATAATCAGACTAGTGCACTGGAGCTGGGAAACAACAAAGCACAGCAGTATGGGCAGATGCTGGGGCTGCTTAACATGCTCCAGGTAAGCAGTGAGTCACAAAGCCAAAAGCCAGGCAATCCCAGCTCCCCGAGAAGGCCTGTTATCAACCTGATCCAATTTATTTTGATACAGCCCCTTTTATACACCGTTGCTCAGAATGATTCACAGGACAAGAGACAAAAGCAACTGGAGGGGGGACTGAATTGCTTCTAACTGGCTTCCTAGAAGGATGGCATTGCTTTTGTAAAACGTCTCCAGTTCCATTTTTATAATGACTGGCTCATAGATCATGACCAGAGTGGTTTTGCAAGACAACTGGATAGGCAGAAGCCCAGCACTTCAGTCAGGCGACGTGCCTTGGCACTGCAGCACGTGAATGGTAACCTCCCCGAATGAAACCTGGTGGCAGTTCATTTTATACACACAGATTGAGCGCCTATAAGCCAAGAGGGTCTTTCCATCTCATTACCAAATGTGCTGTCACTGAAAACAGCAAGCCGTCGGGCTCTGCGAGTAGGCAGGCACTTGTGTGTCTTTATGGATGCAGAACTCTGTAGATCAAGGTTTCAAACAGCATGGCCAGGCTAAATCTCTGGGAGAAATCAGAGCAGGGCAGGATGCAGAAGCACAGCTCAGCACTCAGGGTCAGATGTTGCAGAGACAGCCTCCACCTTTCTCTGTCTCACCTAAAAAAACCCTTTTTTGTTAAAGAGATGAGCGGTGTCAGCGTTCACTTTTAGGGCTCACCTTTCAAAGAGATGGCTGAAGACGCCTCCATCATCATCATCAACATCACCAGAGCTGGCTTTTTTCTCTCGAGGGCTTAGCAGGGGTGAGTCGTTGTCCTCTGTAAGAAGCAGCAGCACGAGGGGGCGACAGCTGGGAACACAGAGGGTTGTGCACAGACGTGAATGCTCACAAGCTCCAGATGGGAGTCTCAAGACAGAATATCTTGCCTGAAGATAAGCTAAGAGATGCAGCGCAGTATGGGTAGGCTGGCTAATACCACCACCGGTGGCAGATGTGCTTGCTAGGCAGAATCCGAAAGCTTCCTTCAGTTCTCCTCTCCGATGCTCTTTCCCCTCCATGTCCTTCTCCACCTGGCAGGACGTGCCCCAGCGCCCACCTCAATCCGGCCTCCTCGGCTCTCAGCAACTTTCCTCACACCCCGTCATTCCCCGATGTCATCACATCTGTGTCTTTCTCTCAGCAAAATGCCCATCTTCCACCTTTGCATCAGTGTCCTTCCATCCCTCCTTCCTTCTCGGTGCCTAAGTCTCCACACCATATGGTCGTATCAGTCACAGCAGGCCTCTCCTTTCAATGTCATTGGCCTCTTTGTTCTGTACCTACCAAAAGTGTCTTTCCATTTTTCCCATCCTGTTTCCACCTTCTCTGACTTTGGCTCCACAGCAGCTTTTGTCATTGAATGCAGACTGCAAATCCTCAAAATCTCTGTGCCTACCATAGGGTATTCACTTTCCTAACCTTTATTGCTATGTCTTCCCGGCCACCTCCACCACTCGCCATTGCATCTGTTCCACCAGGGTTTATAGTTTTAGGGTGCTTTTCTCTAGAGGCCTCTGATGATCCCTATATCTTTCCCCCACCATCCCTGCCATGACAAGATGATGAGCTGCAGATATGGGGGTCCCAAGGTAAGCTTCACTCACTGTAATGAAGAGAAGCGGGCTTTGCACCGAGCCATGCCCAACAAGAGATGTCTGTAGAGGCCATCCTCAGAGTTGGCCAAGCTCACGATCCCCTGCCCTCCTCCCTTCACAGAGAGGGCCACCTACAAAGGACCCCTAGCCCTCTAGCTTGTTCACGTTGCTTTAAGATCAATCCCTCCAGACCTGCCCATTCAATTTGGGGGATTTTTTTTTATTTTAAACTGGCATAGTGCTCCTTCTTCCCATCCCTTCCCCCTCACCAGAGAGCCTGCAGGGCTTCTCTGGTCAATGGCTTTTTAATAACATTCTCGGCCCTGCCTTCCCAAGGGCTCTGGGTAGAAAACAATCATAATAAAATTAAACAAAACAAAATAAAATACAATAAAATAAAATAAAGGAGCAGGGGGAGAGTGAAGCAAAGCTAATGCCTTCTTCCCAGGCTTTTTACATTCTTTAATGACTCCAGACAGCAAAAGGCACTGCAGAAAAGAGGCCTGAACTACCACCATCAATTATGTCCTTGCTATCTTTTTAATAAGTCAAAAAAAAATGAGGGCATTTCTGGGAACTGGCTGTAAACAGCTTTAATTGTTATTTTTCTTTTAATTAAGTGCATTTATTCTTTTATTACTATTGTTATTCAGTAAGTACAAGGACTCCACTAGTTCAGGAACAACCTTTAAAAGATCCCAACGCATGTTGTGTTGCTCCTTTCATTTGCCTTTGCTGGTTTTCTTGTTAAAGATCATAGCAGGAAAACCCCATTAGAGTGCTCTGACTCCCAAATAAATCAAGATCATAAGGTTTATCTTGGTGTTGTTCATGAAGGGGACCTAACATATCTAGCCTTCCACAGGAGGGTGAAAGTCTTGAGTAAAAGTCTGCACAAGCCCATCGATGACGGACAGTGGATGTCTAACTGCATGCATGACTGCTGTGGGAATTGGGATGGATGGATGGATGGATGTTATAACTGACCCAGTGTGCCGCTACATGCCTACATGGTACACAGGATGGCATATAGGAGGGTTGGCATCTCAATCCAGAAACAGACCAAAAAGAAATGCTGAAATTTCACCATTACTCTGCAAACCTATTTCTTTCACCGAGACCTAGACTGTCCCTACAGGTCCAGCCTGGCAAGGGGGCAGGCAAGAACCCCGGTCACAACTTGGGGGAGACAAAAGATCCCAGCACTGTTTGCTGGAAGTTGAACTCAACCCAGTTGACCCTTGGTTCATCAGAAACCCAGGCCAATGATGCAGGCACACAGCTAGGAAATCCAGCAGGGAGCTGAGTAAGTGCAAGGCTGTTACAGCGCAGATCAATGGGAGATCTGGTTACAAGTCCATTTCAGCGGCACGGTTATTGTTATCAGCCTCCTGGCAGAAGTCAACAGGTGTGAAATGCTCTTTGCTTCCTTGCGTTTCCCTCCGCACTGCTCTCTGCTTTCCTGTTTCATTCAGAGCCAGCTCCTCTGCCCTTGTCTGGGACCCGCTTTGACAGCAGCAGCAATGGATGCACAGATCCACACAAACGGGTTCCCCTTTTCTTCCCAAAGGACAGTGATGCACAAGCCTGTGGCTGGCTCACACATATTGCTCACACTGATGGCTGGGCCAGTTTCACAGCCTTTGCACACTCAGAATTAGCTGCCTTCCCTAACCCCACCCCATGGCCTTATCCATAATATTCCCCCGTCATGCACGCAGCATCCGTTTGGCTCCATCTCAGACTGGGATGAAGGAAGACCATCTGGGATGGAGGAGAGCAATGTGAAAGGCCCCCTCAGGCTGCATTTGTATAATATGGATCTTTCCTGACTCCTGGGAGCTTCGAGATCCATCATTGGCAGGGGAAAGACCCCAAAGAGAGCCATGGGATGTTATGGGCATCACTCAGTGAGCTGAGCGGCAGGTTTCTAGGCAAAGAAATGCCCTGAGGTTCACAGGTTGAATAGGAGGGGTACACTGTTTAACCTCTCTGCGGGCAGGAAGAAGCCTGCACTTCTTGACACCACCATGGTGGTGATCACAATAACACGGAGAAAAGAGCCCAGCTCTGAACACGGACTCTGCAAGTGCTCAGATGTTACATCCTCTTTCCAGTCCCCTGGAGATGCCCACTCAGCTGATGGCCCCTGCAACCAGCAAGAAACAAGCAGGAGGAGCATCAGCCCCCCAACGCACTTGGCCAGAGAGCCATCTTTCATGGAAGTCCAGATTCCCAGGAAAGGAAAAGCAGGCTGGGTCCTATTCAGAGGCGGCAACACAAGAACGGCCAGCCGGTGAGATCTGCCCTTCTGACAGCACACGGGCTCCCTGACCCTTCCTGGAAACCTCACCCTGGGTCAGGGCTTGGGGCGTGAAGCATTCACCTTATTTCACCTTAGACCTGAACACGACTCTCTGTTTTTCAGGGCTACCTTCTTGTGAGAGGCATTGGTAGAGGAGATCCCAGCTCTTGAGGGAAATAGCTAGCGCATGTGTGTGCAGAATGCATTGAATAGGGCTCAGTATTTAGCTGCGTCTTCTGCAGCTGGGTCCTAACAGCTTATTATCTCAATGGCTTGTTGTTTGATCAGCTGCCCCTGAAGAGATGCTGTATATCACAATGCACATGGGCTCTGGGATAAGGTTGATTACTGCAACGGCTGCTTAATAAGCTAATGTTTAAGGGGACACCAACAGCTTCTACTGATGTATTTTGCAGTTTCCGCTCAGAAAGAAATCTCCCTCTTCACATCCTGCTAATGGCCTTCTCCCTGTTTATAGCTGGCACAATGGAAGCTCGTGGCATTTTTCTCCCAGCTGGGCCCACGTGGTGTGCCAGCTTCATCTGCAAGGGGATTAGCATGTGATCCAAGAACCATGTGTGTTCGCACCTCCAGGGTCATGTAGACACAAAAGGAGACATCACAGCCCAGCCGGACACTAAAGTGAGGACTTCAGCTCTTCCTTCTGCTCCTTCATCATGAACTTTCCCTGTGCATTTGTTCCAAGCACGTTAGCACTGCGCCCCCAAACCAGCAGGTTACCTGGTGCACACACTTGACTTGACCATGAGCAAGTCCGGAGGTTTCTGCTTCTCACAAATTCATGAGAAATTTGGGCAGGGCACTGAAAGCCTGACAGAAGACCACAGCTTTGCATTGCTCCTCTTTCGTCCTGTGACTCTAGGACCTGAAGTCAGTTTTATCCCCATGACAATGATACAGTCTTAATTTCTCCATGCCTGCGTGAGTTATTGGCCCAAGACAAATGCAGCGCAGGTCTCACGTGCCAAAATCCCACATCACAAGCAATTCCGCTGTTCATTTTGTCCGACAGGTTTGAAAAGAGACAACTCTTCCCTCCCCAGTCACATCAACAGCATCTACTTAGCTGCCTTCTACAAGGTGCCTTGGGCAAAGTGACGGGTGGAGAAAACCTGCGATTCAGTGAAGTCTCCAACACCTCCTGCAGCTACATGGAGGCCTGGAGGTCTCTTTGCAGGAGAAGCAGGTTGCCCTTGTCACCACCCCAGTCCCTCCGTGTATCTCCTATCAAAAAAGATTTTCCATTTTATCCAGCTTTCAAAAAATATCCGTAGGAGGATGAGATTAGCTGAAGCAGAAGGCATTGCCTCTCTCCGATTACCAGACCTCCCCTTTCACTCCTGTCTGGTTGATTCTCTGCTAATCTAAATCCCTTCCTTTTCCTGCACACCCTCGCATTGTGATTTAAATGCCTCTCACATAATGCATTCACACTGGTGCCATCTCAAACGAGCTTCCTTGGTTGGCTGCCTTGAAGTATAGCTGCTGGCATGTCAGAGGAGAAGGGCAGGAAGGTCACCAATGCTCTGGACCCTCTTCTTGCCAAATTTTCCAGTTAAAATACAAATAAATCACCTGATTTGGATAGATGGGAATTAAAAGAGGGTCATGCTAACAGATACAGGCCTCAAAGAGAATAACAAGCAGGAATTGAAATTCAAGTGGATCAAGTAGCCCAAAGCATCCGTAATGAAAGCACTTTAATGTTCTTTCTCTCTTCCTTTTTATTACTCCCCATGGTTGGCCTCAGACAAGTGAGAGGCTTGGCTTCCTCCAGTTTACTGCTAAGTCTCATTGACACCATCGTGCAATTGCAAATCAGCAGACTGTGGCTTTCTCTGATTTATTCATACATTTTTTTCCTCTTAATTTGCATTCACTTTAATAATTTTTAAACTCAATGGTGTTATCAAGGACAGAGAAGGATCTAACTGGCAGGAAGACAGAGGATTATGCTCATGAGGGTGGGGTTTTCAGGAACTCAAGTCAAAAACTGCCCTGCAAGCTCTCATCCCTTTCCATTCTCTATTACAATTTGAATACAGTGGGTTTTTATTAATCCTGCATGCTACACAGACTTCCTCTAGGGTCCTTCCATTCCGAGTTCTTCTTCATGAGACTCCAAGTCAAGGCCAAGCCAGTTCGGAAGATAAATTATTTTCTGGGCTCCTACCAAAGGCAGCAAGGAGGTGCCAAGAAGGGAGAAAAACAAACTTACTCAGTGGCACTGATGTGAACAAACACGAATTCCCCAGAAGCCTGGGTGTGAAAAGCTTTTGAGCTGAATATTTTTAAGTGACCAAGTCCAGTTTTAAGGCATTCAGGCTGCTTATTGGCAACCCCCAGCTGTAACTTCCAAATTCCCCTTAGGGAACAGCTCAGAGCTGTGAGTAACTTTCTCCTCCGACTTCCTTGCACTTTTTTTTTCTACATCCCAATGTGAAGGACAATTTTGCACCCAATAAAGGCATATACAGGCAATTAATGCAAGAGAACATTAAAGACACTGAATGCTTTTTGGGCAGCATTTCAGCCCAAAGACCTACATCAGTTTAAAACTGATGGTGGGGACGGGGCAGGGGTGGGATTGAAACTATTGCAGATCCATTGCTTCATACCACATTTTCTCTGCGAAGACCATGTAGCTCTTTAGACATTAAGTTTAAAACACTTGGTTTCACTCTTTATGACAGTGAAAATTCAGAAAACATATGCTATTCTCAGCAACCCGCTTTGTGGGACCTCTTCTGGCAGCATTAAATATTCAAGAAGTTGCAACTGTAGCAAGGTTCCCTGCAGTCAGAAATGGGAATACGAGGGATAATGAAGAAGAAAAGGCAGTTTATTGAAAAATGCCCTGTTAAATTTCTTTGGCAAGGCATTACATGTCATTTGGGTACAGCGGAGCAAGCAAAGCATGGTCCTACTTAGATCTTTTAAGAAAATTAAAACTCTATTGCTGCCCAACGTATAACTCCACTGCTCTGAAAGCCCAACCAATTATTTTTCGATATGTTTGGAGAGTTTCATAAATTCATTACAACTCCTTCAGCATTTGGATGCTGCCTATAGCTTGTGATGCTGTTGCCCCACAGCAGCATTTTGGTTAAAGCAAAGCTGTAAAGTTAAATTAAAATTGAGTTAAAGCCCAGAAATATGTTCCATTTTACTCCTTTGGGTTACAGGTGGTAATCAGAACATTTCAATTTTCCTGTTTCAATATCTTTCTCTTCTGCCAAATCCCTTGAAAAGTCCTGATCTTATCCCAGAATGGAAGCTGTGAGGTTCTGGGGGCAGATTTTGGCTTTGTATTTGGCATGTGAAAAATGTACATGCATATCTGGCTTCCCTGAGCAGTATGAACTGATCCAGTCTTTCTTCCATGGCAGTGATGGAACTAAAGAAAGTTACTATCTAGGATGCTCAAAGTCCTGCTCCACTTCAACGAGACAGATTCAATACCTGTTGCAATATGCTGATTTCTGTCCCCTGAACAAAACTTATCTGAGATGCAAGATAAGGCCTCCGGGGTTACGGTGGACAAGAAGGTGAATGAGCCAGCAGTGTGCCCTTGTTGCTAAGAAGGCTACCGGCATCCTGGGCTGCATTGGTAGGAGCGGTGCCAGCAGATGGAGGGCAGTGATTCTTCCCCTGTATTCAGCACTGGGGAGGCCACATCTGGAGTCCTGTGCCCAGCAGTGGACCCCCCGACAGCAGAAAGGGTGTGGACAAATTGGAGAGAGTCCAGTGGAGAGCAATGAAAATGTTTAGGAGGCTGGGACATATGACTTGTGAAAGGAGGCTGGGGGAACTGGTTTATATAGTCTGGGGAAGAGAAAACTGAGGGTGGATTGACTAGCAGCCTTCACCTCCCTGAAGGGGGCTGCAAAGAGGATGGAGCTGGGCTGTTCTCAGTGGGGGCAGATGACAGAAGGAGCAATGGGCTCAAGTTGCAACAAGGGAAGTTGAGGTTGGATATTAGGAAAAAACTCTCTCACTAGGAGGGTGGTGAAGCACCGGGAGAGGTGGTAGAGTCTCCATCCTTGGAGGTGTTTAAGCCTGGACTAGACAAAGTCTTGGCTTGGATGAGATAGTTGGGGATAGTCCTGCTTGGAGCAGGGGGTTGCACTAGATGTGACCCCTGAGGTCCCTTCAACCCTCATTTTCTGTGATTCTCAGACACAAAGAATCCTAAAAGTCCTGATGGAAAGGCCACTGAAACCAACAGGAGTCTTTTTCTAGATGTCATTGGGCTTTGGATCAAGCTGGAAGGGGTAATGAGTGGTTTCAATGGCATCTTTCATAGGTATATAAATATCACTGAGGACAAACTCTTGGTGGCAAGGAGTTCAGAAGGAAATTATTCTCTGCAGGGGGTCTCTCTATTCAGAATAAGCTTTTGCTTCTACTCTTTCTCCCAATTAGATGTGCCTCATGTTACTGGTCTAATGACCTTTCTAATAGATGCAGCCCTCGTGGCATAAGACACAGACATGCATTGAAACCTTTAGCTCCTGTTCTCTTGTCTCTTTTATGATGATGAGAGGCCAAACAACTTAGCAAGGGCAACTCCTTCTCTGCCTGTTGTAGATGAGGAAAATGTCATTCCACTGGAGTTTTACTGACTTGTTTTTCAGTTGTTGCTCCCCTCCCCTCACCCCAACACCCCCACACACTGCACTGATCATGAGGAGAAAAACCTAGGGTGGATATTATCCTCTGAGAGGATAAGAATAAAAATCTGGGGATGATTGCACAGACAACCACTAGATCTCTTGTTTCTCAGTGTAGTGAAAGGTCATGAGTCACTCTAGGGACACAGGACTTACGAAATGTTCATGGAGCTGAATTTGGTTTGCAACAGTGGGATCTACCACATAAGCCTCTCTCAGCTCAGCATTCACAGCAGCTCACTATCAGCTGGAGAGATGGCCAAGGAATATTTCCCTTCCCATTTTAAGATGAAACAAGAGCACATCCAAAGTCAGGCACCAGAACTGAGAGCAGAGAGACCCTTTTTCTGCACTTTCAAGTGAACTTCCCACTAGGCCCAAGCCATGTGAGGGAGGAAGCTGGCTGATGTGAATGCAGAAGGGAGGAGGGGGGTATTGGGGCAACAAGAAATCTGGGGACAGAGATGGAGACTGGTAATTGGATAGGTAGGAGAGACTGAGTCAAGGAGTAGAGGGACATACAGGGGGAACTCGGATCCAACAAAGAGCCTAGGAAGGGAAATTGGGAGTGGAAACAACCAATGCTGTCCAAAAAGAAGCAAAGCTTCTCAATCATCTGAGGCCAGCCACAATGAGTAATAAAAAGGAAGAGAGAGAGAACAGTGAAGTGCTTTCATTATGGATGCTTTGGGCTACTTGTGTCAGCCTCTGATCCACTTGAATTTCAATTCCTGCTCATTATTCTCTTTGATGCCAGTATCTATTAGCATGACCCTCTTAATTCCAATTGGAAGTGGGAAGCACTGATGGCAAGGCTCGTGTGCATCGGCATGTGTCTATCAGCATCTCACTGCCTGGTGGGGGGATACAGCTTTCCAATCCCACCATACTTCTTGTTTTCATCAGGCCTTAAAAAAACTTGAAGTGCCAAGGTAAACTGGGCAAATTTACCAGGCTGGCCCTAGAAAACTGCTTAATGCTCCATTCCCCTGGCTGTCAGCTCCATCTGTGATTGAGATGCCAACAAGGCACTCAATTAAATGAGGAGCCAACCCTCTTTGCTATTCTTCTAGACTTCCACTAAGGATCATTTGAATGGAATAAACTCCAAATGGATGACTGAAGCACTGGAGAATATAATCACAGCCTTTTGAATGGAGAATGCTATGCTGGAATGAGAAAAGAGGAGATGAAGAAGTCCCTAAGACATCCCTGAAGAGCAGGAACTGGGGGCAGAAGAAGATAAAAGTAGTAGAATTTGTCAAGCATTTGACTTATAGAAATAATTAATCTGCCTCCTGGGAAATGAGGTAACCTGAGCTGAAGTATCCTGGTGATACAAAGACTCTCTGTAGAAGTCCTCTAGGAATGGATAGAAAGGACTGTATGTTGTTTTCTTAAGGTACCCAACAGACTGTGACCAACACCAAATATTATGCTCATTCTGGCATTCCTTGGACTATAGAAAAGATCACTGGATATACTGAGCGCTCAGCTTGGAGTGTCACTTGTGTAGAAATCTATTTGGATTGCCCTTAGGAAGGGTTTTCATGGACCTTTTGGCCAAACAGACACAGAAAGTAAGCCAAAATGGCAGCTCATTGATTCACTGCAATGCAGTTGTGGTATAAGATCACAGCCCTACTCGTTACAGTAAATAGAGGGATAAAAGCTATCAGTGTACATGGTATGCGTGATTCTACTACTCAGCGATGTAGTGGCTCCAGCCAACGTCCTGGACACCAGTTTCATGGTAAATCTTTCTAGGGATAGCAAAGGATCTACAGTCTCCTTGCTCCCAGAAGATAAGGAGGGCACCCATGATAATGCTTGTTCTCCTCCCCCACACACCAGTGTGGCTGCTGGGGGTTTTACCCGCCAGTGATCGAACCCCATTGTGTTCCTTGCCTTATTTCATTCATGTTACTAAGCTCTATGGGATACCTCTGTTGCTAACAATATGAATTACATTTCTGGCAGTAAATTATTACAAAAAATGAGGGAGTCCTGCCAGTCTTGAGCCATTCAGACCCCAGTGTAGCACCATGGACAGCATCTTTTGCTCAGGGCAGAGAGGCTGCAGGGCAGCAACGTAGCTGGGCTACAAGCAGCCTGGAAGATAGAGCATGTCTTAGGACCCAGTCTAAATCCCACTTATAGTAAGTCAATGGGAATCTCTCTGTTGACTCCCCTGGGCTTTGGGTCGGACCACTTTCTTCAAGCAAAATCCTTTTTTAGTGCCACTGAAGAAAGACGCGCCTCCAAGATGTTTTTCTGACACTGTGAAAGACGACGTAGGGAAGAATTTATTATACCAAACATCAACAAAACCCATAGAAATTCTTCTGGCAGCCTTAAAAACTGAGAAGGCTCTGAGACTATCAAGAAGGAGAGCATGTGCCCTATGGCACAGGCTGCAAATAGAAAGTAGGAACGGTTCAGATGAAATGCAAAGCCAATGTGGCTAAGATGAGGATGAGGGGATACTCCTGAGAGGCAATCTCACAGCTACAAAAGAGCCAGCCCTTAAGTTTTCTGGGCTTTTTATGTTCCTAGATACAGACCTCACCTGCCATTTTGGCTTTGCACGCCTGCAGCTTGTAACAGAAGAAGCACATACACTGTGCTCTCCCTAAGAGACACTTTACTTCCTTTCTAATATTGGTCTCTCCAGTCTAATATTAACACCCAAAAAATCATTTGAGATGGAAACCTTTATGTTTCCTGTGTGGAAATAACACAGGGGGCAGGATTGATGCAGGACCAATGTGAGTGTGACTGGATGTAGGGAGAGCAAGCATGCACAATTAAAAGAGCCCAGTCTCTCTTATCAGGCATGCCGGCTGCTGCTAACTCCAGCTGGGACTTTGTAGCCCTTGTGCTTGCTCATGATGCATTGCCTCTGAAAGGTCATTTTTTTAGACTTGACACTATTTCCTGCTCCACACAAAAACAGGTCCAGAAAGAAATGCAAGAGCCACATCCCGGAGCAACGTTTTCAGTCATAGACATAAATGATTCGAAAAGAAGATTGTGTAATAAAAATATACTACATTCCTAAAATGCACGGACATGGATTTCTCACCGTTCTTTATGTTCTGCCTATTATTATTAACCATGTTTTCTAAATCCTCCCCCATTCGGTGCTGTCAATGGCTCTTCAGGTTCCAGTATTAAGTAAGGCAATAGCTTCTCTTTCAATCCACCCTTCTTGTTAGATATGGCTGAAGAGGATGTGGCTAAAACAGAGACTGTGCTAGTGTTGAATGCTTCCCGTGATTAGGTTTTGACCCCAATTGCTTTTCTCTGAAGAAAAGATGGCAGACAGACTCCATTCAATAAGCCATAGACAAAGCTTTGCTCCAAAGTGCACACACTGTTCAGCTCCATACCTTTAGCCCAGCTAAAAACAACACCATTTATTAAAAACAATGACTGGTTTCAGCTTTCATAGTAGCCAATTAGTGAACAATGATAAAGGCACTTGATCAAGCCCCCGCTATGCACCTGCTGTTCATTACAGCCTGGTCCAGCTGCTCTGAAATAGGTGGCTATGAAAGGAAAAGGGTAAAAAGAATGGGGTGAGATTTTTTTTCCCCCCTCTTTTGAAATCATGAGCACTTATCATCCAGATCCATTGCATCCAAACATGAATCTGCCATCTGAAATTCAAATCAGTTGGAACAATTATTCCAGCCCAGTTGGCCACCATCCTGTTTCTGCATAAATACAAAACTCCCAGCTTCGATGGCAACTGCATACTTGTATACAAAGGCAAAATTTGGCCCTGTGGACTACATTCACTCCCTGTCAGCTGGGTTTCTTTATACTAATCTGGTTTTACAGCCCCTTGGGATGTCCGCCCTTCCCTCACCTCACCCTGAATCAACTTTTTGCTGTTCCTATTACTCGGGAATCGTAGCAATGTTCTGCCCCCGTCTCCACTCCAGCATGCACAGTAAGATAAGGTCAAGGTCAAATATCCATGAAGGCCTTTTTTTCCCTTACCCTACGAGCCAACACTAAATCTGCAATCTCCCTAATAAAGACACCAGGCTTCCTTCTGTGTATCATACATGGAATAAGATGAATAGTTACCGCATGAATGATTGGGCCAGGTAATATTCAATGCAATGGTTCATTGCAAAGAATCCATTGATTTCAATGGATCAGGCCTACTGCAGCGTCCCCTAAGCATAACTTCTGCCTCCATAAGGGAAAACCCGAGGACGAGGCATTTGGGATCCAAACGGTACCCCTAATCTTAGCATTGTTCCTACTTGCACTGCCCCGAACTGCACAGCGCAAACATAGAGATGGAGCCTGCCCATGCTCCACGTGTGTCCTTCCCGCCAGCAGGTGCAAAAGCACCAAAGCAGCAGAAATCCTTTCAAGCAGCTCCAGGTTTTGGAGGGGTGGGGGGGCTGAGACCAGCATTCAACCCTCTGCAGAAAAGCTGAGAAGCTGATGCTGTGAAAACGGTTCTCCAGAGAGCACAACATGGGAAGCGCTTTCTATAAATAACTCCTAATTGGGTTATCCCAAGACACTCACTGGAGACCGCGTGCCTGCCAGGAGCTGGTGAGACACAACCCTGCTAAAACAGGTTTCCTCCCAGCGGTGAGCAGAGGCCCCAGGGAGGGTAGGGAGCAAACGGTGACAGCGGCGAAGAGATACGTGGCAGCTTCATCCCCAGGAAAGGAAACCAGGGCAGGCGGTTTTCTGATCTTTTGTCACTGCTTCCTCAGCCCACGCTCCGCACTTATGCTTAGTTTGACCAGAGGCCTTTATTAGTCATGCCTCTTGCTAATTAGCCCGGGCGTATTAGAGCTGGGCTTATGCAGCAAGAGGTCAGGGGGTTAGATTCAGACACATCTCTAATTAGCTCGGTCTAGCTCCACCGAGCTCAGTGGAAGTTTGGCTGACTTCAAAAAAGCCCCCCAACCTCATGAAATGCAGTGGATGGAGCCCCAAACAGGTCATGCTGGGAGTCTGAAGCTCAAACTGAGCAACACTACCTGCCGGAGAGTAAATTTGTCCAAAAATGATGGCTCAGAGGGGCTGAAACTACTCACAAAACCAACAGGGTTGAGTAGCCCCAAAACAAAACCAGACGTCTCATGGGTCAAACTCAATACACTGGGTTGGCGCCAAAGGGTTTCAGCCTGTAGTCCAGTTAGTCTCTAAGGTGCAGTTCTACCCTGCCTTTCATTGAATAAAATCTCATTTTATTCTACCTGAATCATGTGTTTTGGTTTAACTATGGAGACAAGGAAACCATCATCCCCAGCTCCATTTATAACCCCCAGTTCAAGTAGCATGGGATTGAACCGGAGCAGAAACCCATCTGGTCTTGCATGCTGCGTGTGACAGGACGCAATCCCAGATGTTTCTGAGGAAGGGGAGTGACGTCTTGCAGTGGGCAGAGATGGGATAACCTGGATGCCCCTAGATCTTAGGCAATGCCTGGAAGTGGGGAGGGGGTTGCTTCTGTGTCCCATGGTCCCCGGTCATTTTCCCACGGTCCCCGGGCTCCCCGCTGCACCCCACAAGGCCGTGTGTGCAGTGAGAGGCATGGCTGTGTTGGGCCTTTCCCTGCCACTGCCTGGACCTGTCTTTGGTTTCTAAAAAGACACTTGTGAAAAGCCTGGGCAGAGGGAACATATCATCTTGCACCAAACAGCAGGGAGGTTTTAAACGGGATCTCCCACGGAGGATGGCTCAGTCCCTGCCTCCCAGGTCTTTATTCTGTCTATCATGACCTCCTTCCCCCTGCATATTATTCAGCCCAAAGCCTGGTGGGAAGCCCTGCGAGAGAAGCCACCTGTTGTAAAGATTATTACACTAAAATGCTGTTCTGCCGCAGGCCCTGGGGGATTGTTTGTCTGTTGTCTTACAGCGCTCAGCTTCATTGGCATTTGCCTCCTGCCTGGGTTAAATTCAGAGAAAATATACTCCTTTGTAAAGGCAATGTTGGCTCCAATCCAGCGTGTGGCACACTGGACGTGATGCCTAACAAAAAACAGGTCCTGCTGCTGCGGCATCCTTTGCAGGATTGTTCTTATTTCCCGGTTAGACTCAGCTGATACAACTAATGAACCAGAAATGAGCCTCTGTGCCTTCCCCAAAGACCTCACAGCACTTGGGTAATATTAATCGTTGACATTTGGCTAATAATAATCAGGGATCCTTGATGATCTGAAAAGCAGGTCCAGCTTCTCTCTGTTCATAAAGGGAAGGAAACCAAAGCAGAAAAAAAGTGAGGGTGACTCTTCCAGGGTCACATCATCAGTGGTCACAAAGCTAGAGACAGACCCCATCACACATATCGACTAAAACCCTTTGTCTGACTACTAGACAGCACATGGCAAATATACTCAGTGGGTATATTAGTTTTCATGGACTCCGAAGGGCAGAAACCACAGGGTCTGTAGCCCTGCCTAGCACAGGGATTTCTGCTCTGAAGTCTGTAATAGGTGGACATGCCTGTGAAACCAGTATTTATTCTTATCATTACTCTGGTGCCTACATCTTGCCTGCAAGACTCAAGGTCTAGCTATCAGCACGGAGCAACAGGTGGGCGGCATGCACAGCTGCAACACACCCATGCCCAAGACAGGTGGACACAAGAGCCTGTCTCCTTTCCCAGGCACCAGAATTTTAGAAAATTAGGACTTCCCCTGTCCCATCTGAGCCGTTAACTTTTTTTTTGTATCCCTCAGGTTAACGTCCTGATGTCTTTGCGACCAGAAGGACACGCATGCTGCAGACTGCTCCCAGCTGCTAACAGCTGGGTCTTCATATCTCAGCTCATCCTGTTAATGCCATATGTTTCAGCGAGGCACAGCCTGCCTGCAACAGGACCCTCTGGCTTATGTGGGTGAATCATATTAACTGGATTTGTTGACCCCCGTGCCACAAAACTGGGCAGTGGGGAATAATTTGCTAAAATAGTAAACATGCTGCCTTCACAGAGGGGTTACCCAGAAGTAACCACAGCCCTCCCAATGCTGCAAAGAGCGGTGGAAGTCCCTATTCCCTCCAGCTCCACACTGCGCCACAACGGGGGAAGGAAGTCAGCATCACATCGTCGTCTAACACCAAGGTCCTGGCCTCACGTGGCCATTTAAGATCCTGCTTCCCTTCTTTTAATTTTGCCAAAGAAGTGATTCTACCACCCAAAGCTTTACCAGTCTGAACAGGACTGCATAGACTCCCTCGTGTCCACTCCCAGACTGCAGGATGGTGATGCTGCCTGCTCATGAACAGCTGCCATATTTCCTGCAAAGTTTCACCACTGAGCAGAACAGCTAGTTGCCTGGACCCCAGCAGCAGCCTGGCAGGCAGTTTGGGACCCTGAGAGATGAGCCAACGAGCCTCCATTATTATTTTAATGTGCAAAATGCCTTTCCAACGAGAAACGGAGTGGAAAAAAAATGTCAACATGGACTTCTGCCAGACTCACCTGGCTGCAAGGACCACAGAGGGCAAGGGTGTTTTGCAGTCTTGTGACAGATAAAGGCAGGTTTCAAGAAGTCTCCGTGGGGCAGATTTAGCAGCACACATGCACGCACGCTGGAGAACGAAGACATGTGTCCAACAGCTGTAAAACAATTGCCCCAAGGGAGCCAGCTGGGTCTCCCTGCTGTCTGCGCTCTCTGAAAATGCCAGAAAAGGAGACTAGATTCAGAACTCATGGTAGATATTTGCAACAACAAAAAAAGTGCTTTATTTGCAAGCTTTTGGGCACACTCACCCTTCTTCAGGCATAGGAGAATGCAAAGATTGTAAAATTTCTCCCTGAACTACTTTTGTCACGTTCCATTTACATGAAAAAAGAGCCAGCGAGGGACTGTGTGCAAGTGCCACTGCACAGATTCACCTGAAATGGGTTTGGGTTTTTTTTCCCTTTCCTAATGTGAAAGTCTTAATTATGTTGTTACACTTGGCCAGTAGAGTCAACAGAGATACATAGCTTTATACCAGCTGAGGCCCTGCCTTCATCTGGGTCTTCACGATTCATCAAGGTGGGAGTTTTACTGAACTTGGATGCAGGCCAGTGAAAGATGGGCGATCAGGACCTGGGAGGTGGACAAGATTCGTCTAACAGCACCGGGGGACGACAAGGCCACTTTCCCACAAATCCAGCTCATTCTCCCAACCAGTGCTGCATGTCATTGAAGAAGTAAATGCCATCGTGAGGTCAGTCAGGGAAAGGCCCCGGCTCAGAGACGAGATTCTGGGGGTGGGAGGTGCAGGAAACTGGTAGCTCTGGGAGTGGGGTGCAAAGGGTTAACATCTTCAGCAACCCTTTGCATTACCCCTGTGTAGTAGAAGCCATGCTCCTTGCTAATTAGAAGTAAGATAATTAGGAAAAAAGCATGACTCCTGGACTCGGGGACCAAATGGAGGCTGCCATCCTGGCATGTCACTGTGACCCCCTCCTGTAAAACCTCTGCATGGGGTCCTGCCTGGATGTCTGGGGGTGGGGGCAGGCTTGTAAAGGGATGTGTATGTACCTCACTCCCCTTAAAAGCAAAGGGAAGTTAGGCACTGTGAAGCCTTTAAACATTTCAGCCTTTGGGATCCTGAACTGCTGTCATGAGAGTATGTTGCAGCATGGAGGAACTTAAGACATAGCAGCGTATTATTAAATAAAGCGGGCAGCCTTCTTTTGCAGTCTAAGCCATTGCTGGGACCCACAGCAGACCCAGAAAGTCCCATGAATGAGGAGCGGAAAAGAGAAAGCTTATTAGCCAGGGAACTATCCCAGGTAGCTTTCCAAGCTCCTTTGGTGTCCAGAAAGCATGGACACTCATGCCAGATGCTGCCCACCATTTCGAAAGCAGCAGCTGCAAGAGCTGCAGGGAGCCCAGGGTGACCCCAGCCAGGCAGACCTGAGGAGCAGGTGGCAGGGGGAGAAACTATGAGGGACAGAAAGGGCAGAAGGTAAGGGACTGAGATACAATGGGACCAGCAGAGGAGGGGTCAAGGAAGTCCTTGAAGGTTGTTAAGATCTGGCTAGATAAAGCCTTGGCTGGGATGATGTAGCTGGGGCTGGGGCTGGTCCTGCTTGGAGCAGGGGGTTGGACTGGATGTGACCTCCTGCAGTCCCTTCTACCCTCATGCTCTGTAAATCTAAGCACCTGCCCTCTGATAGAAACATTTCTGAAGGGGATGAGTCAATTAGTCAGGAGATGGCCAGGTGTCAGCAGTGCTTGCTGGAAACCCACCCAGGCACAGCCACAGTTAGAAAATAATTGGCCTTTGCAACCAAAGCTAAAGGCCCTCCCCAGTCACTACCCCTGTGGTTCATAGCATAAGGGAGCAGGTCCCTGGAAATAGTTGCTGCTGCATTGTGGCTAACTGGTAGCAGGAGTGGGAAAAAAATCAAGGTGGCAGTAGGCTGGGGATCTGCCAGCACCATGTCTTTAGGGAGCAATACCCCGTCAGAGCCAGCAATCATTCAAATTGCTGCTTTCATCTGTCTCTGAATAGGCTGGGCATTTCAATAAGGCGCTTTACCCTGCTGCTGAGCTGGTATCAAACTGCATCTCAATTCTGTGGCACGCAGAGAGATGCTGAGGGAAGATTAAGGTGGGACTGGAAGCCGAAGCCTGTCAGGGCAAAAGCAGCCACTACACAACCCGCCTCGCTTGCCTGATCATTATTCTGCAGTGTCTAAACATTGCAACGTCCGTGCAAATGCAAGAATTGCAGGCTGTAGGGGCAAGAGAGGGAGTTAGCCGTGTTAGTCCGAAGTCAGGCAGGTCGCAGGGTAGACGTGCAGACTAACTGGACTTACAGGCTGAAGAGGTGGAAAATGCCTCTATACTTTGCATCGGTCCAAATGCATTGGGTCATCCATGGTTTTCCTAGACTGCAGTCTGAGACACCAGCGGCCTCCACATTGGTCCGACCGAGTCCTGCATAATATGGAGCCCTTCTGGTGCAGCCTTTGGAAGGAGACAGGTGCACAAATGGTGAGAGTCTGAGGGTCTTTTTGCAGCTAGCAAGGTTCATTCACCCCCTCCACTCCAGATGTCTTGTGTCCTCATCCTGGGCAAGCCCCTGAGGATATGCCTACATTGCAATCCGGAGGAGTGGCTGCTGTTTATGCAGAGCGACCCGAGTGAGCTTTTCACCAGCTAGTTCAGGTACTGTTAAAACTGTAGCAGCAGGAGCCTGGAGCTCAGTGCAAAATGCAAACCCTGCCCAAATAGCTCAGTATATCCTGGGGCAGGGGAACTGGCAGTAAGCATCCCACTGCCGTGACTACGCTACCAGCAGCACTGGAGCAGGCTCACTGGAAGCGTGTTGCATGCATGCCTCTGCAACTCAACGCAGACAAGCCCTGAGTCTCTCTGCATCTGCTTCCCCATCTCTAGGATACTGGCACCTCCCTACTGCAGGATGGCGTCCTCGGGAAAAATGCCTTTGAGACCATGCTTGCAGAAAAGGACAGTTTTCTTGCCATTTTCCAGTTGGTCTAATAAAAGGTATCATTTTGGGACCAAGAGTTCTACTTTTTGTATGTCTTTTTGTCTCAGACCAACACAGCTACCAAGTACACCCCTGAAACATGAAAGATGATGAATTTTAGCTGATTTGGGGTTTTAAACGTCATTGCAGAACAAGGAAGGTTTTTTTTACCTCCCTGCCTGCCACCTGCCACCTCCAGGGAAGGATTTCAACCTGATCAACTCATCAAAGAGCGACTCAACACAGCTCACAAAGACTCTCTCGTGGATCCAGAGGGACAGGCTTCCATCTTCAGCTCCCTCTGTGCAAAAATGAAGTTTATTTCCTACCTATAGGGACTTTTTACCATCTTGTACCATCTATACTTTTCCCAGAGCCTGACAGAGGGACTTTGACCCCGAAAACTTGAAAAAAAGGACAACTTTCTTGCCATTTTCCAGCTGGTCTAATAAAAGGTATCATTTTGGAACCGAGAGTTCTAGTTTTCTGTATGTCTTTGAGACCATGAGACACTCAGGTACAGCAGAGAGGACTGAGTCCTATTCCCCACAGGTCCCCAAATATACTGGGTGGGTATACTGTCCCCAGTATACCCACCCAGCTCTCACCAATAAGCAGACCACCTCTCACACTGTGGAAGCCTCCATCCAATATAAATATTGCACGTATGCAGACTTTCAGTTCCCCCTGCCGGCACAGTTAGGGCGGAAAGAAGCTAACAGACAACAGCGTGTCACCCTTCTTCTTTCTGATGTTTTCTTCAGAAGCACAGCGGTAATAAGGGGGAAAGGGTCCAAAACACAGAGTAAGTTGCTTGAGAGTCAAAAGCCCCCGACTCATTTCTTTGCTTTGCTGCAGGTGGCCTGTGTGACCTTGGCCAAGGCGCTCCATCTCCCTGTGCCTCCGTTCCTCATCCAGCAAGCAAGGATAAGGCCACTGCCCTCCCTCCTGGGACGATAACTCCACTTATGATTTTAAATGCCCCATAGCTGGGAGCCAGTGCAATCCCTAACATGGACAGAAGAACTGTATGTGCCCTGGCTGATTCCTTTCTTCGTGCATCCCAGTGCTGGAAAGGAAGCTGGGAGTTGCACTGAATCTATGAGGCAGGCACTTACAAAGGGACCAAACGTTTGCCAGTCCCTCTGGGGCAAAGGCTGCACCAACACAACCAGTCCCTTGATTATGGAGGGGCCCATTTTTGCACGGCTGTTGCTCCTGTTCAGAGCCAAGTAACGCCCCCATCCATCGCCCCTTCCTAGGTTTCACTAGGCATCTCCTCTTGGCCCTGTTGTGGGGTGCTGCCCCTTTGTCAAAACTGATATGCATCCATGATTCACCTGCTCTTCTCGTCCTCGGTGATTTTATAACAAGGCTTTATTCATTCTTTCTCCATTGATAGCTATTCAAACGTCCCCCACCCAGACACACGGGGAATAGCAGGGCAAGAGAGGATTCAACACAGGCATGACTACCGAGGCTTCGCCGCGCTCTGTCTGTGTCCTGGCTGCAGTCACGGAAGAGGATTCAGTAAATCTCTGGCCATAAACCTGCCCTCCCTTCTCTCATCAACACGTTCCCTAGATGTTTAAAGTATCGTCCATTAGAAACATCTGAGCAACCTGCTTGCTGTTCAAATGGAAACGTGAGGTTGGCGTGATTGCTTTTGTTCTCACTGAGCCTTAGCTCGTGCCCCATAGCTGTGTTCATAGATTAATGTGCAAATAAATGATGTGAAGGTCCAGGAGGGAGGTTACTCACAGGCTCAGCTGCTTTTATGCATGACTTGTGGGGGAAATATGCCCTTTGCAGTGCACCAGAGCAAGACCCTTTAAGTCCCACGTGTATGTTAGTCCTGCTGGTTTCAGTGAGATTTCACCTGGAAATCAGCCTATCATTCTTTATGAAAACCAAATGAATAATGTCCTCACCTGCAGGCAACAGCAGCTAAGGAACCACGTTGTTTGGTCAGGGTCGCACTGAGGGCATCTGGCTTCATCTTTCTTAACGAAGAAGTCCCTCCCCTGGGGCAGCCCGCGCCACACCACGCTGGAAGAGGTCTGAGCTGCTACCAATATTTGCAGGAAGTCATAACGCAGGAGAGAAGCCCTGACTGATGTCCAGCTAGCTCTGTCCCGTGCCGGTGCTTTCTGCTATAAACTGCCTGTGCCGGTGGGCGAAGGGAAGGATGGGTGAGCTTCCAAGTTCATGCTGAGTTCTCCGACACTCCATCTGCCAGGCTGAACACAGGGTCCTGGAGCTCAGAAAACAATTTAAGAAGCCAAGAAGGGGTAGAAACTGGATTATCAGAGGCCCTGGCAGCTATGCCAGGTCACCCTAGGTAAAGTTCTGGTTGAAATTACTTGAAAGGTATGTTAACAGTCCTCCCAACTGCCTGAGCACGCTTCAGCAGAGGCCCAGACAGCCCTCATCCAAGCCAGCACATTCAACATGCCACATCTCTGCAGCCCTTCTTCCTGGGACCCAAAGTATTGCACGCATACACCGTAATGGATTTAGCCTTGTCCGTACCCTACTAGGGGCATATTTAAGCAACAGCACAAGAAGATTGCATCCAGATAACAGGGGTCTAGATTGTAGCTGGGTTGGTCTAAGGACATGGGCAGACAAGGCTCTCTGGGTAAATCTGACCTCTGATTAGACTAACTCAAATAGTTTGAAAAATTCTTAGCAATCCTGCAGATATGAATACACTTCATCAGGCTGAGAAAACATCCAGATAATGCAGTTGAGAGGAAGGGAGCCTAAAGCGTCTGTCTCATGCTCCTTTACTAGGAAGTGCTGCAGTGAAGAGAAGGGCCTGATGTCTTGGGCAACAGGCCCTGCAGACTGGTCATTGTTTCCTTTATTGCCTGTACCAACTTCTTGTCTAATAGCCACTCCTCAACCCATTCCTTGGCATTAAAGTAATTTGCCCAGACTGCTTCATTATATCCAGCCCCCTTTTTGCATGGTTTCCGTCTGTTCCTCATCTCACAAACCGCACTGCGTGTTTCTGGTGACGGGCACTGTCCTTCCATTTGGGATGTGTCCCGTGAAGTCCATACTCTTCACTGGTGGCCTACAAATCGACAGCGATACAGGCAATAATAGTAAGAGTACAGCAGCATTTAGCACACATCCTCTCTCTTTCTTCCACCTCCTGATCAGTGATGAGAACATCCCACTCTTTCTATGGCAGATCTCACTGGGAGCACGTGCCAGAGCTCGCCTTTGGGGAATATTCGATATTTAGTAATCTCATCTCACTAGAGACAAGACTTGGGAGTTATACAGCAAAGGTTTCTTTAGTCTGTCTATCTCGTAGAGCAAGAAAATGATGGAGAAATGGAGGGATTTTGTGGGGTTAGCCCAGGTCTGCTGTGGTGGTGATTTTTTTGTTAATTGGATAAATTATCGTACCCATTTGGAGCAAGTTCTCATAGCACCATGAGCGGCCTATGTGCTAAACATTAATGCTGGAACATTGCTGGGATGAAGGAGCATGGACCCATCACCCAGATTTCCAGTCCTTCTCAGGGTGACGGACCCAGCCACACCCCAGCACATGCAGAAAAATATTGTGTGAGATGCTCGGCACTGGGAGAATTGCCTAGTGCTCAGTCCTGGTCACCCACAGATGAATCCACCCATGCAATTGGATCCAGACACCCCATCTTTTGTGCAGGTGCTTAGGAAAAACCTCATTGTCCCTCATGTGATTCTGTTAGCATGGGAAGAAGGAAAAGGTCAAAACAGCATTTGAGGAATGAATGCATGTGACTTGGCTTAGGTTCTGCTTGGAAGAGAAATAGCTGCATGGAGGTGTACTAATTTGATTTATTCAGATGCAGTGGAGAAAAATGTTGTGTCCCTCACTGGTTTCCTCATTTCAGCTCCAGGTATAAGAGGGATTCAAAGACATAAGATTGCAATGGATGTGGCTGCTGAACAAAACCTCTCCTCTATCAGAATAGCCCCGATATCAATAATGAAAGTCAAGTGTGAATGACTCGTAGGCTAGGGACAGAAATTACACACAAATCTCTATAAGTGATTGGAGACGAGTTCAAATGTGTAACGCAACAGAAGTTCAATGCACATAAACCACTTTCAAAATGGCCCAAACTGGGTTAAGATAAACCTGGACGGATGTAGTATGAGACTGAAATGATTTAGGTAAAATCGGTTTATTGAACTTCCGTTCCAGATCCCCTCCAAGTTCAAGTTAACTTACAGTCCTCCAGCATCCCAGGATGCTTTGCACCTCCCCTGCAACCCCATCCTCGCAGGGTGGGCGGACTAGCCTTGGCCCTAGCTGTCTGCTCCAGTTGAGTAGGGAGGTGTGCTCTAGCGCCCCCCAGCTTCTGGCCCGGGCCACTGCAGGCATGTGGCTGCATTTCAAGAATCAAAGGTGAATGTCTGTTCACTTGCTTATCGGTTCAGTCTACACTGCTTAGACTAACCTGCAAAGACTAATTTGATTCAGCCTCAGGCTTTGTGCCTGTCTGTTGCTTAGGACCATGCAGAACTCCTCCAGCTGTAAGAGGTCCTTTCAATGCCCCTTGGGCATATCAATCATAATGCAATAACATTTATTTTTTATTGCTGAACGGTCACTTGGCTTTCTACCCGGAGCAACATGTACATCAACCAATCAGGTCTGATATATCCTAATGCCTCAGCAGAGCCAAAGAGCTGGTTAACACTACCAGACTGAAAGCATTCATATCCCTGGAGGATAACACCTATAGATACAGCTGAGAAGAATTTAAAACTCAGAAACACACAGCATGCAGGGCCAGAGCGGCGCTAGACAGAAGTCCAAGCTGCTAACTCAGCCTGCAGGTGACCTTGTTGCATAGCGTCTAAGTATACAGACAATAGAGGTTCAGGGAAAGCATCTGCCCCATCTGCCAGCTCAGCCTCCATCAGCAACAAAACGCTTGCCCTTCTAACCAAAGTCCCAAGCTCTAGGTCTATAAAGAAGGCATCGCTTGCAAAGCTGCTGCAATGCATGCCAAAGAGCTATACACAGGTACGTGCGTCCTTGGAGCCTGATTATGGGTGTGCTGGAGAGCATTTCCCTGCCCAAGAGACACAGAGTAATAAGCCAGAGTCTCAGAAAGGCCTGGGATGGACTTTGTTTCCTTGTGAAAAAGCAGTGGAAATGCAAAAGTTGCCCCATCCTCCCAGAAGGAAGCAGACGAGGCATGAGAGACAATTAAAAAAGAACGTCAGAAAAGTAAATGCCTCCTCAAACACTCCACCTCTCCGGGGACAAATTAACTGCTCTCAAGGCCCACCAAGATTAAATGTATCGCACGGCACCATGAGTTACAGCAGGAAGCTAATCGCACAGAGCAGCTGGTCTTCACGCAGCGCTGCAATGCTACAGACAGCCCGATCTGTCTTTTGGGAGCAGACTGCAATGCCGCTGCTGTGCACGCCAACACGGCCTTCGCATATGTCTGAGAGATACCCATGGAGAAACCAGCAGCAGAGCCACCAAAACCAGAGCAAAGATCAAGGATGGTGCTGTCATCTACGTGTAGTTGGCAACCGCTGATCCTCTGGAGGCACGCATAAGAGATCGAGGCAGGTGCCTGATGCAGCTGCTTGTACAGAGTCCTATGAACATCACACTGAGACCTTTGATACATAAACCTAGGCAAGAGTATGGGGGAGGGCCCTAGCCCTCCATTCCTCCTGTAGACCATCGAGACAGGATCCAAAGGCCAGACTGAGTCCAGACGTTCAGTGCCTCGATGATTGTATCTTGTCAGAGAGCAACAGGTAAGAATTGCTGCCGACTGCCTGATGCCGCAGCGAGGACACGTTTCTGTCCCTGAGCCCTTCTCCAACCAAGGAGTACCCACCAGGCAATGGGTGTCTACAAATGTTTCATAAAACCCACGGAGCAGCAGTTCAGAGATGCAAAAGAGCGGGTGGTCTATATGCATATGAAGTTGAATTCTGCTCTTCACCTGTTCGTGAAGAAATCCCCCCCCGGGCAAAGGGTCTGGATGTGGGTGGGGGGAGCTGTCTGCATGTTCAGTCTCACAGATGTAACTACGCTCCTTCTAGCCTTCAGGATAATCTCTCCCATTTCCCAACCCTATGCCTGACGTGTGCATTTTCCTTCCGCATCGTGTGGCAACGACACGCCTCGCTGCTGTACAAAATAGGATTAATCAGCTCGTCTTGTAGAACATCTCAAAATAGGAATTACTTGATTACTTAGCATGAGGTGCCGCCAGTACAAACAAGGAAGCATTAAGACACCACTGTCGCAGGCCCGGGTGAGACCTCATCTGACATACTGTGTGCAATTCCAGCTACGCATGTTCAAGGGAGATGAATTGAAGTAGGGGCAGAAGAGGCCTGCTAGGATGACCTGCGGAGCATCCTCATAGCAGAGGACATTAAAAGCACTTGGCTTGCTCAGCTGAGCCAAATGAGGGCTGAGAGGAGACCCGACTGCTGTCTGCAAATGCATCAGGCATGCAAACACCAGGGAGGAAGGAGGACTGGAGGACAACGTTGGCACAAGGACAGATGACCATGCCCTGGCCACGAGCAAATTCAGCACTGGCACCTGTTGTCTCTGTGGCTGGCTGAGCACTGGTACCCGTTGTCCTTGTGATTACACCACATTTCATCACACATTTCCAGATGCAGATACACGAGCTCCTCCCTCAACAAACTCCCCCTGAAATATTGAGAACGCCTGGCCTGATTTTTAATGGCCTGACTCCCTTCTGGTGCTCTGTCAAGAGTACCCAGCATGATGGAGGTGTGTTTAATCTTGACAGAAAGTCCATTTTGATGGGGGATTTTCAGCTTCTAGCCAAGGTCTCCATTTCAAAAAGAGAGGTTCATTACAGTTACCATTTCAAAGGGCACCGTGAGGATCTTACTCTTTTGATCTGAGCTACATGCAAAAGGGGGAATTAGCTATACTGATAGGAAGGCAGATTGGCATTTTGGTGTTGGACAAGAGCTTTCCCCTAAAATTCAATTCTAATCAGAATGCCTTTGAAATCCCATCGGTGATATCTTTTATTAAGACCAACAAGATTCTTGCAAAAAAATTCTTTAATTGCAAGCTTTCGGGAACAAACACCCTTCATCAGGCATCGGAGAAAAGACTGTAAATTGTAAAAAGATTTGAAATTCAGGGCAGGCACTCCTTGTGCAACAGTATGTAGCCCATTCACTTAGCCACCTCAGGAATGACTCACCATTTGCACCTCCCGGGGCACCCGTATTTTCTTCCAGCAACACCATATAAAATGCTGAGGGAGGATGGATGAGTGGGAAAAAAAAACCCCAAAGTATCAGATCTGAAGGCCGTAAAGTTCAAGTCAAGGTTGTTCTTTTGTGTTCCTCCCTGCACACAGACAAGGCAGGAAAATAACATCACGCCTACCTTTTTGCATGACATTTCTCCATACACGAGGCGCTGAAAACAATATCTAAAAATCAGCCAAAGTCAGGCTGAAGTTCTGTTATTTGGTATAAAAGGGCCAAAGCCTGGAGTATACTTCTGAAATGATGCTGCAGACGGAAGAGAAAACCTGGTGGCTGGGCGGGATTTTCAAAAGCAGTCCAATGGCGAGCACTTTTCATCCTTCTGGTTTCATGGCTGGGGTCTCCAGGGGGTGCACGTGCACCCATGTGCACCCCCTACACATCGCCACTGGCTGGGAGTATCCGCCATGAAGCATGAAAAAGAAATGTGCCTTGGAGTGGATTCCAGCAAGCTTCTTGAGCCTTGTTTTTTAAATGCCCGGGGTTAGCAGTACTGCCCGTGGCCTTGGTCATCTTCCAGCAGTGAGGTCAGCAGGACTCTTCATGCACGGGCTTAATGCTTGCAAGACATGGGCTGAGGCTTTTGCAAGTCTCGAGGTGGTAGGTGGCTGAAAGGGAGATGGGGCAGAGGGGTGAAGGCACAATGCCACCCTACCCTGTGCAGCTAGCTGGGTTCAGGGGACTGGTGGGGCACAGGCTTCTAGCTTGGCATGGCAGGCCTTTTGGCACAAACTGCACATGCTTAGGAGCTCCCCTGTGACTCAGAGGGCAGGGGCCAGCCTGAAAACCCACCCTGACTGCAGCGATCCTTCCTCAAACCCAGATCCCTCTACTCAGGGGACTGCACCTCTGACTGCAGGTGGATGTCTACCCATCCACACTCAGGGCACTTCCAAGGGCAAGCTCTTATTCTCATTGTCTGCCTAAAGGACTAGTATTAAAGCCACCCCAACCTTGCATGAGTCCAGCTTCCTGGCCCCACCTCATATGCTCTTTAATCTTTCCTAAAAGCAGAGACATCTGCTCTTCTGCCCCCCTTGCGGGGTGCAGGCACCTCCTCGATGCCCTTCCCCTACTTGCAGCATGCTTGCATCACAGGCCTGAAGCAGCCCCTTCCCCTGCCTGTAGCCATCTCAGCCTGTTGGAGCTGGGGCCTTTTATGCCAGCCGGGGCCAAGCCCTTCCTGAGCTGCAGCTGGGGAAGTGCATGGTCTGCTCATTGACCCCTTTGGGGCTACCCAGCCCATCCCAATTTCCCGTGTAGGGTCTGAGCCCCTTCTAGTGACGGGTTTTCCCCTTGACTCGGCAGATGCTACCCGAGGCCCATTCATCCCAGCTGCTGCAGCCACGGATGAGGCTGCCACCGGCTCCGTTTGCTGCTAACCGTGCGCTGGTGCTTTAGGCAAATTCTCCGCTTTCCTCCCGTTGTTTACCAGCTTCCACGAGCAACACCCGCGTGTGGATCCCTGTTCCCCACAATCTGGCTGCCACTGCAGACCTATTAGCATCCTCCTCCAGCGTGGCATGTCGTTTTCTATAATGATGTATGTATTTAAAGAAAATGATACCTCGGGCAGAGCATTTCTGGGTGATTACCGCGCAGGGCAGGCAGTGTCATTAGACATGACTCAACTGGCATTAATTGCGTTTGCATTTGGCTGCTCACTTGGACGCTCTTTGTGCTCTCGTGATGTCTTTGAGTCGCACGTCTTCCAGGGCGCTGTCAGGTGGAGAAAGCAGGTCGACGTGTTAGGAAAAGGTCGTTGGAATAAGGGTTTCTTCTGGATGCAAAGAAGTAATGACTCGCAGCATAAATTGAGGACAGTCACCCAAAAGTGCAGCCTTGGTATGGACTGAGCTGCTATTTATTGAATCACTTGTGTGAGGCTTTTATTTCTCATATAGATGCAGTTGCAGTTGAACTTGTTCAATGACCGTGAACATGTTTATTGTGGGTGGGGTATTCAGTAGCATAATTAAGGGGGGCTGAGCAAGGTACCAGCCCTGACTCTTGACTTGGAAGGGGCACGCTACTGCTAGCCCTGCCCAGGGTTCAAAATTGCCCAGCTATGCCTCTGGGTGTTTTACATTTAAATGATTAAATCTGCAGGACCCCGGAAGTGAAGTCCGTGAATCGTTTCCCTCCTCTCACCCCAAAAACAGGAAGAGAAAGAAGGCAAATGTTAAAAGTCTAACACAAATATAAATTAAATGCACTAGTCCAACCCCAGACAGAGTTTGAGTCCAATAAGGGAGAAATGCCAGAAACCCCTGGAAGTCCATCAGGACTTTGCTGTTGCTATTGATTTTATGTGAAAAGCACTCAGCTGCTCCAGTGATGAGCAGCAATAAAAAAACCCAAAACCTGAGGGTACATAGACATGATTTACTTGCTTCCTCTCAGAGCTGTTTGCTGTAGAGCAAATTCTCTGGTAAGAGCATCAATTGCCCTAAATCTATGTCATTAGCTTCTTACCTAAAATCTATATGAAAAGGGGAAATACAGATTTGACTCCTCATAAAAGTTACATTTTTTTTCGTGGTTGCTGCATTTTTAGCAGAGGCTTTGCCTGCTGTATGGGAAACCCAAGCACCGAAGCAACAAATCAGAAGCAGTAGCTGACAAAAAACAAACAAGATGTTTTTATTGCCACAAATGAGCAGAAATGCGGAAAATCCAGCAAGGAGCACGACTGCTTTAAAATAAGGCACTGGCTGCCAAGTCCTATTTCAGTTCCAGTCACTTCAGGAGTTCGTGAGAACACAAGCAAGGCCATTTGCAGTGTTGCATAATCTCAAGCTATTTTTGCAAACTGGGAGGTGTCCTGGTTTGCTCAACTCTCCAGATCTTTTTGGCTTGTGCTTGAGGGAGACTTCAACCCCCATTAAAAAAAAGGGAAGTTCCTATGCCTTTGCATTGCAAAGGAAGACTGGAAAATATGACCAGATTGCACCCAACGGCTTGGGGAAAGGAGGCAGGTCAAGCAAACCTCATTTTTTAAATCTCCTGTTTTTTAAACTACTCCCTCTCTTTCAGAGTCTGGCTGCTGGCTCATCAGTGCTTCAGGCTGGTTCAACAGTCCTTCCACAAGAATCCATTGGTTTAACACCCATAATGCACACCCGCCTCTGTAGTGAACCACACTCAAGGGAGCCAGTGTGACATCCAGGCACCTGCGCCTCTCCAGCCTGACTAGGTGCAAGTGGTCAGCCCACTTATACCTGGATCAATGCAAGCAACTTTTGCACGAACTCAAGACTAAGGCTCCAACTCCCACCAACAGAGCCACTGTCGGAGACCTTATGGCTGCACGTCTCTTCGGGCTGACAGCACTGCCTCTATTATGTGCAACACACCGGCAGGGAGCAGGAAGTGAGGAGAGCGTGCCATGTCTTTCATGAAACTCCAGGAAAAATTGAGATACCGCATTTTCTGCTCCCCGACGTGCCTGCCGCTCACCTTCCCTTTGAGTTATTATAAGCTGCCTCGTCGATGACTGTTGAGCAAGAGCAATTTATTATCATCTGTCTCCATGCTCAGACACCGGTGTGCATGATCCCTTGCATAGGAATGGAAATGCGCGCTCTGAAATGCAGGGGCACCTGGTGGGTGCAGTGCAAGCTATGCCAAGGAGCTGCACAGAGATTAACGGAGCATGACAAACACAAAGAATTGAGATGAGGGCTGGAGCATGAGGATTGTACATAAAACCTTGGAACCAGATCCTGCCCTGGTATAAATCACAACGCTCGGCCAAAACCAAAGGAGTCGATCCACACCCACTCAAGGATTTGTCTTGGGAGCCTATACCCAATAAAAATCAAAGTACATTAGCTTCACAGAAAATAAGGGCTGGAAAGGAGGATGGGGAGGGAAGCACTGAATAGAGAAGCAGGAAGGACCGTGCTCGGTAAGGACAATAAAAAGTTACAAGGAATAAGAGAAAATTGAAGGGGTTAAAGTTCAGCTCAGGTTCTTAAATTGGCCAAGGGAAAAGGGGACTGGAGATGGTGTGATGCAAGTAATTCACCTGTGAATAGATCACGACTGACAGCTTTCTAGCATGCATCCAGGGTCCCTTTCTTTTTCCCCTTGCATTTCTTTGGATACTTTAAAAGGCACGCTGCATTATAAATCCAGGCAGATAAGCTTAGGCTCATGTATACTGAAGATGGAGAAAGCCTTTGTACTTTATCTAGTCCATCCTTTGCCAACGCAGGACAATCCCCTGTGTATTCTCTGCGGTTTCATCCAGTCCAGTTCAAAATGAATGTCACCGTCTAGTGCTTCAGAATAATGGTTTTGCTTATCTACCGCTCGTAAAAAAAAAAAAGGGCAATAAAAGGCTGAGACTCCGGCGCATCTTGAGACCATAACAAGATACAAAAGGATGGGGTCATTTGTCACCATGCTAGTTCTTCTGGTGACAGTCCATGCCTTTAGGGAAGTTATTCCTGATTTGCATGGTTTAAGTGAGCCCTGTGGGTAGCAACAAATCCTGGGCTGTATTTGTCTGTTAAATCTCAGGAGCATTTTCAAACCAAAGTCTCCAATGCAAAGATCAAAGGTTTGTATCCAGGCACGCATGCAATAGCGGTTTGCTTACATCACTCCCAGCCTGCACCCACTCGGCCTCCCCTCCGCCTGCCTAGATCTTGCTGAGCATGACAACATTAACAGATCATCATTTACATTTAGATGAACTAATATCACCATTAGGAAATGCTTCCTGTAATTCAGGCTTGCTTTGTTCTTTGCTCAGGCTCATCCCACCTGCTCTACATAATGACTCATTTGTGCCACCTCATAAAATCATAGGAAATGAGGGTGGGAAGGGAACTCAGGAGGTCACATCCAGTCCAGCCCCCTGCTCCAGGCAGGACCAGCCCCAACTACATCATCCCAGCCAAAGCTTTGTCTACCTGGGTCTTAACCTCCAAGGATGGAGACTGCACCACCCCTCTGGGAAGCCTGTTCCGGTGTTTTACTACCCTCCTAGCGAGACAGTTTTTCCTAATATCCAACCTCAGCTTCCCTTGCTGCAACCTGAGCCCATTGCTCCTTGTCCTGTCATCTGCTACCATCAGTGACAGGCATTGAAAGATGAAGGGCAACTCCACCATCCAAGCGTAGCCTGGCAGCCTTTGCAGAACTAAGAACCAGGTGTCCCTGCCTGATGGGCTGTAATGGCTCCCAGCTCCTGGCCAAAAGAGTTATTTTTAACTCTAAGCATAGGGAGTGTTTCTCTTTTCCCCTCTGCCTACCCTCCAAAGGCTGCCAACACACACACACACACACACAAACTCTGCCTCTCCATCATTGCCTGAAGGTGCACGGTCTCTCCGTCGCAGAGTCTGTGCCTGAGCAGAGTCCTCTGCTATCAAAGGCAACACACTTCACACAACCCCATTCATATCAAACTCCATCCTAAATCCTCCATCAAAGGTATCAAGGTGCATCCTAATGCTCTCATCCCTGGGAGAAGGATGTCCCAGAGCCTTCCTGAACCCTTCTGAATTGCAGCCTACGCTGATCTCGATGGCTGGTGCGTACTCCTCTCTGGCCACAGGTCAGCAAAATGTGCAAATGTTTCCCCCGCCACCCATTGCCACTGGGTCCCCTCATCAGCAACACCTGGTGGGAGGGGAATCAGCAGTGGCTTAAGTAGGGGGGGGTGCCTGCTGTGGTGGGTTGTTAACCCACAAAGTTTGGGGGACGTTGCCTTAACCCACATGCAGCAATGCTGCAGAAAGACTTGAGGGAAGAGAGCAGCCAAACCTGGTTGTGCTTTCCTTCCACTCAGCCCTTGAAGGGTCATTTTGGATGGGGCTGCCAGCACTGAAATCCCTGACACAAAAAGCCTCCTGAAGAAACCATCTAGGATACAACAGGAGCTATAATCAGATCATCTGTTCCTTTCTGAGGTCCCAACTCCGCACCGTCTACGGATTTGCTGGTGCACAGAAACAGCTGGATTTCTAATACGAGGCACTGTTAGCCCACTACGGCTCCCACTCATCTGCTGGAAATGGCAGGTACCTGCCTATTGCCATCAGTTGCAATATCTTTAATGATTTCTTAGGTCCTAACCCAGCCATTTCAGTGGGTTTTTTCCCCCTCTGAGTCCAGGAAGAATTTTTCGAATCTGGCTTTATGTCTCAGACTCTGATCCACAGAAGGAAAGGGGTAGGGGAAGAGATAAATGTACTGCAGATATATTCAGTCACACAGAGAGAGATATTAGTGCAGGCATGGTGAGTAAAACACAAGGGCAGAAATGCAGATTATTCTTGCTTCTAAAACTATCCATGCTATCGCCCTCCCTAATGGCAGAGACCGCTCTAAGCCGCTCCGTGGCTGTATTTATTTCAGCAACGTGCGCATAAAATAGATGATGGGTAGGACCATCAAAAGTGTCCCTGGTTGGCCCTAATCCAGCCTGCTGAAGTCAATATTTTCCTTAGTAACGCATCCAGGTCTGCAAGCAGTTCTTTGTATTTTAGGCCCCTCGCCACTGAGACATTACTGCTGTGGGTTATTGTGGTGGGTGGTGATACATCCAACGTGTCGCACAAACCCTTACCGTGAGCTCCCCCCCTACGGTGATGCAGCAGACGGGTCCCCGCCTCTGACGCAGTGACTGACTGTGTATCAGAAGAATATAATCACACTGCAGAGCACGGGCGGCTCCTTCTCGCAACTCGGAAAACTCCCCGGGAACCTGGGTTCGGGACTCGACCGAGGTCCGATACAAGTCAGGCCTGAAGTCTGGCAACGGAGCCATGCAGAAGAATTAAAGTCAGGGCTGTGACCCCTTCGTGTCAGAGCAATCCAGACCATTCCCCTAGAGACGCTTCATTTCTTTTGATTTACCCAAGTGCGGGAATCCTTTACTTACTTGAAAGGAGCAAAAGCATCTCTTCTGACTCTTTATTGGTGACAGGCTGAAATGGCAGCTCTGGCCCAGAAAGAAAGATTTCCGCCCACCTGGGTGCTAATTTTAAGAAACATTTTTGCAATGCTGAAACATGCAAAAAAGGACTGGTTTTCAACAAAAGGCCATGGTTAAAAATGTCCTCTCTTCTTCCTAGAGACTAGTACCATAGAAAACCCCGCCTGGATCCTGTTCGTCACCGTCCCGAGCAGATGGTCATGACATAAATCTGCTCACATTCTCACCACAGATGTGTTTTGGGTTGCCAGAAACCTCTTTCAACACCCGAGGGATCCCTTTATGGGGCTGAAACAGGGGATCAGTTGGGGGGGCATGTTGCATGGATAAAGAGCCGCGCTCGGGATTACCGGGTGTCTGTGTGTTCCCAGGGATGTATTTGGTAGCTGTGTTGGTCTGAGACAAAAAGAAATGCAAAAATCTAGACCTCTTGGTTCAGAGCTGATGCCTTTTCAGAAACCAAGTGAGAAACTGTAAAAATAAATAAAAAAAGAATGATCTTTTTCTGCAAGGTCTCGAGCTCTCATGCCCTTCATCAGGCTCAGGGAAAGTTAAAGATGGTAAAAAGCCCCTGTGGTAGGAAATGTGTTTTCGGGGCATTTCAGTTCTGGCACAACACAAACGACATGTGTGTTGGGTAAAAAATAAACCCCTTAGAAATGCAATCCTAAATCAAACCTGCTTCCTTGCACACTGCTAGGACTTATATCTGACTCCGAGCTGGGGCTGTATTCTGTGATGCTCTCCCTGGACTCTGCTCAGGCGTCCTCCTTTGCACGGTGTTTTTCCCTCGCTGGTCCCTCGAGGAGTGCAAGTCCTAGTTTGCTTTAAAAAAAACCAAAAAAACCTCCAGCCAGCTTTTCCAATTTGCCCACTGGCACTTGGTCTCTTGCTTTGCAGCTTTCTGGAAGCTTTACTGCTCATTGCACCAGTATTCATGAGTGCGACAACCCGGCGCTACTGCAGACTTGCAAAATCCCAGGGAAATTTGGTTTCTTTCTGGAAACAGCAGGAAAAAAACCCAACTTGCAAGTGATGATAAATGCCTTCGAGTGCTGGAGTGACTGACAAGCCCGGCTCCCAGCAGGGAGTTTCAGACAAAGGGAGGCACAGCCCTCCTTCCAGGAGCAGCAACATGCATTTTGCGAGTTAAATTGGGCTGATCTGATTGAAGTCAACATGGCTATGTGTTTTTATTTAGCGACCCACCGCTCCAAATTATACACCTGATGTGTCGGAAATGCCTAAATTACTCACCTATTAGAAATGAGAGTCTAAGACTGGCAAACAATCAGCAGGGTGACATCCGGGTAATTTGCTGTCACCCCCTTCAATAATTAGGAGCTTGGCAGAAAAGCAGTAAAGGACGGGATATGAAAAAAAAGGCAGAATATGGATGTATGCATATCCCAAGTAAGTCTGCTTCAGCCAGTGGAAAAGACAACCCTTTCCACAGACCTCCCTCCTCACACCAGCATGTCTGGGCAGCACATTGTCTCTTCGGCTTGCACAAAACGCGACAAGCCCTAGTGCAAGCATGAAGGCCAGGTGGAAAATCCCAGCCCCGGCCTCTCCAAAGCCTCTCCGAGCTCCCCGTATCCGACTGCGGAGCAGAGATGGAAGAAAATTGCAGTCAACTCAAATTTTCCGGCTCTTAAATGACATGGCGAGAAGTCCCCTGGAGGCCTGACCCAGAGAAAACCTCTCCGTGCTGCAGCATTTACTGGACTGCTGCCATTAGCAGGGCTCTCCCTGTGCTGGGCAGGTGGGGCTGGCTGCCTGCGGACAGGAAAAACCTCCATATCCAAGCCCTGATCGGGGAGGGGATGTGAAGGCATTCCTCTCAAGACCCAGGTGCCAGCCTGGCACTGCTCTTTGCCCCTTTCCCAGATGTGCATTGTGCTCTGCTGGCCTTTGCCCATCTCCCTATAAACACTGATGCCAATCCACTCTCCTTCCAGGCATATTTTGGCACGTCTGGGGTATCAAGCAGCATACAGATAGCCGTTCGGACCACCTCAGCCACAGTGGGTTGCTCCTGCCATGTCCAAGAGGCAGCTGACAGGCAGTGGACCATTAAACAGGCTGAGGCAGAGGTGCAACAGCTGTGCGGAGGAAGGCCTTGTATTCCCTTCTCTGGACTGGCTTCTTACCGGCATGCCAGAGAAAGCAATTTAAATGGAGACGCTTCTGGGATGATTTTGCAATGGTGTAATGGCTGGAGGGACTCACTATTCCTGCCAGGTCATTCCAGGTGTAATTCAAGCGCACACCGCCTCCAACTGTGCGTGCGACAGAGGAACCAGTGAATGCACACCTGGTGTGCACCATTGCAGATCCCACTTGGTTTAGAAGCCAGCTGAAAATGAACGTCTCTACTCTGTTCCCTGGATCCTGTTTTTCCCCTAGTTGGAAAGACTCATGCCCAGGGGCTGCACTCCTGAAGCTCCTGCTCTTTTTGCCTGCAGAGACTACTGGTTGGATCCCCTGAGTCCAAAGCCCAGTGCCCCTTTCTCTTCAAAGGAGTTTGCTCACCGAGGGCAAAGAGGAAACCTTCAGGATCTGCTGCCCGGCTTCAGAGGAAGTCTCCTGTAGACAAAAAAGCCATGCAAAGGAGAAGCATTTAGCAGAGTCCCAAGTGATCCACGTTACCATAAGCAAAAGAGCACAAGGCGCTTTCATCCCTGCTTTTTGCACAGGGCGGCAAGCTGGCAGGAAGACAGAGCTGCAAATTGGCAGTGGCATTCAAGACAGCAGTGGGAAAGACTGCAGGGATCACATTAGTGGAAGCACAGACATCTACCAAACCACGTTACATCTGCCAAAAGCGCCTGCTAGGGATCGCCAGCCTGCAGGGGCTCCTCACGGCTTCATCCTCCCAACACGAGGCCGCTCTTTCCTCCTCCTCGCTCTCCCCGCATCCAGTTCTCCTTCTCCCTCTCTTTTCCCTTCCCTCCTCTGCTCCAGTGTGCAGGCAAATTCCCTTCACCCTCGTATCGTGGCTGCAACTAATGACACAACACGGTTCCTACGGCTGTGCCTCCAAGGAGGCTAGGTATGGCGCTCTAGCATCCCACTGACAGTGGGTCAGTGCAGATTTGTGTGCAAATGCTTGCCCCATGACAGCTCTGCCAGGGGATCTCATCCTTTCATCTTTTCTATCCTTCACTGCTCTCATCAGTCCCACCATTTCTACCCATCTTGAGGCCCCTCCTGCTCCCATCTTCACGTCTCTCCTAGATCCCCAACCCTGGAACAGCTGAGCTTTCACTGTGTTTTTTGAAATAACGGCTCAGATTTGTCATTTAATTCCAAATTAAGTAGCATGAGGTCACCCTGATTTGAGGGGAACCAGGGCAGAGGGAATCATTCACGGAGGGGAAGACTTGTCCGTGCAAATCTGACATTGGCTTTACCATAAGCCAACCCGCCTTGCTCAGTCGTTACATGAGGAAACACAGCAAGGGAGATGGGATGGTGGATGTTGACATCCCCATCAACTGTGAATCAATGTGTAAGGACGTTTTACCCCCAGCATTCATCCAACTCTTAAAATAATGCCAGAACAAGCCAAGCCAACCTAGTAATGGCTAACCCAGCCCAGAAATGAGATGAGAGTGATCCAGCCAGCAAGGGGAACAGTATGGAGAAAGAAGAAGACACTAGGATTGCAGATGAAGACACAAAGGACCTATTCCACCCACTCAGCTCTCCTCAAGACACCCGGTATGGTCCACCCTTTCAAATCCCCTTGATTTTTCCTTCCTTACTCAACAATAAGAAGAATAGTCAGCACAAGCACCAATCAATCCCCATGTCATCTCTGACCCTACAGTCAGTCAACCAGGATTTAGTGGGTCACACTGTTACTGGGCACTGGTCTCTACTGGTTTCAAACTAGGCAGGGTCCCTGTGCTGTAAACCTATATACCAACAGGGCCTTTGCAATGACAACACATGCGCTGGTGGACAAGTTCAAACCAGGTCCCACGCTGTTGACTCATGTCCATTTACTCTGCTACCCAGCGGCCTTCAAGCTCTTCACGCTGGTGATGACGTTGCCTTCAGATGGCTGAACCAATATACCGAGACCATATAAGCTAAATCAATAAATAAATTAAGATTGTGTGTGGCCTGGGCTCTTGACATTTGCTGTCCTCTGCCATCTTCTTCTGTACATTGTCAGCCATGGCCGGGCAGCTCTAAGATTACTGTCCTTTGCTTCGAGGGGCATTCAAAGCACAAGAAGTCTTTTATTTCACCACTTCCATCACTGCCCGCAAAGGCTTCAACAGCAATGATTGCAGGAGTTGGTGACTTCCAAAACTATCCCTTTTAGGCATGCTGCTCCTTTACTGCTTCTGTGTTGTTCGGTCTGCTGCAGGGCTGAAGCCCTCCTGGGTCTCTCTCCTGGTCTGATTTTGATCCCAGGTACAGTGGTTTCTCCAGTGGTGCAGCTCCATTGATCTCCCTTGCACCATTCCTCATTAACATCATTCAAACTGATGACAGGGTCATTCGCTGCAAGTTCCAAAATGGCCTAATGCATTTGATGTCTCATTGCACATGGGAGATGTGGAGCTTTGCAATTCTCAGCCTCCCTATGCCAGCTGTCACGGCAAAGTAGGCTGGTATAATTGACTTTGAACCTTACCATTGCCAGAGCCATCAGCCTTTGGAAACCTCAGGTATCATCCAAGGAGAAAAAAAAACACTCACGATGATCCCACCTTGAAATCCAACACTTTCCACCCTTCAAGCGAATGCTGTGGTTGCATTCAAACACGTTTTTAAATAGAGAGGCAGGGTCAGACAGCAGGGCAGCAAAAAGCCACTTGAATATTATTTCGTATGAATTGAGAGAGTGCATCCCGAGTCTGGGCAAACTAGGAATAAAAACCAAACAAGCCAGCTGGGTTGGAAGCATCCTAAACAATGATTTAACAGATGTCTGAACTTGGCCATGAAGCTGCAGAAGTGTCAGGCAACAAATACCTCAATCAGCAGCCATTAAGGCGATGCAGAGAGAGGCTATTTGCAAATGCTTGCAGATAATTGGTGTGCTATGATTTTAATCAGGGGGGACAGCCAGGTTAATCATTAACCTGGAATTAAAGAGAGAGCAAGGACTGGTGGGAAAAATGGGAAAACAATCTATTTAAAAAGCTCCTGCTATAACCTGCCTGTTATTCTTCACTTTGTTCCTTCGTTCTTCCTCACGGAGAAGACTGGCAGGCTCCTTTTTGCCTTCGCTTTCACCCATCACCCCTCTTTGCCTTGGCAGTCTCTCTGCAAGGCATGACACCAAGTAGCTGGCGTGTGCAGCGTTGTGGTCTGCAGCTGCAGTATAATACTGCCTCCAAACTGCCTGCAGAAAGAGAAGCCAAGCCGGAGATTAGCTACAAACACTGCTCCAGAAGCCAAGTTGCTAAAAGGTGGCCTAGTGCTAGCCAGGTGTTACCTAGCAGGAAACAGAGCTGTTCGCTCGCGCTGAAGTTTATGATGCTATGAGCAGGTCAGCCCTTGGTTTCAGGGATGAGACCGCTTCTGAATCGTATGCAAGGACTTTTTAAACACACAAACAGTCCCTGCATCAGGGCTCTGCCATAGGTGACCTCTCCAGGACAGAGAAACCAGCTGTGGCAGGCTGGCTTGCATTTCCTGGCCTCCCTAGCGGTTACAATGGTCTATAAATCCCTGCCCTTGTTTACCGGGCTGTAACTCATTTGCGTGCCCATGCCCTTAGACAGTAGCAATCAATCAGATGCTATAATAGCCTGGTTAGCTAATCAGCTCACCTATTAGTCTGCCATGCTGATTTAATATCTGGCTCCCCACTGTGTGTCTGCTCTGATACATCTCAAGATCTGGGCATCCCCTGAGCCCTGCCCTGCCCCATGCAAATGTCCTCGAGATGTCTTTCTTCGTTTCAGTTTCCTGCCAGTGCAAAAATCATAACACAAGGCATAAAAAACATGGAGCATGCACGTAAATCATCTGCCTCCTCTCATCTTGAGCAAAGGTAACAGGCGTCTCTGAACGGGGGGCTGTGGGCTTTTAGAGGCTCCTGCCAACGTTGTCATCCATAGACATGAAGCCAGCTTGTTGCTTTAGATATGGAGGCTAGCTCTGTAAGGGGGTGATATATGGGGACCATTGCCGTATCCACCCCCTGGAATAATTGTTCCCATTACCTTTGCTGAGGCACTTGTGGAGGCAAAAAAACGTACTTGGGCAGAATAATGTGATCTCCTTATGTGGTACATGAATTGCACAAGCTGCCACCTGTCTGGATATGGAGACCATCATGGAGGATGTTATGCAGACGCTCATTTTCCTCTTTGGAGAGCAGGGCTTTGGAGGGGGCTGTTGATCCTTTGATGGGTTCACCAAGCAGCAAATGGTTTTGGTTTGGATGGAGAAGAGAAACAAGCAGAGAGTGCAGGGGAAGTACAAGATCAACTCTGCACAATAATGTAAGGTGCAAGGGCCCCCAAGAGCTCATTAGCACTGAGCTACGGTTACAGGCATGGCTAGAAGATAAAGAGCCCAGAAAGTGCCAGCAGCTTCCCTGACTCTCAGCATAAAACTGAGACCAGGAAAAACAGCCAGATCCTTGGACCAGCGCCCCTAGAACCTCCTAGGAAGAGGGGACAGTATCCAGTGGTTCCTAAATATTACCTAACCCTTCAAACAGTGCATGGAGATCATTACAGGGTTCCCACCTGCACACAGCAGCTGCTCAAATAATGCCAAGAAAAACAATGCTGCTGCGATTCCCCTGGCACATCCAACTCAAGGGCAGCACAGATGCTTTATCAAAATGACTTTCAAACAAGGCCTGAATTCTCTCCTGCTTTCCCCTTGTCCAGCCACGGACACCCTTAAGCAAATCAGCACCGGCTACGATGGAGCAGAGAGGTCTGGCATGCAGCTATCAGCTGCCTTTGTGTCGTCACTTGTGCCTGATCAAAATGCATTCAAAGGGCATGGGAGAAGGAAGTGTAGGAACTGCATTGGGTTGAGGTTTTGCTGCAAAGGTGGGTCATGAAACCACTCCACGGATTCAGAGTCGGGACATCGCCCAGCAAGTCAGCACGTAAAACGTGGAGGGTGAGAGCGAGAATGCACAGCTGCCTCTGGGAAAGAGAAGGTGCATTTATCAAATGGGCCCAATGATCCCGACTGCTGTTGCCAACTGAGTCTCTGCCACGGAGCAGAGAATCGGTGCCCAAGGAGCCCCTTTAAGGGGAGCAATCTGCTCACTCAACCACATAATCCCCGCTGGGCTGCATCAGTAACTCAGCTCTGGAAGCAGTGGCGGCCTTTGGGGAGGGCAAAGCAGGTGACCGCCCAGGGCCCCAAAATTTTGCAACAAATATCCGACTTGCTTATAGATCATTACAATTAAGCCTTTAAGGGGCCTCAAATGACTCTCTTGCGCAGGGCCCCAACAACCCTAAGGCCACCACTGCTGGGAGCATCTACCGGTGAGGTCCAGATCTCCCCAGAAAACTCACCTTGCCAGAGCTGGTGGCTGGGGACCAGCTGGACAATGGGATCCTTCTCCACCTCTGCCCTGACCTCAGTGCACTGGCCCTGACCTGACACAGGCACGTGTCCTATAGTCCTTGAACGGCCTCTTGTGCAAGCAATACCTCCAAGTCTGGTGCCGGCTTCACTCAATGGTGGTATTAAAGTCCTCTTTCACCAAAGGGGATCGAGGAACAGGGACTTGAGCCCACCCTGCTCCATTGGGTCCCAATCCAGGGCCCAGAAACATTATGAAGGCCAAGAAACTTCTCAGAGCAGATAGTTTCTGGACCCTTTTCTACCTAACTCCTCTGGAAGCCATCATCTTCTCCTGCCATTAGCCACCGTTCCTCCAGCCACTCTGGGCTTTGCCCCAGGAAAACTCCTCCCCAAGCCAGGTCTGCAAGTCCCAAAGATGGAGCTGGAAATTGTGAGGTTTCCAAGTCAGGAAGAGCTTGTGAGGGCTGCTTCATGGGACTTTCTCCACCACTCCCACGTGGGGTTCCCCAGCTCCATCGCAGCCGTCTCGCTGGGGTGGGTGGCGTATGTGTACGTCTAGCTCCCTCTGTTTCCTCATTTATCCCGGTATCAGCCATCACATTCAAATGACTCAATCTGGCAATTTCCTTGAGAGACATTTCCTTTCCTCCTCACTGTTTCTAAGTACAATACCAGCTGTCATTTAGTCAATGAGAAAATAACCTGGTTTCACGTCTCCCCGTGCAATTAGCAGATGTCAGATTCTGAATGCCGCACATCCAGGAGGAGGAGACCAAATACGGGTGCTAATCAGACGTAGGCAGCTGGCAGCACAGGGGAGCAAAGCGTGTTCTACTGAAGAGGCAACAAGGGCCAAGATATGATACCCCCATTAGCAAATGTTAGCTGGATCCATGAAGAGATGATTCATCCTATTTGCAAAGTTCTCCGTCAGCCAAAGGGAGGTGGTTAAGGTGTCTCTGCAGCTCCAGCGGCAGGAGTTTTGCCCCCGTTTTGGACTCCTCTAGTCCACTCTGGTTGCTGTGAGAAGAGAGTTTAATACATGCTTCCTTGTGTGCTGTGGCTATAAGAGTTGGCATGGCTTCACCATGCCTCCCAGACCAGTCCCTAGGCTGGAGGGACCTTTGCTCTTGCCAAACCCTGAGGTCCTGAATCTTCACTTGCTCCCCCCAGCCTCAGGCAAACTCATTCAACTCGACAAATGTTCACACGTAATTAAAAGGACAAAGAAACTATCCAAGTGTGCAGCACCCAGGGCCCCTCTATTAGGTGCTGTGCATACACCTGCAGAGAGACAGTCCCTGTCCCAAGGGGTTTGCCATCTATGGAGATCAGAGGAGGAAATAGCACAAGGAAAAGGGAGGTATGGAGCAAGGACAGGATTGGCCTGGGGTCAGCCAACAAGTTAACAGCAGAGTCAGGAGTACAACCCAGGGCTCCTCTTACCCACTCCAAACTCCGAAACTTTCTCCCAAGCAGAAACACACAACAGAGCTGGGTTTTGAGTTGTTTTTTGTTTGTTTTGGAAAAATATTATATATATTTCTATAGATAGATAGATTACAATGTGTGTATCTCTAGATATATCTCTCTCTCCATAAATACACAAATCTCTAGAGATACACAAATTGTCGATTGCTCAAATCACGAGCGAGACTTTATAAAGGGGGTTGTGATTTATTGATTACATGAGTTAGACACAGAGGTTCAGACACACTATTCAGAAAAACACACACAAATCATCATGCACATCACGCCCACACAGGCATACACATACACAAAACAACCATTTCATCCACACATACGCCAGATATCGTTACCAGCAATAGTTGCTCAATACCAGCCTGGGGTGGCCAGCCTAGGCTTATTGAGTAGATGCTGATGATTTGAAGACAGCAGATTTGAAGATAACAGCTGGAGCGGGGTGAACAGATGCATCTGTGCTCCGATGAAACAGCAGTAGAGAAGGAGACTTATGCAACTTGGCATTTTCAAAGTGTTCTTTTATAGGGATTGGCATCCTTTGTTTTAGTGCTTTGGGGGTTTTCCATACCCAGCTTCTGTTTTTGCAGTTGTTCTTCTTTTGTCTTCAGCTTATCTTAGCCTTGGAGTGTTTTTGCTGCTCATGTGGCAGCATTTCTCCTTCTGTTATCTCCTTCGTGCCCTCAAGCTTCAAAGGGATTCTTCAGCCATTTGTTAGTTAGTTACTGGCTGGTGAGTCACACATCTGGCGCCTTGTTGCATACATAACCAGTTACATCTTCTTCTCCCGTCTCTATGCCATTCTCTCACCATTCACCCTTTTACACGCACTCGTGCATAAAGGCTATGCAGAGTTTATTCACTTATGTCAAGCAGAAGGATACAAAATGGAGTTTTCAAGTTGCTTACAGGACAAGAGTAACATGGTTATATTTCACTTATTCCACTCTGTGTTAACTTCAGCTACATCAGTCCAGTTCATGGTACATAGATATAGATATAGATATAGATATAGATATAGATATAGATATAGATATATAAAACCGGCTGGTAACATGGTGAGTGTTGGAGGTGGAGTTATAGATGTATATCTGTATATTTATCTATAAATGTATATAGATATATATCTATAACTCCACCTCCAACACTTGTCACATGGCCCCAGGGCTGATTTGAACAAGCAGATGATGGAAGCTGCTCTCATCAGATGATGGAAGCTGCTCTCATCAGCCAGCCATAGATAGGAGCTGACCTATCTATATGGACTGAGTGACAATGCATAGGGGCCTTGGGAGTAAAGACAAGGAGTTTATGTATGTACAGCAGTGCTGCCCGTCCCAGCGTGAAGACTGACGGCCAGACCCAGAGGCAGAGCTGCAGCAATACCATCTGTTGGGATCAGCAATGCCATTCCAAAGCAACTGGATCCACATGGACTCCACAAGAGATTCACATTCAGTACTTATCCTCACACCACTAAGGAGCAGAAACCACTGCCGTACAGAGCTCCCCCGGGGGCTGCACAAGGGTCCCCCCACTCCACCCTGTGCTCAAAGACAGCACACACAGGCCTCCTCTGGCCCCATGGATGTGTCCTCAGGATTTAGAGTCCATGCACTGCACTCAACATAGCCTGGAGAAATGAGAGCATTGCACATCCCTTTGGGCAAGCACGTGCATTGGGTTCCAGAGAGCAGATTTACTACCTGCTGGGAACAGCCGATCTATCAAGAATTATGTTTGACATATGTTTGTACAGCACCAAGCACCACAGTTCTCAGGCAATTAGCTCCAATTCCTAATCAATGAGGCCCAGTCCTTGCACTTCAGACAGATTTCCCACTGCAGGCTATTTCAAGCACCACGCATTTTTATAGCTGAGCCCGTCCCTAGGTATGGGAACCCTCCACTTTTGATTACATCCATGTGTTGTAATTAATGCCTGCTGGAGAAGGTGAATGCAACCTCTGGCCTGAGCAAAACCCATTCTAAAAGACATCAGTTGAGCTTGCCTGGAAATCTATAACCCACTAAATGCTACCAGGGTCTTTGTGCAACAAAGAGGGCTGTAACAAATGATCTGTGTCAAATAGAAAGTTTCTTCTTACAAGGCCATAACTATCAATAGCCTCGGCACCTTGCAGATACATTGTGTGTGCTATCGATTCCCAGAGCCTGAAGAAAAAACAAGACATTAGTTATCCAGACATGTAAAAGGCACTGCTCCTTTAGCAAGGACAAAAAAAGCAGGGCATCCTCAGGCTAGAAGGAGAGCAAGGGGACGTATGTGGAGCGTCTGAGCCTCCCATCCTGGGAGCTTGGGGGCCTCAAGTCCCCTAGATCAAATCCTCTCCATGTTGCTTCCTGTAATTTAGGCCCACTTGTTTATGGTAATTTTTTTAAGCCTGCATGAAGCATTAAGGCTAGAAGAAATCACCATCCCACACACATCCTGCTGGGCAGCAACCAGCCGGGAAGTGACAGATGATGTAGATACAAGCATAGTTATGTCGAATTTCCCCTCATCTCCTCCCTTCCTTTCTTTGTTTTTCCTTCTCTGCTTCATTTCACACATATTTCCTTACTTTTTGCCCAGGAGATTTTTCTCCATCCTTCTTTATTGCTTTTTTTTTTTTTTTTTGGTTGTTCCTACAAGGCTGATAATATTCAGGCACCGGTGAAAAATTCCAGCCCACTGCTGTCCGGCGGCTTCAGAAATAAGTCAAAGAAGTGACCTGGCCTCATGAAAGAATATCTTTACAGCGCTGTAGAGTGGGAGCGCGGGGAAGAGACCTGGAGCCCATCTAGCCCTGCACCGATGCGAGATGCACTGCTCCGAACCTGTCCCAGAAAGAGGCCTCCTCCAGGCTCTCGGGTAAATCCTCCGTGCTATTTATTACATAGCAATAACGATCCTGATGGGTTCTCCATCAGCGAGATCAAAAGCCACGATGCGTGTGTATGTGCATGTGTCAGAGAAAGGATGTCTCCCATTATTGATCTTCCACAGCTCAGTAAACGAGGTGCGTGCCGTTTCTAAACCTGAAGCCAATAAACCGATGCATCTCCCGGCAAAGTGGGCAAGTGCCGGGAAGGCAAAAAACATGAACAATTATCGCCAATCATTTGGCTTTTTTCAGGGCTGGAGGATACAGGCCTCTCGGTGTACGCACACTTCGTCACTGGGCTGCTTTGAGAGCCGCGGCGGATATGTTGCAGCACAAAGGCTGTGGATCTGGCCTGGCAAGAATGAGGATTAGAAACTTCAGCTCAGCTTAACTTGATTAACTTGAGTTAATAACCAGCTCCTTCTCTCAAACCTTTTGTTTAGTGTTCCCGTTACAACTCTGGACCGCCTTGCTCCTTCTCCAACAGGCCAGTCTCTCTTCGCATAATTTGAAGTCCACAACCTCATCAACATCACCCTCCATGGGCTAATTACTGGCGGAGTGGATAAGTGTTTTCTGTGATGGGCTTTGAATACAGTCTCTCTCGTGTTTCACTGCCCCTCTGTTATGAGCGTTAGTCATGTCGGTCTGAAGCCAGGCAGAAAACAAGGTAGACTTGCACTGCATAGACTAACTCAATCAGCTACTGCTTACAAAAGCTGTGCATCGCTGACTTAGTTAGGCAAGGGTGAACCAAAGCTCTCAACGGGCTTACATACTGTTCTAGCATCACCTCTTACCCAGTCGGAGATACACAAACCCAACCTTTCCAACTTCTTTTCATCTTCGGGGTTTTTCCAGGATCCTTAATCACCCTCACCATCCTCCTCTGCCCCCTTTTTCATCTTTTTCATCACCTTTTCAGAGATTTTTGACCAGTGTTACACAGAGCTAGAGAGACATTTTCTGATAACAGATGGCTCCTTAATGCACTAAAAAAAGGATATAATGAGGTGCCGAGAAGACAAATTCAAAGCAGAAATAGGGTACAAATCTTTAATAGCAGGAGTAATTTACTGGCCAGGCAACTTATAGATGAGATGTGGTGGATTTACTTTTCACTCAGTCTTTAAATCAAGATTTAAAGTCTTTCTGATGAATGACTGAGCTCAAGCAGAAGTGAAGGTGCTTCAGGTAGAAGTTACTGGGTGAGGTTTTGGCTTTTGTCACCCAGGAAACCAGAATAAATGATTGAATCAGTGCCTTACCCCTGTGAATCAGTATAAATGAGTTAACCCTGCTGGCAAAAGTTAGCAGGGAACATAGTTAAATTAACCCAAGATCAACCAGTTTGACATCAAATAAAGAGCGTCCACACAACATTTGTCCTCAATGTTATTCAACAGCAAATGAAAACCTCCCCCTTTAACTAACCCAGGGCCCTCAGTGCATCAGCTTGGCCTTCATGTGTGCCTGGATTTGGATGCTTGCTCGCTCAGACAGATTTGCCTGCTTCCAGCTATTCTGCAGTGCACTTTGTTACACCTGTCGCAGAAGACCAGAGGCCGTAGCCAAAGCACAGTGCCTCTCGGACCTGCCGACTGGACTCCACGGACTTTGGAGAAGTTAGCAGTCGGTGTCAGGTCTGCTGACTAATGGAGAAAGTGCAACGTGGGACTGGAAAAGGGACTTGGAGTGAAAATCATGAAATAAGCATCAGCCCAGCAGCCTCTGAAGAGGAGATGCAAGCGTTTTCACCGTGAAAAGTCCCATGCCTGACAGTGGTGCTGGCTGCCCCTGCACCAGGTGTCATCGCCCCTGCACAAGGCAGCAGGGGCCCTGCAGGCAGAGTTGGCGGTAAGGGTGCTGGAAGGAAACCTATTTTCATAGGGTGCTTTTAATGTCATCTCTCATGCCAGGATCAAAAGCGCTGAATACTTTCACATGGGAAGCCCCTTCCCTTTCCTGATCTGCTGCTCTGCTTTCTGCTCCCTGCCCTATCTGTTGCTCTGCTGCCCTCCCCAGTCTGCCACATGCCACACACAGAGGCTGCCCCTGCCACAGATGGGTCCCCTTTACACTAGCACGCTGGAGGATGCATTGGCTTTGGGGCAATGGGGGCCGGCAGGGCTTCCCTTAGGCCTATACCCCAGATGTGCAAGTCTTCCAGCCTGCTCCATGGGAGAGATGCCTAGTAGGGGATGCGCCCTGTGGTCCAACCGGGAGCGGACCCGTGACCCCCTTTTCCCTGCCCCAGCTCTCCCCATTAGGTTTCTCTTCGCCGGTAAGCAGGTTCCTCCCTGTGTGACGAGATCATCGCCGAGTTCTTAATTTCCCTCGATGTTCCCCGAGCAAACCGTCGGGGAGGCATTCTCCGGTTCGCGCTGCTCTGCAGCTCCAGCTCCATAATTGCAAAAGAGTTCTTAATTTGCAGGAATGACAGGATATTAGACTAATATATTCTCTCTGGTATTAAGCCGACGAGCTGAAACCCTCAAAGCAATGAAGAAAGATGCCTTTTGCAGTCATGCATACCGAGGCAGTCACTTGCTCCGAAAGACTTGCTCGTTCATCTCGGCAGTCTCGATCGCGTTTGCGGTGACAGTTAAATGGATGAAGAAGCATGGCATGAAAAAAAACACAGGTTCAGCTTGAGTACTTATTGAGCTCCCCTTTGATCTGCTTTTACTCTTCTTCACCTAGAGCAGCTTTTCTTTGTTGTTGTTGTGATTGGTGTGAAGCCAGAGCCCGAAGGAGCCGACCAAGAGGAAGGCCCCGTCGTTGCCCGGGACGCTGGTCGGACAGAGGGATGCTCAGAACAACAGACCTCCGTGTAGGATAGAGACAGTCAAACGAGTTCATTTGCATCCAGTTCAAGTATCTCCATGCTAGGCTGTAGGATGCAATGTGCAGAGTCTCGACTCTGTGAAAAAAAACGAAGTGCAAAAAAACCCAGGTACAACACGGAAGAAAGCAAATGCCAACATCCCCATATCGCCGGTAGGAAAGTGAGGCACAGAGTAATGATGTGACTCATCCAGATTCACAGAGCCTGCAATTTCTGACCTCCATTTCTTGGGCTCCATGAGCCCATCATCCCATTGAGCTACCCCCACGTAATGCTGTCTTTGCATAACTGCAAGGGAGGGAGATTGACTGAAAAATATCAATTAGTTCCAGCAATCTGGTCTAATCATGAAGGCCTGGGACATACCCCAAGGTACAGTGTTTTTTATCTCACCAGAGGTGCAGCTTGGGATTATCCATGGAGAGAAGTCAGTAAAAATGACTATTGCATTCCCCAGCTGGGCTAGCTCCCTGCATGGACCCTGTATCCCCTAATAATTAGTGTGCTTTCAAAACGGAGAGGAAACTGGGAAGGAGACACAGCATGTTAACATAACGAGTGCCTTGGGACAGTATTTCGCAGACCCCAGTGGTCCCTGGAACCAAAGAAATCATGGTTTGCTTGGGAAATAATGTTTGTTCGGTGAATTAGTCTTTCAAGGCACAACTACCAACTGCTTCGCCCCCGCTTTCTGCCTCTCTCCCTGGATTTTAATGTCTTGTCAGCACAATACAATGAAAAATTATATTCCCTTTCTTGGACATATAACAGACCCTCACCCTAGATGCTGTTAATCATTCTGCAGCAGCATGGGAAGGACTGGAACAGATTTGCCCTGCCGGACCAGGCAATGAGCCTACCGAGGCTGGTATTCTCTCTTATTGTTTCAGGGAATTAAAAGCACCAACCTACTTTACGTAGCCCCTTGTGCAGTCATATACAGGGAGGGAGATGGAAGAGGGTTTCTTCCTGGAATTCATAAACCTATAAGCCTGAGGCTTGGTTAGCCATGATTTAGCACAGGGAAAGAGGAGAGGACAGTCCTTTAGCTCAGTCCTGGAAGATACAGGCTTCTCTTGTGTAGTCTCTCCACCTTTGATCTTGAGGTTAAGAAAGGGCCAGAAATACGGCCCTTCTTGATGGGTGTCTTAATTGGCCACACTGTAAAACTGGGGAGGAAATCTGTCCTTTCCACTTTTTTTCTAGATCTGCCGTGTTGAGGCATTTTGAATGAACCCAGCAATGCATTGGGTCCGTGCCAATAGCAACTGTTGGATGACATGCCCAGAGAGAAGATGACAGGAGCTGGGGGGTAATGAGTGTGGGTGGGCGAGTGTGCACGGGGGGGTGTAAAATAGAGAGAGAGAAACAGCACAAGGTATTCTGCAGGGCTTTAAATGAACCAAATGGAGCAAAATGTTCTTTTCCAGCTTATGAAAAAGATTGCTACCATTGTTCTATATTAAAGGATAAAAAATAATGTAGGGTCGGGTCAGTCCGAGGGTCAGGTCATTCAGGAATCCCGGGGAATGGCTTTATGAGTGGAGCTGAAAGGAGCCAGCCTGGGGCTTGACACGACCTCTCTCTAATGCACCAGATGTGCCTGCCCTAGGCTGGAAAACATCCTGCCACTGTTGCACGGTGGGGGGACAGAGACTGAGTCTTTCAAAGGTAGGGAGGGGATTTAGGCACCTAATTCCCCATGGAAAAAGTGCACACGAGTCCCCTGGGAAAACTCAACCCAGGTATCTAAGCGGCACTAATGAACAACCATGGCCAACCTCCTTTCTTGCAGTGCTGTCCCGGCCCCCTAAGAAGTGGTAAGTAAAGGTGGTTTTTTCTTGTGCGTTCTTCTCACTGGGGCTTATTCCATTTAACAGCTATTATTTCTGGACTGCCTCCCAATTTTCAAAGTCCCTATTTTCCAGCTCAAAAGACAAACCATCCCTTTAATAGCAACCAGGCGTGGGTAGGTATGAAGCATGTGAGAGTGATCTCCTCCCGGAGAAGTTGTGGGTCTCCGATCATCTCAACTAGCAGTGTCATTCCCAGTTTGCAATGCCACCCCTGGACTATGTGAGCAGGGCTGTATTCACCCAGCTCCTTCTGCAGGGTTTGAATTGCTTCTTTCCCACTCCAAGCTGTTTTCAGGTCTCTTAACAGATGAACAATTTGAGGAACACAACCGCTTAGAGTTAAAACATAGCCTTCAAGAAACATTTTTCTGTCTTTGACAATGGAAAAAATACCTGGTCTATGGGATTTATCCCCCTCCCCTACTGAAGGGTTAAGGGCAGTCACAGAAATTGGTTTGCTTCTAGGTAATTACCAAGGTAAAAAATTACAGAGTTGAGCAATGCCATTTAAACGAAGCTCACCAAAATTGTCCCCTGAGTGTACTATTGCTACACAGTAGTAATTACTGCTGAGTCCTGCCACTGCTGCAGAGCTGCAGATTCCCAGCACGGTCAAGAGCAGAGCAAAGCCTCTCGGCCCCAGCTGTGCTGGAAAATGTTCAAGTTTCGGGACAGACACGAAGAGCTGAAGCAAAACCCAAGAGGAGAGGCAACCCATTATCCATGCCCACAACAGGAAGAATGGATCTAGGGCCTGTGATTATAGCCCAAAATGCTTAGGACAGGACATATAGTCATGACACTTGGATATCCAGCCTATGCAAAGTGATAACAGGAGGTCCACAGTGGTGATCTTGTCTTTTGAGGACACGTGGGGTGTGCCTACATGTGCACTTCAATGCATATTCGCCTATTTTGATGCACATTAAAGCATCACTAAAAACCTTCTTTAGTTAATGCACATTAAGAGAAGCTAATGTGCCTTAAAGCGTCACTAAAAAACATGTTCTTTAGTTAATGCACATTAAGAGAGGCTAAGGTGCATTTTCCTAGTACCCCACAATGGAAGTACCAGATTTAATGTGCAGTAACTAAAGCTTGTTAATGCATGTGTAGATGCATCCATGGAGTTTGCTGGGGTTCTTCACCTTAAACACAATAAAGGTTGCCACTAGGGACAGCATTAAGGTTACACTTAAATCAAGTGTGCTGGAGCTACACACAAACACTGTTGCTGCTCCCCCAATCAAACTACAGCCATGGTTCAAAGTTAAAATGAGGTCCGAGCATCAAATTTACTTGAAGTCAGATCTCGGTTCTATCTAAATGCATTGCATCGGCCATCCTTTTTTACAGCGCTTCTGTTTAACCGAAATGTTCTTGGTTACACAATGGAGACGTTTTCCAGCAACGTGAATTAACTGTAATGATCTTTAATGGCAAAAAATTCTGTTTGGCTCAGCCAAAGTGGATTGCTTGAAAACACTTAAGTGGTAATGAGACATATCTGATCTTTGTGACCTTGGAGGCTTTTGCCTGCCTTCAGTGAATCCCAGCTACAGTTGATTCAAGCAAAAGCTGCCTTCCAAATATTATTTCCAGCTAAGTCCTTGCTGCCTGGCAGGATCACCAGATTTCTCTGTTACTTGTAGATACCGGATTTTCCCAGAAGCAACTCTGCTCTGTGATATTTTCTTCTGTGCTGGCATCTTTAATCCAGGGAGCACAGTGCATTATGTACATTGAATTAAGTCTTTTGCTGGCCCTATTAAGCTGGTAAGGGACCCTTACCAAATCTCAGAGGCCCTTGCTAGAGGAAGATCCATTGTGAGAGCTAGTAATATAAATCATAAATCTGGAGAATTCATTTGCAATGTAGTCAGCAAAGCTTCAACGATATGCAGCAACACAACAAAACTACCTGTACTTTAATAAATTGCAGAAAAAACTGAGTTGGCCCAGTATGGTAGGTTTGCTCCATGGGTCCCTGAGCCCACTGTAAACTGGGCAGATGCTTTTATCTCCACCTTTATCCACAAGCGAACTGAAGCCAGGCAGTTGTCTACACATTGCTCATGTTCTGCTGTCCTCTGAAGTTTAAGCTTCAATTTGGGTTGCCAAATTTTCAACACCCAGCAAAGACCCTGAGCACCCAAAACTGATTCACTTTCTCTGGTCGGTCAAAATCCCTGAAATTCATGTTGTGGGTGTGTAAGGCTGGCTCCGCTTCAACTGAGACCCCCTCTTCTGAATCAGAAGAGAGACACCGAAGAAAGTTTGGCCAATGGTGGAAGGCCACGGCTGTGTATTTTGGGAATAAATGGTCTCCATTTGTCAGTGTGAAATGCTCCATTTTCCCAGAATTATTTTACATTAACTGATCTGTCTTCTTCAGATTTCCTTCTGTGGAGACTTCTGAAACTTGCTGCTCTAAATCCCAGTCAAAGCAAAGCTACATTTGAAACTGCAACTCCTTTAGAAAATGGCATTTCCACTCACTATAAGATAACAGGCAGAAAGACAGATAGCAATTCCATCAACTCTGAGTCTCATCCTCCTTCTAGCACAGCCGCGTTGCCCCCGACTGAAACATCATAGCAGGTTGGCAGAACATAATTAAAGGAATTGGAAGGAGGCCAAGACACTGAGATTAATGATTTTACCTGATCTGTTTAATGACCACAAATGGTCTAGACCTCAGCTTTCCATAGCGCCCATGCACGCCCTGACGTAAGAAACCCCGAGAGCCATGAAGGGGGCATTTTGCCAAGGTGACTCAGAGTAGGAAGCCACGGTACAAGGCGTTTGTGTTAACCCTGTGGAGAGAAGCCACATACCCGTGCAGAGGGTATTTGTCACACGTGCATGATGAGTGCATACGTGTCCCTTGCAAGCGGCAGGCAGTGCTGGGTAAATAAACTGTGGCAGCTGAAAAGTATGTCTGTGTGATAAAAGTGCTTCCTGAAGGCTTTATGAAGATTAGACCAAGTGTTTTTTTGTATTTGTTTAGCTATTAAGCTATAAGTTGTTGCTAAAAGCCTAATTACAGTTTAAGATGTAGTGAGGCCTTGTATAAAGTAAGGCTTAGTAAATTTAGCAAAGCCTAGAAGTAGTAAGGCTTTGTGGCTCAGTTAAAATTATTTTATCAAAGGAATGCAAGGCTTGTATTGCTATTGGTTAGTTTATGGACAGTTAAAGAAAAAGGAATCTAAGTGGTTGTATGTTATCAGTGTCCTTCAGAAGCTATAAATTATCTAAAATATCTGGAAACCATTCAGAAGAAAGATGCAGCTCTGTGAAAAGGATTAGTTAGCTGTTGCCTGGATCAGTGGGCCCGTGGACCTCGAGGAGCCCCAAAACTGCATACCAGGGTCCTTCCCGGCACCCCTCAGACAGCGATGCTCAGGGACGCCTGACCTCGCTGAACTTTGTGGAAAGAGAAGCTTGCTGTGTATCGGGCAGCAGAGGGACTGCCGATAAGTTGCCGACGCAAATTGCTTTTGTCTGTCATCGTTTGTCTTCTTATTATGCGTAGCTGTGGTTTTTTTAAGTCAATAAATCTTTCTAACCTTTCTACCCCCAACCACACTCTCAATCTAAACCCCCCGCAGGTGACTAAAACAATAAACCCCTCCAGGTATTCCTCCTTTTGTAGGCACGGGCCATTTGAGGCAGACTTACACAGAAAATCCCCCCACCCATAGATCCCCATTACTCCGCTTTCTCATTCAGAGGAATCACGTAAAAATGATTGCTCAATCATTGTACGCTCACAGCAGCTGCTTTCTTTCAAGGGCACGGCTCTGCTTGTTTGGTATCAGTGCTGCTTGCACTTGGAAAGCGTTGCTGAGCCTTTGGCTAGGATGATCTAGTTGGGGATAGTCCTGCTTGGAGCAGGGGGTTGGACTCGATGTGACCTCCTGAGCTCCCTTCCACCCTCATTTTCGGTGATTTTGTGATTCTAAGATGAATTGAATGACAGCTTTGCTTCTACATGCATCGACATGGGGTTTAATGCAGGTTAATTACTTTAAGTTCACACGCTCAGCGGATGCAGAAAGATTTTTCTTTGTGCCCCCATCTAGAACAGATAAATTGGCCTTGGGTCCTTCAGCGAGACAAGGCTTGCCAGGGCTGGGCTTGGCTGGGTATGGAATAGGGGGGAATAGCATTTGCTGCCAGAAGCCTGGCTTCAGCAAACACAGCCTGACTTGGAACAAGCTTGAGATCTCATAGACCTAAGCCAAGGCTTTGCTCTGGCCCTAAAAGTCAGCACTGCTGGAACAAGTAGGCCATCGGTGCCAGCTGTCAGATACCCACAGGTGTTTGCCATGGTCCCTGCAACCGCGCCGCGGCTCTTCGGGGATGCAGGACACCTGCAGCGCTTGCCTGCCAGGCCGCGGCTCTGGAGATCCCCTTTGTGAGTGCCCTTGTTCTCAAGAGCCCCTTTGCCAGCCCGTCATCCCCGAGCATCCTCGCTCTCTCTCAGGCACGTGCCTTGCCAGCAGTGCTAGCACGGCAGCCAGCCGCATTCAGCACCGGGGCCCTGCTGGCTATGAACGCCGGCGGCACGCTTCGGGGCAGCTTGCCCCATCCTCCTCCTCTCCTGTTGAGTGCTGTGACCAGACACGCTCTTCTCCGACAGACCAGAAGCACTGTTCCTGAAAAGCCGCTGCTTTAGGTCAGCGCAGCGTTTCCAAGAAAACAATCGACTCCTGAGTGCCGATTCTCTCAGCATTGCTTGCAAATGGGCAGCTCTGCTGAAGCCGGGGATTGCCGTTGCAAAGCGGGACAGACAGCGCTGAGCTCGTTTCTGCCAGGCCCCCCATGAGCTCTCTGTGCCCAGGAAGTCAGCGGAGCAAAACATCTGCCCTAACAGCATCCGGCCGCCGCAAGGCTGGGAGTCACGAGAAGGAGATGCCGTTCTGGTTCTGCTTGAAGAACGACAGGATGAGAAGAGGCCAGGAGCCTGGCACCGACGAGGGTTTGCTCAGCTTGTTGGCGATGGAGGTGCGCCTTGCATTTTGGAAACAGCCAAGCTGTCCTGCTCGCTTCGTACAAATGGCACCGTATGGAGACACGAGGGATGCTGTGACCTTCTCATTCCCACCATGAGCCCTCTGCTGCCTTCAGCATCCAGCCCCCGGCTGGACTCCACTCAGCAACCCTCTGCTTACTGGTTTGGACTGGGGATTACCTCCTCCCACACAGCTGTCTGAAACCAGGGCGACCAAGCTGCTGGGAAGGGCCCTTTTCCTTTTTAATCTCTCTCCAGCCTGTCCTCGGATGCTTCCCAATGGGCTATTTCAACAGCTCCCACCGCTGCAATGCTCGCGGGGAACGGGGAAGTGTTTGCTGTCTGGGGATCGTGCAGCCAGCCAGGGTGAAATCTCACATTTGCTCTTTCTCTGCTTGCAGAAGTGTCATTAAGCCTCACCTAGGGCTCGGGCTGCTTCGGACCCTGAGGGGTTTCCTGGCTTATCAGGGTTTTCTCCACACCCGGGGCCAGCCCTGCAGCCCTTCTGGCCCTTCCCCTGCCACCTCCTGTCTCCCAGCTCTGTCGAGGCATTGCAGGCTCATCCTCCTCTCCCTTCTCCAGACCTGTATGTCCACCCCACTATCAGCGCAGTAGAGGACAAAGCTACAGCCCTTCCGATCCAGCCCCACGGGCTGCTCTTCCCCTTGCTCCAAGCTCCTGCCTGCCAGCCGGATCCCAGTGCCCACCCAGCAGACTTCAATCCTGACAGGCAATACTCATTATCTGGGCTTCTCCTTGAGCAACGGCTGCTACGCACGCTGAACTCTGCGGTGGGAAAAAACACCCAGGCGACCAGGCAATTATGATCGAGTTGGGAAGCAAACAGCTGCAAAGAACAAGGAGGTCATGGCTGGGAGCGTAGGGAGGAGGGCAAGCGAGTGACTAGCATGACTTGATGTGCCTCTAGAGAGCACTGCTGCTTTCTCTTCCCTCCCAGAGACAGGAGAAGAAAAGCCTCTGCTAAGATCAGGGAGTGCAAGCGTTCGCTATGCTGCTGCGGTATAGAGAGATCCTTTAAAAAAGAAAATCTTTTCTGGGCTTTGCTGTGCAGCAGAGTCTTGTAGGGAGGCCACAGGGACCTCCAGAGTCAGCTCGTGCTCAGGCCTCACTTTGCATCTAACTGCCCCTTGTAAATCACTCTGCTTCGGGGAAGTGTCCCTCCTCGAGGCAAATGTTGCCCCCCAGAAGCAGCCGCACTTCAGAATGGAGCAAGCTGCCCAAAAATCAAGACCAGGCAGGAAGAGAAGGAGAAGATACAGTCTCTGGCTGAAACGACCGGGGGGGTTAAAGTGGAACCACTCCACTCAGCCCAGCAAAGCTCCACGTGCCTTCGTCTGCTGGCCCGCACACGGCCGACCGCAGGACCGAGGGATCAGTTTGGAGCCTGGGGCTCGCTCGCCTGCTTTTGCAAGGAGCCAAAACTCCCCTGAGCTTTGTAATGAGCATTTGTGCCGGACATCAGAAAAATGAGACAGGCCACCAACTCAACACTCCCGGCTGTGTCACCGGCACCAAAATCTCAGCCCGTTTTCCACCACCCTGCCTCGAGCGTGCAATGCATGTGGTGATGTGGGAAGACAGGGGGGTGAACTCGATCAAAAATATAGCAGGTGCCCAGCAAGTACCGTACGTTTTAAAATGGCCCAAGCTGATCGTGGTATTTAGATTGGAAGGAACAGGACCTGTTTGTACTGCTCCAAGCACCCTGCGGTTGTAGTCCCGGGCCGGGGCTCCTTGGAGCAATTGCATGAAAAAGAACGGAAAACTAGACTTAAATGTAATTATTTTGCAACCGGCTCTGGTGGCAGCGAGCGGCGCAGGGCAGTGCCGAGGAGGAATGGTGCACGATGATCAGCTCCGTGTGTTGTCTCTGTGAAGTGTAACGCTCCATCACCGCGAAGGACTGCAGTCGCAGTCACACCTACATTATCGGGGGCACACAAGGGCCCAGGGAGGGGTACTCCACAGCACCCAGGATTTAGCTGTCAGCCTCTCCTCCTCTATCCTTCCCTTTCCCCCCTCTCCGCAGCCCATCCATCCATCCCATAATAAGGCAAGCCCATTATCCAGTCTGTTATTGGAAAAGAAAATCATTACTGTAGAGGATCAAAAAAAAATAAAATAAAATAGATTATTACTGGTCCAATTTGCCATTGCCGGAATAATTAGCTACTCCTACACAATCGTGAGTCAAGCTGCAGTGTATCGGGGCTATTGGACTGCGGAGGCACGAGCCGATGTCTGATGGTAATTGGAGGCCGATCCATTTGGAGGCCGGGGTACGGGGAGGATTGAGCATACGAGGGCGGGGAGTAAAGAGCTAGCATCCGGGGGCTTCTCCCAGCAGTGGCAGGGATGCTTTCAAGGCAGGTATTTTTTCACCAGCAGGATGATCGTTTTAAAGGAATGCAATAAAAAAAAGGAATTGTCTCCTTAGCAGCGGGAGTGGAGGGCAGGGGAGCGGACGTGACTCCCAACCGAGCGGGAAAGGGCAGGGAAAGGAGTACAGAAGGCAACAGGAGAAAAGCCCTGTTGATTTGGGGTTGAAAAGCGCATCAGCAGCTGCACCTCTCTGAGGAAGGTGCTATGGAGTGGGAAGAACATGGACCCAGGCAGGTCAGAGGCAACTGGGCTGCCACAAGGAGCCACGAGGCTCAGCGTGAGGGTCCGTCTGCTCCAGTCCGAGACATGAGCAGAGGGCTCTCGCGCGCAGATGCCAGGGGAGCTGGGCTTCCAGTAGCTGCCTGCTGGCTGTGCAATGGGCAGGGGACACCCGGTCCAAGCGCCAGGCACTGGGCAAAGGACTGTCTGCTCCTGCAGGCCTGTCCTGGGCAGGGGAAGAAGAAGAAGAAGCATCAAATGCCCTGGAGACATTCTCCAACGTCTCCTCCTGGCAGGGCAAACCCCAGGAAGCACATCCTGGCCAAAGACCAAGGCAGCTTTGTGCTCATTAGCAGGTGTAGCACAAGGGGATGGGTTTGGTTTGCAGGTGCCGGCAGACTCAAGGAGCCCCTTTGCTCCCAGAAGAGATGAAGGCTGCTGGGATCCCTAGGGTAACAGTCCCCTGTACGTCACTGCCACAAAGGATGCCTTCCCCTCTGGATCTCACTGCTCCTCCAGGGCCGACTCAGGATACCGCTGGAGGGAGCTCAGCGTCATCACCTTGCCCACGAGCCCCTCTGGCATTGCTCGCAGCCAAGCTCATTCGATGCATTTTGATGGGAGAGCAGAGCACAGGATTGCTTATAGCACATTACGTGCTCAGTGCTGTTCCCGGTGGACCCGTCAAAGTCAGAGGTCACTGATTTAGCAGCTGGGGGAATGCGTTCTCTGCATTGTTTTAATCTGAAAGGGGGCCCCAGAGACCACCTGCTGGATGCCTCCATGACACCAGCCCATTAACACTGCGATTCTTTGGATGGCTTTAATTTTAATGGAAATTGGATAGCCAAATCCTCTAGGCAACTTTGAAAATCTTAGCCTAGATCAATACATGTTCTCCCTCTGACGCACCCACGCTGCAAGATATAGATTAGGGTTTGCTCAAGTCAGTCTTTAAATTTCTCTTGCCTCTCTTTTTTCCAATCCACCGAATTGATTTATTTGCCCACCGTGGTTCAAAATACTGAATGCAAGCAAGACACTGAGATTCCACCAGCACAATTAAAGAGTCTTCTCCTCTAAGAGGATAGAGGGCTGTCATGGTTGGTCTTAATTACTGAGCTGGGGAGGGGGTGGCTTGTTTCCTGTGCTGCTGCTTCAGTCCCCCATCGTCTCCCCCTGCCCTGCTGTGGAGGCTGGTGATCTATGGCAGCAATCCTTATGATTAAGGGCCTGCCAGCACTTCTCTTATCAACCTCTCTTTGCCTGGATTCATAACTCATCTGCAAAAACACCCAGAGCACAATGTGCTGTATCAATCTGTTCCATCATATTTGAATTCAAAAGTGACAAAGGATCAGACGGGTTTTTTTTTCTTTTCCTGGATGCAGTTTGTTCTGAAAACCTGGCCGATATTCAACTGTTGTAAATCGACAGTGACTTCAAAGAACCTAAGCTCGTTTGCAAAATCCAGCCGTTGTGTTTCTTTAGCTCCAGCCATGTTCAGGCCTTTGGTCCATCAGGCAGACTATTGATTATTGGAAGATCTGAAGCTCACGGGGAGCATAAGGCAAGATCCTCAACTTGCAATACAGAGGTTGCATCAAATGTGGGGAGGGGGTGGGGGGATATCAAATGGATTTCTTAAAAGTGAAGCATAGCTAGATTGTAGCCATATTGGTCTAGAGGCAAAAGGAATTAAAGAATTTTTTTTTTTGCAAAAAACAAGTTGGTCTAATAAAAGATATCACCTCTACCATGAGTTCTGATTCCTTAGAAGTGAAGCATCTTTTATTTCATTAGCAAAGCAATTCCCATGCGTAGAGATTGACGGAGGAAAATATTAGTGCTAGCACCCAGCCAGGAGCGGCAAAGCCTGGGAATGGAAGAGTCGGTGCTGAATTGCAAATCTCTTTGTTTTGGTAGGCTTCAAACTTGTGAAACTTTACTACAGCCTCTTAGAGATACTGCTGGCCACTCCTTGGACCTCTCAGACTCCCTCCACACCAACCACCCTGACCAGGTATTCCTCTTCCTCCAGTTTTAAGAGCAGATTTGGTTAATTTGCACCAAGAGGCATGACTCCAACACCAAAGGCAAGTGGAACGAGAGGCCCTGAATCCAGATGGTATAGGAGCAGGAGGCAGCATAATAGAGCGGGGAGGTGCAAAAAAATGCTCTATGAATGTAACAGCCTGGCAGTTCAGGGAGATTCGCCCAGACCCTGCAGCATCATTCGTTTTCATCTTCCCCCTTCATGATAAAAACTATTAGGAGTCATTTAACCTAAACTGGATTTCCACTCCAAGGCAATCACAGTGAATCTCATAGAAAGGACAAGAAAGGGCAAAAACCGTGACGTGTACACATGCCCATAGAAGCTTCTTCATCTAGCCAGCAAGGCAGAAAATGTAGCTGCCTCATCTGCTTAGAACAAGTCACCCCTGGGACTTATTACCAGGGGTTGTTCCCCCCCTGAATAAACCAACAGGGATATGATGTGAATGAAACATGCCACACAAGCTGCTCCATCCCTTGACAGAGTGATGCTGCCTCCCCTGCTGCATCTGGAGCCCTGATGGAGGTGTTCAATGTACTTTTAACCAGAAAAAAAAGGGATTGGCTCTGGCTGCAGCCTGGGATGGGACCTGTGTGGTGGTGGGAACTGTGTTCTGGTAACTGGGATCACACCTGAAAGGTGTGTGGCGGGGTATGGCATAAAGCGTCGGGGTGTTGTGCTATTTTAGACTCCTAAAAGGCCTCATAGCACAGCAAGGAGGAAACCCCTCCTTGTCTTGAAAAAAAAACAAAAAAACCCAGAACTTTTAAGTATCCCTTAATGCCAGTGAAGTGAGCCCTCAAGATAAGACTCCTGCTTTTCCCCCACAATCACACAGCAGTCATCCTAACCCAATGAACCAAAGGAGAAAGAACAAAATAGCTTATAATTGATGTAAACACTGGAGGAGAGGAGCTGAAAGCAGCTAAGCACCTCCAGCTCCTATTAAAGTCGATGGCGATGGAAGATGCTCAAAGTTGCTCTCTGAATTGGGCCCATCAGTGTCATGACGGCTGCTGAGCGGAGATGGTTCCTTGAAAGGAATTAACGTGCAGTCATGCACCTAATAGGGCTGGCGGAGTCCATCAAAACCGGGGTATTAATGGAGCTCCTTGCAGGGACGACAAACCCCTTCTGCACTTCCCTCCCTTGTGTTGACCTGTGGTGGGTGATGCAGACAATTAGGCCACTTTGCAAATGGATACATTAGCTGTCAGGAATGATTCACTCTGGCTCTGTGTTGTAAATGGAAGCGCCAAGGGGCCAGCCACTTCCCGACCGCAGGAGATGCCGACTCTTCGGTGCTACGTGCTCTCCGTGCCGAAAGCTGGAAGATACACCCCTGTTGCAAACCAGCCCACGGGACATTTCCAGGGGAAGCTTGTCCCCTTTCCCACCCATCCCTGCTTGTGTTTTCCAAACCAACTTCTAAACCCCTGGGCCTGGGCTGTTTCTGCACTTGAGAAGCACCACACTTGCGTGCACAAATTCTCAGAGACTTGCACTCACCAATGGCTACATCTGCGTGTGCATATGTACTACAGAGGCCTCGGCTTCTGGTGCCCACACACCACCTGGCAGAAGCCAGCACGCACCTGTCCTCCCCTTTGGGCACACGCCGTATGAACAAGCCCGTGCTACTTGCACGGCACCGACCTTGCCCCAGCTTGGGTAACAGTGAGAGTGCTCTGAGCACCTTGCACAGGCTTAAATATTGGAAATGACCTTGGAAGTTGGCCCTCCAGCTAGACTTAGTATTGTACCTTCTCCAAACTTTTTTGTTTCTAAGGCAAACCCCAGCTACTTGCTCTCCTAAGACGCAGGACACTGCCAATCTGCAAGATGCACTGACTCGTATCATACGTTTCCTGTCTTGTCCTTGGCGGCCAACAATGTGCAGAGCTGATTCTTCAAGCCCTTCCTGCTATTCATTTTACCTGCACAACTTACAAGCTAATAGATCCCTTTTTTCTATCAGCCAGCCACTGGCATAAAGCACAGGACAGAGAACCCATTAAAACAAGGCAGCAGGAAGGCAATATTTTCATGCCCCTCTTGTGACACAGGCCGTGTAATAGAGAAGAACGCTTTCCGAGTGGAGAGGTTAATCGCAGCTGTAAACCAGAGGAAACTTGATGGGGGGAAGAAAAGCACTGGAGCAACTTGAAGTGGATTCACTGGATTTTTAAATTATTCACCAGTCTTGAAGGCAATCAAGACTTCTTTCCTGGTGGTATTGTTCCACCCCTCACCATGTCTTAGAAAGGGGGAAAAGGACTGGACTGAACGTTTATGCATCAGTTTATTCCACCGTGGGGCTTCCTTAAGCCCTAAACTTATGAGACAAGGAGTCAGTGCCTCCTGCAGCAATTAGCAATGTCCTGAGGCCGCCTACCTGGACCAAGAAGACACCGGATTTGCAACAATGCTGTCAAAACACAAGTGCTGCTTTCTGCCTTTATTAATCGCAGTGGCTCTTACAAACACTCAAGATCAGCAGAGGCCAAATTATATCAGTGTCTAATCCTGGCCTGTCCTCAGCACTTGACTAACACCAAGTTCCTGGCAAAGTAGATGCTGGGGTCAGGGATTTTTTAAGGGCCTGGGCTGTATTTGCATGAGATCAACCATCTCCATTTCTCACCCTTCAGTGAGGTCTGTCCTTCTTTGTAAAGAGACGCAGTCATCCAAACTGAGGATGCAAACAGTGCCATGTGACTATTGACACAGAGCATAATTCAGGGCCCATCCATTGGCTGGTTTGTAATTTGTGATGGGTTGCTACACCTCTGCCAAAATGAACTGACTTGGGAAGGCAGCGATGGGTTCAGGGGGGAAACAAAAGGCCCAGCCTCTGCTCACCCAGCTTTGGGGCTGTCTCTTGTGGCTACAGGAGCTAATTGCCCCTTTGCAGCGTTCACAGATCCAGCAGAAGCTGCAGCCGTGGTGTACAAGGATGTCTCTTGTAATATGTGGTAGCTTTGTAATAAAGACACTCTTATTGCTTTGTCTTCCAGGCTGCACTGCGCACCTCTGCGGGTCCTCATCTTTATGACTCAGAGTCTGAGCCCTTGTGACAGCTTCATTGCTTTTCCTTAGGCCCTTTCAAATGCAACCCGGGTTACTTTCTGTAAAGGGAAAGGAAGAGCAAAGATCCAGATCGCCGGCCAGTGTAAACTGGAGTCACTCTGCTGCAGTGGTACTCCATTTACACTAGCTGAGAGCCTCTACTTGGCCAACCAAGACTTGATGGTCGTTGGCAACTTCAGTGTAACAGCCACAGACCTTCTGTATCCTACAGTTCATCTTGAAACAAGCCCCCGGGCAACCTTACTGAAATGGCAATTATTGTGCAGGCCCACAAATCGCTGCTGCATGGCAAAACGTGACCAGGAAAACGAGCTCGTAGGCTGTTTCCTTTGGCCATGTGCACGTGTGCATGAATGTGTGCGTGTGCACGTGTGCATGAATGTGTGTATGGGGAGGGAGGGGTGCATGCACAAATATATGTCTATATGTGCGTGTGCATGAATGTGTGTGTGGGTGTGTGCATGCACAAACATATGTGTGTGTGGGGGTTTTAAATGGCTGTTCCCTAAATGCTCCACAGCAGGCCCAGCTCCTGGCTTTTGCTCTAGGGTTAGGACTTTGATTTACTGAGCAAGGCTGAGAAGCAGGCTGCAGAAGCGAAGCCTCCCCATTCCCAGCCAGCTGAATTTCACTGACTCCACAAATGATGGCCATAAATGTCCCACTCCAGAGAAGCCGGTGAGCTTGTGACCCCGTTGGCCCCTTACCTGAAAACATGCAGGAACCAGTATTTTCTGATGGCTTTTAAATGACCACGTTGGATACAATGAATCAGAAACCTCCAGCCTGGATGGAAAATGCCTTGTCATGCCCTAGAACAAGGTTATTTTTAACCAGAGAACAGATCCCTATGGGACGTTTGTACATTGGGTAACTTGGTCCACACCAGCAGTGAAAGCACTGCGACACCAGCACTGGCAGGGGAGCAAGTAGAAGAGAAAACGAAAGCTTGGAATTAAAGATTTTTTTTAATATGTTTTATTTTTTTGCAAAAAAATCTAGTTGGTCTAAGAAAAGTGATCACCTCGACCACAAGTCCTGATTGCTGTTGCCTCTGGACCCATACGGCTACAACCTGGATACCTTGTCCTGCCTCTGCCTGTGATGCTGGAGCAGCCAGTATGTGACGGTGGGGCAGGCGCTCAGCTCTCAGACCCACACGCACCAAGCTGTATTCCCTCACTGAGGAAAGTACGTCAAGACATCAATTGCTTGGATAACTGCACTGCAGCAGACAGAGAGGCGAACTCCGTGATACATCAGGTTGTTGGCCGGAAACCAAATGCAAACAAAAATGGCTTTTAAAAGGAAAAAAAAAACAATTATACACAAAACACCTTTCAGTTTTCCAGGTGTGTTTGCAAAATAGCCTTCCCTGTCCTTCGTTCTCCCCTCTGTGCCAACGTTTCTGCAAACCACGGGGGACTTTTGCTCAGAGTTTGGTACCGCGGCTTTGTGGCATTCTTTTTGGCACGCTTTGCAAACGCAACGAGTCAGAGAAAGGGGGAAATTATATTAATATGGCTCCAGAAAAAGCTTATGGGCATTCTGCTTATTAGATCTGACCTTTCAGCATGGCATGTTCCCTCTCTGCCTGCCATTTCGAAGGAGGGACACAAAATCTTTGATGGCTTGCTTCCTTAATGCCCCTTTCAGCAGTGGATTTCCAGGCAATGGGAATCGGGCAATTGTTCAAATCAGGCACAGATTTTGGAGTCTATTCTCAACGCCGCCACATTACCCAAAAGCTTGAGCTGCAAGCGGTCTGGGTGACGCGGGCACGGGAGCTGTATGTTAAGAGGTGGCAGGTCACATATTTAGGGTGTGCCCCTAAAGGATTGTGTATCAAGGGGAAGTGTGATCACTAGTATCCCGGGGCCAGCTTGTGAGCATGAAAAAGTGCTTCGGAGCACTGTCTCACCATCTCCCCCATCCCTACATCTCCCATCTTGTCAGGGAAATAAATGCGGCCAGTTTCCAGCTGAATGACGTGATTCACAATGGGCCTGGACTGTCTGTCCTAATGGGCAAAGCAGGACATGTGGATTTTGACAGCCCAGTAGACTGAGGGAGGCCAACATGCCAAGAGTGGCTTGAGCATATTTGTCTGTGTGATTTTCCAGGCAGGCTCAGAGCAGCTTTGCTATCCATCTGCAGAGGCAGCAAAATATCTGAACAGATCAAAAAACAGCCTGACTCGGGTGGAGGGTGCGGGGAGACGCACCAGGGAACCATCACAGTTAATCATCAGCTTTAATGGCCTCACATCTGCAGCTGCTTGCACTGAAAACCTCGAGGCAGAACGAAATACAGTGATTTCCTTCCCAGCCCTCATACAGCCAGCTGCCTCCCCCTCTTCTGTAGCTGCGTGATTCTGTTAACATGCTAATAATAATAGTTCACTGCTGCACACAGAATGATCTGGATAGACTGACATTGCATCTTTTGGTCTATGCAGCATTTCCACTGATAGCTTTGCCCTTAGGTCACCTCTGGTCCAAAACGAAGCAGTGTCCGCGCTCCGTTTGAACCAGGGCCTTCATACGTAGACATCTCCAGCCACAAGTGCGGGAAAGAGGAGGGCCAGACTGGCAGACACTGAATATATTGATATTCTTACAAAAGTACAGGAAACCAAAGGGAGAAATCATTCACGACAGTAATAACAGCACAGAAAATCCAGTGACGCTCATGAAGGACATTGAACACACACACACACACACAGAGAGAGAGAGAGAGATACATATATACACGCACATATATATATACATACATGTATGCATATATATATTTGTATATGTGTGGGGGGTTGGGGGGTGGGTAGGCAGGTGTGTGTACATACACACACACTGGATATATATAGATATATAGATATCTATATTATATAGATGTATCTATCTAACTATATTAGATATATCTATCTATACATATCTACCTATATGTCTATATATATCTATATATTTGTATATCTATACATATATCTATATAGGTCTATAGATATATAGATCTAGCTCTATCTATATCTATAGAGATATCTATCTATCTGTCTCAGATAGATAGATAGATAGATAGATATGAAACAAAGTAAAGCTATACCTGCATTGGCATGAGCAGATTCAACAGAAAGTAACTTTCAATTCACATGTGGACATTCAAGACATAGCACATGTCTCACAGCTCACAGTCTGGGGTGCTAGCAGGAACAGTGTGGATAGCACTGGATTTTCTGAGCTGTTATTACTATCACAGACAATTTCTCCCTCTGGTCTCTTGTACTTTTGTAAGATTTTGCTGGGGGACAGATTTGCCACTAAAAGGAAGAGAGGCTTGTGCTGCTTTTCCCTCAGCTACCCTTCTGTTTCCGAATGCAAATGGCATTGGCTGGTAAGGGACTGGCATCAGAGGTTACAGGTGCAAACAGCTGGTGCATTATATAGGGCCATGAACCCACACCCCTGCAAAGCCCATAGGTTTCCAGAAGAGACACTGCTGTGCTTCACCTCCTGCACTCCAGTGGCTATGGGCTGAAATGCTATGGCCTGCGTTACATAGAACAGACCACATGACTACACCAGTCTTTTCAGTCTTTAAAATCAAATAACCCATAAATCCACCACGCTGCCACCAGGGTCCATGTGCTTGAGTCAGTATTTTTAGGAAAGACAGAGATGGCTGCCTAGTTATCTTTGCCCTTTAATGCAGCCTTTCCCAAAGCTTCTGATCCCAAGGGATCATTGTCAACCCTTGAAAAAGTTCCTTGTAGACAAGCTATCACACTTAACGTTGAAAACTCCCAGGCAATAAGGTGGAAAAGTTCAGTGGGCCGTATCCAGCCTGAGGGCTGTGCATTTAACTACCCTGCTTTAGCACAAATGCAAGTAGGCGGCTAATTTGCTTGGCTTTGGGGAGGATAGGAGAAGAGGGGTTATTCCTTCCTGCCCAGCCAGCCAGACTTGGGTTTCTCCTCTGCCGCTGCAGGCCTCTGAATTCTCTGCCAAGCTCGTTTGTAGGCCAAAGGGAAATGGGTGCGAAACATCAGAATTGGAAGGTGACAGTGGAAGTTCAAATCTGATTGTGAGTCCAGATCCAAATTCTCCAGATAGCCCCATCTCCATGCTGGGCTGAACTTACCCAGCCCAAAGGATGGATTCAGAAAGCAGAGCTGGATGGGAGTTTGATGGCTTGGGCTCGTCTTTAATAGGTGGAGGAAAGAAGGGGCCCTGCTCACCTCCGGTGCAAGCAGCTGCAATCCATTGTGATGGTGCAGAATGGACTAAAAAAGAAGTAGCAAGTTGCTGTCACACCATCCCTTCTCTCTTTCCACCCATCCCTGGACTTGGGCAGAGGAAGAGGAGCTGCCTTGTCTATTCAGCACAAGCTGGTTTCTTTGTCCTTGGTGCATCTTAGTTACTCAAGCTCCGCTGGACCAGAATGAGCTACGCTCTCACAACAAGCAGCCATGGCAAGGCTGTCCAAGCAAATCATTGGTTTCTGGGTACAGAAAAATGAAGGCACAATTGTAGCATGTGCTCCCCGGCAAAATACCACTGTGGCCATCTTGGGACTCACTGACTGTGGTGAAATGAAGAAACAAGATTTGCAAAAGTAATTGCATTTGGCAAATGGTCCTGGAATAAATTATTCGCAGAATCCCATTCCATCATCTGCAGAGCCGGCGTGGGCATTTCACATGGTCGTGATACATCAGAAGAAACAATCCAAACACGTGTAAGTTATTCACAATGAGTAATTCAACCACCTAAATTCTACTGGAGCAGAGAGCGGGGCTATTGAAGGCAGGTAAGGGGCTTGGCAAAAAACAAAGCCCTTTGCTATGAGTTTTGCAATCTTTAGATATTACTGTTTACTCTACCAATGAATGACTATAGCAAAGATGCATATTGATTTGCCTGAAAGGGCATGAATTATATTTAAACAACATTTTGGCAAAACCGGGCAACGTTCCATACACTTTTTATGCGAGGAAAGAAAGAACATTTCATTTATCAGTTTATCTTGCACAAAACAAACAAAAAGTCTAGCTGTTAGAGATCCTTGTAATGCTAAAGGGACATTAAAGAAAAACCTGAGGTACAACCTGGGCTAATTTTCTGGACCATTTAATTTTTATGAATACTAATGACAGTGATTTTTTTTTCTTCGACCTTTAAGAGCAGAGAACGTGTTGTAATGACACTTGTAGACACTGCCGTGACTTACAACAGTTGCCCTTTGCAATGTTGTATGGCAGGGGTTTACCATCATGCTTCCGGTTGCAGGGCTGACTCCTCAAATTACTGCTAAATGAATACCGGCACTACAAGCAAGGAACGGACGTCGCTCAAGAGCTACCATTGAGATCGCTGCTGGGTTTGTTTGCTTGGTTGCGTTTTTTCCTTGCTCAGCTAGTATGAAGACGCTTCTTCTTCTCTGGTTTGCACGAGTACAACACGAGGGGCTTCACAAAGCTAAGCCTGCTCTTCCCCTTGCACAGAGGGAAGGGAGGGACAGAGAGGTGCAACGACTTCCCGAAGTCGCCGGGCAGCCCAGGCCAGGATGGAGCCTTCTGTTCTGTGCCGCGGTGCTTCACGCCGGCGTGTCAGGTACTGAGCACCGGGGAAAGGCATTATGCTCTCGTGCAAGGGACCGTTCAGTGCCAGCTGAAGAGGTCAGGGCCCAGCCAGCTCGTGGTTCCCCAATGCATGCAGCTCCTGGAGCTGCTGTACAGGAGGCTAGGGGTGTCTGTAGCTGGGGGGGATGCATCTGGGCGCTCTGCAGCCTGAAAAACAAGTTCTCTCTCTTCTCTGTGCTCTCCCCAGCACACGGCAGCCCCATTATCCTGGACGAGAAACCAGTATCAGGCCTTCATGTGCCATGTCCTGCAGCTTCACCTGCTAAGGCAGCAGCACTAACCACGGGAGCTTTGTCTTCCTGACTTACGGAGTTAATAAGTGCACGCAAGGTGTTGATACAGATCTCTGGGGTTTACAGAGAATTGCCAGGCTCTTTGCTAGCAGTACGTTGGTCCCTCTCCCTGTGTTATGCGCCGTGCCTGCTACCTCTTTGGGGCAGAGACTGGCTTGCTACTCCCTGTCCATACAGCACCAAGCACCACTTGTGCCTGGCAGTCCTGCAACAACAGGTTTCTTTTAAGCATCATGATTGTTAGCAATGCCCCACCTTGGATTTCTCTCCCTGGAGGTCAGGCTCTCGCTTCTTTTCTGTCTGGGGTGGATTAAGGAGTCCCCAGGATTTCGCCCTAGAGTCCCAAAGGGGTGGGTCTAAAGTGGCCTCAGCCTTAGAGCCACATAGGCAGACAAGTGAAAGTATTAAGTCCTGCTACCCTGCAGGTTTCTTCATCTGCTTCCTCCCCAGGGAACCCAAGGAAGGAAATTAAATGTATAAAAAGATTTGCTAACCTGGAGCTAGAAAGTTATTTATTGACATCAAGGTGTTGAGAAGGATTGGGGGATCTGGGAGCAATGGGGAAATAAGAGTCCTGAAAGCCGGCTGAAGAAAGCTTTTTTCTGAAGTGCTGTAGAAGGGACCCCTGGGATTTCAGCTTCTTTAATCAACCCTTATTACAGATTTAATTAGGCGTAATACATACAGATAGCTAGATAGCACACGTTTGGAAAATGACAGCAAAATAAAGTCAATGAACTAAGCCTGGCTTAGCTGACAACTCGGCTATGTAGTGGAACTGAACTTCCAGAGAGGATACTTAACGCATGATATGATATTGCTTTCCGCGGATAAAACAAAGAGTTGTATATAGTGACAGCAAGTGATAGATGGCAGCTTTACCACACCAAATACCAATAGATTTCTTTGTCCATGTAGCTTAAATTGAAAAAGAAAGCCCCTTGCAGCAGAGTAATGGCTGATTTACAGCTGTGCGGTGCCCAATCTATTACATTTCGGTTCATATTTCAGCAGAGTTTCTTTATCCCTGGAAATATTGAGGGCTTTTTCAATGAGGATGGATAGCCAGACTCCATTTCTTCCTGGGGAATTCCTATGTGGACCAGATGAGGCATAAAAGAAAGAAACCTGTGCTGAAATCCAGCCTTCCCCACAGCTAGCAGAGCTACCGGCAGAAGGGAGCTGCTGAATACAGACGGGACCCAGGGCTCTGTATCAGGGTATTTCAGTTGGCTTCCACCAGGGAATTGAACTCACAGACCCAGATGTGTTCACAGGAGCCTCCGGGCATGGACCCCAGCCACGAAACAGCTGAGGAAACCCTGCTGTGCTCCAGAGAGCACTAACAGGAAGCTCAGCTTTTATTTTGTTTCAGCATCCGCAGGAAACCCATGTTGATCTGCAGAAAGGACGATCACCTGGGCCAGGTAGACTGTCCGTGGGCAAGCCATGCTGCTCTGGGTCAGACCAGAACGGTCATCCAGCCTGGCATAAGGAAAGGTGGGCATATGCCATCCACCCATCGTCATCAGACCAACCCTGCAGGTTCATCAATGACCTGGAAGATGGCATCGAGTGCACCTTCAGCAAGTTTGCAGCTCTGGGCAGATACGCTGGAGGGTTGGGCGAGGATTCAGAGAGACCTCGACAAATTGGAGGATTGGACCAAAAGAAATCTCATGGGGTTCAACAAGGACAAGTGCAAAGTCCTGCACTGAGGAGGGGGCAATCCCATGCACAGGGACAGGCCAGGGGCTGACTGGCTGTGCAGCAGCTCTGCAGAAAAGGACCTGGGGGTGGCAGGGGACAATAAGATGGATATAAGCCAGCAGTGTGCCCTTGGCGCCAAGAAGGCTACCGGCATCCTGGGCTGCATCGGTAGGAGCGTTGCCAGGAGGTTGAGGGCAGCGATTCTTCCCCTCTATTCAGCACTGGCGAGGCCACATCTGGAGTCCTGTGTCCAGCTGTGGGCCCCCACTGCAGAAAGGATGTGGACACATTGGAGAGAGTCCAGTGGAGGGAAATGAAAATGGTTCAGGGGCTGGAGTACATGACTTGAGGGAGAGGCTGGGGGAACTGGGCTGATTTTGTCTGGAGAAGAGAAGACTGAGGGGGATTGAATAGCAGCCTTCACCTCCCTGCAAGGGGGCTGTGAAGAGGATGGAGCTGGGCTGGTCTCAGTGGGGGCAGATGACAGAAGGAGCAATGGGCTCAAGCTGCAGCAAGGGAAGTTGAGGTTGGATATTAGGAAAAATTTTCTCACGAGCATGGTGAAACACTGGAACAGGCTCCCCAGAGAGGTGGTGGCATCTCCATCCTTGGAGGTGTTTAATACAAAGCCTTGGCTGGGATGATGTGGCTGGGGCTGGGGCTGGGGCTGGGGCTGGGGCTGGGGCTGGTCCTGCTTGGAGCAGGGGGTTGGACTGGATGTGACCTCCTGAGCTCCCTTCAACCCTCATCGTCTGTGGTTCTGGGCATCTCAATCCACACGTGCTGCTTCCAGTGATGCGTAGCCAAGCTACACTCCCAGGTTTGAGGGAAGAGAGGACTGGAGAAAGAGGTCTATTTATGAAGCGACAGGTTAAATAGCAGCCTGGCAGGAAGGGCTATGTAGCAAGTGGCCTCAGAACCTGACTCAGAGGACGCTTTAACTCAGACACAGAGACCTCTGCCCATCTATGACACAGCTGCATTCATTTGAAGGCCAGAAGGTGCATTTTGATGCTCTAGTCTGCCAGTCAAATCTGCCCCCGCCTCAGGCCAATGAACTGGTGCCTTGTCATCTCTTGGCCTTGCCATCCATGGGTCTCGAGCAAAAATAAGCTTCAAATGGCACTCATGCAAAGGTTAGCACCCAGTCCCACGTGCAATGCACCTAGCTGATCAACTTCAGCTCACCGTTGACATGAATTCACAGGCAAAGAGGTCACTGAACTTGAAACAGCTGCAGGTTTATGAGCACTAGCTTTATCTTTTTTTTCCCTCGTGATGCCATTTCCCAGGGGTATTACAAGAAGAGATATTCTGGGTCCAGAAATCCAGCCTCCGTCTCATCATAAAATCCTTTCCATCAAAAAGCAGCAAATGGAGGGGGTGTGGGGGCATTACACAGATTATGCCAACTTTCCACAGACAGTTTCTGAGAAGGCCTGATCTAGCAAAAGAAAATAAAGACACACAGAGGACAGCCAACGTTGCCCAAAGAACAGACCCAACAGAAGTGGAAACAGCTTTATTTCCCCCACCAAAAAAAAGGCTTCTGAAATAATTACTCCCAGAGCTCATCATCTGGGTAGCACAAAGGATTTTACCAGCAGTGCTTCCATTAAAGAGCGCTGTAACACATGGAAATGAGGAAGCTAGACCATTTCGCTTTCACAGCCTCAAGCTACCCTCAACGGTGGATTCATTGCTCTCGAGAGTAATCAAAGGACACGCATGTTGGGTAGTTCTTCACTCTCGCTCTTCGATAGATCCAATTAAGAGGGAATATATGTGATTTCTTTAAAGACTACAGTCTCTGGCTGGCCGTGAGCTGCTGGACAAATGGACAGCCAGTTGGTTTTCTCTGTCACTAGCTCACTCTTTGCTGGTTCACCGCCTTCCTGAGCTCAGCTCCAGCATCTCCACCCCATTGCAAACCCCTGTTTCTCGTGGATGTGAAGTCTGATGGATATGTTGGGATATCTCCAAGCAGACTGCTCTGATCAGCTTGAGGAATCCTCCGTACCCCAGGCAAGAGCCCTGGCACTGTTCATGCCCCTGCCAAGGGCCTGACATGGACACAGACCCAAGGTGCCAGGGGGCCGCTCAGTGCAAAGCTAGGCAGACACCTTCCTTCTTTATCAGGGCTGAAAGGAAAACTGGAGCAGCACGAAGCAGCCAGGTAACTGCATCCAGGTGTGATCATAGGGGCCTTGTGCACCATGTACTGACGGGGATGTCAGGAGGCAGGAAGGCAATGCAGGTACCCCCCACGATACCAGAAAGACATCGACCCAGCATGCAGGAAGGGCACTGGTGTTTCCCAAGAGAGGACCTGAAGCCCAGGAATTCACGTCCCAAAATTGCAGAAAGCAGCCAGATAAAGCCCCTCCATGCCCCCTGCTCTGCATATTCGCCGCGGCCGCTCTGCGGATGTCAGACCTGGCATCTCAGCTCTGGGCAGCACCTTCCTTCCCAAGCCCTCCAGGAAGGGTCCCGTTTGGAGAAATCGGGTTTGCAAAGAGCTCCACGTGCCAGCTGCTTTGCAGAGAAGCTGCATGTGAACGCTCCTGTTAGGCATATGGCAGCAGCACTGAGGACACCTAATAGCGATGCCCTGCACATGCATGACTGCCAAAAAGCCTGTGCTGTGAGCTGGAGCGAGGCCTGATCCTCCCTGCCTCACCCACAGCACCAACACTGGCAGCTGCACTGGCACATGTGAAGTACAAGCATTTGGCTCCGGTAGCATCCTCCCCTCCCATCTCACACAAGCCTGATAATAGGGCTGAAGGGGCACGGCCGCAGCTTCACGCCCAGCCAGTGCTTATGCCTTCTGGCCTGTCCATACCATGGTGCTCTTAGCTAGATTTAATTAAACCAGTGCCAGCTCCCATGAGGGCATGCTGGTTTCTGTTCAAAAGTCAATTATTTTGGTTCGCTTGCATTGATTCCCCCTCAAACCCAGCCCAACTGCAAATCAGATTAGTTTGCATGGAAGGAAAGAGGCTACCTCCTTGAGTCTGCAACTGGATAAATCAGTGCCGCTCCCTTGTCAGCCCAAGTCCACGGTGCCTCTGCCGCTCCCCCCGGCCTTCCTGCATTTGTGCGTGGACGCATTTTAGCTCCTGCAGCCGTCATCCCCAGCAGAGATGCAACACTTCTGCTCCAGGACACAGTCCGTGTGCAACACTGGCGTGCACCCTGAAGTGAGAAATCATAGGCGGACATGCACAACCCTTTGTCGCCCAGCCAGCGGGCTGAGCTCAGCCTCCAAGGCTTGACCCCGAGTCTATGAAGAGCAATCACCTCCCAGCCCATCGCGGGTGAAGCTCCACCCTAGCAGGATGGGCATGAGCTGCCAGGCTTCATACCCTAATGATGATGGGAGACAGAGCTGACGTTCCCCCTGCACACACCTGCCACCACAGCTGAGGAGACCTGGGGAAGAGGAGATGTGACACCCAGATGGGGCCACCCCGACCTGTACAGAGATGTTGTTCAAATCCCCGGGACTTCTGGTGCATTTTCCCTCCGCTCCGACTTCCCACCCATTCACAGAGCACAGCACTGGCTTCTCTACTATTGATTAAACCTGGCCTGTGCTTTCAGCCCACACAGCCCTGCCCATCTCTCCCCCCTCCTTTCCCTTCCTTCTCATGCTATGTCAAATTTAATTAAAATTCCTAAATCATCTAATTCTTTTGCTGAGTGCATTATCCTCAGCCTGCCCTTCTGCCTGCTTCTTTTCAAGCTCATTTCATTAAAAGCCTTCCTACCAATTAATGGATCCACATTTTGGATGCGTTACCACGCCACGCTGCTGTTTGTGCAGGCCCAGCCATGCGTGCATCCAGCCGACACAAGGCATATGCCCCAGGCAGGCCAGACTCTCAAGGTATAAATAGGGTCTCTGGCATGAGAGGCGCTTTCTGTCTGCTCTCTGGCCTGTATTTCTCTGAGCATGGTGGCTTGATTGTAATGAGAACGGGAAGACTGAGGCCTCGGTGTGCAATGCTGCAGGCATGTCCGCGGCTCTCTTGAAAGCATGCGTGTTGTGCTAACGACCCTGGTGCCCTAGCACCGTGCTGGGACGGGGGGTCTGCTGGTGGGGACAGGTCTTTAAGTGGGTGTAAACTGGCTCCACCAGTGACCTCCGGGGAAGCAGAAGCTGCTTCCCCCCAAAGGCATGAGGCGGTCATCTCTGCCTGGCAAATCTGGCTGCTTGCGGACAGGGGCACAGGAAGGTGGACCAGCCAGGTGAGCCTGCATTAGACGTGACAGCTGCCTGAAGAGCCAGCGCTGGAGAGCAGAGCAAGCCTGTGCTGATCCGAGCCAAACCAAGGGTGCATTTGAGCTGAGTTCACTTGAAGAGGTGATTTTGCATAGACCTAGGTGTGGCGGAGGTCAGGATCAGGACCCTGTCTCTGGCAGCTCTCTTCCACCCCCTTGGCTGCAGCTTCTGGCATTTCTTTCCCGACAGAAAGAAACCAAACCTTGCTTTTCCCACCCCGCCGGGGAGATGCAATGGGAAGGTGTTGCCTCCTGCAGACGCCCAGGCGTACTGCAGGGAGCTGGGCTGATCGTCTGGGCAAACGCAGAGGCTCTGGCAGCAAGAGGCATCTCTGTGCAAACGTGCAAAGCCTTTCTCTAGGGTGACCGTGCAAGAGCCAGCGCTGTACAGAGAAGCACCAGAAGCCTGGCCTCATCCCAGGCAGTCGGCAGGCAGCAAGCTTCATGACAACCAGGCGCTGGCAGAGCGCGGCGATGGAGAGCAGCTCCTGAACGCAGGATGTGCGCACTATTGAGCCCAGCCCCATCGGGTGATGGCCAGCAGAGTCGGGCACAGGCGTCTAGCTGTCAAATAAAACACTCCCTGCTTTCGTGCAGCCTCGAAGGCAAAACACGCTGGGCACTTTCATTACAGAGAAACAAAAATTAAAAAGATAAATAAAGTGGGGGAAGGAGGGGGGATTTTCATGGCAAGGGAAAGGGTTTGCATTCTGGGAGCAGGAATTTTCCATTTATAGGCACAGACTATCAAGCCAAGCTTTCCCACAGCTACCAATGCTCTCGGTCAGAGGTGAGGTGCACTGTTTGCTTCGCTGGACCGTGCATTTTCTCCCTGAATTGCAGCTGATCTCAGCCCTGGGGCCTGCAGGTCCATCTATCTGGCACAACTCAGCCCCACAGAGAGGGCTCAGCTAATGCTGAACCCGTTAGCATCTGAACCACAAGCAGCTTGACTGCTGGACTGATTAGTGGAGCATGGGGCTAACAGCATATTCCCATGGAGCCAGGAAGTCACCGTCCAGTGCTGAGCCGTCACGGGCCCCACGCGTCCTCCAGAACGGAGCAAACGCTCGCGGAAAAATAGCAGGAAAACCGCGCGCTGCGAGACGGAGACGTGACGCCGCACCTGAGCCGAATACTGTGCAGGGTGGGAGCTTGGCAGATGGGCTCAGACAGCTTCAGCCAGGAGAAGCGGAGGGGGAAAGAACTGAAAACGTTGCTGTCAGTTGGGTTAAATGCCAAAATGCTTCCATTAGACTTTTTAAACCGGAAACGTTGGATTATCCCCAGAAAGGCCATTTTTTAAATAAAAAATTGACTATTTTTTTCATAGTTTCTAGGGTCGGAAGGGACCTGAGCAAAACATCTAGTCCGACCTTTCAAAGAAAAGGGTTTGATTTAAGAAAAGGAAACGGTGAAGTAACCCCAGAGCACAAGAAACCAACTCCCCTCCAGGCAAGAACTTGGGCTGCCCCAAAATGAGTTTTTTCCTTTTGTCCCTTTTGCAAATTCTCCCACTTCATCCCAAAGGGAAATTTTTTTCCTGGTGTTTCAGCTCAAAACCCCATTATTGACTCTGATGGACTGAGCAGAGGTGTTGAGCACACGGCCTGTCTTGGACAGAGGTGCTCCAGGTTAGGAGGGCAGCGATGGGTGCAGACTTGGGACTGCACGTGCAGGGGGCTGCGGCGGGCGGGCAGGGACCAACCTCATCCTGCAGAAGCAAAGCAAGCCCTGGATGTGCTGCGGCACTGCATCCGAAATCAGACACATCAAACCTCCCTGAGCCACAAGAAAGCCCCACAACACTTGCACCGGCCTTTTGCTGTGCTCTGAAGGCCACTGGGGAAGGCATATGGGGATACAGGGCTGGGGGCAGAGCCAGGCAGCAAAATCCAAGTGTAAATATCCACCCTACGTACAACCCCACACGCCGCTGCCTGCAGACGACTCTGCTGCTCCAGAAACACCAGCCGACAGCTTTGCTGGCAAGAGCCGCTGGCTCAGCAGCTGGAAGAGCTTGGGGAGCGAGCGCGTTTCCTGCGGCCACTGCGTCATGTTCAGCGCGTTGTGACAGCTCCTCGGGATCCGACCGGAGCCACCCGTGACCGGATGAGCCTGGACTACACAGACCACCAGCACCTCCCTGCTGGTGGGCCACGGCCCCGCTGCGTTGCTCGCCTGACAGCAGCCCTAGCTGGGCGTCGGGCCAGAAGGCAACGGCAAAGCCTGGAAGCCGAGGGATTGAACGAGAAAGGCAGAAACCTGGATGCTGCCTGCTGCTCCCTCCGGGCCAGCCTGATCCTTAAAGAGAAGCAAAGCCCCTGATGATGGTGGGGAGCAGCACAGCTTACCGCAACGTCACTCTTCCACCTTCAGCGGTTGTCCCCGTGGGGACATGGGAGACCCCCCCTACACCTCCCCAGGCCGGCTACCTGCCCCTACGCAGACCCCAGCCCAGTCTGCACTTGTTTGAAGCAGAGCATGGTTAACTACCAGCACTGACCCAGTGCCTTCAGTAGCTTTGACCGCCTGTTGCTTTTTCCCCCCATCGCCCATTCCCATAGATTTAGAGATGTCCTCATTTATTCCTCAGCACTCAGAGGTTTGTTCTCTCCAGCACGCTCCAAGCCAGAATACAAGGCCATGCTCTTAAGTCTTTTCTCTTCCATCACCCCCTGTTTCATCGTCATTGAAATATGGCCACTGAATCAGCACACAGCATTGCAAAGCCCGTTGCGTTCCCTGCGGACAGAGAGTGAACTTGAACTCTCAGAAGAGCGCCTAGATACATTTTTGCTGCCAGTTGCTTTCCATTTATTGCTTTCTGTTTATTTTTTCAAGCTAAAATAAGCAGAGGGGAAAACAGACCTATAAACCAGCCCGTCAGGCAGTGGATTCCCATAAAGCCTCCCCGGGGAGTACGCTACGGCCGAGACAACAAGACATGCTGTGTGTCCAGCACCAACAGCACAAACCCGCTACCACTTCCCTACCCACTTACAGCTACCATTAGCAGTCTGGTGGACTAGGCAAAATAAGGAAAGGTGATACCCCCACACCGTCAACTTCTTATGCCCACCAGATCTAGCGTAGCAGAAAAGCTCCCAGCAGAGGTGGTGCATGCGACTTTTTCTGAAGGGGATCTTTATGAGCGCCGGTGATGTTCAGGGTCCATGGACGTGGTGCTGTGCCTTCAGGGTACGATTGCCTGACGTGGGCTCCGAGGATGGAGCACCGCTTCATTTTCATCTTTAGCACCAGATCCTCATTATTTTTGCATTTCATCCATATTTTCGAGCAGGTCAGCTGGACCGCTGTCATGGCTTTTTGTGCAAATCAGCACACCTAGGGAAAATGCATGCAGTTGCAGCAAGCATGCACACATTTAGACAGGGGTACGTCTGAAGATCTAGCCCCCAAATCTCTCTTTTAGCACTGGGCTTCGCTGTATGTCTCCCACCGGCCAAGATACCTTTCCAGATATGCTGCCTTTTGGGTTTGAGAGATGTTTCCTATTTATATAGGAGCATAATCTCATCCTGAACCTAAAGCAAATGTAACAGCCACCGCCACTCTTTCACCTGCCTATTTGTTCCTAAATATCCAACAGTCACAGGCACAAGAAACCAAAGCATCCTAGCAAATGCCTGCATGATGAATGAATGGCAAAGGTCCTCTGTTACCTCGCTCGCCCTTCATAGAAGGATTTTAAGCATGGGCCGAAGCACATCACACCAAACTCCTGCCTCTAGTTACGGCTGACGTTCAGTCAAAGGAGGGTGGGGAAAAAACCAGAGGTGTTCATAGGGGAGAAACAATTCTGATACTCAAGCAAAGGGTCAAAGAGGAAAAGCTTCTGCATCCAAGGCTGTAAAGGGGTCCATGTGCAATTTCCTCAGGAAAAGGGAAAATCTGGAAAGAGCCACCTGTGTTGCACGCATCCCGGCACCCATCTGCGACAGGGCAAGCCCCCGTGCCTCACACACCACCACCCTCCCCGCAAGGCTTTGGGACCTGCAGCTGCAGGGGCTCCAGGGGATTTTCTGGCTGTTACACATCAGGCGCGGTGTTCACAGCGAGGGCTGGAACAGCTGCGAGAGCCACGGTCAGTTTATTTAAGCTTAGCAATGCGTGCACGGCAGGCTGGCGTCTCCCAGCAACTGCGTCATCGTGCAAGCAGCACCGCGCAGCGCCCAGGCGGGGCCTGAGCAGGGTTTGCACAGTCATAGATAGCGAGGGTTGGGAGGGACCTCAGGAGGTCACACCTAGTGCAACCCCCTGCTCCAAGCAGGACCAGCCCCAACTACATCATCCCAGCCAGGGCTTGGTCTACCTGGGTCTTAAACACCTCCAAGGATGGAGACTGCACCACCTCTCCGGGTAACCTGTTCCAGTGCTTCACTACCCTCCTAGTGAGAGAGTTTTTCCTAATATCTAACCTCAACTTTCCTTGCTGCAACTTGAGCCCATTGCTCCTTGTCCTGTCACCTGCCGCCACTGAGAGCAGTCCAGCTCCATCCCCTTTGCAGCCCCCCTGCAGGGAGTTGAAGGCTGCTATCAAATCCCTCTTCAGTCTTCTCTTCTTCAGACTAAATCAGCCCAGTTCCCTCAGCCTCTCCTCACCAGTCCTGCCCCCCAGCCCCACAACCATTTTCACTGCCCTCCACTGGGCTCTCTCCAATTTGCCCACATCCTTTCTGCACTGGGAGGCCCAAAACTGGACACAGGACTCCAGATATGGTCTCGCCAGTGCCAAGACGTGGTCTCACTAGCGCTGAATAGAGGGAAAAGCAGTCAGTGTGGTAGAGGCGATATCTTTTATTAGACCAACTAGACAGTTGCAAAAAAAAAAAAATCTTTATTTGCAAGCGTTTGGGCTCATGCACCCTTCCTCAGGCAAAGAAAAATTTTCCACCAGCAAAGTTCTCCTTTGCCCGAGGAAGGGCACGTGAGCCCAAAAGCTTGCAAATAAAGAAAAAATGTTTGCAACGGTCTAGTTGGTCTAATAAAAGATATCACCTCTACCACACTGACTGCTTTTATTTCTAGACCAACATGGCTACAACTTTTATCCCTGAACAGAGGGAAAGAATCTCTTCCTTTGATCTGCTGGCTACACTCCTACTAATGCAGCCCAGGTTGCTGTTTGCTTCTTGGCACTCTTTGCAACAAGGGCACGCAGTGCTGTGTTCACCCCAGTGCTGGGTCCATTCTCTAGACGCATTCCTAGGTGGGATAAATGGATGGCCTGTCTACTGTTATGCTGCAACTTGGATCCACGCAGCTGGGCAGGAGAAGAGATTGGGCTCTGAGCCCTGCTGCCAGGATCTGAGCAGCTGTGTGCGAGAAGTTTGGGGGTTTGTGTAGTTTGGAAGTGGAGAGCGGAGGAAGGTAATATCCCTCACACATGCAGGGTGCAAATACTAAGGCAGGCCGAGCTGAGAGCTATCCTGGCAGCCGCCCAGGGGATTTACCTCCCAGAAGAAAGTCAGCACCCAGTTTGTGCCTCCCTTGCTCAGCTGCCATCAGAGAGGTCGGTGCAGGGCTGCTTGTGTGGGCACCGGGGGTAAGTTGGATGCCCTCCCCCTGGCACACAATCAAGCCCATGGGGAAGTGCTCTCAGTTGCACATCAGCATTTTGTGCACTTTTGGGGAAGAGGATAGATGGTAATAGCAGAGCTCCAGGCACAGCGCTGTACTGTCAGGCTGTTTAGCTGGAGCTGCAGGGCAGTCCCAGGCTCTCTGCCGTCTTTGGCAGGACATCAGATCATACTGGACCTTCACTATAAGGTGACAGACTGGCAGCACGTATCACGTACCAGGCTGTTGCAACCTCCCTTGAGTTAATCTACGGCTTTTTCTGCATCGCGTCTCCTGCAGCCAGCCGGGGCGAGCAGACTATCAGCAACAGGAGAGGCTTTGCCCTATCCCAGGACCATCAGATCATGGTAGTTGAAGACCCCTGTTTTCTTCAGCAAGAGCCTATTTAAAGGATAAACCGTAATCTTTTTGCAGGTTATTTTGCTTATTTTGCATCTGCAGAGGCAGCAAGACAATCACACAGGAAACCTGGGTGCCCTTCTTTAGAGTGGGACCCTTCACCTTTCCTGAAAGGAGCCTCTTGCTGACTCTTCTGCCAAATTCATGGCAAAAGACAGCTATGTGCCGCTCGCCTCCTTGGTGTCAGACCGAAAGTGCGACCATGCCCCTCAGGCCACTTAAGGCTCATGATAGATAAAGGGAATGAAATTTCTTTGGACTGTGATCAGACACATGGTAGGTCCCCAACCTCATCATTAGCACCGAGCAAACAAATCCACCGTGGAGAAGCTCAAATTGCTGCTGTCTTGCTGACAACCTTCCTGCAGTTTTGCAGTCAAGCAGAAATGGCTTAACTGGGAGAGCATCAGAGATTTCTCAGGATCCTACGCTGCCCTGAGTAAAGAGTTTATCTGAAGGCTAGCTCAGGAGAGGAGCAGGGGATAAAGGACTGCCCCCCCCCCCGGAAAATTGGGGATTGGGGGAAGGTCTGAGATGGAAATGAAGAGAGGAATGGCAGGCCGTGCGTTCAAGGAGCACCGCGACGAGAAGGCCAGGGGAGAAGGGGCAGCTGATGGAGAGGCAGGTGGATCAAGGGTGCTAGGTTTAAGGATGGGAGCACCAGGAGCCAGGGGAGCAGACAGACGAGCCCCAAGTTGGCCCTGATTGTTGCCTGCATGGCTGGGTCGCGCCCAGGATGGAGAGCAACTGAGGCGTGCTTGCATTGTGAGGGGGAAGAGCCAGAGGAGAGGGAAGCTAAGGGAACAAGTGAGGGAGGGGGATGAACGTGGGCATGAGAGACCTTAGTTCAGGGTCGAGTGGGAGCGTCAGGAGAGCAGAAGCCTCTGCATCTGGGGCTGCAAATGGGACGTAAGCCACGGCTGGCCCAGCCTGCTTATATCGGCCGCCTGCAAAAGTGCAGACTCACCCGTGGGCCGCGGCTGGCAAAAAACAGGGCAGCCCTACCAGCCAGGCTGGGCCTTAGGAACAAGAAATGAGCCACAGGACTGCCACGCATTGGCTTTCCTTGCTGGCATCACTGGGGAAGGACACTCCAGCACTGCTTAGGACACCTGAGCTCAGCTCACTCCCTCAAGCACAAGGTATTTAGGGACAAAAGATGCACGGAGCTGCCTAAACACCTGCATATGCCTATGTGGTTTCTCAGTTCCCAAGTGGGGGGGGACAGCGCTTCCCGAATGCCTCGGGTGCTGTGAAGGGAAGTACATGGAGGATTGTGAGGAGCTCATGATGGGGTCCATGGATGCTGCATCAGCACCGAGAAGGGAGCAGGGAAATGATGGGGTCCATGGATGCTGCATCAGCACCGAGAAGGGAGCAGGGAAATGATGGGGTCCATGGATGCTGCATCAGCACCGAGAAGGGAGCAGGGAAATGATGGGGTCCATGGATGCTGGATGCTGGAGCAGCACCGAGAAGGGGGCACGGAGACGATGGTGGATAGAAGCTGCTTGAGCGCTGCTTCTCAGGGCACACCCCACAAGCAGCAGCCACAGCCCCTGGGTTTCTTTGAGCAGGGAGGGGGGACATTTCCATGGCCAAGCACTATTTAATTAAGGGCCCGGATGACCAGCAGATGGCAGGCCAAACTCGCTTATGGGTGGCTCCCTCCCTCCAGCATCTGACACGGTGAATAAATAACTGGGAACATGAATCCTAACCTATCACCTCCAAAGGAAGCCAAAGCATCTGTGCATTTGGAGGACGAGAAGAACAGAGACCCTTTGTGCTTCTCCACGAAGCAGCTCGGAAAGCCGTTTCTGCCATCAAGGCCGATGCATATCACATACATGCAGGCGCACTTGACTCCTGCACCGGGGGAACGACAGGGCTGGGCTTGTAGACAACCATTTTGCTGTGCTATCCTGTCCAATAAAACCGTGAGCGTGCAGAGAAACAGCGCAGACAGCATTTCTGATCATCCCCCATAGTGCTCCAGGCCCTGGGAGATAGCTTGAAATATTGTGCCGGCTATAATTAGAAGTTAGGCTTGCTTTCCAGGAGGGTTGTGTCTTCTTCCCTAAGAATATTCAGACTGGCTTGTGGTTACATATTTTCAACACGACGTACAGGGAGTTTGCCAGGCAACACCCACTAACTGCTCAAGGGAGTGATATGCTCATTCCCACTTCCATGGGAACTGGAGGGACTAGTTGCTACCTGATCGCATCAGCCTTTCTCAGCATAAAGCCACAGGCACGGAGAGGATGCAGAAATTTCAAGGCCAGCAGAGACCATTACAGTCGTCTCATCTGACCACCTGTGTAGCACCCACCAGTTCCTCTACCTTGCAATTATCCCATGGCTCCACGCTCTCCCTAAAAGCGACTCAATCCGCTGAATTGAAATCCTGAAATCCCAAGGACCTCATGAATTTCTTTGCTGAAGCTTTCGACAGAGCTCCAAGTCAAGCAAGCTCCAAGTGAGTCCATACAAGGAAACATTTGCAAAACACAACAAAAATAGCCTGCATCACTACACGTTAGCATCACATTGAGGAGTGTCCAGGCCCTGCAATAATAAATAAAGCCCTCCTGCTATACCACAGCATTTGTCCAAGGCACTACACAAATGCCGATTAATCCTCACAACACCCGAGGATGCCTCAACGGACCCCGTTCTTGCAAATGGAGGCAGCAAAAAAATGACATGACTGAGGTCTCACAGTGAGTCAGTAGCAGAGCTTGGATTATAACCCCAGTCTAACCCCTCTGCTCATTTCTCCAGTAATTTCAAGGTCCAGTAAAACATAGATTTTAGAGTCACTGGAGCCTTAGACCAATGTGTCTAATCCAAGGGTCTTCTTAACACAGAATTGCACTTATTTCCTTTACATAAAATATCTTCTGTCTTGGCTTCCTCCAAGAATCTGCCGCTCCTCAATCTTTTAAATCTAGCTTTAGTGGCCAGAAGTCTTGGGACAGTTTTGCTTATTGCTTAGACCTCCTCAGGGACAGCGTATGATGGAGGCTACTGCATCACTAGCATTACATAGGTGTGTATCCTGCCCTGCCCGGTCACTGTAGGGGATGGTCTTCCATAGGAGCCATGCCTTTGCACAAGACAGCCTCTCCCCATCCTGTATAGTTGAGCTGGAACTATTTGATGAAGGAGGAGTTTTTAGCTGACTGAGCAATCCTTTAAGTTTCCACAGTAGGGAATAAAAACAGAATAGGATCACCAGCAGATACAACCCCAGACTGCTTTTTAAAGAAGCTCCTTGGCTTCTGCAAATGTCACCATCACCCCTAAATACATACCATGGGCATTTCCAGCCTGATCCTGCAGAAAACTGGATCCTGCACATTTCTATGCTCCTTCTGATTTAAGAAGCTGCCTAAAATTCTGCAAGATCCAGGCCTGTTCACTAACCTGCAGGTTTGCTTTTCCGTCGATGTTATATTCAGGCGCGAAATGCAATCGCACGCATGCAAAGACACATAGACCGTAAACTTCCGTATTTCCCCATGGGTTGAAGGAGCCCAAGTGTGGATGCTCCATAAAAACGTGGCAAATATTCAAAGCAGCGGCTGGTAAAACTAAATAGCCCATGCTGGACCCTAGTTTTTTAATCTGTAACGACACGAGAGCGCTCCGCATTTGTGCTCTCGTGGAATTACCCTGCCAAGAGCGAGCGCCGTCTGGCAATCAACGTGCTGTCAAACAGATGTCGAGCTAGGTTCTGATCTCAGGAAAGCTGCAGTGAACCTGGTGGATCTCCAGAGCTTTTGCCCCAGCAGAATGGAGATCAGAAACCAACCAGTGAGTTTGCAGTACCTCTATCCTGTTTCACAGCACTACCCGAACTACAAAGTGAGAGGCTGATACCACGGCAGCTCATCGCATACCAGAAAAGTCATTTGATCAACACATCATGGGGTCTCAGCAATCGGAGGCTCTGCTAGAGAGGCAGAGGGTTATATCCCCCAAATTGAGGCCTTTCAGCTGGGAGAGTGCTGCTTCCAAACCTGGAGAGAGCCATTCCCAGGCCCAGTGGCAGGAACGCCCCAGCCAGTTGTGACACCGCGTCCAGTCGGAGCTGGCTATGCAGACAACACCGTGGGTGCATACACACGTACTGAGTCAACTTAAAATAAGGCATCTTAGCTAAGTTGACTTAACTAAGTCAATTTAAGTTAAGCCATATTGGAGCATACACACATACAGCTCCTTGACACAGTGGCAACTATCTTCTGAGCTAAGTTGATTTAACTAATGGGACTCAAAATAATACACCTCAGAGGCGTATTATTTTGAACCACCTTTAAGTCAATTCTGCCGGGTGTGTATACGCTCTGACAGTTAAGTCGACTTAGAAAAAGTTAAGTCAGCTTAACTGTCAGAAAGTTAATATATGGGTATACACCCAGTGGCAAATATATTGTCCTTTGCAGGCACTAAGAATCAAATGGGGAATCAGTGCAGAGCCCTAAACCAGGGTGATGCATTCAGCATGGCAGCAAATGCATTCTGCACCAGCAAGGACCTGCAAATCATCCGTCGGCCAGCCCCGAGATACGTGACAAAGACCCACAGGAGCATTCAGTTATTTAATTTCCACCTGAACACTTAACACTGCACTTCAAATCAGGCCTGGTTTATGTCAGAGCAGAAGCTCTCCATTGCAAGCCCTGAGCCCATAACCCTTTGGCCCAAAGACAGCATTGCAAAAGCATTACCAAATGAGCCATAGCAACAGCTGGAAAATGATTACCCCCTCCATCATTTTTATGAACTTGGTGCACTGCTGTGCTCCACTCCCAAAGAATGAGGATGGAGACGGGGTCCGGTTCTACAAGGCAGGGCGGGGGGCACGCGGGCCTTAAAGGGCCACTGTCACCATTTTATCTCTCTAACTGATTTACCTCCTGTGCTATCCTCTAGTGGAGAAAGAGGTTTCTGTCTTCGAAATATGTACTTTAATCTTTTAAAGCTTATCATGTTCCCTAATTAATTTCTTTCAATTGCTCCTATTTTTGGAAGATCGTGTTTCATGCTCCCTCTGCTGGCTTTGCGGTAACACTCAGCTAGCAAAACAGACTCCGATAAGGAGGAAAATCCTGGGGGAAATCACGTGATCCGGCCATGAGTTTCTACAGGGTAAGTCCAAGGTGCAAAATAAATAACGGTAACCAGTCAGATCACAGATGAAGGATTGCAGCTGAAGAATAATAGTCGCTTCTTTGTTTGCTGGATTCTGCATTTAAAAAGAAACTTTTTTTTGGTACTAAGGCGACTTTTTTTTAATTTCAGAAGGAAAAGCAGCACGCCCAGAATCCAAGTCCATGATAAAGGGATTTCTGTTTATTTTCGATGATGGCTGTGAGCTGTCGTCGGACGAGCAGTCTCGGTTTGCCCTCTGATGTCTCAGTAGTCAAGTGGCGCGCTGATAATTGCAGCCGCCACAAACTGTGGACAGTAAGCTTTGAATGGCTCATTCAGTCATTGCCTCCAAAACAGATGCAATCACAGACACTGACGTTTCAGTGAATGTCAACGTTTATTGCAGAAAAATTCAAAAGGCAGGAAAAAAACTCCTTTGGTCTCCTATATCCTTACCGCTGCCGTTTCTCCAGGCCACCGTGTTCTGGAACGGTGGACCGCTTTCTGCCATCTCGAGCCAGTGGGGCCAGACAAGCCTAACCAAGAGTTTAAACTAATTTGAAAAGTTTCTTGACGTGCATCAGGAAACAAGAAGGTGAAGTGGAAATCACGACGTGCCACATGCGGTCACAAAAATAATGGTCCATTTTTGTCCCCTGGTTTGTGCTCCCATCTGTTGATTGGGCCCAGCTGGCTGAGGAGGTGCAGCGCTGGTCTGGCACTCCAGAGCCCTTGATGCCACTCCTGGGCCTGCCGCTGCCCCTTGGCCAGGTCACCTGGCCACCTATAACAAAGGGAATAACAGAGCTGAAACCCTTTGCAGCGCCCCTTGCAGCTGTTGGTGAAAAGCAGCAGATCAGCGTCAGACATTAGGATTAACAGCTCTCTCTCTCTCCTCAGGAAGGATCTGGGAGCGCTGCACTCTTTCTTGGCATAAGGACCACATCACGCCGCAACCCTCCGTAATACTTTCTAACCTCTCGAGTTAATCCTTCTGTAGTTTCAATTAGATCAGTTCGTCTTTGCCTCCTGATCTAAACCATTGTGCAATGATCATTGGCATCCTATGAGCATCCTCTCCCCTCCCTCCCCTGGGGATGGCTGTATCTCTCTAGCGAGCAAAACAATCTCCATGTGGGATCATTCATTACATTTAGGGTGAAATAATCATCCTCCCCTGAAGTCATTGGGAAAGCTCACCTTGATTTCAGCGGGGCCAGGACCTGCCCGGTATTGTGCAAAGCTTCCAGGGGGCTGGTGCTTACTATCATAGGATGGGAAGGCTGGAAGGGACCGCCCCAAGCATCCAGTCCAGCTCCCTGACTCCAAGCAGGGTCAGCTGTGACTATACTATCCCAGCAAAGTGCCTGTCCAAACTACGCCTGAAAACTTCCAAGGATGGAGATACCACAACTTCTCCAGGCAGCCCGTTCCAATGCTTGACCACCCTCCGAGTCAGAAAGCTCCTCCTCATCTCCCACCTAAATCTCCTCTGCTAGCTCCTTGTCCTGTCTCCTGGGGCCACAAGGGAAAAACCCATCTCCATCTCTTCTATAATCACCCAAGGAGAAGATGCAAGACAAGCGTAAACAGGTCACCCAGAGAGGTGGTGGAGTCTCCGTCCTTGAAGGTGTTTAAGACCCAGGTAGACAAAGCCTTGGCTGGGATGATGGAGTTGGGGCTGGTCCTGCTTTGAGCAGGGGGTTGCACTAGATGTGCCCCCAAGGTCCCTTCCAGCTCTCCTTTTCTCTGACTGTATTATTACTATAACCCAGAGGCATTGATGCATGAAGGCAAACCTGGAGGCCAAGACCTCAGACTTCAACTGTAGGGAAGAATGAAAAAACTAGGGCAGACAGACATGGTAAAGCCATTTATTGTGCTAAGAGGCCGTTCCTGCCAGCAGCTGGTAATTTATGCATCTGTGCAGATCCTGTGCTATTTGTACTTCCATCAAGAGTCGTAGTCATTCTAGATGCCATAATAAATGCCTGTCAGTTTTAGGCAATTGTTTAAAAAAGTGGATGTTTTCACACTGCACATAAATTATCTAGCAAGAACAAGCAGCGCTGATCTAGCTCCTTGGGAAACTATGTAGAGCTCGAATTCCTCGCCGCGCGGCCGAATGCTTCGGTGAAACGGCCTTTTGGAAACCCTCCCCTCCGCGAGCCGCTTGCCCGAGTGACAGGCACCATGCAGCGCAGAAAGGAAGCCCTTTCCAGGGGTGTTCATTTAGTTGGGCACCCAGGTAAACTGGAAGGGTGGAGCGAGAACCAGTGTTTCAGCAATGCCTTCACGGGATAAAACAACATCTCTTTGCTGCCAGGCACAATCCAGGGGCAATCCTGCTCACACTTCCCCTTTGCCATTAGGTCCGAATGCTAATGGGGAAACCACCATTCGCTCTGGCTCACCTCTAATGCACTGTTGGCTGCCACCTCCTGCTTCATTCGTAGCTGCTGTAACTCCCCGATTTCAGGGGCAGCATGCACATAGGCTCCATTTCCGGGGCCTCCACGGAAACACAAGCCCCAGCTTTGCAAGCACTTCTGTTTGCGTGCAAAGACAGGTCTTCGTTTGGCCTCCGTGTTTTGCTGGGGGCTTTTGGAAATGAGGCCTTCCCTGTTTACTAGCTGCAAAAAAATAATCCGGTATAAAGATATCAAGTGTCCCTTTTACCGTCTTTAATTTTCCCTGAGCCTGATGAAGGGCACACAAGCCAAAAAGCTTGCAAAAAAAAGACTTTCTTTTTTTTTTTTTTTGCAATTTCTTAGCTGGTCTAATAAAAGGCATCGTCTCTGAACCAAGAGTGCTAGATTTTTGCATTCCTCTGCATGTATCGCATTTGGCCTGCCGTGCCAGGTTACCGAGTGGAGAGAAGGCACGTGAGAGCAGAAATTGAGCCAGGGAGGCACATGTCACTGGCGTCCTTCAGATTTATGCCAGGAGTTGCTGAGAGCAGCATGGCCCTGGCGTTAGGAGCATTCAATAAACCTCCGCATCTCTCTTATGGCACACACCTGCCAGGTAAGTCATATCACAATGGCTAGAAGAGCTCTCGAAGGCAAGGGAAAGCGCTGGGAGTTTCCATCTGTGCAAACACAATGCCTGGGGAACAAAGAGGGGCAGTGAGTGAAAGGATGGGCCCTTGTAAGCATTCTTGCTGCAAGCACTTCCAGCACAAGACATTGAGAGAGGGCTTTGAAGCATCCCTAATCACATAAGGGGCAGGGAAGAACCACAGCTCCCTTCTCACACACGGCATCAGGAAACCTGGTATTAAACACAGAATTATGAGGTCCCCTTTTGGCTGGGATTTTTAGTTCACCGGTCCATGCTCACAATAAAAATATTAACAAGCCTTGGGGCACAGGGCCGGTTGCTTACCGCAGCCTTAAATCACACATACAAGTGTCCCTTTGCTGACATGCGACATCCAGCCCCTCGTTGCATACTATTGTGACCTGCACCCGTCACGTACTCAGCACTATGGACTTCTCCGTTTCAGATGCTGGAAGCGTCTTATAGAGCCCATATTCAACACACCAGCGGAGCAATGGGCTGAAGTGGGGTCAAAGTCAGTGCAACCCTCTGACAACCCTCCGCTCTCAAACTGTGCTGTCCTAAATGCAGTAAGACCACATGCAGCAATTCCTTTGTGCTCACAAGACAAAGAACAAGCTTTGTCTTGTGAACACAAAGACATAAGTGTTTCTATGTGCTCATTAGGCCATAGGAAAGTAGGGTTGGAAGGGACCTCAGCAGGTCATCCAGCTCTCTGCTCCAGGCGGGATCGGCCCAGACTAAACCATCCCAGCCACGTACCTGTCCAGCCTGCCCTTGAAAAAGTTTCCAAGCATGGAAAATCCACTTCTCCAGGTAATCTCTTGCAATGCCTGGCCACCGTCATAAAAACTCCTCCTCATCTCCCACCTAGCTTTCCCCGGCTGCAACTTCAAGCTGTTGCTCCTCATTGTATCTCCTACAGCCAGAGAAAAGCTGTATCCCCTCCATAATCGCCCTTCAGGTATTTGCAAACTGTTATCCAGCCTTCTTTTCTCTAAATTAAATAAACCTCATTCTTACAGCCTCTCCTAATCCCCTAATCATCTTTGTCGCCTTGTGCTGGACTCATCCCAAACCATTTGCAACTTTCTTGAAGTGCAGGGCCCAAAACCGGACACAGTTCTCCAGCTGAAGCCTCCCCTGTGTTCCCTTGGGTCACCTTTTCGGTGACATTTTTACTCAATGCTGGGGTAGGAAAATTCCTCGTGAAACAAGATCCCAGATGAGGGTTTATTTTAAATTAATGGAAGGGATGCTACTGAGACATACAAGGTACCCTCTTAAGTATCATCCTAGCAATAATCAAGAGAAATCTTTCGACTGGTATTAATATGACAAAATAGGCAAGTCATTAACATAGAAGGGGACGAAATTAAGTGACTCAGCAGGATGTTATGAAAACTATTAAAATACTCTCAAAAAATCAATGGAATAAAAGAAAAATGTTCTCCTATACGGGCATTTTCCTGCTAAAAACTATTAATAAACATAGCACACTGCATCCACCTCTCAAGGTCAAACCAATCTTTTGACTAATGGAAGCACTTATGAGATTCTCCAGAAATGCATTTTACACCTAAATGTGCCCTTTAATAAGTGCTCTTTTACATCTGCTCAGATAACACTGGTAGTTGTACATTTGCCTTCTCCAGAGTTTATTACAGACTTTTGGGCATTTAGCCGAAGGCTAAAAAAGGAGCGGGGACGTTAAGGGAGTACGAACAGAGTTTCTGAAAGTATTTGTCCTTCTGGAAAAAAAAAAACCCTGGACTCAAGGAGGAGTGTTCTGCATCACTTGGTTGCTGAAATTTCAGTCTTGCTTTTCCTAGTATGGGAAGCACTTCGCTGACATAAAAAAAAATTGTAATTCCCAGGTAATACGAGTCATTTGCCTGAAACTGCAACACGCAAAGGAAAATGAAATGGCTGGGAGTGGCTCAAAGGGAACCCAAGCTCTGATGAGTACAGGCAAGCTTATTACTCGGATAACTTCATTGATGTTAATGGAGAAAGATATACAGTCGGTCCCCTGTCCTCATCAGATAGCCAGAAATACCACCTGCAGCCAAACCCTACACACGGGAGCCACTAATGGATCCTAGAAGACTAATAGATGGCCGTAGACCAAAGTGGATTATATCCCTAACCGTGGAGGAGATGGATTTTGAGCAACAATTAAAATAACCCTGGCCGTGTGAAAGTAACCCTGGGTTGGACTGCTGCAGGGAGAGGCCCTTGCGCCAGGGGCAGATCCAGGGGTGCCCTGGTGCACCTGCATTGCCCTTGGATGCCTGCTCCGCCCAAAATTCAGCCAAATTCAACCTGGCAGTCAGGCAGCACTGACTTCAAGCCTCATTATAATCTACCTTCACCCCACGGGTGTGGGCAACCCTCCTTCTTTCTAATGGTCTTGATGCAAACTGCCCTTCGCTCCGTGGCTGTGCTCTCTGCTAGTCGCTCCTGGTCACACGGCTCCTACTTCACAACCCGGCAGACGGGTTTTTAACTCCTTCCAGTGACATTGCATCTGCTTCTGCTTGCACCTGGACCTGGAGAGTTTTTAAACGGGGGGGGGGGGGTGATGATGTGCCTCCGCAGGGGCACCTCCAGCCAAGGGGCCGTCATGCAGCCAGCGGGGGGGGGAAGGCTCTGGGAAGGAGGGCGGCAGAGCTGGGCCCCGAGCCCCCGAAACCGGCTGCGCCGCCCCCACCCGCGATGCAGAGCCCGAGCGCCCGCAGAGCGCATGCTCGGCAGGGAAGGGGGCGGGGCTTCCCGGCCAGGGTTGCCCGGCAGCGCGGTAGCCACGGCAACGTTGGTACACAGCGCGGCGCGAGGGAGACGGGGATGCTGCAAGGGCGGGTAAGAGCGTCCCCCACCCCCGGGGCCAGGACCCGCTGCACCCCGCTGCTGCACCCCTGAAGGCTGCTGCACCCCAGGGCTGCTATTGCACCCCCATGGGACCCTGCTGCACCCCCCTGCTGCACCCCTGAAGGCTGCTGCACCCCCAGGGCTCCTATTGCACCCCCATGGGACCCTGCTGCACCCCCCTGCTGCACCCCTGAAGGCTGCTGCACCCCCAGGGCTCCTATTGCACCCCCATGGGACCCTGCTGCACCCCCCTGCTGCACCCCTGAAGGCTGCTGCACCCCCAGGGCTCCTATTGCACCCCCATGGGACCCTGCTGCACCCCCCGCTGCACCCCCCTGCTGCACCCCTGAAGGCTGCTGCACCCCCTGGGCTCCAATTGCACCCCCATGGGACCCTGCTGCACCCCCCTGCTGCGCCCCTGAAGGCTGCTGCACCCCCAGGGCTCCTATTGCACCCCCATGGGACCCTGCTGCACCCCCCGCTGCACCCCCCTGAAGGCTGCTGCACCCCCAGGGCTCCTATTGCACCCACATGGGACCCTGCTGCACCCCCCCAAGGCTCCTGCTGCACCTCCCATATGACCCCCTGCTGCACCCCCCGGCCCCGGGCCTCTACTGCAGCTCTCCCCACAACCCGACTCTGCCCCCTTGCAGGGCTCTCCCAAGGCTGGGCCCAGAGGCCACCAAGATGGGCAGGGCACGCATCAGGAGCTAGGCGGGCAGGGCACTGCTTTGGCAGTGGTGTCTCCACCTGCCAGCCTTGTCTTCTGCTTCCCTGGAGCCCCCCTTGCAAGCTGTCCCGGCTGGGGCAGCCCAGCAGACTTGCATGGGGGCCGGTGGCTCAGCTTGCTGGTGAGAACGGCTTCCTGTGGAGCCAGGGGCAAGGCGCAAAGCAGGAAAAGGAAAAAGGCAGGGGGAGAAGAGTCCCAAAGTCACTTTTCCTCTTCCTTTTGGAAGCAAAGTGTGTTTTGATTAGCTCCGGGCAAGACTTCTCCCAAGATGGGTCTCTGGGACTTAGATCCAAGGTGCCGCATGCACCAGGTTCAAGAGAGCCGTAGTTTGCAGTGCACGCCCCACTGGGGTTTTTCTTGGGGTGAACAGCTGAAGTTATGTATAGCATCCTAGAAACCAAAGGGACTCCAAACTTCATAGGATGAGGGGGAGAAGGAGGAGAGACAGAGGAACTAGCTCCACTGGTGCCTGCATTTTAAAAGCTCAGACAGCACAGCTGAACACTGGCAATGTGGGCAGCTTTCCACCAAGCTGCAGGTCCTGGAATCATGTCATTGCCTGAGTCACAGCTTGCATTTAAAGTAAGTCCATAACCCTCATAAGTTGAAGGCTTAAAGAAAACGTGAACAGCAAAGGGCTGCAAAGCAGATGGCGAGTAGAAGGAATTCAAAACCTGGGAGCTACAGCTAAACAAGGGCACAAGAAGCCTGCCCGAGGAAAACTGCAGGGAAAGATGCCCGTGGGGGGAAAGGATGTCTTTCCAGGGAATGTCTCACCAGGGGAAGTTGAATCTTGGGGAGTGAGGAGTTAAATGGAGATTCCCCCAAGCTACTCCTGAAGCTGCTACGTTTTGCCCGGCACATCCCTCTCTCAGGGGTTGGCTCTCTTTAAAAGCAGTTGCATTTTAAGCCAGTCTCTGGAGCGTGGCGGGACCGGACTCGTGAATGCTAGGAACTGGCGGTTGTGTCTCAAGGTGAAGCTAGTGCCTTTAGAAACGACACGTGAGCCCTCTAAAACCGTACTCTCCAGTCCACCAAACTGGGTTCAGTCCCAGCGATTTTTCACCGGGTGCTATAGCACTGCACAAAAGAAATGTCCCTACCTGTTTCATCCAACAGCTGGGCTCATCCTTACAGGTTCCCTGTGCTAAGGAAGGGTCTTTGGCTACGTGCAGCCCCGAGGGCGCCATCAGATCATCTGAAAGCTCACTTCTAATTCTGTGCTCCTATATATTACTACTGATTAATGCCCCTCAAAACTTGGGTGCCGACGTGGGTTGGCCAACTCTATTTGAATCTATTCCGGGAGGTTTCATCACATGATGTAATGACACTAATGACTTCACATCAGGAAGGCAAACGCACATGACTATTACACTTTAAAAGCCCGCTGGACAACTGTATAAATCTGATTCAATGTTTAATATTTATTTTAATGAATGCCCTGTCATTTATCTCCCGGGTGACTCTCAGCGGTCTCCTGGAGATTTATCTCTAATTCCTGGAGACTCCAGGGCAATCCTGGAGAGTTGGCAACCCTATGCCTGCACAGAGGATGAGCTCATTGGAAAAACTAACCCTAGGTGGGGCCAGATTTAGTGAAGTTGCTGAGGCACAGAGCTCCCACAAAGCCAGCAGTGCTGCAAAGGCCGGGTTGTGGAAGTGTGTTTTCGCTGCAGTGGACCCAGGTGAGGGCACTTGCAGGTGGGTGCTTGGTTTAGTGAAGTGCAACTACACTTGTGCATGCTACAGAGCTGCTCTGTGGCCGAACTGGTGTAGCACCATCCACGCGGAGTCTGCAGGAACCCAAGCCGGGCAATGGGAATTCTGGTTGTCTATCATGGTCCTTATCCTGGCACTAAATGTTTCTGCCCTAAAACTGTTTTGTGGTGTCTGGGGGGGCGAACTGCACTGTCCTTCCTGAGTCCGCAAGTAGAAGCATTCCCAACTTGCCAGCCGAGCAGACCCCCCACAACCCACCCACGCACCCCTTGATCCTCCCTTCTGTCCATCCCATCCATTAGGGCAGGGGTGGGCAAAATGCGGCCTGGGGGGCAGATGTGGCCCACCAAGCCATTTTATCCAGTCCATGGGGCCCCTAAAAAAAATTAGAAAATTAATATTTATCTGCCCTGAGCTGCCTGTCATGCAGTCCTCGATGGCTTGCTGAAACTCCCTCTGCCCAAAATAATTGCCCACCCCTGCATTAGGGGCATGGATCCAGGTCAGGAGAAAATCTTGTAGAAATCACTTCAGCCAAAGAGCTTCCTGTTCCCCTCCAGTCTGAGGCCTCCAAGTGATGCTTTTTTACCTGCAGAATGGCAGCTTGCTGTTTGATTTTTACCAACAGGAAAACCAATGTTCTTTTATCCAGGACCACAGGCGTACACACTAGTGACCTTCTCTAAAGAAAGTGGCCACACATTCAACCTCACGGTGTGGCCATTACATAGGGAGAGAAGCATATACTTTAAACCTCAGTGGGCCTATTTCTGCCACCAAGTCAAAACCAGAAAATTAAAATGCAGAATTGCAGACTGTGCTTGTATACTAAGCTCTGTTGCCTTTCTTTATTTGGTCATAGTTTATTAGGAGTTCAAAGGGCCTACAGAGCAGGCTTAGGAAATGCACTGCTATCGTTGCTATTATTTGTGCCGTCCATCCTATTGCCTAAGTATTTTATCCTCCTGAATTTTCAAAGCGCTTCCTTGCTAACCTACATATATACATGCATGCACATACATACACATTATATATAGATATATAGAGAGATATACATACATAATATATCTATATCTAGCTATCTAGATAGCTAGATATAGATAGATATAGATATATCTAGATAGATAGATACACACACACATTGGTGGCAGCATTCCCCGAAGTCAAGGATGACATCCGTCAGGTTTGATGGCCCCTGAAGTGACTGAGGAGCCCGATTCTGGATGCATACGTTCTTCGGCAATGGGGGCATGTTGTTGCATGGAGGAGTGGGCTTCGCAGCCCTGGGCTGGTCTCCTTCTCCTTCCTCTGCTGCCGCCGTTCTGCCTTGGATTCAAGTCATTGGGCCTCGAAGTGGTGCACGCCTTGGTGGACCAGGTGGTGCCACGATAAACGGTCAGCAGCTTGCTCCTCCCAGCCACTGGTGTCAATGCCTCCGTGCTTGAGGGCGACCTTGAGCGTATCTTTGTACCGTTTCCTTTGGCCGCCCTTTGAGTGCTGGCCAACAGAGAGCTGGGAGAAGAAAATCTGGCGAGGGAGGTGGTTCTTGGACATCCAGACACAGCGGCCCATCCACTGGAGTTGATTTCTCAAGAGCAAGGCTGCAATGCTGGTGGATGCAGCTTCATGGAGGACGCTCACGCTGGTCCGGCAGTCCTCCCGTTGGATCCCCAGGTTTCGATGCAAGCACTGCTGGTAAAAGCCCTTGAGGGTCTTAATGTGGCATCAGCAGGTGGTCCAGGTTTCATTGCGGTAGAGGAGGGTGGTCAGCACACCCGCCTTGTAAATGAGGACCTTCCTCGACTTCCAAAGGCCTCTGTTTTCAAAGACCAATAGCACTACTTTTCTAAAAAGAATAATACAGTCTTTTGGGCCATTAACTTGAGGACTCTCAGGGTGAAAGTTGATTTTTTATTTGATCCTATGACACATTCCTCCAGCATACAGGTGGTTCTTAAATGAAGGCAAACGTTGAGCACCCCTATGTATTGCTGTGATTGGCCCAAGAAAATACCAAAACAAATTGGTCCACATGAAATCTAGGTAAAAGATGTTATATTTCCCATATTTCTGCTTGATGGCATCTCAGCAGCCTGGAGATGAAAGCCTTTGTTTCATTGCACATCTCTTAGACCCCACTACTCCTACCCCCGACCCATGATCATAGCATTTGAACTAACAGTTTATGCATCATCCTTGAACTTTCAGGGTAATTCATTCTCTAAAAAAATGAGTGCGCTTTAATTCAAAGGTATTAAAGCAAACTAGTTTTTTTCCAGTTTAAAAATAGTTAATAGTTAAAGTGGGTTTGAATAACCACGAACACTAATGCCATGCATTAAAACTGTTTGGATTAAACAGCTCTGTAAACAACTAGGTGCATGTAAAGCTTAATTAGCCTCATATCAGAACAAACCTAGGAAACAACATTCAGAATTAGACCTCAGTCTTTTGATTAAAAACAGACACAGGTACATTTTGTGAACTCCCTGCACACAACAGATATGCAAATATATATGCAAAATACATGTGGGCCTCTGCATGCATAATCGGTATGCACAGTTACCGGGACTGTCGCTACAACTGTACTAACTGACTATGCAAATGGTCTGTTGGAAACTGAAAGTGATTGTACATCCAGAAACAGGTTTTACATATGCAGTCAGTGGAACTGCAGCTATGTGCGTGTGAAACCTCATAACCTAGCCCGCAACGTTTAAAAAAACATATTCAGTGAGGCATAGAGGTTTAGCCACGTGACTTCCACGAAGGCAAAACGGTTCTGTGCAACCATGGCTGAGCCTGCACGCCACCACGACAATGTAGGGCAAAGAAACAAGCCTCGTTGAACCTTGTTACGTGCCACTGGTTGGGCAAGCGAAAGGCTTGAATTCTGCAGGACTTGCTTATTCCCCCAGCTCTACCTGCTTGTTTTTCAAGCATTGCACCAGTGAGTCAAAGAGGACTCAGAGTGGGTGGGTACTTTACCAAATTGCTTGGTAAGGCTTCAAAAGTTTCAGTTCCTGCACAGGGTTTTGTAAGAACAAACACCCTGAAGCAATGAGTTACAAGGCAGTTTGCTCGTCTTTGGGCACGAGCCATAAAGACTTCCAATAACAGCTGCGCAAACAGTTTATCGTAACGCACCCGGCTCCTCTGGCACCAGAAGCTAAATCTAGTGCTGGGAGCAAATGACATATGAACAGGAAAAAGACATGGGTCTGTACGTGTCTGAAATCCCAGTTGCAGCATCCACTGCGATCCTGAAATAATACCACTTCCTCTTTCTCATCGGTGGCATCCTGAGCGATTTCCTGCCAGGGTTTTGTAAGAGCAGCAGCAAATAAAAGCAACCGTCTCTGAGACAAAGCCATGCTCTGCATTTGCTTAGGCCCTTCTCTTTACCATCTGGTTCAAAACCACAAGGTAAACAATCAGACATTTTCAAAGCCGTTTCCCTTGAAGTCAGGGTAGTTTATCTCAGTAGTCCAGATCTCTCCCCGCAATTTCTTTTTCTTGTATGACTACAGTCACTATAAACAGAGCACAAGCTCTCTAGCCAAAAAACACAATGTCCCTGTGGCAGCATATATGTAACAGCACACATATAGCTGTTAGCCAAAATGTTCCTGCACCCACCGCAGCTAATTTTCCAGCTGAAATAATTCAGTAAGTCTAATGACTTCAAACAAGTCCTATTTACATCTTCATGGGCTGGGTTTTCTTGCATGCACACCAGCCTCTGGCTTCTTCACTATTCAGTCCATCCAGGAAGCGCACACAGCAACTGCAGATGCTTCCTCAGCCTGACGAAGGGCGTTTATACCCGGCAGCTGGCAAAGAAGAATTGTTCCAACTATTTGAGTTGGTTTAATCAAAGAGATCACATTTACCCAAAGGGCCTCGTCCGCCTATGTCCTTAGACCACCACGGCTACAACCTGCGCCCGTTCAAACAAGATGGGTGTTTCCTACCATGGGATTGCCTTTCACCTTTGGCTGTTGTGAAGTCCCCCACACCAAAGTCACTGCCAACTGCAAATGAATACAGTGTAATTTTCCACACCCCATATAACTCTCCTACTACCGCAGATATGCAAGCCCTTGCTTCTTCAGGGTTTATAGCCAAAGTGAGAAGGGATGCTAAATGGCTTCTGGGGTTCAAGAAACTGAAATCTGCCTAGCTTGTCTGCTTTTGACTCCCAGACTCTCCCAAACAGACTCCCTTAAACTCAGATTCTCTTTCATATTTAAATTGTCACCCATCTGCTGTGCATGGGGCTGCTCAGCGCACAGCTGAATTTAGCCCACTTAGCAGGACTGTGCTGAGCCTTTTCTTGGAAGAACGAGATCTGTCCACTCATGAGCCTGCCGCGGCATCTCCACCTGCCTTGCCACAGCTCGAGACAAGCAAAGCAATAATAGCAGGAAGAAAAATAGCCCCTACCCTACTACAGCCCTAATCCTTCTCCCATGCCCGTTTGCATGCATGTGGAATCAGGTGAAATTCCTCACTTGCACTTCAGTTTCTTGGCAGAGAGCAACCTAAAACGAGCCCCGCTGACCCCAGCGCGTCGCCTATGTGCTATTTAATAGCTCTGCTCTTTGAGTAGCGGCTTAGTTTCCTGCCTGTTTAATTCAAAGCAAACTGTACCGAGTCTCTTTATCGACCATATTTCTTATTGAATCAGCCTGCAGCTCTGCAAGCAGGAGGGGAAGCCGGGGGGGTGTTAGCCGAGGCAGCGCTGTGGGGCCCCGAGCCAGGCTTGCTCCTGACCAACATTGTTTCCTGTGGTAAGGAGAGTTTCTGGTTACCGCAGACTGGCATGTATCAGTGCAGAAATCCCGGGCCCGGAGAAAGAAATGGGCACTGAGCAGCATTGCCTTTGCTTAAGTGTCCCAGAGCTGTGTGAAACGCACCGGTTTACATTCGCACGGGTTGCTAAAAGCCTTTTGCACCACTGGCTCGCACGAGAGTTGATGCCGGCTCCTTCCTCCGTCTCACTACTTCCCTTTATATGCTGCGTTCCCAGCAGCATCCACATTTTGCCTGCTTGTGGATAAAATCCCTGCCTGGAGTTGCCTTCCCACCCTGACATCCTGTACAGGTCCAGCTGGGCTCTGGACCGAATTAGACTAAACGTGACACCAGTTGTGCTCTGGCTTGACCATGAAGCGTTTGCACAAGCAGTGCTTCACTTTGGGACGGGCTGGGTTCACAGCACCGTTCAAGAGCTGTCATTTTACTCCGAGGTTGGTGAAACAGCCCAGCTTTGAATGTCTTTGGTGGCGACAGCACATGAAATGTGAGGACCTGGGGTTTAGAGCAGAGAGTCTCTGCACCAGCCTCCCCACCTGCTCTGCTAATGCTATGGATATCCATCAGCAATGACAAGTGGTTAACGCAGACACAGCCGCATTTTAATCCCAGCTCCATCCCTCGTCATCTCAAGCAAGTCAATTAACCTTTCTAGGCCTCTGTGAAATGGGGATCGTGACACCTGCCTACCTCACAGTGGTGTTTAAGGATCAATTAGTTAATGTTTGCAGACTGGGTTGAATGAACACGGTGCTTTATGAGCGATAGATTTCTTCCCAGTTAACGTCCCTAAATTCATAGCAGACCACAGTCCTTTCACCTTACAAAGGCTTCCCTTCGCGGCATGAAAGCCATCATCCTTAGCCAAGGAAGGATCTCAGAAGGACGTGAGCCTCGGGTGTGCTGCAAAGCTCCTTGGGCCTCCCATATATCCAAGCTGAGCACAGCCCCAGGCCCTTGAGGCCAGGACTGGTCTGAAAACATGCTTTTGATAGCACATTACACTGCACTTAAAAACTGAGCTTCAAATAGTTGATGCTGGAAAACAATCGTCTGAGCATTTCTAAACAGCACCCCAAATAGGCTTTTAAGAGCCTCCAAGGAAAACCGGCATCAGGCGAGATGGCTTTCTATTAGCAAGGAGGAGGTTTCTAAGACATGCTTTGGATCAAAGCACTGGACATTTTACTCTGCAAGTGCCCACCACTAACTTAGAGCGGCCAACACCATGTCTGAATCTTCTCCCTGGGTTTGGAGGACAGCAATACAGCACTACACTAACACCGATTGTGCAAAGATGTGTGCAAAGGAGGACTGGAGCTTTATTACCATGATTTATATTGCAGTGGGCCCCACCAGGATGCACCTGACATGAGGGCTGCATTTCATTAAGTGCAGGGCAGTCACATGAAGAGAAGCAGTCCTTGTCACCAAGACCTTGGAGAAGACAGACATAGGATAAGTGGGGAGACGGAGGCACAGGGAGGTGATGGGAAGATACTAGGGGCAAGGAGCAAATCAGCAGCAGACCCAGCTCTCCCGAAGGTCAGTGCTGTGTTCAATGGGCCATGCTAGGTGTCCCATTGATAGCTCTACATGGTACCAGCTAAGAAACTGGTGCCCGAGTCCTGCACTCAGCCTAACCCACCCTGGGCCGGACGGGACTTTCAGTCCCTTCCTCACATGCATAAGGTATCCCAAAGCACTCCTGCCCGTACACACTCTTACAGCTGTTTTCTCTTTCTTTAGACAGCATCAGACGGAGCGAGGATGACCGCAAAGGGCGCAGATGCTCACAAAAAGAAAATTCCCCCTGCCCCCAGGAAGAATTTGCTCCCATTTGATGCAACCGGCATGTCCCCGCAGCAGCGCTCATGGTACCTGGCTTTCGTGGAGCCCACCGAGGAAATAGTGAAATCCATACTGGCCTCTCCTGTCACTGCAATGGAGAAAATGGCCCCAGAGTACATCAAGCGTAGCGGCGACGTAGAGCAAAAAAAGCAGGCCGGGGTCATCGGACTGCTCAAGGCCGCAGAGGCCAGGAACCGCCTCCGAAACCTGAGGCTCCGGTTTCAGGACTTGAGAGTAAGTTCACTTCAGGGCATTCACCATCCGAGCTGGCTGGACTGGGATGCCACAGCTCCCTTCTGCACCCTACACCAACTTGGCCCATTGCATAGGGGTGGAAGGGACCTCAGGAAGTCACATCTAGTCCAACCCCCCACTCTCTACTGTAGCGCTCTGACTGTGCCTATGTGCCCATTCCCCCCCCTCACCCCCCCCCCCCCCCCGTCATCCCTGCATTATCCCATTAGATTCAAGAAAAGGAATCCGTGCATTTAGGACCCATGGGTAAAACAAAGAAGTCCAAATCCTTTTGCTAAACGTTGGCTAGGAGCTGCACCGTTGTGTGCATGTGCACTGGTGCGTCTAACGTTAAAAGACAGCTACCCCAGTGGTGTGTGTGGCTGTCAAAGTGGTACGTGCAAATCACCCGTGATGGATCCGTAGCTGGCAATTTGCTTCTGCAATTACTACAGCTTAGTGCACGCAGAGGTGGTAATTGGCTGCACAAATCTTTTGGAACCCTCTTGCTAATTCTCATCAGAGGATTCGAATCCTGGAAGGAGGAAAGGGTGCGCGTTTCTCTACATTACCCAATTCGGGGTGAAAAACATCACGTCTCTAAGGACAGGTTCTCATAGTGCTGAAAATCATGAGGGCTTCAGGCTCCTGGATCCCTTAAACGCTTAGCAAACCCCATCCTAAAACCCTGTCATACCTGCCGGCACGTTTCTTCTCATGGCATTTACTACAGTAGCCCTTCCTGCTTACAGCTGCCGACGGGAGTTTCTCTGCTCATTCCCTGGGAGAAAAGCAACTCTGGAAAAGTTACTTATTTTAGACCCTACAGCTTCAAGGGAGATATTTTTCCCTAATCCCAAACTAAATGATATCATACTTGGCTAGGCCTGTAACCATGGCACTGGAGTTATTTATGACTCTGGGATTAATGCTATAGTTAGCAACCTTGGAACAGGGTTTCTTCTATGCTACTGTCCAACTGCTTCCCTCCCCCAGCCCAGGGCTACTCAGGAAAGCAGGACAGCATGTCTCCAGGGGGTCTTGAACTTGCAGTAAACAGCATCAGCCTCTGCTGGTTTCCAGTGCCTGTGTACAGAGGCACATCTTCTAGCACAACAAAGGCCTTGGCACTGAGTCTGATGGATCTAATGTTGTTGGGCAGCTTGTTTTTTGTTGAATTTTTTTTAAGTGAATGTTAGTGGCCATGAGTGGGCCTGGATTAATGGTTCAGCTTCCCCACACGCCGCTCCCCGGCCCTGACCTCAGGAGACCAGCTCCCGGGCAGAGAGTGGAGTTCAGTCTTTGTGTTTTGGACACACTGCTAAGGCTGCTTCAAGGGAGTCTCTTGGTAGTGATGGCTTGTCTGGGAACTAGACTGACAGTCCCCATACAGAGCCCTCAGTGGAGATGCCAAAGGGACCCCAGCCAAGCAGACAAGAGCAGAGGCTGATGAGAAAGCCGCTTGATGCTAAATCCAACGTTGGACGTGTGCTCATGATGCCACGGTGCTAAATGCAACATTGGATGTGTGCTCACAATGCCGCATGATGCTAAATCCAACAGTGGATGTGTGCTCATGATGCTAAAGCCAATGTTGGACATATGCTCACAATGCCGCATGATGCTAAATCCAACATGATGGGTGCTCATGATGTCAGTGATGCTAAATCCAACAGTGGATGTGTGCTCATGATGCTAAATCCAACATTGGACGTGTTTTCACGATGTCACATGAAGGTAATTCCAACAGTGGATGTGTGCTGACGATGCCGTGTGATGCTAAATCCAACGTTGGACGTGTGCTCACAATGTCACATGATGCTAAATCCAATGTTGGATGTGTGCTACAAGTGTTAGTGAAGTGTCAGGTCTCTCCCTTCTCCCTCAGTCATCTCTAAGGCTTGAAGCCACAGAGCAAGGCTGGGATGATCTAGTTGGGGCTGGTCTTGCTTTGAGCAGGGCATGGGATTAAATGTCCTCCTGAGGCCCCTTCCAACCTAACTTTGCAATGACATTTTCTGTGATGCTATGAAAAGCAGGAAAAGGCCAGCCAAAAAGACATTTAAAATAGAATGAGAACAGAGAGAACCCAAAGTGAAAACACAGAGGCAAGGACAAGCAATCGAGAGCAAGGAGGACAGAAACTAGACAGGACGAGGGTAACACCATGGGCCACCAGACCAGAGCACTGATTCAAGGTGCCCAAAGGCTGCCTGTCCATCTGAAGAGATGGTTTGAGCAGTCCGAGGGATCGAGTGGTTGGAGGACACGTTTGGGATAGCAGTGGGATTGTCTGGCCGTGGGAGGTGACTTTCCCTTCCCCGCATCACTTGCATGCTCTCACTCCAGGTAAAATGCCATCATGTCAGTTCAATTCCACAGCATGGGTCAACTCATTCAGGCCTAAAAGGCCTCAAACCCAACCTGCACAGCAGACAGGTCCTGCAACCCCATTTGGTTCCCTGACCCCAGGAATAACATCAGACTCTGCCTGATTAATTTAAAGAACAGCGGGACCAACGGACAGGGGAGGGATAGTGCAACTCCTGTTGGGAAAAGAGCAGGAAGGGGGTTGCACTGGGGACATGCTAGACCCACCTTGCTACAACCAACACAATTGCGTACATCCTCGTTTTGCCTTGCTTTGTTTTTTTGAACACAGGCACAGGAGATCAATCACCTGATATCCTGCCAGAAAACTGCCCGCGGGGCACTGAGGCTGGAGGCGTTTCTCCCGCCCCGCAAGAACATGCAGAAACTCGCCGATTGCTTGGACACGGTTCAGGTATGTCCAGGCGTGTGCCAGCACCTCCACTATTGTATCCCTCCATTTCTAATTGAAGGGGTGGAGACTTATCTGGCAAGTTCCTCTCCAAATACCTCTGGTGAGCCGTGGGCAACTGAATTGAAGACTGTAAGTAGGAAGAACCAGAGGGCTTGATGCAAGATTTAGCTAAGCATCAGGCCTAATGGGTTATATTGGTCCAGGGCAGGGAATCTGCTCCCAGTTTTGCCCCCGACTCACCTGGTGACCTTGGGCCCATCACTTAACCTGTCTTTGCTGCAGGTTGTTGTGTTACCTATGGCACGTCCGTGTGCTTCACCATCCACATCTTTCCCATGAAGCATGAGAATCACAGTATCATAGAAAATGGGGGTTGGTAGGGACCTCGAGAGGTCACATCTAGTGCAGCCCCCTGCTCCAAGCAGGATCAGCCCCAACTGCATCATCCCAGCCAAAGCTTTGTCTACCCAGGTCTTAAAAACCTCCAAGGATGGAGAATCTACCACCCCTCTGGCTAGCCTGTCCCAGTGCTTTACTACCCTCCTAGTGAAAAAGTTTTTCCTAATATCTAACCTCAACTTCCCTTGCTGCCACTTGAGCCCATTGCTCCTTCTGTCATCTGCCCCCACTGAGAGCAGTCCAGCTCCATCCTCTTTGCAGCCCCCCTGCAGGGAGTTGAAGGCTGCTATCAAATCCCCCCTCGGTCTTCTCTTCTCCAGACTAAATAAACCCAGTTCCCTCAGTCTCTTCTCACCAGGGATGTGCCCCAGACCCCCAAACCATTCCCACAGCCCTCTGCTGGACTCTCTCTCAAACTTGTCCACCTACTTTCTGTAGTGGGGGGCCCACAACTGGACACAGGACTCCAGACGTGGCCTCCCCAGTGCTGAATAGAGGGGAAGAATCACTTCCTTCGATCTGCTGGCAATGCTCCTCCCAGTGCAACCCAGGATGCCAGTAGCCTTCCTGGCGACAAGGGTACGTTGCCAGCTCATTCAGCTTATTTTCCACTTTAACCCCCAGGTCCTTTTCTGCAGAGCTGCTGCTTAGCCAGTTGGCAAGCCATAAAGCTGTGGTGTCCTATGGTCTTTTGACACTAAGGCTCCCCAGAAACTTCCCACAAGGCTCTCCCCCATCTCTCAGGCACTAGGTTTTTAACATGCAAAACCACTTACTCCCCTGAACCGTCAACACCCCCCTAGCAGTGACTGCAGCATAGCTGGTGTACAGTATATGGCTAGTGAGAAAAGGTTCTTTCGGTAGATGTGAGCTCTTTTATTAGACTGACTAAATAGTTGGGAAAATTGTTCTTTGCAAGCTTTTGGGCACAAACACCCTTCTCCAGGCATAGGAAGAGTCTGTTCAACAGTCCTATGGCTAGGGCGGCATTTGGGAGCCCCTTGGCAGAGAAAAGTACCATTAACATCACTGTTTCCAGAGTGAGGGTGCCCAGTATGGCTCAAATGAGCTAGCAGACTAATCCATGATAAAGCATCTTTTCCAATTCCCCACCTAATTATGGCAGCAGAAGCAAGGAGGCCCTGCATGAAGCCTCTTTGCTGCTAGCAGCCTGTTCCTTCCTCCTTATTCAAGACCATTTCCTTGACAGTGACAGCTAGCATACAAGGCTGTGAGGCTGGGCTCCTCTGACTTCCCTGCCTGGGCTCCCTCCCCCTCCGCCAGCATTTGTAAACACGTCTTTCTGCTTCACTCCTGACTGCCGGGAGCAGATTCCTGAGATGCAGATACAGGCGAAGCCTTGGAGCACCGGGGAAGGCAGATAGGCTCCCAGCTGTAACAAGATGCAACTGGATTACTGTGCAGACAGCATGCAAACACTGGGGAATGGCGCTACTAGCAAAGCAGCCCCTTGCCTTTTCAGGCACCGGTACCAATTTCTCCATCTCGGGCCATCTCAGTGGTCCCAAGGGGCTCTTCCCTCCTCCGATTCATTTGCAAGCAGTGCCCTGCAGTGTACAGTGCAAGCTCTGTAGGGTTCACACCTCAAGTGATGCACAAAAAGGGTCTCTAGAAATGCTCCTTCCAGACATGGGATGAGGCACGGTGGAGAAAGAGAGAGAGGAAGCGCTCATCTCCGCTGTGCTCTGCTTTGGTGCATAAGGCAATGTGTAGGGCTGCCACTGTGACATCTTCCCCCCATGCTACCAGCATTACCAAGCGAAGCAGAGTGATGTCCCATGGTTACATCTACATTCAGCTGCCATCAGTGTGGGCACCTCTATAGCTCCAGCTGTGCTGCCAGGGGTGACATGCACACTGGAAAGGCACCAGCTGCTGAACGGACCATGCCAGATGTGCAACTCCTCTCCGTGCCCCGCACCAGTCACCGGGGTGGTAGCAAGAGCCCCAGTGTGCTCAGCACAGGTGGAATAACAGCCAGCAGAAAGGAGGGCTCTGCTACTGGAGAGGGGCTTGGCGTACACGTTCAAAGCTTTGCTGGCAAACCTGGATTTCCGCCAGCCGAACTTTGCCGTGGAGTCTCAGCCTGCGGCCATTTTCATTTCTTCCCCGGCAACTAACCTCTCCCTTGCTTGCAAATGGGACAGGTGGGACCCCAACGGTTCTGCAGGAAGCACCGTGCTGTGGTGCCACCTGTTTTTGCTTGTTCTCTTTGTTTTTCAGAGAAGCAGGGTGGAGGAAATACTAGAAGATAAAACTGGGGAAATATTCATTCGCAGACCTTGAAACTTGGAAGGACCGCGTGAGGAGGTGGCTGAGCAGGGAACGGGCCCTGAAGGGGGGAGGCAGTCATCTCAGCTGCTGGTAACTGCTACCTAATAAACTATTTTGGTTTCTTCTCATGTGCATCCAAAACATGCAACGTGTGGCGTGCTTGGGAATGAGGGGGTTCAGCGCCGGAGGCCGGTTTCCAGGCTCTTTTCGCACAGGTGTCAATCCAAACCTATCCCGCTGAATTTGATCCGGCTGTGTGTGGGTGTCGCTGAGGTTAGACCCCGACACTGTGACTTCCCCTGCCCTGAGGTGCTCACATGAGCAGTTGCAACAGGAGACCCTTTAGTGTGAAGCCAAGTGCTGCTTGACGCACTGATTCGCCACTTTTCCTGCTCCTGGGTGAGAAACCTCAAAACCACATGCAGCCATTTCATGCAACAGCTGCTGGGCTTCATCGTCATATGTGTACAACATCGTACAACTTCGTGCCACACCGCTGCTGGCTCTCCCTGCTGGACTTGACCTTGCCCTCAGCCTCCCTGGCCAGTAGAAGGGACAAGACTCGTAGGTATGCTTAGATCTCTCCCCAGAACGCCCTGTAGAAATCAGTATTTCAAATAAAAGATGAGAGAGACAACAAAAGCATTGTGGCTTTATTCTTATTGCTCCTTTTGAGAAGGCTCCTGCGAGCTTAGGAGCATCTTGCTGCCTCCATCATACTTGCCACCCACAAGAGTTGGGGCATTTGAGGAAACAGTGGATTTAGCGACATGATCAGAGCAAGGGAAATAATGGGGAGAGATTGCCTTTTTTATTGAAATAGGGCTGAAAACAAAATGAAAGTGCATTGTGACAAAGCTGTGCTTCAACTGGCTTGTGCAACCAGCATTACTTTTCCCTCCCTGCTTGCACCAAAGATTTCCTTCCCTTGACATGCGTCATGAGTTCCCCTCCCTAACCCCAGGGAAGACATTCACTGCTGCAGAGAGATCCCCCATCACATCCCAGCTCCCAGTTGCTCCCTACAGCCCCACTGGGGCCACTTGGAGGCACTTGGACAGAGATGGACCAAAAACATGCTGCTGTCTGGGTGATGAGACTCCCTGCGTTGGTCTTCAGATATGCCACTGTCAGGGTGTGTTGGCCACCAAGGTGGCCCATCACAGCTGAATTTAGGCCAAATTGATCTTTATTGAGCAAAGTCCAATAAGCCACCTTTCCCAAAAAGGCATGGTTGCTTACTAGCCCCAAAATGAATGGGTCTACCATCCCCATCCTCATCTTCGTCACTGCCCATGGACCTGACTTCCAGCTCCTCTGCAGCTTTGTACGCAGCACTGGAAGTGTTCGCTATTCGGCTACCACTGGCAGTAAAAGCCATCACAGCCTGAAAAATAACACCGGGACGTGAGACGGCCTTTCTCCTATCTGTATTCCTGACATCCACTGTCCAGTGCTATTTCCAGCTGATTTGCGTTTTGCAAACAGCCTATCATTTTGGTAACTCCTCAGTCTGGATGGCAATTCTTCGGCAAGTGACACTGTAGTAGTAATTCCTGTGAGATCGTATGGCGGTGTTGGTTGTGTTACTGCTCAGCAATGACCATAAACTTCAGTTGTATCTGCTAGGGGGATGTTCCTGCAATGCCACATGCAGGATTTGAGGGCCACAGCCTCATGCTATGTTCTTAGCCTCCTTGTTCATATGCCAATGACCAGTCTTTCTTTCCAGGACTTTTACTACACCTATTTTTTTTGCGAGGCTCAGTCAGCATTGGAAGGGAAAAAAATTGTTTAGTGCTTGCAAAGCTCTGCTAGACATAATAGAGAGGCCTCTGGGGACAGATTTATCCTGCCTTTAGCTAGGCAACCACCCTGTTTAATCCCCTCCGCACTATCACTGCTTTGAGATCCACACTCCAGATCCTCCAGCTGTTCCTTTCTTTACAAGTCTGAGGGCCTGAGGATAAATCCTGGACCAGTAGTTAGTGTCATTCATCCTGGGAAAAGGGGTGAATTGCCCTCCTCTATTCAAAGGAGGCTAAAAATAGGGATGAAACTGGAGTGAAAAATGGGTGAACTCATCAAATATCCCAGCCAGTAGTATCACACCTTTGGGAGCAGATCCCAAACACAGAAACAGGGTAGCGAGTCTGGATTTTACTCTACCATCTAAAGCCGCTGATAAAAATCAGCACTGTTGCTTCCATTTGGGTTGCATTCATGTATGGTGATTACCAGCAGAAGGCCAAATCCGAAAGCCTTGGTTCCATTTTTCACCCAAATTTAACTCAACTCAAGATCCTTTGGCTTCAGTGAGTGCTTTACCTGAGAGAGGAGGGAGAGGGCATTGCCTGAGTGAAGGGCCCTTTTTTCCAAAAGGGGCAGGATCTTTCACCCTTGGCAAGCAAGCAATCATCAGGATGAACCGTGAGCAACTCCACAGGGGACGTGGAGTTTAACTCTGCAAATAAACAGTGCAGAGAGCAGACGAAGTGTCCTTTGTAATTATTAAGTTGCTTCTTCCCTTGGACAGTGCACAGCCCAGACCCGGAGAGCTCTTGGAGGGGCACATCCATCAGCAGTTCGGGGGCCTGCTTCTCCACCAAATGCCGGCTTGCAGATGCAATGGAGAAAAGGACTGGAAAGCACTGAAAGGGGCTTCCCTCCCCCATGAGATCCTGCCAGGAGGCAGTCAGATTCCTCCTACATACAGAGGGGCTTGCGGGTGCTTTCACTGTATGGGGACAGTCCATGGGCAGATCTGGGATTTTGAGAAGGGAGAGACACACATGGCATGGGACATCATCGTGCATCATAAAAAACACATTTTTCTCCTGTTAAAATGAAACTAGACACTTTACTCATATGCCAGGGGGCTAGGACTACATTATTCCGTTTATCAAAGCAAAAACAAATATAATGATCGGTATGTGCATTCATTTGCTAGTTTAAAGGTTGGGGTTTTTTTTTAAAAATGCCACAAATTAGGCAAAACATAGTCAAACTACCAGTTTCAAGAGATATTTCCTCATTAGTCCTGTAGTCATTATGGTTAGATGTACATCTCTACTTCAGGTTCATAAAGCAAAATCTAGCCGTCTTGAGCATGTGAACAGTGCCTCCATAATTCACCATCAGTCATTTCCACACCTGAGTGAATATGACCACCCCTGAGTTAAGGTTTTTAGGGAGAGCTAAAAACAATCTGCAGGGCTGTGAAATAAGAGAGACGTTTCCAGGAGCGGCCAACAGACAGCCAAGTTGCAGAAGAAAGGCTAGCTGGCAAAAGGAAACACCAAGACCATTAAAAAGGAGGCGAGGTCATTCCCACCCATGGAGTGGAGAGAGATTAGGAGGAATCAAGGAGGTGATAATGAGCCATGAAGTCAAGAAAGCCACACGATGCTAAATCCAAGGTGGACATGTGCTTGTGATGCCGCACGATGACTCTCTCAGCACTGTTTGAATAGAAATGCCGTTGCCTCTCCCAGGCACTTGGTTTTAAAGTTTGGGAAAACAGGAATGAAAGGGCAGGGAGGGCGACTGCGCCCGCCCCTGCTTGCAGCACCTCTCTCTGCAGCTCTCAAAGCATCCCCAAAAGTATGGTAGCGTAGTTTCCCCCCTCAGCTACACTCAGAGTGATGCCATAGGGACTCCGTTGACACAAATACATACAAGTAACAGGCTCAGATCTAGTCTCAGGCCTCACAGCATGCAAGCTCCTCCAGGCATGCACTTTCTGCTGCCTCCCTCACGTTCAGGAGGGAAACCCAAAATGGATCGGGCTCTATCCTTGGCCCCAGACACCTCTGGGAACCCCCACACAGTAGCCCTGGTCATCAGTCAACTTTCCCCAGGCACCCCTGGAAAGCCATGGCCTTTCCCTAACCAGGGGCTTGGATAGCATCAGGCCCTGCCCACAAGAGGGTCGAAGCCAAACAACACCATGAGCAACCTATGTCAGGAGCATATCAAGGCTGATTTGGACTCTGGTTTAAGCATCTTAGCATTTACACCTTGGCAGCTGCTGGCTCCACTCAGGGACCTGGGCATTCAGTTCAATCCCGGCTGGCACAGGTGATAACGCCGTTGTCAACTCCGGCTGCTGCAGCTGTCTCCAAAACGTGGCACATGGGCAGAAACCATCCGGCGTTGCTAGAGGGCATGGGGAAGTTTGCGTCCCACGAATGCATTTCACCAGGGCAACAAGGTTCTTGGGGTCAATCCCACCTCGTTTATTAGACCGACTAAAATTTTGATCGGTCCAGTACAAGATACGGGATGTATTCACCTGAAGAACCTTGTCTGCCTGTGTGCTTAGACCAGCACGGCTACAACCCACACCCATTTCGCCAGGGAAGGCGCAGCAGGGTGTTGCCTGCCATGCCCAGGACCATGCCCAGAGGCCAGGAACCATGGACCACCATGGGATGAGCAACCGCCCTCAAGGTTCGGCCTCTTACAAGAGGCCCAAGAAAGCAAGGCTCTTCTACTGGTGGAGTTGGGTGACACCTTCCGGATGCAGGCAATATTGCAAGCCAAGGCAATCCGACCAGGTGATGCCTTCTCCATCAGTAGTTAGGATGTTGTGGGGGATGGGATGGGATGGGAGGAGGATGGGTTCCAGTTGCTGTGCAGATCCTCACCTCAACCCCCGTTCAGCCGGATGCACGGGGCAACGGGACAGCACAGCTATGGCCGAGTCCTGCTCTGCTCCAAATAAGCAGGGATCCGAAACCAGGACTGTGCCAGTGGCATGCATTTAATAACATGGAAATTCCCGGCAAACATCACCTATCGCATGCGGGGATCTCCAAACTCCTTCATACCTTTTAAGTGGAGAGAAATATGGAGACTAAACAGGGAAGTTGGGAAGATTTGGATAAGAGAGGGATGAAAGGGTGCGGGATTTCTTTTCAAGGTTTACCAAGGAGTTGTGTAAAATCAGGATTAAAGGTGGCCTGTTTCTAAACGGTCCGGTGATCACTCCAGAGATGCCACCGATGATTCCCGGAGTCGTGAGGCATGGCTCATGTGTAATAAAACCGTTTGCAGACAGCAAGATTGTCGCGTCCCTCCTTGATCCTTTTCCAGAGCACGCTGAGATTAAGTTTGGCTTTTCCCAGAAGTTACTACCAGCTGTCCAAATGGGCCGGGGCTTTTTATGGGAGGGCAGAGGGTGTGGGGAAAGAGCCTGGCGAAACATCAAAGCCAAATCCGATCAGGCCTCCTGGTTATTCAACGTGGCATTTGTAATTGCTACAGAGATGTGTCTCCTCCTGCAAACTATAGATGTTTAAAGGAGGAGATAATAAGGACAAGCTGTCTGTGGCATGCAGGGGGCAGATGGAGCGGAGAGTTATTCATCCGTAGTGCTACTTGGTGTGTCAGCTGGAAGCTAATGCCCCTGCCTGCATCTTGCTCTGTCTTTTTTTTGAAAGGAGACGGTTTAAAAAGGAGTCAAACAACAGCGGTCCGCATCCTTTGTAGCAATATTTGGAGCGCTGCATCCGATCGGGGCTACCCGGAGCGGGAAGGCGCAGGCCCGGGGGCTTGGAGGAGATAACAGACATTTCCTGGAGATGTTGAAGACATTTCAGACCTCCCAGCTAAATTCAGTCCTACAGCAAATCCCGGGACTTGAGTCCTGACTGAATTGCGGGGGGGAAGGGACAAGACTGACATCTGCCCCGCCGAGACAGAGCCGGCGTCACAGATTTGAGGGGAAGTTTCGATGGCCGAGGCCTCGTCCTGCACCTCCACGCGCCGGCCCGCGGGCGACGGGGTCCTGCGGGAAGAAACACGCTCGTGTGTGCAAAGCGGGGGGAGCCCCTAGGTGGGAACCACCCGGCAACGCGCAGCGGGGCAGGGACGGGGCTGGGGCGGCCGCCTGTCCTCGAGCCCGAGGGACGCGGCGTGTGTTGCAAGCGCAACGCCGGGGACCGGCTCCCAAGCCCCGGACGTCTCCTGACCCCGCGGGCCGGGGCGCCCCCGGGGCCGGCGGGAGCCGCAGCGGCTCGGGGCCGGGGGACGCGTGCGCAGCGCCGCCCCTGCTCGCCTGCTCCGCGCCTCCCTCCCTGCCGGGGCGCCGGAGCGCCGGAGCCGGAGCGGAGCGGAGCCGGCGGAGCCTGGGGCCCGGAGCCCGCCGCGGGGTCGCAACTCGGATGCGCGGCTCGTGAGTGGCGGGCGGCGGGGCCGGGCATCGCCCGCCCCCGCCGGGGAGGATGCCCCGGGCTGCGGGCGGCAGAGGCGGGAGCCCCCCGAGGCGCGGGCAAGGGGCGGCCGGGCGGGGCGCCGCGCGCGGGGCCTGGGGTGCCCACCTCACGGGGCGCGCCGGGGGGACTCCCTCGGGCAGCTCCCCGGCCTTGGCGCGGCGCCACGGCCCGATCTCAGACGCGGCGGGCGAGGGGAGGGAGCCCCGTGCCCATCCCGCTGACCGGCGGCGTGGCCTGGGCGTGGGGGGCGCGGGCATCCCCGCCCGGGCCGTCTCCCCGGCAATGCCTCCACGCCGGCGCGGGATACAAGGCGTCGTGGGTGGGGGTCCCGTGTTGCCGGAGCCCGGGGCACGGCCTGCGGACGTCGAGGGGGTAGGCCACGTCCCGGGCGACACGTGCCTGTCCGTCCCCGCGTGGCCTCTCGTGACACCTGCGCTCTCGCGTGGGTCTGGGGGCGCTTGTCCAGCGGGACCGGGTGGACAGCCGGGGCCGCTGAGACCCGCCGCGTTGGGTGGCAAAACAGCCTCTAAAACCCACCTTGGAGAGGGGGGCTCTTGGAACAAGAGCCGGTCTCTCCTGCGCCTAGAGCCAGGGCTCCGGCAGGTTTCGGAGGTGCCTCGCCTGTGTGCACCCACCCCGATCCCTCCCTCCTCTCTCCGCGCCAGCCTGCCACGGCCCTGTCAGCCTTCTCGTGGTGCAGGCTGGCTGTAGAGAAGGGAAAATCCTCCAAGCTCAGGCCACGAGCATTTGCTGAGGGGTCATAAGCTATTCCTTTCCCTTCCCACTTGCTGTTTTTTTGTCCTCGCAGGCTCTTGTGACACAGAATCAATACGTACAACCCCCGAGCATCTCAAAAACCCCAGCAGCGCGTGGTGTTTGTTAACTTATTGGCAGAGGGGTTGATTCTGGACAAAGGCCCCAAATAAAACGTAGGAGACAGTCCCCAAGTTTTCTTCCGGTCACCATTGCTACCTGTTTCTGCTGGGGTCCGGCGTCACTCACCCCTTGCTGGATCCCTGCATGGTCCAGAGGGAACTCCTGCCCCACAATAGTCATTAGCATTTCCCTTCACTTGCCTAATGGCTTTTGCCTGTTCATTTGCAACTTTCAAAAGGCTTTGAGGCAATATTTTTAAAGCCAGTTATTTAAATGCTTTGTGTGAATAGTTTAAAAAGCATACTGGGTAGTGGCTGGGGGGAGGGTGGCTAGGAAGGAAAAGAGCTCATCTCATGATGAAACGGACAGTGGCTCAAGAGGGGCGAGGAGGAGATGGTAACATTGGGTGAAACTTGCCTAAATGTTCCGGGGTGTGGGAAGCGAGTGAGGTTAAACCCAGAAGCCAGCTCCGAGCAGACTGAACTTACAGGGATCTTTGCAATCTCACTACAGCCTGTTCCCAGGAGACCTGAGGCCTGACGTATCTTGAACCAACTCAGCCACCCCCCACCTTAGCATGGGCTGAAAAAAAGATCTGGTTTGGAGGCGCGCGTTATTGCTCAGTGCACATTTCGAGTAAAAACGAGTGCGTGTTATTGCTCAGTGCACGTTATCGCTTAGTGCACGTCCAGTTTGGAGGTACGCGTTAAGAGAAAAAACGAGGCACCCGTAATAGCTCTGAGTCTTGTCTAAGCCTTCCCCTCTGGGTTACCTGTTGGGTGATTACCGGTCTGTCACTCAGGTAGTTTTCCTAGGGGTGAAGCACTCTCCAGCAGGGTTTTGTCTGTGCCTGGCACTTCACTCCGAAGGGGTGACAGCTTGTTTTCGCATCAGGTCTTCTGCCAGTCCGTGTCAGGCCATCACATTGGCCCTCGTGAGTTTGCGCGCGTGTGTTAGCTCCATGCACGCACTAGGACCCTTGAAACCCGGGCTGGCCTCCTTGAACCCAGATTTCCTAGAGACGTCAGCCTGCCTGCCACGGTTAGCACTGCTAACTGCTCTTCTCCAAGAAGTCTTGCAAGCTGATTGCTGCCACCGTGTCTGGAGAGCAGACTGAGTCGTGGGAAGGAGATCCCACGGCTGTAGTGGCCGGGACCAGGCCCCTGTCACTGGGGTCTGTGGGACACATCCAGCTAGGTCCCTCCAGAAACGGATCTTCCTCCAGTTCGAATCATCGTCCTGCTTTGCAGGAAACCTGCACTTTGGAGAAGGGCATTTCTGGCTGTGAAAGAACAAAAGTCATTGTGGCATATCGCTAATTTTCTTCATCAAACCAGGCTTTGCAATGGGACTGTTTCATCCGGTCTCGGCTTACTGTAGCAGAGGTGTGATGGGGCAATCCGTATCCCATTCTGCTCTGATTAGTGCTGTCATCCCCTGGACAAGTCCAGGGGCCCCAATCCTGCAGAGACTGAAATACGCACCCCGGCCTACAGAAATGGGACCTCACCCTTGGTGAGCTTGGGGCTTTCTGCATGGCCTTTCAGGTTGCAGAGCTGTGAGCGAGTTCACTTGTGTGCCCCGTTACAATACAGCCTGGAAGTTGGGAGTGGGGGCTGCGAGGCCAGGACCGGCGGGCTAAGGAAAAATCACAGTTAGGAAAAGCAGCTTGACTTGGGCGGGTTCAATTCAGACTCCCCAAAGTCTGCCATCGTCTAAAAAGCCACCTCGAAAAACTGAGCACAGGCTTCCAGGATGAAAGCACTTTTTGGAAATCGGGAAGACGTCTCCCAAGTCTCCCCTGTGGTTTTCAGCGGGGAAGCTCTTCCTTCCTTCCAATGTAGGTCACAGAGCGAGGGAGGGAGGGATGGGGTAGGGGGATTTCACTTCTTCCCTGCTGCAATGGGAAAGAAGCTTTCGTTGTTCAATGGCTTTAATTATATAGGACAGATTTGCTCGGTGCCAGACAGGCGGGTACAGGAAAAGGCAGCTTCCTCCAGAGGTGAATCTGGAAGGGATGAACCAGAGGTGGGGGTTCACTGGACCCTTGGCGAGCCCCGTTCTCTTCTGTTTCCACCTGCCGTCCAACCCCCACATGTAAAACTTCGCGATGCCCCTGGATTGCAGTTGGAGCTGCCTCCAGCTACCCAGCGCGTGGGGTACAGATGTTTCACAGCCGAGCTGTTATTTCCAGGCGGCGCCGGCTTTGCTACCTATAGCCCTTCCAGACAGAAAACTCCTCCTGGCACTTGCTTCCTCGTGAAGGCGTCCTGTCACGGTTACAGATGGTAATGGACTTAGCTCTGAATGGCAGAGGTGGGTTTGAGTCTTTCCCTGCCTTGCAAAAAGCAAAGGTGTCATTAATCTAAGGCTCCGGGGGGAGGAGGAAAGAGAAACCTTCTGAGATGCTGTTGAATCAGACTCACAGAAATAAACATCAGTATAAGCGACCTCAAGAAAGTGCCTATCGGTGATTGCCTAATACCTCACCTTTCCAGCCGCCCCCTCCGTGGAGACAGCTCTGATTCCTGTGGTTTGACCTTTAAGGTGCTTTGCTAACGTGCTTTGGCATTGGGGAGCTACTTGTGTGTTTTCAGAGCCATCTCTGCAAAACTCTGTTGTACCAGCTTCATGCTTCATAACCCCAGAACGACACACGAGGGGCCCGGTTCCAGCGCCGCGATGGTGGTGCTGGTGGCAGGGTGAGGCAGGAGGACCTTTGGAGGGGCCCTGAGCTGTGTTGAGGACCAGGGCTCTAAGGAAAGGAAACCAGATGGCAGGCAAGGCATTTGTGGGTGAGCAAACCTTCAGTGGGTGCAGATGCTCTGCTGTTACCTGGCAGATCAGAGGGGAAAGTCAGGCCAGGAGTTATTTCTTTTTCTCCCTTCCCTTTCCTCATGCACAGACATGAAATCTGCTGGTTTCTTAAACTGTTTCCTCCAGCAGAAGGCAAACGCCCATCAGATTTTGGCTCTGCAGCATGGCAGAAGAGCATCTGTGGATGTGATCTCTGCAAAGGCAAGGGCAGCTTGAAGCTAGTCCTCCGAGAGCTACTGTTCCCAAGCAGCACCTGGGTGAGAGCTGGCTTTCCCCAGGGACTTAGCGCTGGTGAAAGGTATGGTGGTGACAGTGCTGGGGCACTGTCCTCGGACCAGGTGCAGCACAGGCAGTGTGAGCAACTCCAGCGTGCCTGAAGCCTGGTCAAACCCCTGTGTCCGCCTGAAGTTCCCTCCATGGCCTGTCCAGCCCTTGGCTTCAACAGCTGCAGGGTTTGCGGGCAGCACCAGTCACGCAACCCCACAGGAGCTGAGCACATGCACCGAGACCCAGGCAGGACAGAAAAAGGCTCTCTGAGCTGCCTGCCGATAACGAGATGATTTTAAGGCATCCTTTAGCAGGTAGTGACTTCTAGGCAGGCTTGGGTTTGCATAGGCAGGTCCTTAGGATGAAAAGCCCCACGTGCGCGTCCCCTAGTCTGCATCGGAAAGGAAGTTGCAGTCCGAGAGGCAACGAGGGCCCAGTTGCCTGGCTTGTCAGCACCGCATTTTCGTCAGCAGTGGGAAGACTTCAGCGTGACGCGGCTGGTGTTTCCTTCCTCTTCTGGAGGCTGGCGGCTGCTGCCTTTGCAGCACTCTCAAACCCTGCTCCCTGCCAGCAGTCCCAAGCTGAACCCAGCAGCTCATTTGCCACCCTCCCAAGTGTTTAAAATAAGTGTGCCACGTCTGCGCCGACCTGTTTGGTGTGATAGCGTGAGATGAGGACGGGGTCCGCGGTTCCCCCATGTCTGCAGCTGGAAGGGAGGTGACTTGTTCCTCTCTGTGCTTGGGAAGAGCACGTGAATAGTGATGGCACAGGGGGCATGTAGGTCCATATCGTGCATGGAGGAGAGGCTCCTGTGGGTCCCTGCAAACTCAGGAGGGTGTGAAGAAGAGTGACTGTGTGGGCAAGACCCTGGACTGGCATTCAGGGACCTGCCCTTAGGTTTCTGGCCTGACCTCAAGCAACCCGCTGATGTCCCTTACTCCTTGGCTTCCCCTCTGCAAACGCAGCAAATACTTCCCAACTTACATGGGGTGCTGCAGTGGTGGGAGCCATGTGCGTATCCAGCTAGATCAGCTTGCTGGCCTGGTGCACTCGCCTTCTAGGGGCAGAGGAGGCAGACGCGGTTCCTTGTGCTGCCTGCATGTGAAATTCCAGCGTGCCACCGCCTCTGAGCCACGAGGCTAGCTGGTGCGCGATAACCGACAAATTTGCCTGATTTAGCTTCCCTCCTTAGGAACAGCAGTGGCCCAGCCTGGCACTTCCTCTTGCCAGGGTCCTGCCTCTGGCAGCTGCAGCTGCTTCTGGGGAAGAACCAGAGACAGGAAAGGAGCCTCCTCCTAACTCCCAGGAATGAGAAGCTGGGTCAGCGCTCTGAGGTTTTGCAGTTAGTCCCAAACTATTCCTGTTCTTGATACTGTATGTTGGATGGTTTGGTCACACGTCCAGGCTCCCCCAGCTCTTGCAGAGCTTTTGGCCTCGGTGACCTCCAGCGGCATGGAGTTCCCCAAGCTCTTGTGTTGCCTGCAAAAAGCCTCTCCTTGTCTCAGTTGTGATGTGCCCCCTTTTGCTGCCTTTGTCCTGTATTATGAGAGCGAGCAGGCTCCCTTTTCCCAGTCTGTCTTTTTTCTGCAAAGGGATATGCCTGGAAGTGGTTCTCATTCCGGTGTGGGTGACCGAGATGCATTTGAGCACAGATTTGCTGGCGCAGGCCCCAATATTCACATCAACCCTCGCCCTGTTGGTGCCATTCCCAGCCTGGAAACCTGTTCACACAAAGCAAACTCAGGGTGCAGGACAGGTGGACGCTGCTCCTGTACACACATCCTGCATGCTTTCCTCAGACGGAAGAGGCTGCGAACAAGATGGCCAAATGTCCATTTGCGGCCCATCTAAGTCTGTCCCTCCTTTTCAAAGAGCATCTCTCCAGGCCGCGCACAAAGCTTTATTGGATCCTTGCCTTGCCTCGTCTCTCTAAGTCTTTAAGTGCTAACCTGACGTAGGCATGTTTCAGTAGGTGCCTTGGCTGATTGAACAACCAAGCTGCTTTCCTGGATGTTTTGAAAAGTTTCCAGAACTGCAGCCATGGCTCAGTCCCTGTAACTGGAACTGGGGTTACATAGGAAGCACCAAACCACAGCGCATGGAGTGGGCAAGTAACAGCTGCCTTGTAGTGCCCACGCTGGCCAGGGAAGAGGAATGGAGTGAAATTGCTCTTTCCCTTGCCCTACACTCTCCGGGTCTGCACAGTGCCCGGTGCAGGAGCGTTTAATCCTTCAGAAGCTGGAGCAGGATCTGCCTGTCTGTGCTGGGGCCTGAGCTGGCTAGCAAGGGGGTCCTGAAGCAAGAGTACCAGCCCTGGAGGCTCCAGAAAGGTGCTAGCGCAGCACCCGATGCCCGAGAAGGCCGGGCCATATGGCCACCTTGGGGACCCTTTTAATGGGATGTTCTCTGAGCCCGGGGCAGGCTGTTCTAATTCCCTTTTATCCCTGTGCTGATGAAAGGGAAACGCTCCTAATGAGTCTCATCCCCTGAAATGAAGTCTCCAGAGGCCAAGGCCCTTGGCTGCCTGGGAGGGCAGGCCCTGATCGGCCTTGCTGCCCACGGTGCAGCATGAAAGTCGAGCGTGGCATCTTCTCCATCGCCTGATACGCTGATGCTGCCGGGACCCTGGCAAGGTATTGGGGGTCTTGTTTGAGATGTGCAAGGCTGGGTTTGACTTTCTGCTACATGTGCTAGGGGGGAATTTAAGCCTCCCTCAAAGGCACTGGTGTTGGCTGTGGCCCAGGCTGGGGGCTGGGCTGGGCTGTGCTCATGCTCCTGCTGGGGCAAAGCCAGAGGTTCCTGGCTAGAGGGTCTTGCCCCTCTGCTTAGGGTCAGAGCGATGATATATTAGAGATCCAGAAGGACTTTTACCCCATGGTCTGCTTGGTACGGATTTGGGGGGTGCCTTTCTCTATAGAGTATATTAGCAACCTTTTGCAGAACCAGGACGTTGGCCACCATCGTCCCCCTGGCTTACCTGCGGCGGGTCAGGGTGTAATGTCTTGTGTTGTGTCAGGGCTAACAGGAGTTTGATGAAGAGTTTAGATTATTGATTTAGGTAGGATGGTTTGGATAGGGCTGATCCTGCTGCAGGCAGGGGGTTGGACCAAATGTGACCTCTGGTCCCTTCCAGCCCCACTTCTCTGTGATTCCCAGGCAGGGCTGATATATTAATAGTGAAGGATTCAGTGGGTGGCTGCTCAGGGATGGGTTGTATCGGGCAGCAAGGGAAAGGACTTAGAGCTGCCATGCTCACCCAAATGGCCTCTGCCGTACTCCTGATTGTGGCTTCCCAGCATCTCTTCCCCCAAGATTGCACCCAGGGTCTGCTTAGTGCATGCACCAGGAATGCTTTTCCTGCCATGACCCATGCAACGAGAGAAATGCAGCACCCAGAGCACCGTGCTGTACTTTGGTCTTTCCTTTGAGGTAGCTTGTCTTTGCCATGGTTTGCTGAGAACAGGGCATGTGGTTGCAACTCTGGTTAACCCCTGCTGCTTTGTGTCAGTGGGGTCCAAGTGTCACCAAGTTAAAGATGATTTCATATAATTGGTTACTTCTGTAGCTGAGAAGTTTTGGGTTTACTGTACAACCCCAGCTAACTGAAAGGCAACCTGAGCAGAGAAGGGTCCGGTTTTGGGCCCCCCACTGCAGAAAGGATGTGGACAAGTTGAATCCGGTGGTTTCAATGGTTGGGAGGTTGGGGGACAGGACTAGTGAGGAGAGGCTGAGGGAACTGGGCTGATTTAGTCTGCAGAAGAGAAGACCGAGGGGGATTGAATAGCAGCCTTCACCTCCCTGCAGGGGGGCTGCAAAGAGGACGGAGCTGGGCTGGTCTCAGGGGGGGCAGACGACGGGACAAGGAGCAATGGGCTCAGGTTGCAGCAAGGGGAGTTGAGGTTGGATATTAGAAAAAACTTCCTCACTCGGAGGGTGGTGAAGCACTGGGACAGGTTACTCAGAGAGATTGTGAAGTCTCCATCCTTGGAGGTTTTTGAGACTCCTTATATCCTCCTAGACAAAGGGGGATCTAGTTGGGGCTGGTCCTGCTTGGACCAGGGGGTTGGACTAGATGTGACCTCCTAAGGTCTCTCCCAACCCTCCTCCTAATTTTTTCTGATTGCAAGGGGGAGGATATCCAAACAATGGCTGGACCTACTGAACAAGACAGGGTAGATCTTGCACCTTGAAGACAATATCAACCATGTGTGTAACATAAGCTTTTGTCGGCAGAGGGGTGGCTTCACCAGATGTTGCCCTGCCTGACTTTAGACTGACGCAGCTAACTCCCTCTCTGTGGCACTATTGACCCAGGGTCAGAAGGGATCTCCAGGGCATGGGCATGTTCCCGGGGTCTTAGGAGCTGGGTGCTAGCCGTGTCCCCTTACCCGAGCCCCTGGAAAACGGCCAAGAGCCTTGACAGCCATTCTTCCTGGGCCATCGAGGCTTCTCGCCTCCTGTTCTGACCTGAGCATCTCTCCATTTCCAAACGTGCATCTGCTCTCGCTGCTTGCAGGCAGAAATCCTCCTGCTTCCAACCTCTCTGCTGCTTTCCGGGGAGGTCGCGGTGATGTTGGCAGAGGGAGATCTGCCTGCATGAGGGGAACGAGCAGATGAGCGTTGTTTCTTCACCATTTTGCACTTCCCCTTAGTAACACAGGCCAATGAAGCATCTCTGGTGTGTGCAGAACTGAGGAGCTGTACACAAAGAGCTCCATCTTTTTAGAGAAGCAATGGCTTTTCCTCCTGGGTTGTTCTCCCACCTAGAAGCTAAGTGTCTAGGACAGTGGTTTGCAACCTGTAATCCACCTAGCCCTGGGGATCCACTGACTATGTCTAAGGCGTCTGCAAAAGATGGCTGTGATCAAATGTATGCAAATACTTTCACTCACAATGCAATGGGGTCTGCAGCTCCCTTCAAAATGTTTAGGGGCTGCAAATGAAAATAAAAAGATTGAAAACCACTAGTCTAGGAGACCAGAGGCCTGGAAAAATAAGCTGGAAGTGCTCCCAGGAAGTCCTGTCCTCCAACCCCCATGCTCAAGGCAGGATCGACCCTGCAGCTACACTTCTAGTTCCCATTGAGCCTGCCTCTTGGTTTGCAATCCTCAGGCTTCCCAAGGCCTGGAGACAATAGGGGGTTTTCCTCGACTTCTCTTCCCCCCCCCGTCCCCAATCTCTCCGTGCCCTTACCACTGGTTCACTTGCATGCATCTCCAAGCCCCGCTCTTCTCTGTCCTCAGGGGCTTCAGGACAAGAGACGGCAGGCAGCATCGCCGCAAGCTTTCAGACTTCCTGCCTGAGTCATTTGTGGCAGGCCCCCCTCTCATCGCTTCCCCCACCGGGGCCTCGAGAGAGCCCTGTCGTAGCGGGATGCTCACTGCTCTGTTCACCAGGGCAGGTCTGAAGTGTCCTTTTTCTGAGGAAGACTCTGGTGGCTTCCACCTTTGGGGGACTTCCTCTTGGTCGCTTTCTGTCCGCGTGTGTTTTGCAATGAACCCTCCCAGGGTGGATAAGGGCAGCTCCTGCTCAACACCCCTCCCTGCCCATAGTCACTCCATTCATAGACCTTGAAGCCAGCAGGAACGGCGAGACATTGTGGCCGGACGCTCAACCCCACCGCAGGCTGTTCGTGCAGTTGCCCCTGCAACCCAGGTTTAGCTTGTGCATCTCTTTCGGGCACAGTTTGAGGACCTTGAGTGCAGGCCGAGACAGCCCTTCAGTCCCACGTTTGGGCTCTCAAAAGGAGGGTCCCGCACTTCCGTGGGTTAACATTTCCACCCCCTGCACCAGAGCACCCTCCATAGACACTCCCAAAGCTCGAGCAAAGTTGCCATAGGGCTGGGCAGTCCAAACTGCTGGCACCTGAGCAGTCACATCTGTAAAGAGGGCCCAAGCCTCCCTCCAACCACGGTACAAGAGTGCTCAGAGCTTGGTCCCACGGTGGCATCGGACTGCCATGTTCATCGGGATGTTTCTCTGCTGCCATTTTGTTCACGGGAAAGGAATCCAAGAGGCAGCATCAGACGCCAGGGAGGGTTTATCGCAGGACCGGGGAATTGGAGATTGCCCCAGGCTCAGCACCAGAAAGGCCAGGCAGCCTCCGGACAGGTGGTAGCCAGCGTACCTTGGCTGGGATTATCCCTTTCTCTGCCAGAGCAATGGGTGCCTATTTATCTTGCCTTAAGAGTGTGGACAGGAGTTAAAGGGGGCAGGGTTTTCCCACTAAGCAATGCCTTCTTTTTCTGGCTGGTAGATGGCCAATGTGTGACGGCTGGGGCCTGAATAAAAGAGGGGTAGACTGCATCTGGGCTTCATCAGCTGGTGGGTAGAAAGAGGCAGATGGGCAGGTCAGACTGCAGATGGGGAGTCCTGTCCACATGGTCATTCGTCCAGTCGCAGGGTTGCTCCATGGCGCTCCACAAGGACACCCCCAAGCACTGCTCGTGCTTTGGCCCCCTGCTCAGCCAGGCATCCCAGGCAGATGTGCTGGAAATTCAGTGGACATTGAGCTGTCAGCCCCTTGGGGCACCTTTTGAAAACCCCAAGCGGAGAAGACTAGCAGGTTTCCAAGGAAATAAGCGCCCGGAAAAAGTCACGGCCCCACATCAGCCTTGAAAGCCAGAAGAGAGCGAGCATCGATTTTTATCGGGGAGAGCCGCGACCCCTCCATGGTTCCAGCTGAAAAGACTTTATCAAGCCGGCCTCCTTGGAGAAAGCCTGCGCTTTGCCAGCACGTCTGTGGTTTCTGGCCTTCTCGTTTGATGTCAGCATTTCCCAGTGACACGCGAGGGCCCTTTCTTAAACATTCATCTGGGTTTGATTCTCCCTCGGGTGGCTCCGTTCCTCCAAAGGTGGGCTGAGTCATCTCCTTGCCTTTCATCCTGCGAGGAGTTTGCATAACACAAATCGTTCCTAATGAATTTTTTCCCCCTCTCCTCGCTGGGCAGAAAGGGGAGGAGGGGGCAGGATTTCACCCGGGGTCCGGCAGATCCACTCTTCCCCCAAATCATGAGCATTGTAGGCAGCCCGAAGCGGGTGTGCCTGAGGTCTCTCCTCCCAGCGCTGATTCGTTCCAGTACTGGAAAATATAAAATCAAAGCAGGTGTTGTCTGCCCCGCTTTGTTCCTCGAGGGATGGATGGGCCACGCTGAGCGATTGCTACAGTGAGCTGCATTGCACAAATCCCCCGGGCGCTGATGGCGGGCGGGAGCTTTCTATACGTATCGCGCTGCTCAGTGCACAGGGGCTTGCGGTGAAGCCAAGCCCGTATGGGAAGCAGCAATACGCCAGCCTTGGCGACTTGCATCTCCAGCTCGGGAAGCATCAGTCTCTGCTGTGTGAGCGAGGGGAATTGTAAAGTTCACTCACTGGGGAAGGCAGATGGGACTGATTGTGTCGAGCTGTCACAGTCCCCTCCGCACTGAATAGTCTGGGCCTTCCCGGTTGGTTTTCATGGTTTTTCTCCATTTTTTCCCCACTGGCTGGGTGCATGGTGTCAGGGTCTTCTCCGCCAAGGAGCTCAGGCATGCCTTTGGTTCGTTCATTATTTGTTTAGCCTCTCTGCTCGCTATTGATTATTCATCTATTATGGAGCATTAACAGTCACGTAATAGATGGCTGTCTGGCCCGCTTGGCGAGCTCTTCCATAAAGATGCTGTTTGATCTTCAGCACTTGCCTTATTAAATCTTGGTTACTGCTTGGGCTATTTTTATGCTACCCAAATAACAAACTAGCTGCCTTTTGGCGAGAGAGGAATGGGTGTGGGGTAGGAGCTTTGCAATGTGGAACGAGGCTGCAGTGCATGGGTCTAGCACGTGGCAACCGTCTCCTGAGACTTCCCCAGTGCAGGGGATGGGACTTCAACCAAAACCGACTTCAGCTTTGTGGCCGTGCTTGGAGCGCAGTGTATTTTAGGGGCTTTGCATCTAACCCGGTGTCGTCTTGCAAGCATGAATCGGGATAACCAAATGGGTCCAGAGACCCAGTGCCATTAATGAATGAATAACCCGTATTTTGCTGCAGAAGCCCAACAGGTCCCCAGAGGCAAGCAGAGCCAGGCCGAGAAATTTTTACAACCTGGTCGGGGAAGTCTTCCCTTGTCCGGTTGGGCTTCCTCCGAGACCCCCACCTCGGCCACAGCAGCTTGGCCAGACACCCACCCCAGTGGCTTTGTATGCCCCCCTTATAAGATTTTGCTGGGCTTTTACTTTACAGCGATTGCCATTCCCCTCCTCCCTCCCCGACAACTTCGAGAAGTTTGATGCTTCTGTTTGTTGCCGCTGTAGCTAAAAAGAGCTCCGATCCTTGGCATTTTATATAACCCTTTATGGCTGTGGACAGATTTAGGGCAAGGCAGCCGATTACAACTGGCTTCTCCATCTCCCTCCCCCCACCATGACTTCGTTCCTACAAGTGCAGAATGGCACGCGGATACATCACAAGTGCCTTTCTGGGTGGCGAGCGAGACTTTGCAGGGAGCGGCATTCCTTTCCAGGCTGGGGAAGTCGCAGCACGAGTCTAACATGCTGCTAAATCCCAGCCGGTCCAAGCACCACAGGGCCATCCCCTGCTGGGATGTTGTCTATCCTCATCAGCCCTTTGCAAGGCTTGAAATACCCCCTGTTTCTCAGTACTTTCAGGTCTCCAATGCAACCTGGGGGTTGCCAGCACAGCTAATAGATGCAGGAGAGGGGCTGGGTTAGGGTTAGGGCCTGTTGCCACAGCTGGATGCAACATCTGCTCGCCCTCCTGCTGAGCTAGGGGAACTGCAGCACTGCGAACGAGGATGGCCCTTGTTCATGGCCACGGCAGTGGAGGTTGCTGGTTCCCGGTGTGTGGCGGGCGCGTGGGTGGGCAACAGCCACGTAACCCCCAGCCCGGCTCCTCTCTGCACAGCATGCGTGCCTATATTTCGTGGGCTAGCTGTCCATCCCACCGGTCCCCAGGGGGTCTCAGCACTGTCTCATGGGACGGGTCCCTGGCAGGATGAGGCCCCCCTGGACTCTGCCCCTCCGCTGCCGTTTCTAGCTCATTCCCTGCCGTTGTGCTGAATCACGGATCCAGCAAGGAGCAGGAAGGTGCCTTGGTAAGAGGCTGCACCCGCAGAGAAGAGCTGTGACACATGTAAACGCTGAGGCAGAGACGGCTGCCGGCAGCACTGTTGAGTCAGGGACCCGGGCGGCGAAGGCACACGAGTTTTTTGGGACCGGAGGACGCGCGGCTGCCGCGGGGGATGTCTAGACAGCAGGCAGAGACACGGGTGAGCTGGGGACCCCCGACCCACTCGGATCTGGCCGGGGCTGCCTCCCCAGGGAGCGCGGCCTCTGCGCTGACTCACCCGCGGCGCCCGGCCCTGCCCTCGAGTCATCGTGTGTTTTTTTTAAATAGACCTCGGAAGAAGCAAAAAGCAACGCTGCCGCCAATAATAGCACGGACGACTTCCTGCCCGGGTGGCAGGTGGCAGGAGCAGCCTGTGAGACAGCCGTGGGCACACCGAGAAGGGACAGGTGTCTCTGCGAGCTGGGGCAGGGAGCCCTGATTTTGCAGCTTTCCCCCTCGCTGGTGCATGGACAGCATCTGTATACGCTCCCTCTGTGGGCCAGGATGCCTGCACACCCTGCACCCAGCAAGCTTGGCGCCCACTTGCTCTCTTTTTCCATGCCCAGTGACCTCTGGGAGGTGGCTGCATGACCGCCTCTGCTCCAGTTCGAGCCTGGGAGGTGCAGAGTAGTTGCCACGTGGCTTCGGGAAGCACAATCAGGATTGGGCCCTAGCCGAGTCACCCACATCCCAGGTCCCTTAGGTGACGCACCGAGGCAGGGAGGTGCTGCGTGGGGAAGAAGTATGGTGCGGGCAGGGCGTACCGGCGGGGTTGTCGTGCCACCGGCACAAATCCCAGTGCCACGTGCAGGGTAGGCAGCGTGGCTGGCGTGAGCGAGCTGGAAGCCGTGGGCAGCACCTCTCCCGGTGGCCGTCTGCAGACGGATGCCAGATCTCCCACGGGAGGCTGTTTTGGGGGCAGAGACGAGGGAGTCGCCATGGGGGGCACATGGGTCCCATGCGGGAATTAGGGCACGGCCTTTCATTGGTGGGGAACGTGCCCAGGCTTCTTTGGAGCTGGAGCCCGCAGGGCAGGAGGAGAGACACGCTGCATTAAGGGACCACATCAAATGCCCCAGCAAATGTGACACACAGCTGGCCCACTTCCTCCGCCGACTTTCTTGGGGGCTGCGAAATGCAGCCCACACGGGCTTCCACATCGCTGGTGGGCGCAGCTCGAGAAGGCGGCTTTGGTTTTACAGTGGCATGCATCGGCACCAGTCCTGTCCCCCTGTCCCCACAGGCCAAGGCCAGGTGTGGGTCTAGGGGATGGGGGAGACCTCTAGTTTCATCCAAAGAGTCCGAGGATTTGCTCATGGTCGTGGTCTCTGCGCTCAGAGTGACAGTCCAAATGGTGCCTCCTCCACCTGGTCCATGCCACCAAGGCTTTTGGCACAACTCAGGTCCCCCCCTGCAAAGCTTGGCCTGTACCCACATCCAGCACCCCCCCCCGCAATGGCACTGCCCCTCTGCCAAGCAGAGCCAAGCTTGCGCGTCCAAGAGCCGGCAGGAGCTGTGCGCCGACACTCCCGCCGCCTTTCCGGGCACAGGCTGCACGGCTGCTGGAGGGGACCTGCCAGGAGCCCAGGGACGTGCATCACTTCTGGAGGCCTGGCCGTGGCAGCTGCTGTGTGCCCTGGGGGCAGGTGTGTCCTGTCCATCTTTAGTCTTTTTTTGCAACCCTTTAAGTAGCAGGAGCACAGCAAGGCTTCCCCTTTGTGCAGGACATCAGCTCCATGCTCTTCTTTCCCCTCCCCACAAAAGCAGCCTGCGAGAGGGTTTGGCTGCAGTGCTTGGGACTTGCCATTTGGCTTCAACCGGAGAAGGTTTTGGGGGCAGGGTAGCATGGGAGGGAGGAGGAGGCCTTCTTCAGCAGATGTCTTTGATCATCAGCAGAAGCAGCGAGGGAAACCCTGGGGCACCAGGTGGAAAGGTACTTAGACTCCAGCTTGGGATGCACTCGCAGAAATACCCGCTCTGTCCCCACCCCCCGGAGAAGCCCGCTGCTTTCTGTGCTTTCCCAGGCCTGTCCAGTGCAGGAGCAGTGGGTGGTGGGGTCTTCCACCCCCATCCCAGGCTTGGTCCTGGGAGCCAGGGGACATTACATTCCTGCTCTGTGCGATGGGGGTGGGAAATGCAGCCCCCCCGGCCCATGGCCACGGCTGCTGGGCCCTTCTCTCTCCTGCGCCGAGAACATCCTCCTGCATCTCCGCTGCTTGTTGTCAGGGGCGGGTGGGCAGGGATGGGATGCTCCCAGGCTCCGGGGCCCTGGGAAACAAAAGCATCTGGAGCAAGCAAGAGGGGCAGGGGCCGTCACCAGAAAGCTGTCGGCGTGCAAAGAGGAACCCCTGGCTTTCCGGTGCCGAGGGCGAGAATGACTTTGCAAAAGGAACCCTCGGTGCTGGATCGTGCGCGTGCCCGGGCGCAGGACACATCACTTAGCCCCGTGCCTCTGTCAGGGGCAGGGAACCGCCATGGGGCTGAGAAACCTTGAGGGAGGCTCTCTGAGCTGAGGCACGGGTGACCCTCTGGCTTTCGTCGCCTGTTGAGATCCTGACTCCCGCCCTGCCCCACCCCCAGCGCCATGCTTTCCCCATCCTGCCGCTTGGCACCCGTGTCTTTACCAAGACATCTTGCCTCTAGTGGCCTCGGAGCCATCCAGTAGAGATGCCACCTCTTCCCTGGGGTTGACTCCAAGGAAAGTGGCTGTACTCCTACCAGGATTCCTCCCGTTTGCCACTCTTTAGCCATCAAAAACCTCACACTATTCCAGGCCCTTCCCTTATGTAGCTGGATTCTGTATCCAATGGGTAGGTACTACAGATACGTATCACTGAGGCACCCCTGCGGGCGCTTTCAGTGGCTGGCCTTGCAGTGACTCACGAAAGAGGAAGGTCTGGCCTTGCTAGCAATTGCTGCTCCCCGCCCGGTGGCTGGAGCCGTGGGGAAGTCATGCATGTTGGGCAAGATGGTTATCTGGTTATGTCAGACAGCGCGGGGGCCATCTCCGCTGCATGCAGCAGCGCGAGCAGCAGCAACGCCGGAAGTGGGAAGTCACTGCGATAGGCAGATGCTGTGGGGTATATTTGGTACCCTCACCCAATCGTCTGCCAGGGGGCTGGGGGAGCCAAGCTGGCGCCAAAGCCTTCCTGGGAGAAGGGGAAACCGGTGCATTCGTGTGTCCAGGAGGGGACAGTGGTTTTCCCCCCATGCCTGAGTGATGGGAAGGCAGGCTCCATATCTTCTAGACCCCATCGGTCCCTCCCGTGCATAGAGGGACCAGCCTGCTCGCCTCACCTGGCGTGGGAAGGCTGCCCAGTGGGGACAGGCTCGTTGACAAAGCTTTCCCAAAAAAGGTCTGAACCCTTCACTTGCTTCTGCCACTTCCCTCGCCACTCCCTTTCCTGTGAGAGAGAGGATGTGCTCAGTTTTCTCTCTCTCTCTCTCTCTCTCTCTCTGTCTCTCTCTTCAGACCTGCCCCATCACTTAAATGCTTCCCTTAAGCGGAGAGGCTGGCACGGGGACCTTGCTCGGGAAGGGAGTCCAGGATGGCTAGACGGAAGGTTTCCACCCACAGACCAGGTACCATCAGCCCGGCTTTGCTAAGTGGCTTCTCCCCCAGGGCCCGAGGTGCCCGGTTGTGGCAGGCTGGGCTCAGCACATGCTGGGGGGAGCGGGGCAAGCTTTCTGCCACCTCCGCAATTCCCCGATGATGGGGTTGACAGGATGCAGAACAGCAGCTCTGCGTTGTCCCCACCCCTGGTCGCGGCCGACTCCCACGCTGCCTGAGGTTTCCCTCCCTGCAGAGGGGAAATCCGCTGGTGAACAGCTTTGCCGCCACCTTGCAAGGCCCCGAGAGGCTAAGACTCAAGCTTTGCTGCCTGCAGCGACAAGGGAAGTAGGCGCTGCCAGGGCAGAGCCTGCTCCTAGCACTGGGCCGCCCAGCAGTAGGGTCTGCAGCGGTGTTGCAACCTGCGGCTGGAGGAGAGGGGCTGGTGTGTCTTGTGGGCAGTCCCCAGAAGCCCCTGATCCACCTTGAGAGAAGTCAGGCAACACCCTTAGCTATTTGGGCCAAAAGGCTCGGTGCCCCCGATGCATCAGTGCATCCCCGTTCTGGTTCAGTGTCCCCAGAGAAACCCCGCTGTGTGGGCTGACCCTGGCTGGGTTCCCCCTGCCCAGTGCATGAAGTTAGCCCCAAACTTTCTGCCCTTCCTGGCTGCCTATCTGGGGCCTGTGGCCAACACCAGAGATTCCCCCCAGCCCTCTCCAGCCCCACAGCAATACTTCAATCCACTTCTGCTCCGCCTGTTTTCTAGCTTCTCATTAGGAGTCCCGAATCGGCACCAGGGAGTGCTGCAGACAGCGGGGGGCGGCATTTTGGGTGCTCTTCTGTACAGATCTAGGCACTCGCTTACGTGGTATGTAAACGGGGCAGGGGGAAGGGGTGGATTTTATTCTGGGCCCACATCGTTTCCTCTGGAGCAGACGGGGAAGTGGTGATTGTGTTGACACTTGGCCCCTGGGTGTTTTTCTGTGCCGAAGCATCGTTGGGTCGTAAAGGGAAGGGTAGCTCCGCGGCCCCGTTCGGATGGCGTAAGCGGGGCGTGGGGTTACATCACAGGACATTGTGCGGCGCTAGGTTGGGAGCGGGGCCTACTCGTGTGGATCTCCATTGCAAAGGGAGAGTTTTCCTCCTTTTTGTCGGCTGCTCTTGGCGGGGAAAAAATCCACTCCCCGCTTTTTGGCGGAGCTTTTCCCTCTCCGTCGATCAAATAGCTCAATACCAGAATCAGGTTCCCTCCTGATGCAATGGAGATTTGTCTCTTGCCTCGCTTCTGTCCGCATGAGTCCTTGGCGTCAGGGCGGCGTGGAAGCGTGGGATCCCCGTTTGTTGTTTAGCGAAGCTCACGGAGACGCATTTCCCACCGGTAGTAGTTAGCTTGGAGAACCCAAAGGCCAGGTCTTTCTAGCATTTAAATGTCACAAAGGATCAAAGCTGAGGCCTTGCATGCTCCCAAAGTTCATTCCAATGCGGTTGTTGTTGTTTTTCTGCCGATAACCCCGTTTCCTTCCTCGGCACTGGCCAGGACACATGAGTTGGAGATACAGCTCCAAGGTCAGATGTCACAGCGTTTGCTCACTGGGTAACACCCTTGTTCTTGTAGAAGGATGCCTGCCTGGCCATTCGTCTGCCTCCTAAGGCCCCTTTGCAAATGGATCGGGTGCACACCTTGCAAAGGCAACAGGGCCCCTAAGGTCCTGCTGTGTCATGGCTCAGGCACCCAGGGCCTTGGGGGATCTTTTTGGCGTGACCCTGCCCAAGACCAAGACTGAAGCACACACCTGGAAACCTGTTGCAGAAGTACATGCGTGTGCACCCCTTCCTCAGGTGTTGGGGGTCCTGGCCCAGGCTAACAAGACCAAGAAAGAAAGCTCTCTCTTGCACATTAAAGCATGCAACTCGCTGCCATCAGATGTGGGCGCTGACCGTTTAACCAGATTCACACAAGGATTGGAGAAATTTTTGGAGGAAAGGAGCATCGGTAGCTACCGAACGTGGGAGCGAGGAGTACAGTTTCCTAGATCTTACAAGCTCTCCGGCGTGGTGTGGTCAAGGTGGCCCTACGGGCAGGCCGGGTGGTGGGCAGCGATGGGGAAGGCCTTGTGATTTTCCTGACCGTGTTGTGCTTGGGCACAGCGGCCCCTTTAAGGGCAGTTCGGTTCTCTCCGCTTGGGAAATCTCCCCTGTTAAAGTCTTCCTCTTTTCAAAGCTGTGCACACACGCGGTCCTCTTCCTTCCAGCTCTGCTGGGCCCTCGAGGCAGAGCGCTGGTCGCTGCCCGAGCTGAACTTCCTTCTTCGTGTGCCGTCAGCCCAGCCTCCCTATCTGAATTCCCCGGGCTCTGGACGCAGCCGGTGCCTGCCCGTCCTCTCCCCTCTCACCAGCGCTCCCACAAACCTCTTGCACACTGTGCACAGGTGATTGCCATGTGAGGAACCAGCTCCTCTCCACCCGCAGTGCCCAAGTCGGTGGCACCCCCTTGGAGCCAGGAGTGCTGCCACCACCGCTGCCACCAGCTCCGTGTGCAGAAGGCACCCCAGGCACTAACCATTAGGATGCGACCCGGTGCCTTGTTGCTGCTATTTTTCCCCCCAGCTCCCCTACATCTCTCTGTTCCCCCATCTTTATGCCCTGGGACACAGATCCTTCCCAGCAAGCCAGCATCCTTCAGGATTTAAAGTGGGGCCCTGTGAGAGTGAACCAGTGCCGTGTCCCCTCTTGGCTTGAAGGGTCACTTCTGAGCAGCAGAGTGGATGGTGCCCCCCTGAAACACATGCATCGTGGCTCAGGAAGAGAGGCTGAGCCAGCCGTAAGGGTTCGGGTGTCTGTCAGCCCCCAAACTCTGCTTTGTCTTATTGCCAGGGGGCTCCCCCCGGTCCATGGAGCCATCAAAGGGTTTCAGCCCCGATTAGCTTGTCACAGGCTGATCCATTTGCTGCTTTAGGTTCTTGCCTGTGTTCAGGACACGGGGAAGGCCCTGACAGCCCACAGGAAAGATTTTACCTGCAGAGCTGGCAGGCTCTCCCTTCCCCTGATAAATGAGCGCATTTGGGGTCTAAAATGCCATCCTTTGGAAGCTGTAGAGGCAGCAAGCAATGAGGGATGCTTGTTTGCAGGTGTCGCCTTGGGCATCCATCGGGATTATAGGGGTCAAGCGTGCTGGGACGGCCCCGGGGAGTTTCCTTCTGGATGCTGGAGCGGAGAAGGGGCAGCAGAAGGATCAGTCCAGAGATGCCCTGTTTAAATGCTCTTCCCTTTTGCATCCACCCTCTGCCTTTGTGGAAGGTGGGGGACCTAGTGGACCCGACTCAGCCTTGGTTAGCTGGTGGTGCAGGTTATCCCGGAGGTTGGTCCTACAACCCCTAGGCTCTTAGTCGTTTGGGGTGTGAGCATCCTTCTCCCCCCTGCTTCTCTCCCTCTGCCAATAGCTTCCAATTCTCTGCACCCTCCTCAGTGCCAGCTCCTTGCCCTGGCCCTCACAGGCACCCCAGGACATGGATGGCAGAGCTGCAGGCCTAGGTCAGCAAGCCCCTTTGGGCGTTGCAAATGCCGGGCAATCCGGGCTTCCTCGTGTTTATGCTCTTCCCTCTGCTTCATCCCCCGTTTGCTGTAATTAGAGGCTGTAGCACTGCATGCCTGCTGGCAGCTGCTGCCCTGTTGGGCAGCGAGGATTTGTATGGATGGATAATTACTTTTCTGCATAGCGCCGGAGTCTGGAGGTTGTTGTGCAGCTTGCTTCTTGCATGGAGCAAGGCGTATGTCAGGCCGTGTCCTGTCTGTCCAGGCTTGGCTTTGTCTCTGTGTTCGGAGCATCGAGAGTGATTGGGTCTGGGCTCCTGCCTGGAGTGGATTCATTTTCTGTTCGGTGTCAGTGCCATGACACGTGCCTTTTGGAAGCAGAAGCAGTACCCGGCCAGCCCCCGATGAGCAAACCAGCCCCCAAAATGCCTTTCCAAAGTCACCTGGCTGCAAAAGCACCTCTGAGGTTGCTGCCGCCTGGGGTAACGGCATCCCGGGCACCCTGCCAGGGCTGACACAGATCAGGAGGAGCGTTTGGGGAGAGGAGCGCAGCCACTCTGTTATCTCAGCCAGATGCACTGGGCCAGCAGAGCCTTGCAGGCACTTAGATGAGAAGTGCATAAATATCACTGCTAAAAACAGAACCAAAATTGGGATCATCCTTTGTGAAGGGGGAGGGAGGAGTGGGGGGGGCGGGTTCTCCCTGGTGTGCAGCATGTGGTGCCCAGTGTCCACGTGCAAAGGTCCTTGCTGCCGGAAAATGTGCTGGGGGCCAGCTCTCCCATATGTGTGAGCTGCTGGGAAAAGACTAGTGTCCAGATGCTGGGAAACATCTGCATGGTGGCAGGCACAGGAGAACGGCTTTGCCTCATGTCGCTAGGCTGGCTTGTGGGTCAGGCTCCCCATACCACCCAGAGACTCTCCATGCCCTTTTGGGGGGTGCACTGAGCCCAGGTCTTTGCTCAGCCCTTTTCCAAGTCCCCCGGGACAGCCTATGTGGAAGGGTGACGGGAGGGCGTAGGCAGCATGGATGAGTGAAAAGGGCCGGGGTGTCTGGAAAGGGGGCTGCTATTCTCAACTCTGCCACTGCCCTGCTGCATGACCTTGGGCAAGTCACTTTATCTCTCCCCACGCTTTTCCACCTGTAAGACCTTTGGGTGGGTGAGGGGGTTGCACCCTACATGGGACCTTGTATCCCTGGGTTGCTCCTGTTATACAACTAGGAGCAAAGCCAGCATGCAGGAACCCAGGCCTAGGTCTCCAGCGAGGTTGAATAGCTTCTGCAGCCCTCCCCATGTACAGCAGAAGTGCAGGAAAATGGCTAACCCAGCCAGCTCCTCTTCTGCTGCCATCTAGCAACGCGCCGTGCTGCCGGCCCTGTGCTGGCAGCCGCGTCCTAGGAGCCGCCAGAGGGAGGCAGAACTGGAAGCTTGGATGGTGGACACCTAGATCCGGATCATCTGGGAGGGTGGGGGCATTGCACCGCTTTGGCAACTGAAGCCTTGGCCTCCGGGACTCTCCTCTTTTTGCCCCTGCCCAATGCATAAAATGACATAAAATACTGGCTGAAGGGCGGACACCCCTAGTTTCCCACCTGTACAGCACCAGCATCCCTCCCTCTGCCCACAAAGGTGTGGGCCGAGCCTCTGGGCCGGATGCACGCGCTAAGAAGTAGTTAACTAGGCTACTGTCAATAGCCGTTGCTAGACTTCAGAGCAAACAGGGCTGAGAGTCTTCTTCTTGGAGCGATTTGTTTCCAGCTGTTCTCTGCGAGCTCAGGCCGGCATCACGGAGCTGGGCCCGCTCGGTTCTTGCAACAACAAATCCCTTTGCCATCATGGGGCTTCGTTCGAATACAGGCTTGGGGAGTGTGGTTGCATACCTGCTAGGGGCTGGCATCACCTCGTGACCGGCTGGGTCTTGAGGGCTGAGCCATCTAAGTCAGTCTCTCCCTAGCTCTAGCAACCTGGTCCATGCATTGGCCATGGTCCTCCATCCTTTCAGCCAAGTGTTTTTCCCTGAAAAACTCTCCTTCCAAGCAGGCAGGGGCTCCTCAGCTAGCCAGTTATGCAGCCCAGTTCTCCTTGCTGCCTTGCAACAGGAGGGGATTTCTTCTGCTCCTTGCGCATCCTTGGTCCCCAGTGCCTCCCAGTTTGAGCTCCTGTGCCCGTTCCCTTCATCCCATCTACTGACCCAGGATTAACTGATTGAGCCCAGCTCTGTTCTGGTGGCAAGGACACAAGAAAACCTCCCCCTGCACTCAGAGGGTGCCATCTAACCATCCTCCTCCTGCGTCGTGGCTTCTTCCTGACCCCTCAGCCAGCAGGTCCCTTCTGGGTGCCCCGGGCTGCCTGGATGCGGGGGGGTGGCTTTGCACTGTCGGGACCGAGGCAGGAGCAAGCCCGTGACTACAGCAGGAGTGGGATTGTGCAAGCAAATTCCAAGCCGAGCCCTTGATCATAATATTTGGTGTAACCGCCAGTGCATCCTGCCTGTGAGACCCTCTTCTCCAAACAAGGGGCCCCTGTCAGCAGAGTCTGGTGTGGGGACAGATAAGGAAGCATGTCGTGTTTTGTTTGGGGTTTTCTAAGTGGCTTTATCCAGGTGGAAGTCAGAAATGCCCCTTTTCCCAGCCAAGAATCCTTCTCCTCGCAGCGCTGGCTCTGAAAAGGCCACAGATGTGTGGGAGGCATTTTGGAGTCGGCCGTGGGCGTTGTGTTTCACTGACATGTTTGCTGCACCGCTTGGCCGGGCTCCTTGCACTGTGCAATGCCAGAGAGGTTTTGGGGTGCCAGCAGCTGTGCCCGAGACACAGCGGCTGCGTTAGGGCCAGGGCAGAGCCCGGCTGCCACCCTTCCCTAGCCAGGGTGGCAGGAGGAACAGACACACTCGGGGCAAGGACCTGCTCTCATCGCTGTGTCCTCCTCAGCTCTGCCCAGGCAGGGGCCCGGTTCATTGAATCCATGCTTGGGAACTCCCAGGCGCAAACCAGTGCGAGCTGGGAAGAGACAAAGCAAGGCTGGAAGTCCCCAGAGCTGTGCCTGCCCTGGGTTCAGGTGCTCGGGGTGTCCTAGCTGTCCCTAGTATGGTCGCGGCGTGTGGAGGAGCGCAGGGAATCAGCCAGGTGCCAGGATGCCTGGGCAGAGCTTAGCAATTCACTGCAATGCAGGGGGAACAGGAGGGACTCCCTCGAATGCCCGTGGGCCTCCAGCCTGCACGAGAGACTTGCCCTGAAAGTGATTGAATCCTGAACCATGCTTCTTGCTTCCCCCAGGCTCCATCCAGTAGGCAGCAGGGGCCCTAGCCGGGGCACGCGTCCACGGGGCAGGTCACTGGCACCCGGGAGGCCGGGAGAGCATCCGAGGGCCAGCGGGAAAAGCAGCAGCCATCCATGCCGACCGTGTATGAGGCTGGGAAGCAGGTGAGTGGGAGATGAAGAAAGCAGACCTCTGGCATGGTGTAGTAGGAGCACCCTCGGGTTGCCCCAGATCCGTCTGGCACTCTGCTGCCAGCCTCCAGGTCCTGGGGATGAGAAGGGAAGCAAAAAGGAAAGGCTGGGCCAGGGCAGATGCTTTCTTCCGTCGTCGTGGTCCGAGGGGACCCGAGCCGGGTGGTGAGGTGGACATCCCAGGTGTGGCCTGGGCTGGGCGCTGTGCTAATTCACGCGCCCCGCGCTCTTCCCCTCTGCAGTACACAGGACCCGAGTCCACCGAGAGACCCCGTCCGATGTCCCGGCATGAGACGTCTCCGACAACGGTGCAACCGGCCGGCCACCACCGCCCCAACGCCTGCTGCTTCTGCTGGTGCTGCTGCTGCAGCTGCTCATGGTACGTCCTCGCGCCGCTCTCAGGATCGGGGTGCTAGGCTGTCCCCACCCGCAGCCTCTCCTGAGGGTGTCAGCTGTCTGGGGCAGGGGCCAGTCTTTATACTCCACGTTTATGCAGCGCCTAGCTCAGGCAGGGCTCCACGGTGCCCCCAAAGCGAGCAGAAGAGAGCCAGCTTCCTGCTGAGCTCTGCACCCCTGGATGCTTGTGGCTCTGTGGATTCCCCTCCGCAGCAGCCTTTTCTTTTAAAAGCAACCAAAAAAAAAAAGCAAAAACCCAACCCCGCTGTGCAGCTGCTGCCAGCAGGCACTTCCTGCGGGCACGTGGGACCAGCGGCACGTCCGGGCTGCCAGCGCATCCGCGTGCTCGCACTGGGTTTATAGTTGGGAAGCAGCTTCGATGCGGTGTTTAAAAACCGACTGTAAACACCCTGCTGAGCAGATGGGCCGGTGTTTGCATCGCGTGTTCGGAGCTCCTGCGAGCAGCCTCCCCATGCGTGTGAGGAGCAGAGAGATGGGCTACCACGCAGAGACTTTGCAGAGTTTGTCCTGAGACTCTGCAGTTAGTACCTGGATGAGCAGACCTAACAGCAGCATTTTCTTCAGACTGGCATGGTGAGGGGCTTGCAGCTGGGAGGCTCGTGGGGGCACAGGGCAGCACAAGCTCTTCTGAAACCCATTAAATCCAGGCCTGGCTGCGTGTCACCCCCACTAGATTGTCCCCCCGGAGCTATTGAGGCTATGGACAGGCAGACAGACCTTGATCCTGCTCTAAAAGGGGTGCCTGGGGGCTCACAGCAGCTGTTGCACTGGAGCTGCTACATCAGCATGATGTTGTAGCAACACCAGCAAGCTAAAATTGTCCAGTTTCAATCCAGGGTGAAACCAGGCTAAGGCTGCAATGGTTTTGTCACCTTGTACCACCCTCGGGGCAGGCAGATGTAGCAGCTCCATCACCACAGCTTCTAGGGCGTTGTTTGATATTGGTGCAGCTGTCCTGATTGCACAGTACCCATTCCTTTAGAGATGGGGGTCTTTTGCTCCCCGTTAGCCAAGGCAACGGGGAAAATAAATGTTCCCTCCTGGCCAGAGCCTGATGCTTGCAGGCTGGGAACTGTTTTGAAACCCTGTAAACATCTGGAAGAGCAGCTGCAGGCAGCTGCTGCATAGCTGTGTGCAGCAGTGACCCGCTCCTGAGCGAGACACCCTTTGTTTCTGGCATCGCGCGGCGTTTCAGCTCTGAACACCAGGCACGAGGTTAGGCCACTTGCGAGGAGGTGGCGAGGGGCTGAAGGCCTCTTCTGTGGGGTGGACAGAGCGCTTGTTCAGCGGACTGGATGGAGGGAGGGAAGCTAGCCTGGAAGGACGGACGCTGCAGGTCCTGTCCGTGCAGTGTTGGCCCGGGTGCCTGTGTCAGGGAGCTTCATAGGCAAACCCATGACTGGAGCCGCTAGCAAATGCCAGGGATGAGCTTGGACTGCTGAAGTGCAAAGGGTCGTGAGCCATGCATGGTGCCACCTGCCCCTGTCTCCTGATGCTAAAAGCCAAGGTATCTACTCCTACAGAGACAGGCTGCACTTATCTCAGGTGCTCCATCCGGGTCTGTCCTCACTGGCTCGTGGTGCAAGCTGGTGGCCTGTGCACAGCCACTTCCAGCAGGGCAGTGGGAAGAGGGGAGAAATGCAAGCAGAAAGCTCCCAGGTCCATCACACAGACCCCGCTTCTTCATCCAGACACCAGACCCCGTGGTCCAAGTGGCAGCGAGTTGCCACCCCCCAAAAAACCATCACTTTGTTCTGCCTCTGGTAGCTGCAAGAAGACCCCACCGGAGCTAAACTACTCAGCTGAATCACAGGCATCCCAGCATCTGTGTTCGTCAGCCATGGCATAGCTACTGTGGCCTGCCAGGCTTTGCAAGCTAAGCAGGACAGGGCTGGGGGATTTGGATAAGGGGCTTCTGCAGAATATATAGTCTCTTGAGGAGATGGCATTGATTTGGTAATCAATGCCACCACCCTGCGTGGTGGTGGGAGCACTGGCCCAGGACAAGATCCGGCATCTTTTTGGAAACATAGGAGTGTCGAAGCGCAGCAGATGCCACCTTGGCCGGTTGCATTGGATTTCTCCTCCCCTGCACGTCTGTTCTGCAGGGCAGTTGCATGCGATGTTGAACTGCCGGGCTTCACACAGACAGGGCCACGTTTCAGCTGTGGGCAAAAGCAATCCCATTGTGCCAAGGGCTGCAAAACTCATCGCCACCAGATGCAGGGGGAAGCTGAGCGTTCAGCCAGATTTGCAAAGGGACTGGACATGTGCTGGGAGGAAAGGAGCAGGGGAGTGAGGGGCACAGCCTCTACATCAGACCTTCCTGGACCTGAAATGCTGGAGGCTGCAAGGGAGAGAGGAACAAAGCTTGGTCAGACCCAGCCACTGTGAGACAGGAGACTGGGCTGGATGGACCTATGATCCAACCTAGTACGTGGCAGATCTTATGTTCTCCATACCCTTCGTTGCTAGAGAAGCCGTGGGAAATGGCAGCTGCATTTTTTTTGATGTATATTCGTTTGTAATAAAGCCAAATAATTCAGCTGAGAGCACAAAAGGGCAAAACCTGCATTGGGCTGAGCAAGTGCTGAGAGACAGGACGCACCTCACATGTCGGAGAGCACGGGCATCGGTGATGTATAGGCACGCAGGTGCCTGGCGGCCCTGGTCCCAGCCTTCTTCTCAGGGAAAGGGGGCCTGGAGGAAACAAGTGTCTTGTCACCAGGCTTGTTCCCTCAAGCCCACCCTGACACCCTCCTTTGGCCCGGGGGAGGAAGAAGGCCCGGCGTTAATCTGGTCCGAGCAGAGCTGGGAGAGTGTCACAAGCAGGAAGCTGTCTTCCTGCTGCGGTTGGACGTGGGCGTCCGAGTCGAGAGGCCTGAGGGAAGCGGGCAGTGGACAGCTCGGGGGCTGGCGAGGAGCAGGGGAGCTTTGGAGAAAATAAGAGGGGGAAGCCTAAAAAAAAAAAAAAAAAGCAGAGAGCAGGATGGAAAACACCCGGTTAGGAGCAGCCCTGTCACGTCCCCAGCGAGACGCGCCCAGACCGGCTTGCAGGTTCCAGTGTGTGCGAGCGTGCGAGTGCACGTGTCTGTCCTCGAGTCTGCAGCTTTTAGCATCCCTTAGTTTAGCCCTTGCCAGAAATGCCCAAACTTGGGCAGCGTTCAGGCTGACAGGGAGCCGGTCTTCCTGCGAGAAGGAGTAGGGCTCAGTGGTTAAGGCACAGCCAAAGGCATCGAGAGTGCTGACCGCAGCTCGGCCGCCAGCTTCCCGTGTATGGGGCCAGCCTGGGTGTGCCTCAGTTTCCCTATCTGTAGCCCAGAGGTGATGATCCCGAGTGATTTCTCAAGGCTCATTAGGAACCGATCAGCTGTCAGCCCAGTCCTTAGAGGAGCAGGATGCAACTTGCCTTCTGAGGCCCCGTGTACCCAGGGGGCACAAAGCACACAGCTCTGCACGAGTATTTTTTACCAGTGGCAGCTTGCTGCATCGTCCGGTCCCATTCATGGAGAGCAGCCCTGACTTCTGACCAGTATATCTGCAGCCCAGAGATTTGGGGGGTAGGAGTCAGATGAGCACTGCAGTCCCTAGCTCCTTGCTCAACCCAGGGGGATGTGGGGGTGTAAAATAAAGGCCAGAGATGCAGCCTGGGTCTTTCCTGCTGTGGTCTGAGCAGCACATTTCTGCCTGGCTCCTGCCTAGCATCTGGTCCCCACGTCCATCCCCGTGGCGTCGGCTTTGTCCTTGCTGCAGTCTCAGGAGATCCCTCTCTCTCTGCCTGGAGGCTTCCAGCACGGAGACCCCCCCGAAGCTGCGTTACCGCCAGCGGCTCCACGCTCAGTTGCTTTCTTTCCCTCGAGCTGGTGATTTCAGATCTGAGTCAGCCTCGAAGCAGAGCTCCCTCCTTCCCCCGCTACACACGCTCACTGCCCCCGGAAGCTGCCAGGGCTCAGCTCGCTTCGGAGAGCTGCAGGATTTCGTCTTCTCCTTCATTAATTCAGATGCCGGCAGCGAGGTCCAGGGCTCCTCGGGTTTGGTCTGAGGCAGTACTGGCCCCTGCTGACTGGCTCCAGCTATTACTGCTGCGTGTTTTTTCTCATTCTGCTGTCAGCATTGGGGCTCCGGACACCGATTCCCCTCTGTTTCATGCCCTTCCTCTTCCTCGGTGGCTCTTCTTCCTGCAAGCGGGATCAGAGGTGGTGCAGTCCCCTGGAGAGAGGATGCAAGAGCCGGGGGGCTCGCGCGGCTCGTACTTTGCTGTGCATGCAGGTGTCTGCCCCTGGCTTTGAGGGGGCTCCTGCAAGGGAACAGCCTCTCTGGTGGAGACTGGAGGGGCCACGATTAGGACCTGGAAGGGTTTGGAAGCCTCCTCTCCCAGTTTGTGAACTGGGAGCAGGATTCTGGCTCTGCTAGGCAGGGAAAGCTGGGATTGAAGCACATCGTGTCAGTAGCTGATGGAAGCTCCCCTTTCTGGCTGGGCTAGGACTTGCTCTTGGCGCAAGCATTATCAACCCACCCAGCCGGAAGTGGGAGGGAGCCCCCTTTACCGGTAGAGTCAGACCCGAATGCATAACCCCCCTGCTAGCCCCGTCTCTGCTCCGCGGCCGGGTGAAATGTCAGCAGAAAGGAGGAACGCTTGGAAATGAGTTGCCTGCCTGCAGAGCAGCTCGCTCACCTTTCCATTTGCACTGGCCACTGGGGTCCTCCATCCTCACCATCTACTTTTTGGAGCCTCTCGACTGCAAAGCCAGGGGCTGCTGAGCCAGCCTGGACCAGCACGGCCATCTGGGAGACCAGCGTCCATTTAAATGCACGTAGCACTTAGGAGCGGGGCAGGAAAGATGCAGCTAGACTGCTGGTCCAAGGGGGAGAAAAGGCAGGTGGGTTGGGCTGTCTGGTGCAGGTTTGATGCACGGAGGAGCAGGGCAGAGGGAAAGGCAGCTTTGAAGGTCTGTGCATGTCTGCCGCAGCCTGAGCTCATGGGGAGTGAGTCACAGAAATGGCATGTATGAACGTGCTCCAGGTGCTTCAGCTGGCCTTCCCCTACCGCCCAGGTGCTGCAAAGCAGATGCGACATGTGGCTGGTGGGCCAGGCAGGGGTTTATCTGTGCTGCTGCCAGAGTCCGAGCCACCTTTGCCAGCTGCTTTCCTACCAGGAAGACAAAGAAATGCAAGGAGAGCAGCAGGGCTCCCATCCTGCCCCATCAAGGGTCCCAAGCATCCGGGGCTTAGCTTTAAAAGGACAGTCCGGGCAATGCCGGCAGCCACTGAGCAGATGCCGTGGGGAGAACGAGGTCCGGTTCTGGTGGGAATGGGTACAGGCCCGCCTGCAACGTGGTTACTACCTCTCCGTCTGCCCCCCAGGAACGAAGACCGGGAGCGAGCCTGGAGGGCATCTCGTGGCACCAAACTGGAGACCATACCCAACTGTGAAACTTGGTGAGTTGCTGGGACCCTGGGTCTTCCCCTGCGCGGGCATAGCTGGTGGTGGCACTCTTGGCCGCTGTGCCAGCGTGCTGTGGGGCAAGCCGAGCTGCCCAGTGCTCGTCTCTCCTGCCCTCCAAGACACGGCCTGCGTCTGCCCACACCGTGACCCAGAGACGCGCACAGCCGTGCTGCCATCATGTGCTCATGCCCCTTGGCAGTGGGTACTATGGAGGCAACTAGGAGTGAGGACTCCTGGATGCTCCTCCCTGCTCTGTCACAGCAGCCAGGTGACTTGCTCTGTGTGACCATGGGGAAGTCACCTGGCTGCTACAGGCTTCCCGGCCTGAATTGCACTCATTCACAAAGGGGCTTTGTCAGACTCAATGCCATTGTGTTCGAAAGCACAATGGGCCGCCTGTGCCCCAGCCTGGGGAGAGGCCACACAGCATCCCCCTCCCAAGCCATCTCTCCTGCACTGGGTTTTGGGTTTCCCCATCCTGCCTTCCTGCTGCTCCTGCCCTCGAGCTAAGCCTGGGGGGAGTTACAAAGGAAATGCACTGAGCAGGGCCCCCATTGCAGGCAGGGATCGAAGCTGGAGCAAAGAGGCAAGCTGTGAGCAAAAGGGAGGGGAACAACAGAAGAGGCTAACACTTTGCAAGCCCAACGTCCCACCCACCCTCCGTGCCAGCCCAGCTCAACCCTGATCTTTCTCCGTCACAGTCCTCCTTCATGCTGTGCAGGCCCCTGGGACCATGACAGCACGGCTGGCATTGGTCCCCTTCTCAAGGGCACGTCGAGTACTTTGGGAAAGTCCTGCCCATGCCCACGAGCTGCGTGGCTGGCATTTCCATCCCCAAACGATGCTTCCTTTCTCCATTGAGAGTCCTGTCGGATCCGGCTTTGCCCTGTGCCCTAGAGATGCCCCCTCCCTGGGCTGTCAGGGCAGGGGTGCCCTGCTGCCGTGTCAGTCCCGCATTTCCCACACTGGATCTGACAGCTAAATGTAGCCAGCAGGGATCTAAATATACCTCAAGCCACAAGGTCACCGAATACCAAGCCCGGAGGGGGGTGGCAGGCCCTGCTGCTGTGGGAGCCGTGGCCGTATAAGGGTTTCGTAATTAGTCGAGGGACCGATTGTCTTGGCTGGACGGAGGCAAGGGCAGGCGAGATGCTGTCAGGCAGTAACTGCCCTCGTCCCTGCTTCCCGAGGGCAGGATCCAGCTCTGCTTGAAGATGCCTGCATCCTTCGCAGCCTGCTGGGCTGTGGGATCTCTGGGGAGGCCAGCGCTTGCCCACACCCTGACCAGCCGCCCATGACTCACTCCTTTGAGTCCTGCTGTTCCTCCGCAGCAGTAGGAATGGAGCCCACAAGTCAGACAAGGATCCTGAAGGTCATTTTATTGCCAGATCTGAGACCCGCCACCGGCTTGGACCAACCCCCAGAATTTGCCAACCGTAACTGCAGGATGTGGCAGGCTCTGGTCCTGGGTGGATCCAGCATCTGGCACCCGGGGTCCAGCACTGATTAGTGCCCTTAGAAGTAAATAAGTAGCTCATTAAAACCACAGAACTGGTTTTCTTGTGGTCTTTGTATCCCCGTGAGGAGGCGATAAGCCTGCAGTGATGCTGCAGACCCACCGCTGCTCTCTGGTGCGGAGGTTTTAAATGCGTGTCTGACCAGGTCAGGTATCCACATCACATGCCCTCACACAGCAAGAGCTGGGGACTTTCCACTTCCCAGAATTTTTCATCTGGGGTCTACTGTGATGTTTCATTAGGGGGGTTTTTTGGCAAGGATGGAGACTTGTTTTGTTATTTAGATCTTTGTTTCAACTAGAAAAGTTAGGTCTGTTGCACTACGAAGGCATCACACAACCATCCTACAAGTCATACATCATAGACCTCATACAATGTCATTAAATCTATGAACCATAGAAAATGAGGGTGGGAAGGGCCCTCAAGAGGTCACATCTCATCCAACTCCCTGCTGCAAGCAGGACCATCGTTTTCAGGCAAATTGTTGAAAGATTTTGATTGGCGACTATTGCAGAAGGACCCGTTCCAGCTTGTCTGAAACTTCCCCCACTTCCCTCCCCCTTCTTCTTTTAAGGCACAAACTATGTGCCAAGTTTCACATGGCATCCAGACTCAGGACAGACCCTTGACTTCCATCTCCCGGCAGCTGTTTTTCCATGAATTTCGTGCTGGCTGTAAAAATGTCACCTATCTCCAAGCACATCAGCTTGCAATCTGTCCAAAAAGATAAGGCAGGGGTTTCCCAGCTGGAGCGCACACTGGGATTACCGCTCCAGCACCCTGGGACAGGAGCGACCTCTCGGCAGGGGAGTTTACTCCAGACGCATCCCAGCTCACAGCATGGAAAGGAAACAGCCAGGCGCAATGAATGCGCCTCGGACGTATTGTCCCGAGCTGACGTTCTGCAAAAGCTGACCTGGGTTTTATTGCAGCTTCCCAAGCTCCGGGCCAGATCAGATGCACTCCCTTCCCAAGCTTGTGGGAGGACGAGGGTGGGGTTCTTCGTTCCCAGCCTGAATGGCAAAAAGCGGCTGCCCCGTTATGTCTGTGCGCATCCCCATGAAATCCAGACCAGCCTTGGGACAGCGCCGATACACATGAACACCAACACCCTGCTGCAAACTAGTGAGATGCGACTCGTGTCCAATGGGAAGCGATAGCACTAACAGGAAATATTAACCCCTCGGCACTGGCAGGAAACACTGCTTTATATACCCACTGCCTTCCTATCCCACAATGCCTTGCAGCTTTGGATGAGTCAAAGCATTAGGTCTGACCTGATGCTCCCAGATTTTGTCGCCCAGCTGTTAACTCTTCTGTGACAGGAGGAGACAGGTGGGCAGGCTGTCCTAGAGATTGCAGGAAAAGAGAAGCTTAGCCCTGGACAAGTCACCAGCTACGGGCAGGCAGGATTTGGCTCATAGAAATCATAGGAAATGAGGGTGGGAAGGGAGCTCAGGAGGTCACATCTGGTGCAACCCCCTGCTCCAAGCAGGACCAGCCCCAGCTACATCATCCCAGCCAAGGCTTTGTGTAGCTGGGTCTTAAAGGATGGAGGCTGCACCACCTCTCTGGGTAACTCGTTCCAGTGCTCACAATAATCTTCTCTTTTGTTCCCTCCTCCTCCTTTTCTTTGCTTGTGATGTCCCTTTGCTGTGGCCTGACCAGCACCAAACCGACTCCCGAGGAGGTCCGGGGCTGGTCCCAGTCGTTCGACAAGCTGATGAAGAACCCGGCCGGCCGGAACGTGTTCCGGGAATTCTTACGGACTGAGTACAGCGAGGAAAACATGCTCTTTTGGTTAGCATGCGAGGAACTCAAAAACGAGTGCAACAAGCACACCATCGACGAGAAAGCCCGGATGATCTACGAGGACTACGTCTCCATCCTCTCCCCCAAGGAGGTATGGTGCTCCCAGCATGCCCCTAGTCTCGGGGCTCAGTGAGATCTCAGGCAGGGTGTGTGAGCTTCACACTAAGCTCCATGCTCCCTCTTCAGCCTTGGGTAGGCCAGTATATATATATTTATTTTAAATGAGACCCGTGAACCCATGCATCTGCTCCTGGAAGGGGCTGTTGGTAGTCCCAAAGTGCCCCAGCATTGCCAGGTCCCCATGACCCCCAACTCCTGGGCACATGGCTGACTTCCCCCTTGAGATGCCAGGCCTTATCTCTACTGAGACCTGGATCCTACACCCCTCCTCTGCCTGCACAACTCCCTTAGGATGGAAGGCATCAAGCTCAAACCTCGTGCACAAAAGGTGTGAAATGAAAACGAATGACATGGGCCGTTGGCAGTGCTTCCATTATGCGCAGATAAATGACGCCAGTTGGGCTGGCCTCCAAAGAGCTCCACAGGGGTTAATAGTGGCACTCGTTTGCTGTTGCTAGATCTGGTCCCTAAGTAGGGTAAAGCAACCACAGCCCAGGACCCTCTTGCATTGCATTTGGCATAGTTTATCCCTCTTCTCCCTGGGTCCAGAGCTCAGGCTGTAGCTTGGGGTTCGAGTGCCAGCAGCTTTTGTCTGCAGCACTGTTGTGCTCAAGACTGGGGTAGCCAGACACCCCACATCCCGGCTTTCCAGGTGTCAGGATCCTGCCGTGGAAACCCCCGGGGACCTCAGGCTGGGCCGGCAGGACCCAGCCCTGAGGCAGCTTTTTGCCTTACCATGTTATTTTAAAAGAAAAGTCACCCTCCCTGCTCAGACTCTTGGCTTTTAAAGACGAATACGCACAAGGCCGTCTGGACTGGCTCCCCCCTCTCCTAGCCAACAGCATCTCACATGCCGTGTAGCCAGTGCCGCATGTGCACACAACCCTCCAGCCCTTGTTCCTCAGTGAAAGGAGGTGTAAACCCCATGGAGAAAGGGAGCTTTGCAGTGCTGTGACAGATGGCCGGGGCACTGGAGACCTGGGACTGTGGCCTCCTAAAGCAGAAGGATGTTTCTCCCTGCCTGAATGTAACACCTGAACACGAGGTAGAAAGATGTCCCCAGAGAGCCTGGGATGGGGATGCTTAGCATACTGCTGGCTTCTGCCTCAAGAGGGCACTGGGAAGCCAACCCTGAGGGATGCTAGCATGGCAACGATCAACGGCAGCTTGAGAAGGGTCTCTTTGGATGCATCTACATGTGCATTAAGGCACTTTTCCTAATGCGCATTAAACTTAGTACCTCCAATATGAGGTACTAAATCAATATGCATTAGGCTGCCTTAATGCGCCGTATTGCAAGCACACACTTTTTAGGTGATGCTGAATGCACAGTAGCCTATTTTACTGCGCATTAGCATAATAGCACATTTTTTACGTGCTGCTTTAATGCACAGCAAAATAGGTTACTGCGCATTAAAAGCGCACATGTAGATGTGCCCTTTGGTGCCAGTCAGGCAGCTAAACCCCTTGAAGGGTCCTCAGCCAAGCGAGCAGGGACAGGCAGATGGAAGGGGCTGGATGGAAGCAGCTCAGCCTCTTCCTGCCTGGATGCGGGAGGCTCGTGCCATGCAGCTGGGCCAGGGGTTTTGGGGCTGGGGCGGTGCCCCGTGCGTCAGGGAAGGGTGGCGGTTGCACCAGCTAACGGCCTTGTCCTCTCCCCACCGCGCAGGTGAGCCTGGATTCCCGGGTGCGCGAGGTCATCAACAGGAAGATGCAGGAGCCCTCATCGCACACCTTCGACGACGCGCAGCTGCAGATCTACACCCTCATGCACAGAGACTCCTACCCCCGCTTCCTGAACTCTGCCATATACAAATCGCTGCTCCAGAGCGTCTCCCGGTCATCCTCAGAGTCCTAAGGCCCCCGCACCCTCTGCCCCCGACGCCAGCGGCCCATGGAAGACCCACAAACAATTTTCTTTTGTATGCCGGTGGACCGGGGCGTGGGGGACCCCGTCTCACTTCCCCCATGTTGTAGGGAAGCCTTGGGGACCAGGAGGGCTACAGCCCCTTTGCCCTCGTTCCTCATGCTCACCATCCACCTCCAGTTTTTAGCTTTAGCTACGACCATCACCCTGGTTTCCCGACCACTAGGATGTATCATACCCCTGCCCCCTTCCACGTCCCCTCCATCTTCTTCCTCCCATCCCGTCCTCGGTGACCTTCCTGGTGTTGCCTTTTGGAACTGGGGCAGTGCCGTCGTGGGATCGTCCAACTCAGGCCTCACTCTTACTACTGAATCCCGGTCGTCTGGAGCAAGCACGAGGGCGCAGGCGGGAGGTGGCCGCGGGAGAAGAGACTTGAGGGACTGAAGTCAGGCCTGGCCTCTCCCCCGCCCACCCCAAAGCCCCACTCATAGGTCTGAAGAGGTCACTTTATCCCACTCCTCACTGGCTGGTCCCCATCTCTCCCCGTCTCCCATTTGAAATGTGTTGCTTTTCTTTTTTTTTTTTCTTTTTTTTTTTTACATTTGATTTTCAACACTTCGTAGTCAACTTTCATTGTGGGACGCGATGGGACACGTGCCACCGGCCCCGGGTGGCGGCACCCTGCTCCGTGGCGGGAGCTGCGTCCTGTTCAGGGCAGGCGAGGCGTGAAGGACCCATGTCCCCCGTTCCAACATTTAACCTCCCACCGCGATCACAGCCCTTCTGCGTGAGCTTCCCAGGCCAACAGTCAAGCTCGCTTCCCAGCCGGAGCTGCCTGGCACTGATGGGGAGAAGGAAACTGCACTGTGATACCGGAGGGCTCCCATTCCCCTCCCGTTTTCCATGCCTGGAGGACGGTCTCATGGGGATGGACCCTGCCACACCCCAGGCCGCGAGCCACGCAGCAGGCCTCCGCTGATGGAGGGCAGTTTGCTGTCAGGGCCCCTGCCTGGCTGGGAGGGGATGCCCAGGGAGCAGGCTGGGAATTTCCCCAGTGGGCCCTTTTTTCCCCTCCCCAATTTAGATGAGAAACCCAAAGTTTGCCACCAGCTAGGATGTTCAGTTCGTGCAGGTGCCTGGCTTCTTAGCATGTCCCCAGGCAGGGGGCCAAAGCTTCAGGTGGTGCAGGGAAGCCTTAAAAAACCAGCAAAGAGAAAACTGGGGAATCCTGTTCTGGGGGAAATCCTGGTTTGGGATGTTGGGTTCGTGGTGGACCCGGATGCCTGGGTTGCGTCCGGCTGTGCTTGTAATACAGCAGCAAAAAAATACATCTCATGGGAGGGCCGTGGGAAGCCCAGCTTGAGAAAACATGGAGCAAAAGGGGGGAAAGGCTGGGCAGCAGGGAGCCGAGCAGCAGGTTGAGCGGGGGGGCGGGGAGCAGACCCGGCAGCACCCTTCTGTGATTGGGGGTTGAGGGCAAAACAGAAGCCAAAGAAACCCCTGAGCCCCTCTATAGGATGTGGGTCGCTTATTCCTCTCATCACTCGTGGAAGCAGTGGTTGGAAGACAAGCTGGTGCACTGCCTTCCTCACCAGCCCCTGCCTTTCCAGCTGAAGGAAATCCCATGCAGGGTGGTTTGGGACTCGCCTGAAGTCCAGAAAGGCCTTGGCAAAGTGTCATGATTGCTGAGCGCGTCCCCATCCCGATTCAAACCCAGTGTCAGCCTCCCCTACCCACCTTCACACAGAGCCCGTGCCGAGATGGCCGTAAGGCGTAAGGAGCAGGACATGCACCACTTCCAAACCGATGGCAACCCTCCACCTCGCACCTCGTGCCCCACGAAGGATGCTTGTGCAGCTGCGTGATCCAGGCTGTGAGTTGAAAGATGTGGTGGGGTACAATCCCTGCCAGAGATCTGCAGCTCTTTGGGTTAAAAACAGGGCCAGGAGGGGATGGGGGACCAACCCTAGTGCGCACGGCCGGGTCTCTTTCAGTATTAATGGGTAAGGGTACTTAGGGAGCAATACCCCAGTACGCTCCAGTACGCCAGCTCCAGGCATGACTTCTTACCGTCATGCTACTGCCATGTCTGGGACTCCTATTGCCAAATAGTGTATCTTTGTAAATAAAGGGACCCTCCTTCCCCCAGCAGCGTGGCGGCCTGGTTCGGTGTTGAGTGTATTTGCAGCGGTCTCTCTCGCGAGTGTTCCCACGGGACGGGAAACACGGCGGGTGGCGAATCTATAATATATGTATATTTTTGTAACGCATGAGGACTTGTTTACTTGAGCTGCCTGCTGTAGCTCCCATAGCTAGGACATTTCTACCAACAGCCATTGCCCTTCACTGTGAAAACACAGCCAGCCCCATGACACAGCCAGCTGGACGGCCAACCCCCAAACACACAAACACATGCAAATTTGGCCCAAAGCTGTTCTGTACCTCCCTACCATCTTGAAAGTCTCTGTTGCGATGTAAAAGGATGATGATAGTCTTTACTGTCTGTACTGTCTTTACCAAAAAAAAAAACAAAAAAAAAACTCATGGTTTTAATATTTATCTTCCCCTTCACTTCCCTCCAAAAAAAAAAAAGAAGAAGAATTTAGGGACATTGGTTCTTTTTATTGAAGATATTTTTTAAACAAACCAGAGAAAAGAGAAAAAAAAACCTGTCTCCTCTCTTGTATTCTTTGTTTCGCGGGACCAGGTGTGTTGCAGTAAGGTTAGTTCCTTTTCCACAAGCTGGACGTACAATGCCAAAAAGAAACCTATTCTTAAGGAGGAGGAGACCAGGCTGGTTTAGGTAGGAACGCTGTCACCTCCATCCTACAGCGGATAGAGACGCGCGGGCGACGCTCCCCTCCCAGCAGGGCCAACTGCCTCTGCTTTGCAAGAAGCTGCAGGGATTGTGCTGGTGGGTGAAGGGAAGCTGGAGACCCCCAGGCCAAACCCTGCGAGATTCCCATCGTGATAGCCTGGACTCAGTATTACCAACTCTCGTGATTTTTGGCGTCATTCTTAAAGTCTACTGTTCAGGAATGTGAAAAACTTCACCCCCTCTTTCATATATAAGATGGGTGGGGTTGGTGGAGCTGCCTGCACACCCATCCCCAGTCAAGTTGGCAATACTGTGAACTATCATCGGCAGGCATGGCTTCATGTGCCGGGGTCAGTAGCACACCAACACTGCTGGCTGATCCAAGTCGGGCATCAGCACATGCATTGGCAGGGGAAGGCCCCAGGTGCTTTTGTCTGTCCCGAATCGTCAGGAAGGCGGTGTTGGGATTCCTGCCTGCCAGCCCTGCTGAAGGAGGAAATCAGGCCATTGCAAGAATGACTGCATGCAGAGTTTAGGTGGAGGGGAGGATAGCCAGGGGACATCTGAGCAGAAAAGCCAGAGGCGGATGCATGTCAAGAGCGCGCGGTGTATGCTAAAAGGCTACCGCCAAAAGCAGCTGCATTTGTGGCCTGTACCCCGGGGGCAGAAGCAATTTGGGGTCCAGAGAGGGAATGTGGCAGCACTTTTTCAACCCAAGAGAAGAAAATAAAAGTGTTCCGTGTAGTGGAAACAGCCTCTGCAGGGTCTCCCCCGTGCAGGAGATGGAAATAAATTCCCCCAGCCCTTTATGGCACCTGACTGGTTTCCCACGGGCAGCCCTGCTTGGCTTCTCTAGGATCTGTGTACACACATCAAGACAGACTGAATTCGGCTCCGACATGCCTTCATGGGCTGGAAGGACTCCATGCTGGGTGTCGGAGAAAACAGCCCTCTGCTCCAGTAGCATTTCTGGGAGATCGAGTGAAAGCCCCGTATGGACCTACAGAGGGAAAGTGTGAATATGCCCAGCTTTGCCGAGCCAGCCTGCCCACATGTGGATGTCATGTCCGGAGGGCTCCTGGTCCTATATTGGAGGCAGGAGGCTTAGAAGGATGCTGAGCTGTCTATGCCCCCTCCCTGCCCACCGAAACACTTGGCTTCTGCAGGACAGTGATGATCACAAAGGCCTCTGGAAAGCACAGGGCCCCAAGCAGCATCGGTCTGCATTGCCTTCAGCCTCGCTGCCTCTGCCGATTGCAGCTCCGTTATAGTGAGCTAACCTGTCTGGTCTCATGCTCATTATTAACCATGCGTTTCAGCATCTTACGAGTGAGTCACGCAATGCCCCTGGCTGCTGGAATGCTTTTAATTGATGGCTTTCCCTACATGCAGCCCTATCTGTGTGGGCTTGGTCATATCCCAGACGTTAAGAGAAAATGACACAAGCCCAATGCCAAGGTTTTCTTTTGGATCACGGGCTTGGAAGGGATCCGGCTGATTAGGGCATAGACAGCTCCACCAATCTGCCACCCATCAGAGCCAATCCCTTCGGAGGTGGGAAGGGGAATGCCTACACAGAAGCAAATTTCTAGCTCACAAATCTCAACTGCGTGGTTAGCAGCCTCGGTTACTCGCACCTGGGAACCGTGCCCATCTCACAGCACAGCCTTGGGAGGCACGAGGGGCCATGCAACAGCAGCTGGCATCTAGTAAGCTCACTCTGTCTTCAGGGTGTTGGCTGCAAAGTGCCCACGCGCCTCTGTGAGACGCCAACAGCTAGGATGACGGTGCCACCGCTGCTCTGGTGCCAGGTCGTCTGCAGGGAGCGACGCGTCTCCTGCAATCTTCTTGTTCTCAGGGGACTTGGCTGTCTCCCATGAGGTGTGGGCCCTGAGCCAGCAATCCTCCCACATGCTACCGGCTGGGGAAAGCCGTGAAGAGGAGCTTTCCTTGCGACTACACGAGCCACTCAGGAGAGCTCCAAGCAGTGAGAAACGTGCTACATGTCCCAGGCTCCAATATCCATCTGGTCCCACCGGCTGGAGGAAGAGCCATGGGGCTTCTCCCTCTCAGTGCAGGGAGGTCGCCGTCCAAGGGGGTGAGTGGATTGCAAAGACCTTTTGCAAATGAGATCTGATCTGGAACATCTGATCTGAAAGTCTGCTGGAACAGCCCCATGAGTTCAAGGGACTTGTTCCAAAGCTGTCCTAACCTTGATAGGAAGCACCCACCCTCCCACACCTTTCCTCCCCGTTCAATGTGCAGACACCACAAGAGGACCAGGCCAAGTTCTCTGCTTTACTGCAGGGAAGCCCCGGTGCACCAGGTTCCTATCCCCGAGGTCCCCAGTGCCATCGTGTCTGTAGCACAGTCTTGGAGCTTGAACCATCACCAGCTCCATTCTTCCTCAGCTCGCTGCTTCTGGGTGCTGCTTCCTGGGGTTAATCTGGAGATACTGAATGTGCTAAAGGCTTACAAGCACTTGGCAGAATTGGGTGCTAAGACTTATGATTGTCCCTGGTAGCTCACCTCCCTCTCCGCATCCAGCCTGACCCACGGTTTTGCTTCTGAAGCCGAGCTGAAGAAAAACCATGGAGCAATAAAGGGAATGACCAGGTTCTCACAGGGCTTCAACACCCAGAGCTTCTCATCAGCCTCAGCTGGGAATTTGTGTGTGTCACGATCTCCAGAAAATCTCGTTTTCTCCCTGAGCCCTGAGGGCAGACAGTGGGGGCTGCAGGCCTGTACAGAAGGGCAAAGCCCCTGTGCGCATGGAGGTCATTGCAGAACTCCTTCCTCTCCCTGCTTTGAGGTTCAATCAATCGCAGACGCAGCACTGGCCTTCCCATCCTGAGATGCGGTGCCTGGCTCCGTTCCCTGGGCAGACTCTGCTGGCTAGAGGGTCCTCTGTGACTTTGCAGGTTAGAGGAATCTACCTATGTTACAGGTTCGCCTGAATGACAAGCCGGTCTCTCCACCTACTGCTTTCATGGGTTATCAGAACTCTTTTCCCCTCTCCATCAGAAAGCAAAACATGATAGCATCTTCACTGCAACATCAATGACTTCACAAACTACATGACCTTTATTTGTCTTTACAGCAACCCTCCCGCCCAATGCTTTCACATACCAGACAAGAGCACAGGCATCTCACAAATGCAGTGCCCTCAGCCACACTGGTATCACTTCTGAGTAACACGGCTGACTTCCAGCTGAACTCTGAGGCCGGAGACCTGCCCCTGCTCTCCCCACGTCCCACTGCATGTAATCAACTGGTCTAAATCCTGCAGTGGGCACTTGAGCAAAGCCTCCATTAGCCACAGCTGCAATTTTGCTTGGGAAGCAGCTGTAGGATCTGGCCCAGTGGTTTCCGATTCTTTGAACCAATCAAAAACAAAAGTCTGTGCATTTCCAATGACAGAGACATCTCCAGGAAAGGGCAATGTCGGTAAAACTGCCTGGGCATTTTGTACAGCTGATTTGGAGCCTAGATCAGAGAGCTGAGGCTGAAACCCCTAACCCCATTTTTGATCAAGGTTCAGATGCTCACTGGGTCTGACTATCCCACCAGCAAAAGCCCGTACAGCCAGAAGCCACAGCACCCCAGCAGCTCCCATCTCTGACACTAAACTCTGGTGCAGCTAATGCCAAGTGCAGCAAGCAGCAAACTCAGAACTGGCAAAAAAAATAATGTTTAATACTGTTTGGAAAGAATGGCAATGCTTTTCTTTGATGAGAAAATAAAAGACAAAAGGGGGTAGTGAACTCTCCTGCTAAATGCCTGCCCCGCTGGGGGCCGCTCGCCACTGCCGCACAGAAAGGGGCCAGGCCTCCCTCGGACAATGCGCTTGGTGCGTGACACAAAGGAAACTCACTTGGGATACGATACACAATTGCCGGAGAAGCTGGAGAATGCACGGTTTGTTCTGGACCGCGTTCGGCTGCCGCGGTCGGGTTCCAAGATGTCTCAGCAGAACTGCAAGAGATCAGACTTGCTGCGAATGAGGCCACGCCGGCTGCCATGAAAGAGCCCTAGATCAAGGGGTTGCCAGCAAAGGGGAGGGGATCTGAAGCTGGCAGCACATGCTGCTCCTGGAGAAGAGGGTGCCTTCCCTCTCCATTAGCAGAGGACTTCCCCAGCCCCTGGAGCCACTGTTTTGATCCCATAGCTGGGGAAGCTGGCAACCACAGCATGTGAGTGATGCTCAGCAGGCAACACGGTGCTCAGAGCAGAAGCCAGACTCCTGGGTTCTTATCCCAGACTCACTGGCACATTAGGCTAGTCACTATCTTGGGTTCCCCTGGTTTCTATCCTGTGTGCAACAGCACGGCGAGGGCCAGCCAGCATCTGGAATGTGCCTTGGAGGAAGGCAGCTGCATGCTCATTGCCAAGAGGATGCACAGCAACTACAAGAGCCATCCCCCACAATACCTGCCCTGCTCAGTATGAACGATGGCTGCGGCTGCCCTACCTTCCAGCGGTTCCCACACTCGTTACACACGACAAAGGTGGTCATGGGCTCGTCGGAGCTGCGTGTCTGCACCTGTGTGTGAGAGGCAGGGAGGTGAGAGTCCATGTTGTACCCACCCCTGCCAGAAAGATTTGCATGGGGGCAGGTGGGGAGAGGTGTTGGCTTGGTAGCTATCAGGAGGCCCCAGGTTTACTTGTCAGAAAGCAGATGGGATGGTAAGGAAGAGGTTTCCTGGGACCTCATCTGGCAGGCTGCATGGAGGATCGGGCAGGTGGGAGAGCAGCCTTTCAGGAGCCAACAGTCATAGCACCCCAGAGGTTGCCCTGCTCATCTGCAGCACGTGAGCCGGGGTACAGGGCCTGGCTCCGAGAAACGCCATGGGTCTCTGGAGGGAGGCTGAGCACAGGCAGTTTCCCCTGGCCTCACCTGGACCAGGGAGGGTCCTGCCCCCAGCACTCTGGCAAGGCTGCAGGACTGACCTGAGTGTAAGTGCAGTTCTTCTTCTTGCATTTGCCGCAAGTGAAGAGGTCGGTCTGAGTGCCACCCGTCTTGGCCATCTGGTGCTCCCGGATCGCCTCTTTCGTCATAGCCTTCCTGATCTCCTTCAGCTCATTACTGGCCATTTCCTTCCAAGGAGGTAACACAGCTACATCAGTCCTGCTTCACCGCCCACAGCCACCACCCTACTGCAGCACAGGGAGGCAATGGCTGGCAGGGAAGACCAAGGGGACGGGTAACAGCCCGTGACATGTCCCACTGCTAGGGCACCCACTCATGTCTAGCCCAGGCCACCTGTGGCCAATGGGACATGAGCTCAGCCTAAATCAGAGTAGACAACTGTCCCCACCATAAAGCCCACCAGCAACTGGCCCTGCTGGAAGCTTTAACAGAGAGGCCTGGTATTGAAGCACCTGAGGATTAGGGCAGGGAAACATACTGCTGCTACTCACTGCTACACAGAAGGCTTCAGCTTGTAGAGCTTCCACAGTGAAAATGTAATTCCCCAAACATGATATTTGGCCCTGAAAGATGCATGCAGGTTGGAGTCCTAAGACTGGTGTCTCTGACCCACCTCCGAGGTCATCACAGCAATCTGCTCCGGGGTGATTGCCCCACACAGCACATTCTTCCTCAGCTCGGGGTTCTTGGAGTCCTTCAGGTTGGAGATGCGGCTCCTCACCCGGTTTTTGTACTTCATGTCAGTGTTCTTGACATCTTGGTATATACGTGTCAGGGCTGTTAAGGAGCTAGACAGGGAACAGAATCAGCCCTGCCACCGCCCAATGCTCTCAAAGCACATTCCAACCAGTAATGAATTAAGCTGCAAGGCTTTAATGAGGCAAGGGAGGGTTACTGTGACCAGTGACTAGACGAGGGCTGCACAGGTAGGGCTCTGGCTTCCACTTGTTCTGCAGGCTGATCCTCACTGAGGCATTAGCCTTGCCACACTGCCCAGCAGCAGCACCGCAGTCATGCTGTCTTTGGTGGAAGTGGGCTGCTACATGGTTCCCCTGGCCTGGATATCAGCAAATTCCTTCGAGGGGTTGAAAGTGTGGGGAAGTCTCCGGAGGGAAGCCTGGACATGGCGGCAGGAGGCAACATCCCAAGAGGATGAGGAACCAAGCCAAGGCAAGTGCCTCGCCAAGGCGTCAAAGAGAAACGACTGACATCGATCACACCAGTACGGGCTTTGCTCTGAGCTGCCAACCCCAACTCTGAGCCCCCAAGAGCAGAAGCACTGCGCTGACAGGTACAGGCTAAAGCTGCTCACCTCTGCTAGCAGCCTCTGACCTATCCCCCAACACTGCAAGGATATATTCTTCAATCTGGGCGGCGAGATGCTCGCAGTCCGCCCCGATGGCGACGTGGTCACCTGTAAAATTACAGGAACAAGGAGCACAAACACCGGTCACTTTCGATCAGCCATGGGAGCCCCCAGCCCTGAGGTCAGAGACTCTGGGAGCCCAGGGCGATTGATTTGGAGGCACACGGCTCCTCCCTTCATCACACAGAGGGCGCAGCCTTTGAAAGACAACTGTGATCGAACGCAGCAGTCCCTCACCAACCTCAGCGGAGGGCTGCGCATGGCAATGCAATGCTGAGCTTGGCCTGCAGAGGCAGCAACATGCATTGCTATGGGCACCATCCCTGCGGGGCCCGATTCTAGCCTTACTGTGGTGTAAATCAGGAGCCACACTTGGCTCAGTGGAGTTTTATGGCATTAAACCTGGTGCAGCCAGAAACAGTCCTAGTGCCTCTTCTTGACCAAACCGCCCTGCACCCCCATTCACCTGCCCTCCTCTTGCTTTTTACTGGCCATGGCTGGAGCAAAGCAGCTGGTCAAATCAAAGCAAACCACTTCAGGGGAGGGATATTAAGCAAGCTAAGTGATGCAACAAGGGCATGTGTCTAGCTGTGGGACATGGCACGTGACTGGTGAGCAGCAGGGGACGTGCAGCCTGAGCATGAAACCCCATTAGGCCGAGGAGATGAGGGACAAGGGAGGGATGAGCAGAGGCTGCAGGGGAGACTTCTCCAGGCTGGACAGCAGGTTTATTGGAAAACAGATGCATGTGCCTAATGCTTCAAATACGCAGTACTGAGCCCCCACCAGGCATCAGCTGGGGAAGCAAGAGGGAAACCAAGAGACAGATTTCTCCCAGAGCCCTTCCAGATGTTCGGCCTTTGGAAGACTCTGCTCCAACCCAGCTGCATTCCCTAGAAGTCCTGCCCCAAGGGCAGGATATAAGCAGCATCGGTGTGGCCACTAGCAACCCAGCGTGCTGAGACCCAGCCCTGCTTTCCTCAAGGGCAGAAAGGGCTGTCAGCCAAGGTTTAAAGCAATCAGACAAGGCTGTGTTGGGCACGAAGCAAATGCTTTGGTGCAATGAGGTGAGAGGCAGCAGATTCCCAGTGGCGGGTGGATGTCGGCCTTCTCCAGACTGCCCCCTTGAAAAGGCCACAGCGTTATGTAGGGGACTAAGGACTGCAGTGCTGCTCCATGAGGACTGTCCTGACTGTCCCCTAGGCCCAGATCAGTCCTGCAACAGGCATGGAGGTCCAAAGTGCCTTCCCACTGGCAGCCAGCATGATCTTTGAGGCCAGGCCTCTGGGTTACTCACTGTCACTCTGCAGAGCAGAAGTCAGCATCTCTCTGCATTTGTTGCGGACAGCATCACAGGTGACAGGCACCGGAGGGAAGGTGGTGATTTTGGGGGTGGTCGGTGTCTTCGGCGCATCCTGCCTTTTGTTGGAGCTAAAAGAGAAACTTCACCTGTCAGAAAGTCTCAGTTCAGGGCAAGGCAGTGTAGGGAGCAGTGGGCATGGGGTCAAGTGGCCTGTTAATCACAACATAGAGCCAGTCAGGAAAAACCCAACACAAAGATGCTTGTCAGTGGCTGTCCCCCAAATTTTCACACAGTGTTGACCTGAATCTGAGCACAGCTCTCCCCTAGCCAGATGCGGCTGTTGAAGCCAGTGGGTACTGGCCAGCTTGGCTGGTAGTTTAAGGGGCAGGATACAATATCATCCATGTTAAGAGATTTAATCCACAGAACACATTAAACCGTTCTACTCCTGGATGTCAACAGGAAAAAGACACTCGCAAAGCCAAAGGACACTGCTGACTGCCCACATTTACATCCAGACGCAGAGTTTGGCTCTGGTGTTTTGGAAGATGGACATGGTATTTTGCGGTGACAGACAAGAGTTGCCTGGAGCATGTCTGGGGCGATGCCGTTACGCTGGACAATCAACCAGTGAACAAAAGGCATCTGCTTCTCAAAAACAGTTTGAGAGAAGGTGTTTCATAGAGATGTTTCTGAGGAAGGAGCTGGGACCGCATGATCCTGGTACCTCCAGCACGGGGAGAACAAGAGAGAACTTCAGAGCGACTTTCCTCACCCCCCACCATCAACTCAATCCAGGACCCAGCCCCGTAACTATGAGTTTCCTGGTTAAACTCTGCACGCAGAGGGCCTGGCTCCAATTAGCGAGGGCATTTATCATGATAATCTGCAACCCTCCCCCCCACACTGAATATTCACACGTGTCACTTGGGGGAGTTTTTTCCTATTTAGGAATGAGCAATGTTAGAATGGGTCTCGAGTTATATTGCCTGGTTAGGATTTCAAGAATAGGACCAACGTGGCATTTTTTTTTTATTTATTGTTTTTTTGCTCTTGGCAGAAGGGAGAAGGATCCCTAGTTTTACTTGGAGGGTAAACACCATAAAACGTGCCGCAAAGCAGTTAAGCAGGTCATTAAAGTGAAGCAGTTTGTTAAAATACGTATTACCGTCTACTCTTGGCAGTCTGAAAGCAGAACAGGGCAAGGACAGGCCAAGCCGTACTCAGGCTAGGAATATTTAGGTACACCCATCATGTTTTACACTACTTCTATGCCTCACTTCACCCAGTTATCCCATTAGTCACTTCAGCAAAATGCAGCGCCTGTAAAAAAAACCTCTCGCCCTTCAAATAAGCCTAGTGCTTGTTGCATGAGTGGGGTGACGTTAGCCGGGTGACCTCAGTGACTGCCTAGTGAACCCCTCCACTGAGGAGGCCGTGCCAGCAGAGCCGCGGACCCCACTGCCACTCTCACCAGCTCAAGGTCTAAGCCAGCGATTCTCAACTGGAATCCTGGAAACCCTTGTGGTGCGGCCAGATTCTTTGACAAGGGCTCTGAGGTGTGAGGAGATAAAGCACAGAGCGCCGAGGAGATAAGCAGGGTGTGAGGAGATAAGCAGACAAGCTAAGCTGCTAACCACAGGCTTAGGCTTGCCCTGCCCGGATGATTCACTGCCCAGCTCCTCTGCAAGGTGAACCATGTAATATATAACTGAGTTTCTGTGGACTGAGTGGCACCCATTTCAAGAGTGATGGAGAGGGGGCTCAATTCCAATGAGGGGGGCCTCCAGTCCAAAAAGACTGAGAACCCCTGGTCTAAGCACCCGGGCAGGGGAGCAAGGCCAAGCCCTCAGCCATTCTGTGCTGTGGCTTCCCACGAAAGGGACAGTCCCCACACCAGCAATTTCAGCAGGGCTGCACGCGTACAACGAAATCGTATAAGAAAGGGGCTCTCCCCAGAGCCCAACTGGAGAAATTTAAATCCAGCAGTGGGAAACGCAACCCTGCTCCCCACCTGCCTGCCAAGCTGGCACCCAGAGGGAAGGGGCACGCAGCAGGGCTTCTGCACCCCTAGATGCTGCGGCAGGAGGCTCCGACCAGAGCAACCAGGGCATCTAGGTGGCAGGGCAGGAAGGGAGGAGTGTGCAACTGCCAATGCACCACATCAAGGAGAGCAGTCCCTGCGTTAGCCCCATGCCCTGTTATATGCTGTGCATCGTACGATATGTGCCCCCACTCAGATCCCTGCTTCAGAGACTGAAGGAGAAGAAGTGAAGTTCCCTCATCATTAGCTTGACTCGGCTTCTGTCTGGTGGTTTTTCCCCAGCAATATTAAAATCCTGCCAGGGACCTTCCCCAGAAAGCCTGGCTCCTAATGGGGGTCTTATCCAAAGGCCAGGCAGTGGAATGATTCAGTTGAATGCTCATCTTTCAGGCCTCTGCCTCCCCAGTTGACCTGCCAGCAAGAGCTGGAAAAGCAGTGATATTTTATATGGATACATATCCATTGGAGCACAGCCCAAGGACATTAATTCACTCCCAACAGGCCAGCTGCCAGCATCAGGGGGAATGAGTTTTTGGTTCCTATTGACCAAGGCTGAATTGAAGACAATGATCTGGAAGCAAAGGCCCAGGTATTTCATACCCAAGCCACTTAGCCCCACATATTTCCAGACAGGTTCTTTGCCCCATTCAACCCTCCTTGCAACTGTCAGGCAGTACAAACCACTGCAGGTCACTTAAGATTTCCACAGCAGACAGTGAGCTGGCTCCCATACCTCTCATTTGAGCCTCCATGGACAGGTCAGCCACGGGGAAGAAGAAGGGTCAAAGACCAAGGCAGTCCCTAGCCAAAAAGGTCCATTGTCGCTGGAACGATCTCTTCTGACTTGTTCTCAGGCAGTAATGCCTTTGACCTGACAATAGATGGCTGTTCTGTAGTCTAAGGATTGAGGGGGCAACACACTATTGGATTGGATTTGTACTAACAATACTGATGTACCCTAATGTCAGCCTCAGCAGCTGTCCAGTCATTTTCATAGATCAGCAGCAGAAGAGAAACACAAAAGACTCCAGGAGAGTTTGATCCTCTTGTGTCTACGTGCGACTAAACTAGCAACCCCGGCACAGGACAGCTGCACCATTTTGGAGTTACCTTTTCAGTGTTGATAATTCAGAATAATAATAAAAACCTACGTGCATCTCCCAGCCTGGCAAGACCTTTCAGTCCACTTGAATCTTCTAGGACGGCTTTGCAGCATGGAGGGGGGTGAAGTTTCTTGGGTGCATATTTCCCCCGCTAGCTGCCCAAACATTACCCAGGTGCTAGCTAAAGCATCCCTCACACAACAAACCAAATACTTAAGTAAGGAGAGGCTCTGCTAAAATGTTTGCAATCCTGCAGCCTAGATCTAGGAAAAAGTGCTCTATAAAATCATCTGGGAAACATATTAGGCCAAAGGTACTCAGGTTTCAACTTGGCATTTGGTTTTTCATCTGCAGCATTTGTGTGTGGGGTGTGGAGAGGGGGCTGTAAAATGTGATGTGCAGATGATTTCACCAAAGGACAAGATGTAGAGACAGTTTAAGCATACGCAGAGCACAACTGGAGTGTACAGTTACCGCTAGTGCAGCTGCATGCCACGCATATGCGTGCAAGAGTGGTAAATGTGCCTATCTAGTGCCTGATTGCATGCCTAGTGTTTTTCCGACTCTGGCTCCACATGACTGAAACCCCAATTTGCATATCCCATCACAAAGACGGACATTTGCAATCTCAGCTGTGCCCACAATTGGCTACAGGTGGGAAATCTGGTCATTTTTTGTAAATACAGCCCTATTTATTTGACCTTAGACAGCTGCATCCTGCACATGGCTGCAGAGAGGGACTCTTCTGAAGTCCGTGGAATTAGAAACGTCTCTCCCAGATCTAAAAAAACATATCATTAGTTAGGCTGTGGTTCGCACGGTCAAATTTTAAAAAGCCATTTTCTCCCCTTGTCCTAAGCCGGCTGCTGCAAAGCTGGTCCCAGCTCTAGGCAGCCTTGCCCTGGCTGCATGAGCTGGTTGGTTAGCACCATATGGATGTGAACTATGGACTAGCGCACCCTTGGTGAGGGCTTTCACCATTGAGTTACTGGCTACTCTGGGATTAGTGTGGTCTTGTTTTTCACCAGAAACATGAAGGATCTTAGGGTCTTCCACATGCAAGCAGGGAACAAGAAAACAACTCAAAGAGCCTCCATGGAAAAGGAAACCTCATCTCCTGCTCAGCTTCAAAAAAGATCTACTTGTACCTTCCCTAAGCTCCATAACCCTTCCCTAACCGTCCTGAAGCTATGTAACCCCCCACAATTCCTTAGAACAGTAACCCAGTTTGTGGGCAGTAAAAACAGAGGTTCCTCGGGTGATGACCACTGGCTGCTTGGGTAAAGAATAGCCGAGACGCTGAACAATGTTTTGTTCTTACATTTTAAACCTTAGCCAAACTGAGCAGGATCCCAGCCAATTGCTCTTGGACTAAACTTAATAGATTTCATGGCCATTACACAGGTTACTTAGGGAGCGTGCTTAGAAGGGCTGGGAAAGAAGCCTCACACTCATCACTGAGCAGTGCTGGGTCAAGTCTTGCGCTTCACATCGTTCCAGTCAAATCAGAGACAGGGAGCTTAGGAATATTATCCGAAAGGAGAATAAAAACACCGTGCATTGAAAAAGAAGTGATAACAAAATGGTGTCAGGGTGATGGGCAGATGTTATGAACAAAGCTCAGACAGCAGTGGAAAAGTAATGGATAGAAAAGCAGAAACCACATTCAGGCAGATGCATCCACCCACTTAGAAGGGCTTAATGAGCATCCTCGCAAAAGGAAAAACTCCCTGCTGCCAAGCATGTCCCTGGTAAAGAGTAGCATAGCCGCAGTACAAAATACAGCCACACAGCAGAACTGTGCATTTTGGCATTACAGTACTGCTCTGTGTAATTGTACTAGGGCTACCTGCCCCCCGCATGGCAGATCATTTCATCTCATCTGGCAGGAGTAACAAACTCCAGCCCCACAGATGTGCTAGATCCAGCCACATCGACATTAGTTCTCTAGTGGATGCAAGAGGAATTTCCCATCTGTGCTGCAGAAAGCAAGCCCAGGCCAAGAGCTTTCCAACTTGTTTTCCCTGACAGGAGAGTGAGGTTCGGCCAAAAATCTGTCAGGCTAAGTGGCTGAAGTAGGAGCATTTCAACACTGACTGACCTCTGCGGTACTTTGATAGCATCCTCATCAAACACGCATCGTCGTGCACTGCTCAGCCCTACTGTCTGACTAGTTTGGTCTCAGCCTGCGCTCCAGTGGGGAGCCTGGGGCTGCTCTTTGCCAATAAGATATCTCAATTTGTCAAGGAAGATTAGTTTATTTTGCAGGGCTGGAACGTGGAGGCTCTGCTCTGCAAACGGCAGTACTGCACCAAGGACTGAGAACGGGAGCTGGACACCAGACTCCCAGCGTGCAACTGGAATCCTGCTACTTTCCTGGACTCGTCTTTCCCCTTCTGTAACATGCACGTGAGACCTCGCCCCCAAGAGGATGTTGGAGGTTTAATGTCTGCACAGCATTTGAAGAGAAAAAGGAAAGCAGTAAGTGCAGCATCTCCCAGCCATTCCAGGAGCCTGGAGAGCCTGTCATGAGTAATCTGCTGGGCTTTGGTTGCTAGGTTAAAAACAGGCAAGCATGCTGTTGCTTCCCTGACCATCACTGAAAAGGATATCCTCAGCTGAAGCTACCACAGGCCACTTACTCCAAACTGTCCCTTCCTAGCAGGCTAGGACAACTTTGCTTACCTCACCATGCTCTTTCTGCACTGTTGAGGTGCTCTAGGCAAATGACTTTGGCATCACAAGAATTTCCTGAGCAAACTCCTCAAGCCAGAGGTTTCCACTTTACTTATGAGCTAAGGTGCTTTAATTCCAGCACAGCATCAGCCAAGCAGTTTGCTCATCTATTCCCCTTCAAGGACAGAAGTGAACTCAGGTTAACCATCTGCCTATAAGGCCATCTCCATTTTATAGATGGAGCAGTGGGATCAGAACTAAAGAGATGTGAGGTGGCTCAGACAGGGTTGAGGCAGGGGTTCTGGGTCACAAACCTGCTGATACCACATCTTGGCTATGACTGGATCTGAACTAGGAGCTGTCCAAAGGGCCATGCCAGTACCAGTTTTAGGCTACACTACCACTTGGTTTAAGCCCTCAGCTCCAGAGAGAGGAATTGTTACTAAAAGCAGTGCAATGAGTGTGTTAAAAGGTCTTTCTCCAGAGCATTCAGTGCAAGTTGACACAGCTGGAGGATAACCAAGGAGCAAGTTAAAATTCTGCAACCCAGTCACAGCATCAGGATCTTTCTCCATGTCAGGTCTGTACCAAGTTGCAAGGGTATGAAAACATCTGAGTTAACGGACCAGGTCCTGTGACGGCTATTAGCAAAAACCAAAGTGCAAAGGGGAGAATCTCAGAGAGATGGACCAAAACAGGGAGAGGTGTAGATGAGCATGGGAAAGAGCCTGCAATCTAGAGACAAGTATGGACTCAAGTGAGGGTTTCACCCACAGAGAATATGTTAATCCTCATGAAACTGGCTAATCCTGAGGTTCCACACCTTACAGAACAGCCAGGTCCCTGAGGTCTTTGGGGACATCCAAGCTACAAGGAAGCATGTGTCTTCTCTCAGAGAAGCATGGCTGAGGCTCGAGAGTGAGGTTTCTCTAAACCCGTAACTTCGCTGCTCTCTCCTTGCATGCCTCCCTGATTGTCTATAACAGCAGGTGCCAGCTAGGAACAGACCCACTCCTTGAAGAAGGAATGAGCCAGGAGCAGACTGGCTAGATGGGTGGGCATGTCAGGCCACTGTGGGCTGGGGAAGTGGCAGGGACATCTCTCCAGGTCTTGCTGGGAGGTGGTGATAAAGGGAGGAGGCACTCTTGCTAGGAGGATCTGCATATACACGGCTCCCATGTGTCAGCTTATAATGTGAAGGCTACGCATAATCTTCACCCTCCTACCAGACACAAAGGGTTAAAAGTAAGCAGAAGAGAGAGAAGTATAAATATGCAAACACAAGAAAAACAAAATGCAAAGGAACGTTTTATTAATAGAGAAAGAAACCAGTATTAAACAGAAGGGAATGAGGACATATGAAGGTGACATAAGTCATGAATAAGAAAGCAAAAAAAACTCACTACAGCCACTCTGTTTTGTAGATGTTTATTTGTCCATCACAGTTGTTATTTGCCTTTATTAAAACGCCATATGAATCTCCAGGAAGCCTGGACTCCTGGCAGGTCTGATGAGACCCAACCAGTTGCACAGGCCAGAGATTCCCAGCCCGAAAAGCATGTTCATGATCAAATGTTAACAAAGGGAGCCAATGGCAAACCAAAAACAAACAAAAAAATGTACAAAGATATCATTTTTTGGCAAAAGGGAAGCATTACCTTTGGTCTCTTGAGTTGCCGCTTTCCTTTGAGGAAGAAGTTGGCAAGGAAAGGTTCTTCTTCTTCTCCTCACTTTTCTCCTCTGATGCATCTGTCCCCAGTAAGAAGAAGGAATGAAAAAGACACTTAGATGCTACAGAGGGTTTAGGACAGGTCTCTACACAACAACCCTACCTATCCTAAATACGACTAACATAGAGAACCAAGTCATCATAGCTTAACATACCTTGCAATGAGCCCATAGCCACCTTCCTATGAGCCTCTATGTGGAAAGGGTTCTAGCACACCTCCTTTCTGCCTAGCCAGGGGAAAGAACCGGTTTCCTTCACTCCCCAAAGAGATTAGCTTCCTCATAAGGGAGCTCCATTTGAGCCAGTTTCCCTCCTAGCAGAGCCCTTGTTGCTGAATGCACAGACTGGAGAACAATGTTTCAGAAGTCTCTCTGACATTTGAAAATGGGACTTAAATTGTGTTGTGTTGAAGAGTGCTTAAGAGGGCCAGCACCTCTCAAGGAAGGTCTTGGCAGCCCTGGATACACTGTCTTAAGGGAACTATTTCTCTTTTAAGTTAGCTCAGTACTGTTGAAAGACATGATGGACCCAGAGGCAAGAGTTTGATTTTATCACAGCATGGGTCCAGCTGAGGAATCAGCAAGGACAAGTTCTTCTAATGGCCTCACCATTAGGTCTCAGCCCTGCCACGCAACAGCCAGCCATAGGCATGAAAGGAGTTTGTGTGGCCTATTTAGTTTTGGCACAAAGCATCTGCACTCAGTTTTCTGAGATGAGCTGCTGGGGCTAGTTTCACTTCACGCAGAGCCTGAGCAGACCGTGGTCCCACTGAACAGAGAGGGCACAAAGCGTTTGCACCAGCAGTTTTTCGCTTCAGTGAAAGGTCCCTGCTCTAAATTTCACCAGGCCTAGCTCTGATGGCAACTTCCTGAAATATCAAGAGACATTACAAGGCTCCTAGGATGTAGAGGAGCTTGATCTCATCAACAGGATTTTACAAAAGATTCCCTCTCCCCCACCGACAATCATGGGAAATAGTTCCAGCATGTCCTGATACTACTCCAGAGGCCCTAAAACTTTATACGTAAGAGTACAGTATTCCTGTCCCAGTGCCATACTAATGCTTCTTATCTGCAACCTTGCTAAACAAGGTGTAGTTTAGGATACATGAACTAAAAGCAATCTGGTGCTTTAATTCCACGTCTCAGGCAAGGAGTTTTTCCTAGAAATAGGAACTCACTCTTATTGTTCACTGCAACTCCTGATGTAAGGCATGAAATGCTCGAGATAGAGAGTGCTGCTTTAGGATTCAAGAGTCGCTGGTCTGCTAAAACTTCTTATCACTAATGATGGAGACAGAGGACCCCTAGTATAATAAACAGCCTGCAGGACATGATAGCTGCTGGAGCTGCCTCCTGGTAAACTGAATTCAACCAGACAAGCCCATTCTCTTACCGAGAAGCTTTTTCCAGGACTTGATGAGCGATTTGGCAAGTGATATCACTTCTTCATCAGTGCTCTGCTTCCGCAAGGCATTCACAGACATCCCGATCCGGGTGGACTGCAAACCAATGGTCAAGAAGTGAACCATTCATAAACTAAGAAGCAGCTGGCTCGTAGTACTACAAGGAGAGATCAGCTGGTCCTCAGTGGAAACACAACGGTGCAGATCAGGGCACACAAATCCCTGGGCCACCACACCATGAACATGCCTTTCCAGCTTGCTCTGCTCAGCTGTTGCTGTAGAAAAGTAAACCAGCTGGCTGATTTAAGTTAGCCAAAGGCTCCTTTATAACTGATTACTATAATACATGCAGTCTCCGTGATACCTTTCGTCTTGCCTTGCACAACTAGATGTAACCGAAAGCAGAGCAGGTTTTGAAAGAAAATTCCTCTGAGTCCTGGAACATTAAAACCAGGACAAAAATGATAAACAGACACACAGCTGTGAAGCAGAACACTTCCAGCCGCTAAGCAGAGCGGCCGTGGTGGCTAAAAGGATTTGAAAATAAAGGGATATTAAGCAGCTTAATTGGAGCATGATTCTTTAAAGACCTTTTCTGGTTTCAGCACAGAGCTAAAGCTCTTAACTTTTCACAATTGCTTAACCTTGTTTCACATGCTGAATAGTGCAGAGCACAGAAAGCTTCCCCCTAGAATCATGCACCAATGCAACATTCCCCTGACTCAGTCATGGCTTCACCTCCTGGCACACACATCTTGCCCCTCTGCTGAGCCCTGCTTCAGCCCATGCCTCCCCACTCAAAACCAAAGTCAATGCTCTGTCTTATTAAGTAGAACAAAGAGGTTTTTAAGATACAGCTACCTCTGGCCTCATGTTTGCTACTGCAGTCCCTTTTTCCTCTCTCTCTACTTAGCCCCTAACAGTGATTTTGGAAAAAGTGATGATTTCACCAAACACCTTGACACAGATTTTGGAAGCATCTAATTATGAAGATGAATAGTAACCGTATCACCCAGTATGGTAAGGCATTGTAAATACAATGTTAGAGCAGTTTAGTGCATCTTTTAATGAGGGAGAAGAGAAAGAGAAGCCCTATATTAACCTTACTTGAAAGAAACCTGCATCTATTCCATCTAAATCTGGATTTTTATTGTCTGCTCCCTAGCTGCATGATTTACCTGCAATAAATCCAGAGTCATGGGCATACTTTTCAGCTCCTTCAGTAAATCCATTGCACCGTCCTACGAAGGAGAAAAGACATCTCTCGGTTACTAAAACTAGCGAGTCACTTCTGGTATTGCCAAAGACAAAACAGATCGATGCAACCCTTTAAAATCACCTCACTGGAGCCAAAGCAAATAATATCCCTCTTTAGTATGTCAGGGAGCCAACCAACTAACCCTGGGCCTGATGTTTTAGCTCCCGCTAATTCCAGTCCCCATCATACAGAGGGCTTAACGAAGGCACTGGAATGAAGCAAAGCAGAGACAAGCATCTTTATGCAGAACATCCAGCCTGGCATACAAGCACATTTGTACTGTGCCCTTATAACAAAACTTTCTGAGCAAGGATAACTTCATAACAATGTGCTTGTAACAAGGGTTGCTCCTTTAGCAAGTATTCTCTTCTGACCTTTTCCTGTAGCAATAATTCAGCAATGCTTGCCAAGCTATTGCATCAGAGGTTCTCAAAGCACTTTGCAACCACACATGTGGGATATAAAGCTGCTGTCCATTGCAGCACTTATGTCGCTTGTAGGACACAAAGCCTGAAGCAGCTGCTACCCGTAAACTGTCCCTTTGAGAGCCCTCCAAGCACAGCACTAAAGCAACAGCGAAGTCAGAGGTCACTTGGAAAATATCACATAAAACAGAGCTGGCCAGTCTGTGGCATAAGTGCTACCAGTGGCACAGTCAGCAGAGAGACTGGGCAGGGGGGCAGACCACACAGCAGCAGATAGCGCAGGGAGCAGAAAACCAAGCAACAGATCGGGTAGGAGAAGGGGATCAGAATGGCACTCAGGGAGGATGCAGGGCTTCATTCATGGCACGCCTGCCAAAAATGTTGGCCCTGACTGTCATAAAGCAGTCACGTGTAAGCTTTGTTGAGTCCAGAACACGCAGCTACCAGCTCCATCAGCCTGCACGAGCTTTAACCCCCGTTACAAACCATCACACACGGGAGGAACAGAGACATTAGCAATGCTTCACTTCTGCAGCATCATCCTCCATGCAAAACTACAGCCTGGAAGGTGCGAGTCTCCCGTCGTTTCCCATCCCCTTCCAAGAGGGCAGGCCTTCTAGCATTCATGTTTAACAGCTCATTCACAACACTAATCACTCCCAACCAACTTGCAACACAAGATCTAGGCTGTGACTGCAGCAGTGTGGAGCAGCCTGCCTCCCCCTCCATGCTAAGAGTTTCCGATTCCTCTTGGGAAGAGCTCCAGCTGCCAGTGATCCTGCAGGACAGAGGCTGAGAGAGCTAAATCAAAGTGGAGTTGAGGCTTTCAAGGCACGCATACAGGGCAAACCCACCGGCAGAAGCCTTCCAGTTTGGCAAATCTCCGGCCCTTTCATTTTTCCGGCATTCAGAGATAGGAGGTCAATTAAACCCAGCCTTCGCGTCGCATGCAGTGGCCCAGTTCCTGGCCCCAAAAGGGGACTCTGCCATTCGCTCCGATGGCGGCAGACTGGGCCCCAGGACGCATTGAAGACATGGGCGCTCTTATGGGACAGGAAGAGCCGACGCGGAACACGGAGGCCCCAGGGCAGGCTCTGAATGTACCGCGAGGCCTGTGACCACAGCAACCCAAGGGGTTTAGTGGCCGCCGGACAGACACTCCCTGCTCCACAGGGCTTGGGAGGGTAGCACAGGCTGCTGAGGTGCCGGCTCACTGGGCAGGTGGAGGTCAGGGGGTCACCCCGGAGGGCAGCGGCTGGCAGTGGGGGACCGGCTGGGGTGCCCTCAGAGGCATGGGCACCCCAGTAAGATGGTGGGGGGGAAGGACACAGACCACAGGCCACCAGCAGGGGTTGCCATGGAGATGCAGTGAGAGGGAGGTACCCCAGGGAGGAGCAGAGCTGCAGGGGGTTGCCATGGGGACACAAAGGAGGATACCCCATGGTGGGGCAGGGCTCAAGGGTTGCCATGGAGACAGTGGGGATGCCCCATGGGAGACAGGGCTGCAGGGGGAGGAGATAACCCATGGGGGGGGGCCACCCCAGGGGTTGCCATAGAGACAGAGGTACCCCTCATGGTGGGGCAGGGCTCAGGGGACAGGGATAGCCTATGAGGGGGACCCCAGGGATTGCCATGGAGACACTAGGAAGGTAACCCACAATAGGGCAGGGCTCAGGGGGATCGGATAGTCCATGGGGGGGAAGACCCCAGAGGTTGCCATGGATATATCAGGGTACCCCATGATAGGACAGAGCTAAGGGGGCAGGGACAGCCCATGGGGGGGGACCCCAAGGGTTGCCATGGAGATAGCAGGTACCCCCATGGTGGGGCAGGGCTTAGGGGGCAGGGATAGCCCATGGGGGGGACCCCAGGGGTTGCCATGGAAACGCAAGGGGGTACCCCAGGGGCGGCCATGGAGATGAAGTGAGGGAAGGGAAGGGGAGGTGCCATAGAGACACAAGGAGGGGATACCCCCATGGGGTCCGGAGCCCCCCCATGACGCGAGGGGGGGACGACACCCCTAGGGGCCAGGTTGCCATGGAGACGCGGCCTGGACTCACCGCGCTCTTCTTGGCCACCATCTTATCGAGGCGCTTGGCGATGCGCACGATCTCCTCCTCCCCGCCCATGGCGCCGGGGCGCCGCGGGCTGCCTCCCCCCGCCCAAGCACCGGCCGGGCCCCCCCCTCCACGCCGCCGCCGCCGCCGCCGCCGCCGCCGCCGCCCTCCTCAGCGCGGCCCGGCCCGGCCTGCGGCGCGCGGGGCACGACGGGAGCCGCAGGCGCCCCCCCCCCCCGTGGACTACCGCCCCCAGCAGGCAGCGCACCAGCCGCGGAGCACGCTGGGACGTGCGGCCCTCGTCCCGCCCGCCCCGCGCTCTGCGGGCGGGGCCGGACTACAACTCCCAGCAGCCCGCGCGCCGGCCCCAGCCTAAAGGCTGCAGGGCTGTGGTGCAAAGCAGCTCCCTAGTGCATCCTCTGCCCAGCCCTGACCCCTTCTCTTCCCCGCTCTCCATCTAGTTCAGTGATGCTCATCAGCACCCAGAGGAGCCTTGAGCTCCTTCCATGCCAGCCCCAGTCTGTGGACAAAAGTGATTCACAAGAAAACCCAAGAGATTTCCACCCAGACCCCCTAAGCAGGGACTTTGCCTCCAAGAAACATTTCTCTGATATTTGTCTGTAACCCAAACAAGCCCACAGCACCCAAAGGAGCTTTGCACTCCTTCCATACCTGGCCTAATCTGCAGGAAAACGTGATGATTCACAAGAAAAACCTGGAGATGTCCACCCAGACCCCACCACCGCCACCACCCACGTGGGGTCTTTACCCCGAGAAACAATTCTCTGATAGTTTTCTGTAGCCCGAACCAGAGGGAGAACCATGAGCCAGCGTTTCCCGAGCTGCCTCCCGGCTGAGAGCCCTCAATCGGTTTGGTTTTGGAGCAGAGACGCAGGGCCTGCTCTTGAAGGAGCCAGGGGTTGTCGGACGAAACAAGCAGGTAGTAAGTTTAAAACTAAAAAGGCGAGGAAGTTGGTTCCCGCAAGGGTGGGACTCGTTGTCGCCGGATGTGGTGGGAGCTGGCAGTTCAGCCAGGGGCACCCAGGGATCAGACACATTCTTGGAGGAAAGGGGCATCCGTAGCTATGGAGCGTGGGAGTGAGGGGCTTGGCCTCTGCATCCAAGCTTTAAATGCTGGGGGCTGCAAGGGAGAGAGGAACAGGGCAGGGGAAACCAGTATGCTTTCCATTTCACCTCCGCTCTCTGCTGCTGTGATGCAGGAAGGGTCTGACCCAGTCCATAGCAATGCCTAATGTTCTTATAATCCTGGCTATAATCTCTCTGTCCTTTGCCAGGCTTTGCAAAGCAGAGTCAAGTCCAAGGCAAATTCTCTGCAAAGCAGGCAGCTGTTGTGGGGAAGGGTTCCCAGATGTTTGGGCTGGCGCGGGCTGTTTTGCCACACAGATGCTGCCCTCCTTTGGACGGCATTTCTTTCATATAATAGAAATTATTATACTTTGGTTCCAGATGCCGAGGGTTGGCATTTGGGCTTTGTTGAGAGCCTGCCTAATTGCAGAGCAATCCTATACCTGGCTGGCATGCAGCAGCCATGACCATGCATGAATGGGAAACAGATGCCAGCAAGCTCACCCACCTTGGACACTCAAACTGTTGTACTGGGCACAGCAGGCTCTAAAGCTTCCAGACCCTGAAGTGCAGGTGCCTTCTCCAGCTTTTGGTCACAAGGGTCATTAGATCCCTCACGCTCCCCCTTAATTTAAGTGCATTCTCTCACAGAACCCCAACCATGCGAGTATCCTGGGGTTTATATAACCTTTCAGGGACAAGCACAAAGGCTTTGCAAAGAGGGTTCTGAAATCACCATTGTTCTTTACTTAGGACAGGCATGAAGCATATGGGTCATCAAGCCCCATCGCTTGCAATCACAGGCACATGTGCAATAAATATTTGTGCAAAATGAGACAGAGGAACACCTGCTCCAGCCCTTCCCAAACACCTCAGCCACAGATAACAATGCTAGGCACTTTAGTCCCAATCTATAGCATGCCAGAGGGAAAGAGGAGAGAGAAGAAAGGCACTGCCAGTGCCTTGGGCCTCTAGCACAGTAGGGGATTTGTTAGGTAAAATGTCTAGAGGATCCTAAGGAGTGCACCATGCCCTGTGCTACAGAGGCAGGGAAACAGTGATCCTGCAGGAAATTCTTCCTTAGCCCCATATCTGGCAACCAGTTTGATCCTAAGTTCATAAGCAAGGCACTCTGGAGGATATGCAGCATGCCTCAGGCAAACCTCCAACACTTCGGAGGAAGTTAGAAAACCCCAGCCATCAACCAATGCGTTCATGTAGGAGGAGGGCAGCAAAGGGGCAACTAAATGGGAGATGAAATTCAGCAGAGGTAAGCGTAAAGTGATGCACATGGGCAAAAATAACCCAAACTACATCTACACTCTGATGGGCTCTACATGAGCTGTTACCACACAGGGAAGATCTGGGAGTCATCCTGGGCAGTTCACTGAGAACATCAGCTCAGTGCTCAGCAGCAGCACACAAAAATATTAGGGAGTATTAGGAAGAGAATTGTAAGCTAAATGCAAAGTATCACTATACCCCTTTATAAATCCATGGTGTGCCCGCAGCTTGAACACTCAGCCCTGTTTTAGTCCCCATGCCTCAAAAAGGGTATTGACCAACTAGAGGAGGTCCAGAGAAGAGCAAAAGGATGATGAGTGGTATGGAGGGGCTCCCATATGAGGAGTGACTAAAGAGGCCAGGCCTATTCAGGTTGAAAAAGAGACACGGGAGGGGGGAACATAATAAGGGTTTACAAAATACTAAAAATGGTGATGAGAACGTAAATAGGGAGTCATTACTTATTATCCCTCTCAATACAAGAACTAGGACTCATGCTTAGTAGGCAGTAAGTTTAAACCTAACAAAAGGAAGTGCTCTCGGAGTATGTAATTAAAGTGCAGAGCTCATTGGCATCTGATGCAGTGGACGCTGACAGTTCAGGCAGATTCACAAAGGGCCTGGACACATTCTTGGAGGAAAGAGGCATCAGTAGATATGGAGCACAGGAGTTCAGGGAAAAGCCTCTGAATCAAAACTTCCTGGACCTTAAATGCTGGAGGCTGCAAGTGGGAGAGGAATGTGAGGGATAACCCTGATCACTCCCTGTTTGTTCTGCCTTTCAGCATCCAGTCTCTGCCAATCTGGAGACTGGGCAAGACGGACCTCTTGCCTGACCCTGTAAACATGCCCCAAACTAATTCATTCCCTGTAAACAGTAGTTCTTATGTCTTCCTGGCCCCTACAAATGATCAGCAAAAGCCCTGAAGCATGTGAGGGAAATACAGCACCCTATGGTGCAATGGGCATGTGAATACTTCCAGAGGAAGGAGAAGGGCCTTCTCAAGTACCACCCCAAAGTGACTGAAGCTCCTTGCCCCACTGCCTTGTTCAAGAAGCTGTCCCAAAACCTTGCTCCTCTGATGGTGGGAAGCCTCCTTTTCACTTCCAATCTAAATGCATCTGTGCCCAGTTTATATTCAGCTGCAGCCTATATGGCTGCTGTCCCTTAAACTGTAGCAGCTCTTCCCTGGGATTCACCCCCAAATGTATTTATGGATGGGGTCACATCCCCTCTCACCCTCTGTTTCACTGGGATCAATGAGCCAAACACATTAAATCTCTTCTCTTGGGACAGGTTCTCCATTCCCCTCATCTCCCCACCAGGCACCAAGTCCCATTTCAACTCATTTTGTGTTCATCCTGGCAATCAGAATGGCAGTAAGATGCTAAACGAGGCCTCCCTGGTGCCTGGCATTGTGGCATTACTAGGTTTCTAGCTCCGCTTAGATTGCATTAGTCTCTCATAGCTGCACCACAGGGATGGCACGTGGTCATCCTGTGACTGACCGAGATGCCCAGCACTTCCCTTCCTCTGTTGCTCCAGCGAGCCCCTGGATTTACAGCAACAATCCTAACTTCAGTCCCCGAGTGCAGACTGCATGTTGTACTACCCAGCTCCACAGCATTGCTATCCCTCCAGTCTGCTACTGAAGTATTCCTGTAAAATCACCCTGTCTTTGCCTTCCTCTGGCCTGTCATTGTGTAGCAAGGCGAGCAATGAAAATCTGGAACCGCGCAGGGCTCAGGGTGGATCTGAAGAGCTCTCCCTGCATGGAGCATGCCCCAAACTAATTCATTCCCTGCAGTTCCTTGCTACTGGAATTGCCCTTTCATGTGCCAGTTGTTTGGATAATCCCAGGGTTAGGATTACTGAGTCCCTTCTCTCTCAGGTCTGCTAGTTGCCATTACCCTGCCCACACACTCCTATGACATTCCCTACAATTCCCTTCCTATGCATCTTCTTCCTAATTAGAAATGCAAGTGTGTTCATGTAAGTATGTAGCATGTTGGGGTTGTATCTAGATTATATCCCTAATCCCATTTTGAATGCCTGGTGGCACCACTTCTTCCCTCCTAGCACTCTATTCCTGTATCTGAAAAGCCCTTTGCTGTCCATGTAAAGCAGGAGAGAGCCCTAATCCCTTAGCAAACAATGTGGACCCACCCTTCAGCTCATCTTTCCCTATAGCATGCATCTGCATGCAGAAAGGCAAGACTGGCCTGGCCCTAGCACAGCCCTACAAAGATCCCTCTTCCCTGGAGCTGGTTGAATAAAGAACAGTCACCCCAAGCACCCTGCTTTTTATAACCTTCCTGGCTCCTGTGTCAGGAGACCTCATCAGACCCAACAGGTGAGCAAACCTGCACCAGGTATCTGTTGCTAGGCACTCTTCCCCTGATTACCCTATTCTCCTGGGAAGGAATCAGCCTATTGTTCAGAGTAATTATCTTTCAGTGAGGGAGCACCTAAATCCTTGGCTTTCTGTTGTGAGCCCTTGGGAATCCCAGTCTGACACAGCGACAGATGGGAACAGAGGAGACAAACACCTGCATCCAAACTGAAGGCTGCCGCATGCCACAAGCTGCATGTGGGCCAATTTCCCCCTCTTATTGCAGCCTGCCAGTTGGATGATTGCACCCTCAAATGCTATGCCCATAGGGAGACAAGGTTCTTTGAGTAAATCTGATATCTTTTATTAAACCAACTCAAATGCCCATTTGTTTCTGCAGCCATTCAGCGTGCACCCCATGGCAGTAGGTGCCCACTGCATCCACCAAGCATCAGTCGCATGCATATTTTTGCACAGACCTGTAACACAAATCTGGTAGGAAACTTGAATTTAAAGGATTTTTTTTTAAATTAAAAAAAAATAAAAAACAACTTGGCTAAAGTTGTTTGTTTTTTTTTCTTTAACGTATAAAATAATCTTGGTGGACTGATAAAGTAGCAAGGCATTGTTGCTCCATTTCATCACATCAGAAAGCACGGGTTCATGCAGTCACGTGTGCACTGTTGCAATATCTGCATACACAGATGAGGAGCTTGGTGAGACAGACTGCTACCTAGTCTTCTGCCTGTGCAACTCCCAGGTGCATTTGGCATACGTATCACACATACCCAGATTTTTCCAGGGTCCTGCTCTTTGGGTGCTTTGAAACCAGTCCTTAAACATCTAAAGCTAAATATCTATCCCTTGGTGGTTAGATTAGGCCAACCATTTGGTGTAATCAGAGAAACTCCCAGGGCTCCGGATGGGATGTCAGATCAAGCAGCAGTGCTTGTTTTGAACTGGACATAGAAGCAGCGAGACAATTTGACGGGCAGGTCGTTCCTGGTAGAGCGGCGTACACAATGTACCTTCTGGGATCGCAAAGTAAATGGCTGAATAGGAAGGGCGTTGTAAGTAATAGCATAATTGAGCCCCAGAGGCGTACCCCAGAAGGTGAGCTTAGCAGCAGTGATTCAGGCAAGCCATGAGATGGCAATGTCGAGCCGTGGATAGAGGACTCCTGCCTGGATGCTGGCCAGGAAGCTGGTCCAGTGGGCTCCAGTTAGCAACCATGTAAAATTCCCCCTTATGAGACTGATTTTCAAAGGCGTTGGCATCTCCAGCTGATCCCCCATAGGATGTGCCTGCTGCACAGTCCTTGCAGCTGAATAGGCCCCGTTGCATCTCTGCCCTGCAGGAGAAATGCAACGGGACCCATTTAAATGGCAGTCTGTGCACAGCCCCGTGGCGTGCTGGAAGCACTGGTCCAGGCATCAGGAGCCAGCGGGAACTAACCCCGGCAGTGACCCTGAGTTCCTCTGTGGCTTTGGGCTGAGTCACTCGCGCCCGGCGGTCTGAGGTTGGGGGGACACTCGCATTCCCAAAGTGGCTGCTGCAAACTGCTGAACACCCACAGCTCCCATGGTCGTGGGGGTGAAAACCTAAGCAAGGCATTGGGGTCCTGCAGGAGGGGAGGGAGCCTATGCCTGCGGTCCAGGGACGGGGCCCTTGCTCCAGATGCCCTCATCCGCACGGACGTTTGGACCCACCTTGGACCCTCCTGGCTCCGACCCATCCCTGCAAAGCAGGGCCCTGTCCAAACCGCAGCTTGGAGACTTCTCAGCCCCTGGAGCATTTCCATCCCTTGGCAGGATTTGGGATCTCAAAGGGGGAAGGTCATTTCGGGGGGAGGCTGTGCCTGCAAGGGAGGGGAAGAGAACACCCCCAGCAGGGCAGGAGACCCTGGGGGATAAGTCAGAGCCTTTCCACCCTCGCGACCCTGAAATCGGGCAGCTCCTGGCCTGTGGGAGGTCCTGACACCCCCAGCCTTGACTTCGGAGGAGCCTAGGAGAGGGGCGGCTGCCACTGTAAATGTGGTTTGTATCATCGCAGCTCGAACATGGCTCATAACCACAAGTATGGCCTGTGACGTTGCTCGGATTCCAGAGCGCTCAGTCACTCCACGCCGGAGGAGTCGAGCACTTGCGCCCCACGCCATCCCCTGCTCAGAGCTGCAAAACCCTGCGGCCTCCCCCAGTCTGCACCCGCACCGCCGCTGGGACCCGCTTCCCTCCTCCCCAGTCCGGTCCCCACGGCTGCAAAATGAGGAGGGAGCCAGGAGAGGCATCACCCACGGGAAAACTCAAGGTGCACCCTCCCCTGGGCAATCGGTCAGGGGCTGCATGCATCCTGGCCTGGCTCGGAAACCAGCCCTGCCCCTCTGCAACCGTCGCACGCTGCTGGGAGCCAAACTGGAGGGCTCGGAGCTCGCTGCTCCACCCAAGAGCTTTATTCTGGCAAAGAGTTAGCAGAGCAGGACCGTCCTCAGAGGGAACGGGGCTGCTGGACGACCTTGGCTAGGAAGCTGCCGCAGCAGCGACCCTGGCGTCGCTCTGCCCAGCCCCGCGAGTCCCCAGCCGATGGCCAGAGTATTCTCCCTGAGCCTGGGTGGAGGTAGCAGAGAGGAAACCCCACCTCCACAGGAGCCAACCTGCTGCAGCAGGAATTCCCAGAGAAATTCCCGGCTGGGCTGATCTGTCAGCGGATCCCTGAACTCTCCTTTACCCCGTGCAAAAGCAGCGCGCCGACGTGCTGACAGCCGGAGGCTGCCCAGGGAATGGGCTCGGGGGAGAGGGGCTAGTGTTCCTAGTCACCCCTGTTGCCCCCTTTATTCCGCAAGTCCGTGGGGCCGGGCTTTGCCGCTCCTTTGCAAGGGAGAACATAAAAACCCATTGCACGAGTGACTCGGCTCAGCGGAGCGGACCTCGGCGCAGGTCTGCTGGGGAGGAGTGAGCCCCCGCTGACTTACAGGTGCTGCGTTCAGATGAGCTCCTTGGAGCTTTGGGTTTTCTTGGTCCTGAGACTTATGGCCAAAATCTGGGATGCAAATACCAGCAAGACCAGAATTGGGGGGAGGGAGAGAAAATCCATGGGTTTTCTTGGTCCTGAGACTTACGGCCAAAATCTGGGATGCAAATACCAGGGAGAGAAAATCCACGCCCAGAGATGCGTGAATTCAGGCCGTCCGCGGCGCCCTCGGCATGTCTGTAAAGTGACTCTCGCGCAACACTGCACCGAGCTGCGAGCTGGGTAGAAGGAGCACTCCTAAATTTCCAGGGTGCCGGGGTGGGGAAGGCTGAGCCAGGCCATTTGAGAGAGGCTGGCCGTGCAGTCCTGCTAGGCTTGAAGCGGGTGCGAGGGAGGACTCCGTACCAGGCAGCGTGGCGAGGAGGCACGTGGATGCCCAGCACAAAGCCTCGCCCTCCTCTCCCTCGCAACGGAGCAAACCAGGAGGAATTAGCTGGGGGTGCTGCTTGGGAAACCACGCGATCCCGTTCAGCCGAGATCTTTGGGGCTCCCAACCAGCGATGATCTCTCTGGAGGCCTTCAAGAGCCCTTCGTCCTCAAGTCCCAAGCGCTTCAGACAGGGAGGGGAAAAGGAGAGAGAGATGCACAAACGGCAGAGCTCTCCTCGGGGCATATGCCAGCTCCCTCTCCGCGCCAGACTTTGTGAACCAGTAGCACTTCGAGTATTGACATCCTCCAAGGAACCGGCTCTGGGGTCTGCATTGCGGGAGCAAATGCCGGCTCCAAACAGCCTGAACCTGGGGGCATTGGGGCTCCAGCTCCCACGGACTGAAGCTCTTGACCGAACCATGCCCAAAACTATGGGAAAGCTTGGATCCAAATGTGAAAGTGGATTCTGCCACTCAGGACCCAGGACTGATCCTGCCTCGGGCAGGGGGCTGCACTTGGCCTCGGGAGGGCCCTGCCAGCCCCACTTCTCTAGGACCTTGCTGCATCTTGTGATAGCTCCCCCTTTTCCAAGGGAGCCTGGATACCCCCAGTCCAACCAGTGGACCGTATCCTAAACCAGCAGCGCTTTGCAGAGATGTCGCAGCCCTTCACAGAAGTCGTCCCTCAAGTCATTCATTTTCCATTAAGCTCCATTGCGGAGTTAAACAAAACAAAACAAACTTGTAGACAGTCAGTCCTTTTCTGCTCGATTCTTGAAGAGAAATAAGCACCGGCCTCGCTCGCCAGACCGGCCTGAGGACGGACGGTCTGTTTTGGGGGATCTGTCATTAGACCCAGCCCGCATGGGGATGATAAAGGGACAAATCCGGCCTGCCGCCCCTCTCTGCAGGCAGGTGACAGGAGGTTGAGATGGGAAACCCTGCCAGACTCAATTCAGGGCCTCGCTGAGCCTGGAGCTTGGCCCTGCGGCTTTGCGGAGGCTTTTCCAAGACGCTCGGGGTGTTTCTGAAATCTCCGTCTTGGAGCGATTTGACTTCTGGTGGCGGCCGTTCAGCCACAGAACGAGGCGGGCAGGAACGGGAGCTAGGCATACACCTCTTGCAGTGGCCATGGTGCTTTGCAGAGGCCTGGGGCCAGATCCGGAGTAATGCAGTGGGGCTTGGGGCTAACGTGTGTGTGTGTGTGTGTGTGTGTCTCCATTCCCTCTCCCGCTCTTTTCATTTGCCTCCATAAAAAACATAGGAAGTCAGAGCCATTCATTTGGCTCTTTGTGTTCCCCCAGCCCCCTGCAGCCTTTCTCCTCTCCGCGAGCCCGGCATCCTTGACCCTGAGAAGTCCGGTGTTAATACACTTCCCTTTTGGCCCGTGGAAAGCGCAGCCCTGAAATGGAGCCTCGATAACGTCTGCGGTGGGAAGGCCGGGGCTCCCGAACTCTCACACAGGCTTTCCCATTGAGCACTTCCTATATCGTCCCCGCACACTGAAGGGATCTGCAGGGCAGGGACGGCGCGGAGGTGCTCCCGAACAGCTCTGCCCCGTTGGAGGGTGGGTTGTCTCCTTCGGGGTCCCATGCATTGCTCTGCCAGGATGGCGATGCCCTCGAGAGGTGGAGATGCACAGGGAAGTTCCTTCACTTCAAGTGCCAGTGTCCTCAGTGCCGGACTCCTGCATGCCACTGCAAAGCCCTGTCCCGGTGTTGCGTGGTGCGTAGCGGTGCCGGGAGCTGGGCTCTGATGTCTTTTCCCACGCCACGCTGCAAGCCACGGCGGTGTGGGACCCGTACTTGGAGCATCCTCTGATAGACAGAGTTGGGGCATGCGGGCAGGGGGCTGTGCAACGGGGGGATGAAGCAGAGGTGCATTAGAGGCAGTCCAGTCCAGGGATGGACTGGCTGGACCGAGGAAATCAGCAGGTGTGGAACCATGTTGACCCTGCAGGTCCCAACTCCTGTGCATTGCTCAAGCTGCACGTGACACCGCAGCTGTCCCCCATGCATTAGTCTAGCCAGCCCTGCCCGGCCCAGGGGTTCAGGATCGTAAGGTGCCACAGAAAAGCTGCATGAGTGCCTCGTGGCAAGCTAATAATTCGTAGATGAGCTCATGGAGTGTGATGGTCCACGGCTTGGCAGGGCAAGCACCGGGATCACTGAAAAGCTGTGTGTAGAAGAGGGGGGGTCTCAGGGCTGGAGTGGGGTGCGAAGGCTGAAGAGGAAGTCAGAGCCACACATGCCATGTGGGTCTTGAGGGCTGGGAGAGATTGGGGTCCAGGTAGGGAAGTATGAGCTGGGATGGGGGCAGGGCCAGGTGGTGGGTGCGTGGCTTGAATGGAGGTACAGCAGCAGAGCTGGGGCAATGAAGTGGGCATGCTCCCCTCTGCACTGCACCTTTCTATCGCTTCTCAGCGCTTTCTTCACCCCAGCTTGTGCCAGGACCTGTGTTTCAAGCCCCTTGTTGCAAGAGCTGATTTTTCTGGATCTGCAAGAGCTTCTGGAGAACTGCAGGAACTCCCCAGCTGCAGCCAAGGCCTGAATGCACTAACCCTGCAGTGCAGCGGACAGCATCCCCCTCCCTGGCCCTTATTGTATCCGAGCGGCCGTATCTGCCCCAGATACAGTCCGTGTCCAGCTTATCACTCCATCAGCCACAGTGCAGACAGCTCAGCTGCTCCACCGCCGGGCCCCGAGCCCTGATCTCATCAGCCCACCGCACACTTGTAACTCAAACAATAACCTCCTTCCCTGACCTACACAATTCCCAGAAATGCACAGCCTCCCGCTAAAGCCTCCCTGGGGACCAGCATGCCAGCCGGCCTGTCGGCACCAGCATGAACAGTCGCTGCCAGGCCCCGGCAACTGGAGTCCGCCGTGTCCCTGAGCGGGGCTGGCTTTGTGCATTTCTCACAGCCTTCTGCAAAACAAGGGTGTGGGAGTGCATTGGGTGCGGTGAGCGCGGGGGGGGGGGGGAAATCGGGAAAGCAGTCCTGCATTTGACCCTTTAGCTTCCCGAGAAGAGCTGCTGGCTGGGCACTTGCTAGCAGCCGCATTGCAGTAGCTTTAGCCTTTGCAGGAGGACATCGTGCGTGCAGAGAGGATGCTCCGGGCATCCCTGCACTGTCTCAATGTGCTTATAGCGCTGGGGAAGCAGAGAAGCAGAAGCGGCAGGGGCTCTGACGGCACAGACATCGGCCTGGGCACCTGCTCAGCACGTGTTTTAGCAGCACTTAGCCCTAATGCCAGGGAGATGGGCTGGGCATAACTGACTAGACACTTGGGTAGATTAGCCTGCATTCAATGAGGCTCTCCCTGCCTTTCCTAGCGGCTGTGTGGTCAGCTGCTGGCTGCCCTCCAAAGCAGCTCTGGGGAGGGAAGTACCAATTTATCTTCCTAGGACAGGTGGTACAATTGGTCTCCCAGCACCGGGGGATACAGGGGAGGTAGGCAAGCACTGAGAGCAGTGCTGGGGGCCAGGACGGGGACAGGGAGATGGTGGAGGACACAGCCACTAGCCTCTACACCTGCCGTGCAGGCAGACCTGGGCACATGCATGGGTGAACTGGGCAACCGCCTGGGGCCTGGACAGAAAGGGGGCTCAAAAATCGGGGGGCGGGGAAATTTACAATTGCAAAAAAAAGTCTTAATATTGTGCCTATACAGAACTGGCAATTTCACCAATTGAGAATGAACTATTTAAGGATATCAGACTTCTGCAACAACAATCATTCTCTCTGGCGATACTAAAAGTTACCCCGGGGCCGCCAGGAGTCTCGGTACGGCACTGCGTGTGGGTCTTGCACGGCCCGTGTGCCCTCTGCACCTCTCCAACAGCTGCCTCCAAGCCCTGCTCCTCGAGGGGTGCCTCCTTCCCCCCCATGCCGGATGGCTGGAGCCTTCCTTCCATACACAGCGCTGGATCAGGCGAGCTGCTGGTGACAGAAGAGGGTCCTTCCATCCAAATGTGCATGGACAGTTCCCTAGCACAGCATCCTACCACCGAAGCCGGGCTATTCTGGGTCTAAACATCCCACCCTAGGCCGTATCCCTGAATCCGACAAGGTCCTTTTAGCCGAGGGGAACCAGCCCCAGCTGCCAGGAGGGAAGCTCAGGGCACCAGGCCCCTTCTTGGGGCTTGCTGCCTCCTAGAACATCCTCCTGAAGGACGCATTGTTCACAAAAGCACACGGGGAAAGCGGAGGAAGACAGACTCGCTGGCTGCTTTGGGCTTCCTGCTTCCTCCCCCGCGGGCGTCGTTATGACATCATTGTCCGAGGGGAACGCAGGGCCCGGGGCCCGTTTCATCCCCCTGATGGGACCGGAGGCTCTTGTGACCCGCAGCTGGGTTTTTTGCACCCTCACACCTGGTCCGTGAATCTTTGCAGGTTTCTACTTGCATCTCTTGCCGTCTTTCACCCAGAGCAAAACAGGTGGGGTTGTGCAGAGGTTGTGCATCCTCTGCCTGGTGGGATGTGAGCCTCAAGCTGCTGGGTCCAAGAGTGGCAGGTTGGTCCCTTAGCCACCAACCAAGCCACTGGGCTCCAGGGAGTGTGTTTAGTGCTATGGTACAGGGCTGACATGGAGAGGGGACTTGGTTGTGGTGTCTTCATTAGATGATGGGGTATGTTTTGGTCCCTAAAGGGCATTTCTCCCTTCAAAGGGCACTAAAAAGCACTGGGGATATCCCTTCTCTGCATCCAGCTGCAGAACAAGCTGTGGGAACAGACTAAGCTGAAGGGTGGCATTGCTTGCCCAGCTCTCTCCAAGGGGATAGGGTGGGACTCCGTCTCTTCAGACACCCTGGGACAGGACAGCGCCAGCGCGTCCCCTACGTAGGGCAGTGTCCTCAGGGAACAGTGACTCAGGCTGGAGTGAATCACCAGGAAAAGCAGGAATAGGACAGGGGAGTCCTTACTTCGAGGCACCGAGTCTGCCTGGTAACGTGCTTCCCCTGGCCCTTCCCAGACTCTCGGTGAAGACCGGAGTCGGGCCAGGACAGATGCGATAATTACTTCTGGGCCACGGCACAGCGGGTCACAGGAAGCTGCCGCACTGATCTAGGTGGGGAAGCCTTTGGTTCGGGGCAGCCTCCAGCTCATTCCCAGAACACAGGAAGAGCGAGGGAGCCAGTCACCACCGGCAGCCCATGCCAAGAGAGCCCACCCTTGGGAAAGCAGGCGAGGAAGGCCTCTCCCGTGACCCAGTGAGCTCTCACCAGCGCCAAAGCTCGGCTGCTTTGCATAGGAGCCCTGGGCCTGAGCTGTCAGCATCACCCCAGACTTCACCCAGCTCTGTGAAGAAACAATGCATTGCAGACTCGAACCACGGCATTGCAGAGCCATGGCACTGCCGAACCGAACCGTGGCATTGCAAGACCGTGGCATTGCCGAACCGAACCGTGGCATTGCAGGACCGTGACATTGCCAAACCAAACCGTGGCATTGCAGGACCAAACCGTGGCATTGCAGGACCGAACCGTGGCATTGCAGGACCGTGGCATTGCAGGACCGAACCGTGGCATTGCAGGACCGTGACATTGCAGGACCGAACCGTGGCATTAGCCCTCGGCACTTGAGAGCTAGAGTCCAGGTCTGCAGGGCAGTGCTTAGAGCTAAGGCAGCTAGGCAGAGAGCATGGAGGGAGTAGGTTTACCAAGGTGCTTGCAAATGCAGAGAGGCGTCTAGAGAGATGTGCAAGAGTGCCTGAGCAAGAGAGGGGCCTAGCCTCCCATGGACATGTCACGTGCTGAGGCAAATCCCCCGGGGCACCCGTCAGCACCTTTTAGCCACTTAAAGAGCTTCTAAAACAGGGGCACTGGGAGAGTTTGGCATCACTTTGCTGGGGTCTTTCTTTGCAAGGTGGCTGCAGAGAGAACTCCAAAACACTCTGTGCTGCCCATCCAGAGAGACCCTGCGACAGACGGGACTACAGCCCCCTCGCTCACGGCGTCCGTAGAGCCGGCCCCCTCCCGGTCTCAGCTCAGGGGGTGCAAGAGCATATTCCCCACCCGCAGCCTTCAAGACGGGTGCGATCTGGAAATCACATGCCGCCGGGGATCGCTTCTGCAGGGGGGGAATTGCACGATGGGGTCTCGGACTGGTCTGGGAAAGGCTTGGTCTGGTGCGGCTCCACTTCCACCCCCTTCCCGCGCCGCCTCCTCCGCTTTGTGCTCTCATGGCACCGTTTCAAGGCTTCGCCACGGCGTGAACCCAAAGCACCACAGAGAGGGAGCAAAGCACTTCCTTCCCGCTCCCCTCGTCGTTTCCTGCCCACCCGGCGCTTATCGGGATGGAAATGCGAAGACAGCCGCTAGGCCGGCTCCTGGACCGTCTGCTGCCAAACCGAAGCTTCCCAGATGGGAAAAGGCCGAACGAACCGCGCAAGGCGGGTTGTGCCGGGCTCCCAGCCCCGCGTGCAGACACTCATGGGGCTCGGGGAGCTGCAGCGTTTCGGCTGAGCAAAGCCACTCAGCAGCTCTCAGTTCTCGGTGGGATGTCCTGAAGTGCAAAGCCTGCATTTGAATCAAGGCCGCAGCTGTGTTTAATCAGCGTCGGGATAGGAACAGCTCTCCCCTGCCTGTCCGCCCAGGATGCCAGCTGTGTACGGGATGGACTGGAGCAGGAACACCCTCGTCTACCGCACCTGACAACGCACAAGCCAAGACACGAAACCAACTCAGACAACCCCGCACGGGGACGAAACACAGACGCAGAGATGCTCAGGCCAGAACAGACTACTCTAATCACCGCTCGCATAACACTGGCCTCCACACTTCCCTGAATTAATTCCTGGTTCACGTCCAATAGCTGCGGTTGAAATAGAGCAGGTCTTTTACAGGGGGAAAAAAACATCCAGGCTTGATTTTAAAAAGTCCAGGGATGGGGAATCCACCACCGCCCCTGGTAAACTGCTGGCATGGTTAATTAATTCCCTTCATTGTTAAAAATGTGCACTTGCTACGTACTTCAGGCCTCAGCTTGCCTGCCTGGATCTATGTCAGCTGGAGTGATGTCTTATCCGATGTCTCTTCCCCATTTTGGCATGCAAGCACTTAGCCCTTCTCATTGACGAGCTAAGCAAATTGAGCTCCTTGGGTGTTGTTACACATGGTTTCCAACCGTGCAATCCCTCTTGTGGCTCTTCTCCAAACCCTCTGCCATTTTCCAGCATCTTTTTAGCTACACGTAGACACCAGCATTGGAGCAGTACCCATTGCAGAAGGGGGAAGTGGAGCACCTCCCTGCTCTTCCCTTGTGTTCCCCTATTCATAAAGGGTCGTCTCGGGAAGGCGGATCATGGGCTTCTGTCCTGACAAGAACCAGGGGGCAATAAAGGCAACTAAAAAGGTGATAAATTGAGAACAGGACCTCATTTTCTCAGTGGCCTGTAATTAGGCGGTAGGACACTGCTGCAGAAGCCACCAAGGCCAAGAGCCCAGTGAGTTTCGAAAAGGCAGTGGGCACTTACACAGAAGGAAGAATACCCAGTGCTGCCGCTCTGACTGCTAACAAACATTTTGAAGACTGTGTAACATCTCAGCCATGAAGCTAACTACTAGATTGAACCCAAGGTCCGGCCCAGTCTGGCAATGCCTGGGTTCCTACATCAAGAATGATCCAGTTGCCTACCCACACGTGCATTTACTGCCCAGTAGCTTCCTGCATAGTAAGCAGTTTTTAGGTTGGTGTCTACACGCGCAGGTGTTACAGCGCAGTAACACTGCATGTGTGGACTGACTTGGGACTAACTAAAGTCAGTCCACACACACAGTGTTACTGCGCAGTAAAGCATCTACATGTGCCTTACTGCACAGTAACTACTGGGTGTAAATTTGCTACCTGCATCGTGCAGGCAGCACATTTGTGCCCAAATCGGCATAAATCACCCTAGTTACTGCACAGTATGGATGTGAACATGTAGACATGCACCTGTATATTACTGCACTGTAACCTAAATTACTGTGCAATAACTGTGCATGTGTAGATGCGCCCAGGTATGACCAGGAGCTGCATTTGCTTGTAGCAGACACGGCCCACGTAGCTGGAAATGAAGCCTTGTTGTTTTCACAGACGGTTTTTGCAGAACATGGCTTTGCAAATGCACCACCCCTTGTGCGAATTGTGAACGCAAATCAGGTAATGGCATATGTAAGCCCCCTCCTTACTGGTATTTTCTTGAATGGGTGCCCAAATTGCAGGTACTGTCCTGGCACTTGTTGCACAACTTAGGCAACAGCGCGTGCATGAACGTTGCACAGACCGTTGCACACCCACACTTTCTGCACCCCTGGGCTGTTTACTGCTTCGCATGCAAGGAACCAAGTCCTCAAACTTCAGGCTTGTCACTGCTGTACCAGCATCTCCCCACCACCCACGTACCAGCCAAGAGCACCTCCTTGCTCCTACAAATCAACACAGGGCTCTGATGCATTCATCTGGGCACTGGCACACCGGCAAACCTGCCTTTTGCACTCGCTTGCCTAAACTTACCGGAAACATCTTCCCCGCCCAGCTCCTATCATAGCCGTGCAGCTAGATTTTGAGGCAGTCAAAACCCCCTTGTTATATATTTCTGCCTCAGAACCATTTTCACTGTTGGATTTCTCTTTCCAAAGGAAAAAAAACACACACCCCCATATTTCACAGAGTATAGCTTGATGCGGTATATAAGCTGACCCCATTTTTCTGATCCAAAATGTTAGGTTGATTTATACATCTAATCTATGAAATTGCTAACTTTTTGGATCAGAAACGTGGAGTCAATTTATACCGGTGCAACTTATACCGGTGATGCAATTTATACCCCACGCACCCTCATTGTGGGCCAGGTACCCAGGGGGTGGACACATATCACAGCGCCACTCGTAGGGGACAGGGCCAGCCTCGGTGGTCCCATCTCCTGTGAGCAGCTCTGCTTGGGCCGTGCCAGGCGAGTGCTGAGCCTGGGCCTGCCTGCTGCAAGCAGTGCTGCTGAGCCTGGCACCGCTCACAGGGGACGGTGATATGGTGTATAAGTCGAGGTTGGATTTTAAGAGTTAAAAATTGGGTTTCACAACTCGACTTGTACACCATGAAATACAGTAACAATCAGCCAAAGGCTGACATGGATTTTGCCTACTCTCTCCTGCCTTGGGCTGCCTGAAGGGTGCTGCATAGACCAGTAACAGTGCAGGGCTCCTTCTCCCATCATTGTTGACTCCACAATGAAAAGTGTTTATATTACCGCGTCCCGGAGCCCTTGCCAATCGCACATGTGTCCTGAGCTGATAGCAGCAAGCTTTGGCAAGACTGTCGCTCCATCAGATAAGAGTTTTAACCTGACTTCTCCTGCCGTAACATGCCGTGGAGATGAAGGGTGGTGCTGGTGCTTAGTTCCTTTTGCTCTTCATAAGCATTTCAAGCACAGGCCAAATGCAAAGAAGAGGAACCTTTCTCAGTTGGGGCAGGAATTGAAGCTTATAAAGGAGGCTGCATCCAGGACCGGCATCAAAAGGGATCTTTAAAAATCCCAGTAAGGCGATATAAGGGCAGAGGTGCATCTCGAATGCTAAGCATTGGGCCAACAGAGCATCCTCCTGGATGGCCAGTCCCAGAGGAAGGCCCGTAGTGTTCAGATCTGCCGAGTGACATGAAAAGCAATGCTCTGCACCTCTTATGTCCATCACCTGCTGCCCGCTGGACCAGGACACGGGAGTGAGCTGAGGGCTGTGCATCTTTTGCTTTTCTTTACATGGATCTTAGCAAAGTGAAGTGAGATCCCTCCTGCCCGCTGGCTCCTGGCAGCCCGCTGCCAGCCCAGAGCCTCGCGGTCTGTGCCCATCCCCATCGGGGTAGAAGCAGAGCAGGCTGCTTCCCAGAGGGGTCTGCTTTATGAGACAACTAGGTTCAGCAACCAACCTCCTGCCCTCTTTCCTCTTGCTCTTTCCTTCCCTGCAGCCAAGAAGGCATTCACACCCATCCCCTGCAGAGGCAAATAGCTGCATCTCCCCCAAAACATGCTCACACCAAAATCTGCCCCCAAGTAACTTCTTCCCTTGCAGCTCCTTGCAGCTAACCAGCTCCTCCTGCCCTGCCAACCTTCCTGGGAAGGTCCTGTGCTGCATGCTGCCGCACATTCAGGGCCCATCTCCCACTCGCTGGTGCAACGTAGCAACACACATGCGGCGGATGCTGCAAACAGAGACCAAACCTGGGCAGCGAGGGGAAGAGGGGGGCTGCTGACTGGGGAGGGAAGGCCTAGCCAAGTACTTGGGGCAGCATGGACCGCGGACCTCGTTGGGGGCACCCATCCGAGCTGCCAGCTCCTCTCTTCCCTCCAGATTTTCTCCTGACCGTCCATGGGAGCCTGCGGGGGGTGGTGGGAGGAAGCCTGCATCAAACGTGGCACCCACTTATCACGGGAGGCATCGCTGCTGCCTGCCAGGCTCAGCACCGAAAAGGAAAAGTGCTTCTCCGCTGGAGCTTCTCGCCCAGGGCTGCGGCTGCCAAGGTCCAAAAATAAAAAAGGAGTCATCGGGGCTTTTTTTTCCACCCCCCGCCTCTCTCGCAGGAAAGCAGCACTCTATCAAAATGGACCCGATCCGTCCTGCCTCCCAGCACGGAGAGCACCCGTGATAAAAATCCAAGCAATCCCGTGTCGTGCCCCATCCCCCCCACCTCCGCACACCGCGCTGGCTGCAGAGATACAGCCGGGACAAGCTGTAGGCTTCCTCCTGGCCTTTTCCTTTCTGCTGACTTCCCCTCCCAGCCCTCTGGCGATGGGAATAGGCAGGGGTCGTGGCAGAGGAAGCTGGGAGGGGACCACCAGCCTTTCCTTTCCCCTTCTGCAGCCATCGGGTGTCACACAATAATATTTTGCAGCTCGCAGTCCTCCAGATTCCCTCCACGGGGCTGTACCGGCAGCCGGCTGGCATCCCAGGGCTTGCCACTCAAACGGCACCTGAGCAGTGGGCATGGGATTGAATTTTATCCAGGGAGGGATTCACCCCTGGGAGGTCGAGGTCAAAGGTCTGCCTGCGAGCAGGATGAACTCCCTGCAGGGGGGCTGCAAAGAGGATGGAGCTGGACTGCTCTCAGTGGGGCAGGTGGCGGGACAAGAAGCAATGGGCTCGAGCTGCAGCAAGGTCAAGTTGAGGTTGGGTATTAGGAAAAACTCTCTCACTAAGGGGGTGGTGAAGCACTGGGATGGGTTACCTGGACAAGTGGTGGAGTCTCCATCCTTGGAGGTTTTCAAGACCCGGCTAAACAAATTTTAGCTGGGATGAGATAGATGGGGCTGGTCCTGCTTTGAGCAGGGGGTTGGACTAGATGACCTCCCTCCCAGCCCTCATTTTCTATGAAGCTATACATTCATAGATGTTAGGGGCCAGAAGGGATCCTCGGATCCATGCTTAATGCATGTCTGTTGCCGTACGAAGGAGTGACGTGACTGGCATCGCACCCATCCACCTTTGGGTGCCCAGCCTGGCTGAGCAGCTGGGGCTGCGAGTCCACAGCCTAAGCCACACACTTTGATGGCTCCCTATCATGTCCCAGCCCCCAGGAGGTGTTCTGGGGATATCATCCTCCTTGCTGAGGCACAGAGACATGATACAGACCCCTGAAAAAAAAAAATCACTGAGACTATTGCAGTGCCAGACACAGAACCCGTTCTCTGAAGCCCTTGCAACCACTGGCCTTCCCTTGCCCACGCTCCGGGGAGATCTCCAGCCTGATCCTCGCAACCTGCCGTAGACGAGCTGCTATGTGGAAGCTGCAGCCCAGGAAAAGGAGCCCTGCTTGATGCTAAATCTGTGAGGCACCTGCGCTGCACACCCGCAGACTCTTACCAGGTGAGCAATTTGCAGCACGCTCCATCACGCTGCAAGGAAAGACCATGACACGGGGCTGCTGCGCAATACGCTGTCCAGAGCAGCTTGGGCGCGTGGCCCGTTAACTCGTGATTCTTTCTCTGGTGCTGCGGAGGAGACTGGCTGGGCCTTTGCCTTGCACAGACCCACGTTTTGGAGGAGCAAATCCCTTCCTGGCCCCCTGCCTCCATCGGCCGATCCTGGGGGGCAGGCGACAAGACGACTCTGTGTACGGGGGGTGCTTCAAAATGCTCTTAGTAGTCTCAAGCCATGACGGCGATGGCACAAACCTTCCTCCCCGCTGCGGGTGAGTCTGTAAAGCCTCAATTAAGTTCAGCAATTTTCTCTTTCTTAATCATATACGGTCACAGCCTTTTGCTTTCCAACAGCCGGGAGCCCCCTCCCTGGGCAACACCACAAGAGTCACGTTCCCAGTTTTGCACAGCAGCGTGCAGGCTATAGCGCTGCACAGACTGAACGTGCCACGTGATACCGTGCGAACGGTGCTCCCGGGAGATTCGGAGGTCCCTCGCCGCCGAACCAGCCGGGGACCCACGAAACAAGCAGAGGGCGATCCCAAGCCAAATCGCAACGAGGAAACCAGACAAAGCCGAGGAAACCAGACTGAAAACCCTCAGTGGGGCTCAGTAAAAGGGCTGCAGGCCCAACTGGGAAAGTAAGGGAACGACTTAGTGCACACGCGGAGAGCAGCCATCTGCAAGGGCTGGTGAGGTAATGGTCTGTTATAACTGAAAACACGTCCAGGACCACAGCAGCTTTGAGGAACAGAAAACCTTTCCCAGATGTAGATGTCCTATGCTATTATATCAGATACTTCGGAGCGGGGTGGCGTTCCCTACCCCTCTGCTGCAAGCTGACGGCGTGCTAGCAGTGGGAGCCACATGCAGACAACCTGCACCGGGCGCCTGAGAAAGGCTCCGGCCCCAAGCAGCCGGCGGCTACCTGGAGGTCTCTCTCCTCCGAGTGGGGTTTCCATCTAAAATGGCTTTAACGCCCCATTTTTAGAAAGCCGGTGATGCCAATGAAAGCAGCTGCTCAGACCTTTCTAACATCTGCCCTGCCCCGCCCCCCACGCCTGGCTGCTTGGTGCATTCTCCAGCTAGTTTGATCCCACGTGCTCTGTACATGGAGCTGCAAGCCCAGCGAGCTTGCCTGCCAGGGCGGCCTTTGTACCGGAGGTTTTCATCCTCGAAACCTGGAACCTCGAAATCCAGAACGTGGTGAGGTTTGCAGTGCAACATCCCCGGGGGGGGCACCCCCCCGCTGAGCACCGTGCTGGGAGACTTGGGTCCCATTGTGAAGCTGATTCTGGCAGAGGATTTGCACATGCAACAGGAGTCCAAAAACAGCAGGCTGGATTTACACATGCAGTTGCCACTGGGTGTATACACAAGTAGTGACCCATTGAGCCCAGATGCAGGTAGGGACAAACTCCCCTCCCACTCGACATGCCTGACTCGATGAAATAAATCTGACCTTGGCAGGACAGGGGGAAGCCCTCTGACATCAGGGCAGGTGGAAAACCTTTCATAGACCGCTCTTCTCAGCCATCATAACAGTGCAGGTCTTTTCTTGCCCAGGCTGCTTTCTCCCCGCTGTTGCACTCTGGCACGCTTCTTGCTTGCAGACAGACATGCTGGGAACATCATCTTTGAACCCTTTATGCCTTCCCCTTCCATTGACTTGGCCTATCCAGTTTCTCCCATTGCTGCTGTGAGTGGCTTTACTGGAACCCGGGGGATGTTTCCTTATAGAGGGGGAGGCGGCAGAGATGGTGCAGCCCAGATGCCCTCCTTAACCCATTCTGGACCATGAGAAACCACTCTACCCCATGACAAAAGGGTTATCCTGCAGCCCAGAACGGTGCCTTGGGAGAGGCATCACTGTTTGTCTCACTTCCCTCATTTTAAAGCACCACCGTTTTCTGGGAGGCGGCAGGGAGCCTTTCCGATGGCAGTTTCATAGCAAGCATCCAGAAAGGAAACATGGTGAGGAGGGGACGCGGTGCCCAGGAGAGCAAGTTTTGCACAAAAGCGGGGGGGTGCACTTTTCCTGCCAGCCACGTGACCCCCTGACAATACCAGGCAGGGAGCCATTGCTGTCCAAAGAGGGAAACTGGTTATGACCCCGTGCTCTGGATTACAAAAAGTATGAAAGCACTGTGGGAAAACAGCCCGTGGCAGGACGCTACCTTCCTGCAGATCAGGTGGGATGAGGATTGCACATGCATGAGCTTATGGACACGGACAGGCGTGTGCACCAGCGTGCAACAGCTTGCGAAAAAGACGCACGTTGCGTGGGAAATTCTTCGTGGTCAAAGCCTCCTTGGGTTACAGGAACAAGCCTGCATCTTCCCCCAGCAGCTTCAGCACATGAGACCACGTGCTCTGGTGTCCCCTGCGACAGCCAGCCCCGCCGGGCGAATGGGGCATTGCCCAGAACGAGACGCACGCTCAGTCCCGCAGGCAGGGCCGACGAAGCTTTGCATGCACACATCAGGGCACAGGCTCTCCACAAGCTCTTCCAGAAAACGTTGCACTCAGAGGTGGCTTTTCCCCTTGAGCTTTGCCTCAGATAAATCCCGCTGGCCAAGCTCCTGGTGGATGATTGGGCTGAGCTCTGCTGAACGGATCAGCGCAAAAGACCAGAAGAGGATTTCCCAGCTGATTTTGCACTTCTCTTTCTGCAATTCCTGCACACCAAGAGCAGACCAACAGACCTATAGCAAACTAGGTGGAGGGGCTCAGACGGCTTAAGGAATTCAGGACCAAAGCCCCTTGTGCATCTTTTGTCCGGATACCAATGAACGATGTTTTCTGCCCCCCCCCCCTCCCCAAAACAAGATAGAAGTCCAGACTAGAAAGTAGGCATCTGAAACGTCCCACTGCCGGCCAGATGCTCGGTCTCGAGCGCATGTGATGTTATGCATCGACTTTATTTCCTTGCTGTAATCAAGACAAGAAATTGTGCCGATTGGAGTTTTTGAGTGGCGGCCAGTTCTGTTTCTTGATGGCTTTCCTGCAATCTGTGTTCATGTATTTGGCATGCGAGCGGCTCGGCATTGAGGTAATTCGTTAACGTTGAAACAAAAATGTGTTTATGGGTGTCTGGAAATAGTTGGTAGAAGCGTCATACTTTCCCTGCTCAAACCTGGGGCTGTTATGCGATGAGCCCTGAGTCACGGTGTAAACGCGAACCCACGCACCGCCCGATCGGGGCGCACACCGGGATGCCACTCGGAGCCCCGAGCTTCCCCCTCCCAGCACGGTCGGACCCGTTCAGGCACCCCCGCGCCCCCGATCTACATAAACCACCTGCAGTTGTCCACTGTCCTGGGCACTTTCACATTGGGAATCAGGGAGCTTGACACAAGAACTCATTCTGCACACGACAGGTGGGATTTTCACAAGCATGGGGTGTCCATAAGATCATGGGGAAGCAGGGCTGGATGGGACCTTGCAAGGCCATCTAGTCCTGCTCAAGGCAGGATCATCCCTGAATAAGCCATCCCGGCCAAGTCTCTGCCCAACCTGCCCTGGAAAACTTCTGAGCACGGCGATCCTCCAGTTTCTCTAGGTGGCCTGTTACACGGCTTGACCACCCTCAGCGCCAGAAAGTTGGACCTACTCCATTCCCACTCAAGACTCGGGGGGGTCCCATCACTGACTTCAGTGGAAACCGAGTAAGGAGTCAATCTGGAAGCAGTTTGCAAATCCCGTTCTGCACAAGAAACATTCACGTGGCACTCGCCAGGCAGGGACATGTGCCCACGCCTCACGCACGGCCCTTCTGTTTTCCTTCCTGCACCAGCCAGTTACAGGCATGGGGTCAGACTGGGAAACGCAGCCTCCCGCCTGTGCACCGGCGTGCAGATGCCCCTCTGCGTGCGCTGGCGGCAGGCTCGCAGAGGAAATCCCCCACCTCCGAGCTGGCCGGAGCTCGTCAATGCATGCACAATTGCCCACGCACGCCAGACAGCGCGCTCACCCGCACGGGGGGTCTCTGACACTATCCACGCCCTGTGTAACACCCACGTGCACCTGTGCTATGTCACTGATAAATGGCCCAAGTGTCCCGTCACGTGCGTGGAGCTCAGCCCAAGGACATCAGGGCATGTCTCTCGGTACTGAGACTCATGCCACACGTGATGGAGTTTGCAAAATGGACATGTTTCCTCTGAGAGATTTCTCTGTCTAGGTAAATCTGAGATGCAGAAGAGCTGACGGGGAAGATGCAGGTGAAAGTGAAAGGGATGGTGGCCAGACTTGTGGCAGCACCCGCAGTGGGGGCTAAAGAGGAGCACTGGGGTCTCATCTGCTCAGACAACCGGCCTTTCTCACCACAGCTCGAATCCTGCGTTAGCGAGGGTGTCCTCTGTTTATTCAAAGGCAGAAAAAGAAAAAACTTTCCTGGGAACTAGTGCCAGTTTCTGCACTTGGACAGCTGGCTTTGGCACAGCACAAGCTGGGGCCTGTGGTGTGGTTTGAACTCGTAGGTGAAGAGCTGAGCTGTTGCTATTAGCTTTAAATGCGATCGTGCTCTTAAAACAAACAGCGAGTGTGCCTGCCGGGGGGGAGAGGGCTGAGTGGCTCAGCTAGTTAGAAGGAGCCTTTTCAGCTTTGTCACTGAGTCAAATCAGGCCTAGATTGGTAGCCAGCACAACCATGACTCACGTGACATCTATTCGGGATCTTCTTCCAGTGCTGACTGGACAGGGCCTCACGTTAGAAACCATCACCATCACATTTGGCAAGGCTCGATCCTTTGCTGGCAACCTCATTGGAAAGACCAGTGACAGAAAGACTCAGCTTGTCTCCCCCCGTAACACATGGCTTCATCAGGCCAGGGCTGCAACAGCATGGGGGATATATATATATATATTAGGCACTGCTGCCTTGTATAAGATTAAGGCCTCCAGGCAGCAGGGGTTGGCGACCCATCACCTTTCCAAACCAAGAAATTCCCCCAGCACAAAATAGGCAAGCAATAAGAAGGGGGAAATCCCAAGAAAGAAATGCAGAGAGCAGGGTATGCTTGCAGGGTATGCTTGCAGCCACCCCTCCCAGCCCATTGAAGTCAAGAGAAAGACTCCTGGTGACAATGGGGAGTTAGGATCAGTCCCTCCGTGCGAATAGGGATGGGGTGGGAGGAAGAACACTACAGATTCCACTTTCCTTGAACATCAAAAGTGCTAAACACCCAACACAGGGTGTGACTGTTTCTCTAGCTGATCATCTTAGCCCATGCTGAAGCAAGCAGGCGAAGCTGGGAACTGGATGGAAAATTTGACCCTAAAGGCAGAGGGATCAAATACAGCTCTGGTGTTATTCCATCCGTAGCAAGTGCCTTCCCCTGGGAGTGAATTTGGGTACCCAGAGCCAGCTGCTTTGGCTGTGTTACATCTTCTTAAAGTCCTTTGGAAATGTCTGTCTTAGAAAGTAAGTACCTGTCGCTGATCCTGACCCAGGGGACTGCTGTGTGCTTTGGGACTGGAGCAACCAGTGCTTGTTTCTCTAGTGCTTCAATACAGGGGAGAGAAGGGGTGCGGGTCTAGGGGTGCTGGGGAGGGAGGAGCTGGGTGCATGGAAGGCCCTGCTGACACACAGCAAAAGCACAGCTCGGCAAACCCACTAGCCTGGACATCAGCACGTGGGCACGCATCTCATCTCACCTCCCCGCTACAAAACTCATCCTCCGTGATACCCATTGCTTTATGCCACACACCCAAATGCCAAAGTCAGGTTTGCTGATGCTGTCAAAGGCCAGTGGTTTCTCATGGCACCGATCAGTCAGAGATGCATTGTGGGTGATCCTATGACCAGATTTGGGCCCAATGTCCTGCCTAAATACAAACTCCCCTAATGAACTGTAATGCCGTTGCCATCACGTCCGTAGCTATGAATGACCCCAGGATCACGTGTGAATAGATGCATAAGGTGGTGGTTGATGGAAGTCAATCGTCGTGGTGCCCTGTGACCAGTGGGGTCCCTCAAGGCTCTGTCCTGGGACCCATCCTGTTCAACATCTTCATTAACGATGTGGACATTGGAATCAGGAGCGGACTGGCCAAGTTCACCGATGACACCAAACTTCGGGGCAAAGCATCCACACCTGAGGACAGGCGGGCGATCCAGGCTGACCTGGACAGGCTCAGCAAATGGGCAGACGAGAACCTCATGGCGTTCAACACCGAAAAATGCAAGGTCCTCCACCTTGGGAGGAAAAACCTGCAGCACCCTTACAGGCTCGGCAGTGCTACGCTGGCTAGCACTACAGAAGAAAGAGACTTGGGGGTCATCATTGACCACAAGATGTACACGAGCCTGCAATGCGATGCTGCGGCTAGTAAAGGGACCAAACCACTGGCTTGCATCCATAGATGCTTCTCGAGCAAATCCCGGGACGTCATTCTCCCCTTGTACTCAGTCTTGGTGAGGCCGCAGCTGGAGTACTGCATCCAGTTTTGGGCTCCACAATTCAAAAAGGATGTGGGGAAACTTGAAAGAGTCCAGAGGAGAGCCACGCGCATGATCACGCGCTTATCTTGCTGACCCCAGCTGACTTCCCGCCCTTGGGGCAGGGGGCTGGACTCGATGATCTTCCGAGGTCCCTTCCAGCCCGAATGTCTATGAAATCTATGAAATAGCTCTGTTGGATTAGCTGCACCCCCTAGCCAGCTGCTGCTGGGCCTTGCCAATAAGTCTGGGGAAACAGGCCTGTTTGCCATTGAAGTTACCGCAGCTCAGGCATCTGTGCTGTCTGTCTGCTCCTCCTTTACCCCAATGCAAAACCCACGACAGCAATGCAACGACATGGCCCCCGCTGGAGCCCGGGAGCAAGCCGCCTTCCCTCTCCCTGCCTCCAATTCTGCATCTGAAAAGTGAGGGTAAATGATATAGACCTTTCACGGGGCAGGGCAGCCCTGTCTGCCTCTCTTCGCCTCTGGCCCCTGTAGCCGAGAGGGTAACGCTAACCCACCAGAGCTATGCCTGTGACCCGTTCGCAGAGCGAGTTCCCCAAGCACAACGTAATACAGAAAAGCAGCAGAGGGATCAGCTCATCTCTCGGCCTCTTCGGTCCCTCGACGATGCCCCCCAGCCCGTTTTGCACAGAGGCGCGGGAGCCCCCGTGGAAAAAGCCGAAGTTATTTTTAACCCAGTGGGGACCTCGACCGCAGCGCTGCCTTCAGAAGTCATCCGAGGAGCGGGGGCATCGGAGAAGGAAGAAAGCAAAAAAAGGAGAGAGAGAAAACTTTTGTGTTTGAGGCGCGCTAAGCCACCAAGTCGGCCTCTCCGGCCAAACTTCCTCTGCTAGGTGTGGTGCTGGGACAGGAGGCAGCAGTCTATAAAGGGAAACCAGGGGGGTGGGGAGACAAGCAGAGAAAGCCAAGATCCCGGTAATAATGAAAAAAAAAGAGCCCGTGCGGAGTGACGGGGGCTGGGCCTGGGGCCAGATCATCAGACGCCAGCCCTGGTGAGGAGGGTGATGGGAGAGGTCACCCAGCTGGCTTTTACAATGATCTTATCTCTGCCCAGGAATATCCAACATTTCCTCCCCGTGCGCCGCTGCAAATACAAACTGTGAGAAGCCGGAGCGCCCGGTCGCCCACCCTCCCTTCCCCTCGCTGGCTTTGCCTCTCCAGCGCTGCGGTCCCCCACCGGCCACTTCCAGCCCGGCTTTTTTTAACTTCGGCGTCTCGTACGTGGGAGGTGCTGTGTGCGGATCTATATCCAGAGGCGCAGGGCTCGGGTGCGGAGGGGAGGAGGTCACTCTTTTTTCCCAGTGAAAGTTAAGTGGCCCAAAGAGCGATGCCGCTATTGTTGAGCTGTGTTTAGGTCACACCCCAAGCTCCGCGTCTGCCCAGCGCCGATGATTTACCTCTGGGGGCCGGAAGCTGGCCCCGGGAAGGGCAAAAGTCAGGGTAGGCATGACATTGCCCACGTAGCTGTGCCTGATGGACAGGCAGAGGTCAGCCTGGGTCCCGCAGCACCTCACCTGGGCTCTGCTTCGAGCAACACCACGGCTCTGAAGCCACGTGCAGCCTCCCCCTGCTTTTTCTGCCCGTCTCAAGAGTTACTTTCCCCATCTCCATATGCCTCTTTCTTCCCTCCCCTCCCCATAATATTCACTTTAAAAAAAAAAAAAACCCCAAAAAACCATGCTGAAGTCACTGATATAACTATATAACGCGGACGCGTTTTGCAAAGCGGAGGGGGAACTCATGCAACAGGTCGGCCTAGGGCGCTCCACCTCTCAACCCTGCACCTTTTGGAGAATATGGCAAAGCTTCATACACCAGTCTGACTCCCTCCTGCCCCACTCAACCCCGACGCTCTTCCTGCTCATTCCTCCCATACATTAAAAGGCAAAATCAGACTGAAAGCTGCCCGCGGAAAGCACGCACCCCGTGGCACGAGACTCCCCGGACAGCCCCGCGGAGCCCGGGAACGATGGCCCTCAAGCGCTCAGCACCTGCACTGGGGCCAGAGTTTCAAAGGCAACTGCGTCCAGCTCCCCTGAGCCAAGTCCTGCTGAAAACCGCAGGCGTTATTTCCAAGCCCCTCTCCGAAAGCAGAGGAGACGGCCTGCGGGGAAGGAGCTGTGCCATGCAGCAAGACACCGCAGTGTCCTGCTTCACTCCAGGGACATAAATGTGAGCAGATGTTTCTCCCCGCAGAGACAGTACACCCCCTTCCCCCCCAAACAGCAAACACCAGGCAAAAGCAGTAGCTCCACACACTCTCCGCAGGGAGGCAAGACCTGGAGCCAGCTGAAACTCCTGGAGCTGGTGTGTGCTGCCAAACGATCCCCATAAACACAGCGCTGCAGAGCGACACCCCCCGCCGAGACAGCAGCCCGGGGGGATCTCGACAGCTCACGGCATCCCTCCACGTGGGTTTCCCTGGAAAGCCGCAGGGCTTGGGGTGGCTAATAAAAAATGGGTTTTGCAACAGACTCGGGATATAAAGCCCTGAACCCGCAGAAGGTGGGACTGCGGCAGGAAAAGGTTGTAAAGCCCAAGGCTGGTGGTATTGCAGCAGCATCCTGGCCGCAGCCGTCACAGGGAGATTACTGCACGAACCAGCGTCTGGAGAACCCCCCTACAAGCCCGTGGGGGCTGGTGCCCAGCAGGTCTGAGCGTGATGGTGATGCTCCCCCAAGGGCAGGAGGCAGCGAGGAGCACTCCACCCTATGCCATCCAGTCTTTAGCGGCTGCTCCTCTGCCCCAGCCCCAAGGCCGATGCAAAGACGTGTTAAAACCTGAGCTGAAAGGCTGCCACGGTCACTGAGTAGGGTTGACTGAGCCAAGGGAACTGCTTCCCAGCGCCGAGCAGAGCAGTGCAGGGTATGGTAGGTACGTTTAGCCCCTGAAACCTCCCTCTTGCACCACGCTGTCCAGCTCCCTGCACCTCTCCACCCCAAAGGACAACATTACCCTACTCAACAGGGCATGGGAGAAGACATGAAAGAAGGGGACCTTTACTGTGCCTGGTAACGTCCCACCTGGAGCCAGCCCAGCATGCACACGCAGCTCCACCACAGCAAGCGCTGAGCCTCAAAGCCCCTCCCGGTGCCTCCGTCCACCACCCCGTGACCGTGGGACAGGAGCCCCAGGAAGCAAGCAGGGCAAGGCCGAGCCACCCCCTAAGACCAGACGCCTCGGGACACTTCCCCAGCTCCTGCAGAATTTAAGCTTCCCATTTGTAAAGAGATAACAAGTTTCAGGCCCGTCTGGGCATTCAGGAAACTTTCTGCCCCCGAGCTAATGCCACGCCGCCCGCCTGAGTCTGCCGAAACAACGGAGCCTGCATTAGCTCCGAGACACCGGCCACCCAATCCCCTTAGTCGCGGCGGGACGTTGGCTTGGCCATGACGATAAAAGAACCGAGAAGGGTTTCGCTGCCGGCGGCATTCATGGAGCCAGCCGGCTCTTTGGGAATTGGGTGTGGAGGCTGGGACGGCGCAAGAGGCTTCTGCCTCCTCTGTCCCCACTTCCACATCTTCCTTCTGCCTTCTCTTGTGCCTGCAACCCGGTCGGACTTGATCCCGCGCGCTCGCAGGCAAGGAGCTGTATGCTATTGGCTTCTCGGGGGGGAGGTTTTGCAGTCACTCATTCATTGTGCTTTAAGCCCCCCAAAACTTCCCACAGGACAGTTCTCATTGTTGCCTGCAGAACTGAATGGGGAAAGGAGGGGGAAGGCAGTTATCTCGGGTACTGGTGCAACAGTTGGCCCTGACCCTACGTGGCTTCGACCCATAGGAACTTTGTTCTGGTCTCGAATACCTGCCGCAGGAGGCCCCGGCTCAAGCTGCATTGTTGTGTCCTGCACGGTCCATTTTGCACGAGACAATCAGTGCTGGGCTGTCAGGGTGGGGAGATTGTTTTGAGCTGGGGCTTGGCCCAAGACCTCTCCCTGGCTATTAATACTGATGAATATACGGACATGTTTACCGTGCATCTAGACGTGGAAATTTCCCAGCGGGCCGCAGCCTTGAAATTTATCGTGGCTGAAATGGCTCCTGACCTGATGCCATTGTAACATGTAAAGCCGTGGCACGCTGCCCAGCACGGGAGTTACCCAGAGACAATAACCCCGCCGTGGTCCGACTCGGGGCTGCGAGGAGTGAAATCCGTGCGCCGGCGCACGGGCCCTGCAGCACAGCTAATGTATCTCAGGTGTTGTGACCCACCGGTGCCAGCCACAGGTGCCCGTGAAGCTAAATGCAGACGTGGCGAAACGCTCTGCTCCAGAATTAGCAGCGCGCCCAGTGCAGGCGGGGCTGAGCCTTGCACGGCTCTACGGCAAGGGGCTTTACTACGATGACCACGCACCCCCAGAGAAGGGCCACGGCTGCCATTGCCACAATACACCTTGGGATTGCTCTGAAACATCTCCACGGGTCACTGGAAGGGTTTCCCCTCTCCGACCCGTTACCAGAGGAGGCACGAACATTTCTTTCCCTGCATCCTTCCAGCGCAGGGCTCTCTGGCTGGCTGGCCGGCTGCTTTGGGAAGTGCTCAGCAAAACCCCGAGCAGGGATGTGGGATAACACATGCCGCTGGAGACTGCAGAACGGAGAAAAGGGGGAAGCTGGGAGAGCGGGGGGATACTAGGACTCTTCCACCTCTAAAGGCCCTGCTATGCAGTCATATGACAGCTAGCTAGACACCAGCTCTGGAGTTGTTACCCATTTCCAAGTGCTCGCTGCACTTTTCTAGCTGGACAGCCATTTTTACCGGGCAGTCGTTACTTTGCCCATGCGGCTGCTCCAAATGCATCGCATGCTCCACCCGTCCAGCGGATCATAAACGTAACGTGTCGCAGGGGCCTTAAAGCAGCACCCCGAGGAGCTCAAGTAGATCCCGCTTGGACAGCCACAGCCACTGCACGGCAAAGACCGGGGTGCCAGGTGCTGGGCCCCCTCTGGGCCCTCCGGCCTCTTCCTAGAGGGGTCGATGCAGACACAAGCTTCCCAGCTCCCAGTTCCCAGGCAGGGGACGAAGCCCAAAGCCGAAGCAGGGAGAGAGCCCACTTTGCAAGCCGAAAGCGCCATCTAGGGGCACCGAAACTGCAGTCTGGCGCGCGGGGGGCCGGCATCCACGTGCCAGGGCGAGTGTCCAGGGGAGAGGCTGGAGTGAGCAGGAGGAAGCATCCTGGGGGGAGCATCTGTGCAAGTGGGGATGGGAGGCGTTGCCCCCGCCTTGCCTCCCCAGGGTCTTGCAAGCTCCTCGGGCTCCAGGGCTTGCAAGCCGCTACGGTGAGGGATCGCCACCCCGCCCTGCAGCCCCCCGCTCCTGCCTCTTCCTTGGGGCCGCGAAGACACTTGTTCCTTCTGCCTCGCCCCCGCTGCAAACCTGCCACGGCCAGGAGCCCAAGGGAGCTCCCCGCCCCCCCAGGTGCCCCCTGCACCCCCAGCCCCTGCCTCTTCCTTGGGGAGGGGAGTTGGCTCCTCACTTCTGCATCCCCTGCTTATGCAAAGCGCCCAGGGGCTCTCCCCACCCCTCCTTGCACCCTTAGTGGTGGGGGGGGGGTCAGCTTGCTGCCTGGGGGCTCGGCTCATGCTCCCCATCCCCCAGGGGCTCTCCCCACCCCTCCTTGCACCCTTAGTGGTGGGGGGGGGGTCAGCTTGCTGCCTGGGGGCTCGGCTCACGCTCCCCCATCCCCCAGGGGCTCTCCCCACCCCTCCTTGCACCCTTAGCGGGGGGGGGGGTCAGCTTGCTGCCTGGGGGCTCGGCTCATGCTCCCCATCCCCCAGGGGCTCTCCCCACCCCTCCTTGCACCCTTCGCGGGGGGGGGGGGGGCAGCTTGCTGCCTGGGGGCTCGGCTCATGCTCCCCATCCCCCAGGGGGGGGGGGGCTCTCCCCACCTCCCCCATCCTTGCACCCTTAGCGGGGGGGGGGGCTTGCAGCTTGCTGCCTGGGGGGGGGGGGGGGTCTCGGCTCATGCTCCCCCATCCCCCAGGGGCTCTCCCCACCCCTCCTTGCACCCTTAGCGGGGGGGGGGGGTCAGCTTGCAGCTTGCTGCCTGGGGGCTCGGCTCATGCTCCCCATCCCCCAGGGGCTCTCCCCACCCCTCCTTGCACCCTTAGCGGGGGGGGGGGCAGCTTGCTGCCTGGGGGCTCGGCTCACGCTCCCACACCGCCGCTGCAAGCCCGGTGCGGCAGGGCGCCCGCGGGGCCGCCTCGCAGCCGGGGTGGGGGGGCCGGCCCGCCCCGCCCCTGCCCGGGGCTGGGGGGCGCGGCCCGGGCCGGCCCCTCGGGGGGGTGGGGGGGGGCGGGCGCCGCCCCCGGGCCGGGCTATATGAGGCGGCGGCGCGGGCGGGAGCGGAGCTGCGGGCGGCGAGGTGAGGCGCGGCGCGGCGCGGCGCGGCGGCGGCATGAATGGGCCCGAGCGCCGGTTCCGCGCAGACGAGCCGCCGCGCGCCAGGCCCGGCCGCGCCTGGGCCGAGCCCGCGCTCCGCGCCGCCTTCGCGCCCGCCAGCCGCACGCCCAGCCCGGCCCGCTCGCCGCCCAGCCCGGCCCGCTCGCCCAGCCCCGACGCCGGCTATGGCTACAGCCCGCCCGCCGCCCGCGCCGACGGCAAGCCCGGCGAGGACTCCCGCATCCGCCGGCCCATGAACGCCTTCATGGTGTGGGCCAAGGACGAGCGCAAGCGCCTGGCGCAGCAGAACCCCGACCTGCACAACGCCGTGCTCAGCAAGATGCTGGGTGAGTGCCCCCGAGGGCCCTGGTCCTGCTTCCGGCTCCGGCGGGGGGAGAGCGGGGCTGCGGGGTGCTCCTAACCCTAGTCCCAGCTTTCAACCCAAGCGGGAGGAGAGCGGGGCTGCGGGGTGCTCCTAACCCTAGTCCAAACTTGAAACTGAAGCGGGAGGAGAGCAGAGGCTGCAGGGCAACACCCCAGGGTGCTCCTAACCCTAGTCCGAACTTGAAACTGAAGCGGGAGGAGAGCAGAGGCTGCGGGGCAACACCCAAGGGTGCCCCAACCCTAGTCCAAACTTTAAACTGAAGCGGGAGGAGAGCAGAGGCTGCAGGGCAACACCCCAGGGTGCTCCTAACCCTAGTCCGAACTTGAAACTGAAGCGGGAGGAGAGCAGAGGCTGCAGGGCAACACCCCAGGGTGCTCCTAACCCTAATCCTAACTTTAAACTGAAGCAGGATGAGAGCAGAGGCTGCGGGGCAACACCCAAAGGTGCTTCTAACCCTAGTCCGAACTTGAAACTGAAGTGGGATGAGAGCAGAGGCTGCAGGGCAACACCCAAAGGTGCTTCTAACCCTAGTCTGAACTTGAAACTGAAGTGGGATGAGAGCAGAGGCTGCGGGGCAACACCCTAGGGTGCCCCTACCCTAGTCTGAACTTGAAACTGAAGTGGGATGAGAGCAGAGGCTGCAGGGCAACACCCAAAGGTGCTTCTAACCCTAGTCTGAACTTGAAACCCAAGTGGGATGAGAGCACAGGCTGCAGGGCAACACCCAAGGATGCCCCTAACCCTAATCCTAACTTTTAAACTGAAGTGGGATGAGAGCAGAGGCTGCAGGGCAACACCCAAGGGTGCTCCTAACCCTAACTCTGAACTCGGTGGGGACAAGAGGAGATGCCGCAGGGCAGCCCACCCCGCCCCGCAACAAGTTCGGTGGGGCCGAGCTGTTGTAACGGGGTGTCGTGTGCGTGTTCCCCTTCCAGGCCAGTCGTGGAAAGCCCTGAGCACCAGCGACAAGCGCCCCTTCGTGGAGGAGGCAGAGAGGCTGAGGCTTCAGCATCTGCAAGATCACCCCAACTACAAGTACCGCCCAAGGAGAAAGAAGCAAGCCAAGAAAATCAAGAGGATGGAACCCAATATCCTTCTCCATAACCTTTCCCAGCCTTGCAGTGACAGCTTCGGCATGAATCATCACAGTGGCAGCCAGCCTGCCCACCACCAGCCTCCCCCACTTAACCACTTCAGAGAACTCCACTCCATGGGGTCAGATATTGAAAACTATGGCTTGCCAACTCCTGAGATGTCTCCCTTGGATGTCTTGGAACAGACCGAGCCAGCGTTTTTCCCTCCTCACATGCAGGAGGACTGCAGCATGATGCCCTTTAGAGGCTACCACCCCCATCACCAGATGGAGTTTCCCCAAGACAAGTCCATTGGGCGGGACATGGCGATGCCGTACGCTCAGACCCCATCGCATTTGACCGATGCTATGAGGACTCCCCACCCATCTAGCATATACTACAACCAAATATGCTCTGGACCTCAGAATGGCCTTTCGACCCATCTGGGCCAGCTGTCACCCCCTCCTGAGTCCCACCACCTTGACAGTGTAGATCACTTGAATCAAACTGAGCTTTGGACAGATGTTGACCGCAATGAGTTTGACCAGTATTTGAACATGAGCAGGACTCGTCCTGAACCTTCAGGACTCCCTTACCATGTCTCCCTGTCCAAAGTGACTCCTAGAAGTATCTCCTGTGAGGAGAGCAGTTTGATATCTGCATTGTCCGACGCCAGCAGTGCCGTCTACTATAGCCCCTGCATCACAGGTTAGACTTGTCCCGCTGTACAATGTGTTTGCCCAGGAGAACCTCGGGCCTACCAGAGCAGTCTCCTTTTAAAAAGAAAATCCATCTTCTTTTAACCATGAGCTCCATAATATTTAGAGCATCTCATTAAGTGCATCGCTTTTAAAAAAAAAAACCAAAAAAACCAAAAAAAACCCAGAAACCATGCCGAAGTCACTGATATACCATATAACTATATAACACAGATACGTTTTCCAAAGTGGAGGGGGAACTCATGCAACAGGTCAGCCTAGGGCGCTCCACCTCTTAACCCTGCACCTTTTGGAGAATACAGCAGAGCTTCACACACATTGTTTTCAGCAGAACATAGCTGTCACTTCCAACGTCAGGTAGTTCTTCCCTCTTTTTAGACACCCAACAGTGAATCGCATCTAAAGCAGTCATGATCAGAGTTGCCCAGCATGGACTGCCTCTGTGTTTAAATGAAGGGCAGGCTCAATTGCGTGGAAATTTGGGGGAATGTCTCACAGTCGTTTTCAAGATTGGGCACCTGCTTGTGACATGCTTTAATACGGTTTTCACTGTATTATCAGCAATATGCTTCAATTGGGCAACAAGACTATATTTTTACTAAGCATTTTTATATAGAAAATGATATTTAATGTGTCTGGGGTTTTTTATTAGACTTTTTTAAAAAAAATAAATAAACCAAAGGATATCCATGAGATCTAAAGCATTTATGTAGCAAAGCTGGATTTGATTTTTTTTTTTTTTTTTTAAGGAAAAAGTTTTTGAGAAAGGGAATTGCAGTGTAAATGATGTAGAACAATTGACTGGAATTTTTTGTACCGGAGAATGTATGTCTGCAAACACTTCTATTATCTAGATCTGTGCGGCGAGCAAGTGATCTTATCCTGGCTAATTCAAACATCTTCCTCTGATTATTTCCATCTTGTGTGCTTGTTGTGTGAACGTACATTTTCCTCAAATATATGTTTTCCCAACCGTTGCCAGATTTTTGTATCAATTGATTCATGCTTTGACAGCCTAGCAATTGTATTCATTTTCAAAACTGTCGCCCGCCAGCACTGTCGACCATGTAAAAGCTCTCCAAATAAAGATAAATGACAGGCGGCCGGGGCTCCCAGAGCGCTCCCGGATCCAGCCCTCGCTGCTGGGTCTTTCGATACACGCCCTGTCCTCGGCTCTTCCTCTGTAAGTGTAAGAGACGTGTTCTTCTGGAAAAGCATCTGTTCTTGGAGAAAAGGCATTCAATAAAACATGTGATATCCTTCTCTTGACATGCGTGTGCCCGTGTGTGGTTCTTGCTTGGCTAGCGGGGCTCTCCAGACCCCGTCCTGCCGGGATATCCCGGAGGGGACACCCGTGGGAGTCCAGGCAGCTCACTGGACAGGGCTCGTAAAAGCTGCAGATGGAAAAGGCCCGTCCCCTGCCAGGACAGGCTTCTCCCTTGCAACACTTTTCCTAGTGCTTTGTTCCCTCCGGTTATGAAATGTTCCAAGCAACGGGATTTCCGCTAGGACCCTTCTCACCCATTACTACTCTTTTTCCAGAGGGCCAGTTTACGTGCTCTTTTCCTTTGTTTAACCCATTCCCAGGCCCTGGTGAGACACCCTAGGTAACCCCATCCCTCTAGGGTCCCTTATCCCGTCCACATGGCTCAGGTTGAATTCCTGGCGGGGGGGGTTGCTTTTGTTTCGTGTTTTGTGGGGGCTCGCTGCAGCATTTGGACCAGAACATTTAACAAAAGACAAAAATGGCAGTCTGTTCCCTAACACACCCTCAGCATCCGTTCATTGAACGGCCGTGATTTAAACCAGATTGATATTGCCAAAAAAGTCTGTTTAAAAAAAAAAAAGATGACGAGAAGGAGATTGTTGCTGCCGCTGCTCCTGGCAGGAAACTGCCCTTCAGTGGGAGATGGGCATTTGAACAAATGACACTCATTTCCACGCCTCTCCCAAATTAAACTCAAGACTTAATTGGCCCACTTTTGTATGTGAATCAGTAATTTAAAAAAAAAACAAACTTTATTTTTTGTTTTTTGGGCTTGTTGTTTGGGGGTGTTTTGCTCTTGCTAATGCATCCCCATGCAATTACCAACATGGACTTTGCTGTGTTTCCATATACAGTATGCAAGCAGGGGGAAGACATGGAAAAATGACATCATTGCCCACACGGGGGAACTGGCTTCGGGCCACGAATGGTGTGCTTGCATGTGCCAGAGTCGCTGGCCGCAACAAACAAACAAAACACGAACAGAGAAGCATCCTGTGTGTCTGCAGATGACTATGAAAGGAAACAACCCTCAACAAGCTGCAGCCGGGACGAGTCCCCATGGCAGCCTGGAAGGAAGGAGTCAAGGCCTGACTTCTTTTCCAGCTCACAGCTCCCAGGTACCTTGCCTAGGACCATGCAATCGCTTCCTGCACGCTTCAACACCCCCTCTCCCATCGGCCTCCGAGCAGAGCGGGGCGAGGTAAGCGAGCGATTAGATCACAGAGGAAGTGTTGGTTGCTTTCTGCAGCACAGCTCCCCGTCTTTGCCCTGGCCGTCCCTCCCCAGTTCTCCTAGGATCTCAGAGGAAAATGAGAGCAACGCAGGAATCTCCTCTTCCCTGGCTGCGATTCATTCTCCCCACCCCCTGCTTTCTGCTGATCAATTGCTGAAGGCAGGGCTGGCAATAAAGGGCAGCATTTCCAGGGCCTAAGTGACTGAGGCACATTTTAAAGTTTCCTCTGCATCCTTCCTACAGGGAGACAGCTTCCCATGCCAGCATACCCCAATTTGGAGCAAGAGGAGATGCCTCTAGAGCAGCGTTTCTCAACCCATGGGTTGCAACCCAAAAGTGGGTGGTAAGAATATGTGAAAGAGTCATGAACATGTTTTAAAAATGGATTCTCCTTTAAAAGGAAAAAAATGTGGGAACCTGTGGCTTTTCCCTTGCAGGCTGGCAGAGCTCCAGCCTGCAAGAGCTGTTTGCCCCCCCCCCCCCCCACACACACACACACACACACACACACAGGGGTCCTGGAGACAGGGCGGGATGAGGGCCACTGAGTCGGAACTGGCCATCGATGCTTACAAATGGGTCCTGGTACATAAAAGGTTGAGAACTGCTGCTGTAGAGGATACATGACACTTCCTGGCCCCTTCAAACCTGGCTTCTCAACTGAGGCTGCTAACTGACCCCCAAGAGGCAAAAGGCCAGTTTGCAAACCTCCAAGTCACTGCGAGAGATGGACCTGCCGGCCCACGTGCTGCTCTGTGCACAGGTGAGCAAGGTGCTTTTCATCACTGATGGGCAGTTCAAGATTTATTTGCTTTGTATCTGCACAAATACACCTGGCAGCACTTTGTCAGCTGATGGATGGGCCTGGCTCAGCAGAGCAAGATTGCACCAGAGGGACAGGCAGTGCTGCTTCACTCAGGCCATTGTTTTTAGTGGGAAGGGGTCTCCAGTGGCTGCTTGGCTCCAGATCTTGCTCTAAACAGATGGACAACCCCCCTGGCTCTGAACATACACACTCACCCAGCCCCTCCCTGACACACCAAATCAATATGTGCGCACCCCTGGACAGCTGCAGCCCTCGATACAGATCGGATCTGGATCTGTCTCTCTTTCTATGGGGCTCACCCTAGAGAAAGCAGGCTGAGAAGCTATTTGAAGCAACTACAAGCAGAGGTGGAGATGTGACAATCTGACCCTCTTCCCCTGCTCTGAAGGCCCAGGGCTTTTAATTCCTTGGCTATGGCCCCCCTCAAGGTTAACGACCTGACAGGGACCTGCTCTCTGTTAAACATTTCTGCAGCAGTGCATTAGCCTGCGTCATGTGCATTTCTATTTTACTGGCCATTTGAGATGGAACGTGTTCAAATCACGACTGCACCGCTGCAAAAATACTTAACAGCGATGCAGCCCCTGAGCGCTCCACTCATGGCAGCTGAAAGGCACTTGAAACAGAGCCGCAGAACGGCTCCGTTCCCACCCTTGGAGCCATCTCATAAACTCCCAGTCAGACCTGGATCAGTGAAACATCATTGGCTTCAAAGGAATTATGGTCGCCTGAGTCTTAAGCATTGAAAATTGCCCCTCCTGGATGGATGCTAATGAACCATTAGAGCTACTTCTGCCTTGATCCAAGAGTTGTACGTTGCTTTTCTTAACTAAGACTTATTGTGCACAGTGATCTACTTGTCTGGTTGTTAAGGCCTTTTGGTGCCCACCTGCATCCAGTCCTTTTGCTAACCAAGTCAATGAGCAACCGAAGGCATCATTTAACCTTCATAATGAGTGGGCACTTCTTCACCCTCAGCTGCATCTCCTTCCCAATGGACAGATGCTTTCTTAGTGAAATTTTGGGGGGATGGGAGGTTTCCTTCTGGTAGCTTGTTCTGCTCTCACAGGGGTGTCTCCTCCATATTTATTGACCGTGACATTGTAGATAATAGTGCACAGAAGGAAGCTGGGCCAGTTTGCAATCAGCAAGACCACGATTTCCTAGAACATGATCCCACTCCAATCTCTATAACTTCAGGAGAAGTTAGATCTAGACCTAGCCATCTAGCCTGTAGGTCAAGATATAACCTACCCCAAACTCTGTTTCCTTCTAGTTGACTTCTCACTGCACAATCCTAGATTGTCTTGGTCATCCCATAATGCCATGAGCTAGAATATAACCAGGTATATAACAAACTCCTTACTGCCTATTTATAGGCTGAAGGACACCTTCATGAAGTGCAGCCTTGATCTTACAGTTCAAAGAATTAACAAGTAAACAGCCTACTAATCTGAAGCCTATCTGGATCCCTTGATATTTAGAAATATTGCATCTCCTCCATAACAAAACCCAAGAGCCATATTGGCAAAGGAGCCCTCCCCAGCCCCTGACTCCATCTCTTGTGTGGGGCCACATCCTGCTTTTGTCAGCAAGCTCCTACTTAGTGCATAAGACCTAAAGCCCTTTGGTGGGGGAAGAAAACATTTTCCTAAGTACAATTATTATTATCTGATTGTGCTGTTTTCCATGCACAAGTTCACATGTGCCCAGAATCTCAGATGTGCAAACTGGTTCCTACAAGCAAATCAGGAGTTTTGCATGCATTTAAATGCTCCTGTTCAGGATAGTACCACAAAATCGTATTCATGCAGACTGGTGAGGGCTCTTTGACAGTTTTGTCCTTCGCTCTTAGATGAAGGAGGTGGCGCAGATTTCCAGAGCTCCATAGTGGCAGCTTCCCCACTCCAGTACTTTTGGAGATAAGCAGGACACATAATATTTATACAGCCACGGAGTCCCAGAGCATTTTTTTTTAATAAACACTTATATATAAAACATAGAAAAAGTGCATGCCATGTGCTGGAGTGACTGTGCAGTTGGTGTTTCTCTCTGGTTTAAGTGCCATCTTTGCATTTTGCAATGACTTCGGTATCGGGACACTTGTAGGATGACTGAGACAATGCTGTGGATGGACCCACGCCTCAAAATACTTTCAGATCTCGTGACTGCTTCAGTACCTTGCTGGATTTGCAGACTCTCCTAGCCAGAAATTCCTGACATAGGGAGGTTCTCCATTTGCCTAAAGGTGATCTGACCAAGTCGTCCGTTGGACGGCGTTGGTTAGCGCATCCCACGAGGAAGCATTCAAGAAGATGAACCACCTAACCACAACCTTAAAACACCGCAGGAAAAGGAAGAGCCTTGCTTGCTTAGGTCCCTGTCTCACTGCTGCAATAACTGCTGACTTCAAGGCTAGCAGTCCTGGCCAAGATGCCTGTACCCATTCCTCCAGTGGACCACTGAGGAACAAGAGTCCACTACAGTAACACGCAACATCTAAGACCCAGGGTCTGCAAGCCAGCGAGCCCTAGGCAGCCCCAAAATCCGCTGATCTCAAACCTCCTGAGCCAATAAACACGTTAGCTTGTTGTTACAACGCTAAGCAAAACCCTGATCATCACAACCAACGTAAATAAAGCCCCCTTTTGCTTTTGCTTTCTTTTTAAATCTCTTACCAGTAGAAGGACGCCTGTACCTCCACTTTCCTGCCTTTGTTTTTTAACATCAGCAGTCGGCCGAGCGTGCAGGCAGCATGTGTGGGTGGAACCCGCAGGATCGGAGGCTTGCATCTATACAGTAGTTCCTCAAATAGCTACAGCCAGCCCTAAATTAGACCACCTTGGTGTCTAACCGATCGCACACCATGTGCTTCATGAGTTAAAAGCACCATCCTTCAAAACCACGTTATTTTTGCCTAAACTTGGCATTTGGATTTTAAACAAAGCGAGTTGTGTCCTCGTGAATTTTATTGGAATACTTCGCACAGCCCCCTGTTGCGCTGGGGAGAAGGGAGGGGAGCAATTGGCCGTGGCTTAGCCGCCAATAATCATTCTTAAGATTTTCTGACTTGGCATTCGAGGTGTACTCTCAACTTCTACTTTAACCTGGGAGTCAGTTGATCTCCCTGGGTCAGCTCCCTGTCTGGAGTAGAAGTATCTCAGTGGGTGCTGAGGATGATTATGCCTGGCTACACGAGGGCTGGTCGCTCAGGTTAAGGCTGACAGCCTTCCCAAATCAATGCACAGAGCTTATAAGGAATTGTGGGTTTACTTGATGAGGACTTACCAGCACCGGGGACAGACAGAGCGTGGAAAGATTATAGTGATGGTGGCTTGCATGGCATCCAGCTCTCTTTTCCCTTTATCTTCTGAACCTGCTGGGTCATTAAAATGAAACAATTAGCAGGATGAGGGCTGTCCTCCACGGCTGTTGCGGGAATAACTCCAAGCACCTGGAGATGGGGGACGGCAGTGTTAACGAATGGCCTGTGACACCACTCCATAGCACCCCTTGATGCTAACAGCTCATCTACCATGGACCTGTGTGGGTTTTGGCATTAGCATGTGCAGAAAAGGAAACGCTGCCGAGGCAGTCAGCCCTGCCCCACTTTGCTTAATCAGTCTGATAATTGCATCAGCGTGCTTGCTCCGCATTAATCCACCTTCTTTTCGGATCTGTTCATGGTTTAGTCTCTTTCAGACTTGAGCTCAGTGGTTTAGTTCAGTTAAAGGCAATATGAAATCAGAAACCAGTGTGGTCTGGATGGCTGTTTGGGTAGATGAGCCCCGAGGACTCTTGGGTTATCCCCTAATCCCAACCGGCCCACAATTAGCATGCCTGCAGAGGCCCCGCTAGCCTCTGGAGGAAATCTGGCTGGGTATCAATCATTTTCTTTCAACAAACAATGGAGACTCCAGACCCTTTGAAAAGGCCGGGGTGGATATCAGCCGGTCAACCTCCAGCCTGACGAAGTCTCCATAGTAAGTCTGTATTCTTCACCAGTCTAACAAACAAGACAACGAAGCGGTGGAGCTTTGTCCCATCTGGGTGAGAAGTCAGCAGGTTTGTAGCCCTGCTAAGCTAGCGCTCCAACAGCCTGACGAACCCCCCACTAAAAAATAGCCCAGGCAAAGCTTTGCTGTCAGGTCACAGCGTGGTCACCCACAGAGGTGGGGGAGTCAGGAAAAGAAGGAAGAGTTCCCAAGCTTTCTCATCCCTTCGTATGAAACCCTGACTCTCCTGATGGAGCCCATACACACAGTTCTCCTTTCTGGTTTGCTTAACCTCTGCAGGACACCATGGCAGGATGGAGGGGTAGGGCACTTCCCGCTTTCCTCGAGAACAGGATGTTCTGTTATAACCATGTCTTTGGAGCTGGAAACTTGAGTTCCCACTTGAAAGGGTTTTCGTTCCAGTCAACAACCTGCTATTGAGAGGCTGCTTGAAACCACTGGGGGATGGATGGCGCAGCTGGGCTTCAACCGGCAGCTGAGTCCCTTGAGGATACAGCGGAAGATGCCCCGATGTTTATTGTTGCAACTGTTCCTGCCATGCAGGAGGCTGGAGGCTTGGTCACAATGGTTGTGGAAACACAAGGGGGTATGGGGAAGCATCCCCAGATATGTGGGTCCTGAAGTCTCTTCCAACCCGCATTGCCCACGAGACAAAGAAATGGGTTGCTGTGTTCCCTTGTCTCAGCTCCCAGGGGGTGAAACCCTGCTCCCCTGGGAGTCTGCAGGGTGGTCACTATGCAGGATTTGATCCTAAGTGAATAATTGCCATCAGCCAAAGCAGCCACTGCACGCAGGTCCACATGGGGCCTGCAGCAGAGATGAAGCAGGTTTGAGCCCTCACTCCACCCAGCCCTGCCTTCTCCACCTGCAATGCTCTTGGCTGCAGATCCCTTCTTGGAGGGGCTGAGAGCCTGCAGACCACTTCTCCCACCGTGGCCACTCAAGGGCAGCAAGGAGCTTGCAACTAAAGCTGGGCCCATGTGAGAAACCTGGCATCTCCCCACATTCAGCCCTTCCTTTCGCTTCCCTGTGCCCCCAGCCTCAGGTTTGCAGCTTGGAGCATTATCCCCTTGGGGAGAGAGAGCTGAGCAACCGCTTTCAGTTCTGCCTGTTGTAAGCTAGGAAATTCCTGCTGTTCCCACCTCCTAATTTGGGATGCAGCATTTTGCACAGTCTGCCCGTGTCCAAAGCACTGGAGATTCATGCCCAGCAGCTTGCTTGGAAGAGATACAAGGGCCATGCTGAAGACGAACCTCTTCCTTTGGTCACCTTTAGCTTCTTAATGATGCCTTCCTCCCCCTACCTGTGCTTTTTATTTCTGCTTGGGGTACAGGGATTTCTCCACTCCCCTCCTGCTGCTCAGGGCTCCCTTCCCTGCACAGGGTTGCAATCCTTCCAGTGCTGGCATGCCGGCACATTGGATCACGGCTGAATTTCTGCATCCAGAAAACGTGCAGCCAAGGCGGACACAACGCAGCCGTGTCAGGTACAGAAAGAGTTTCCCGTTGTCTCTGGCCCAAGGAGGTGCAGCTAGCAAGCAGGTTAGCTGGTCGTGCACTTCCAACACAGCTGGTCCGGGTTTCCTGGCAAATGGGACTTCATTGGGGTTACTCTGCCTGGGACTTTAACCCCATAAGCCTTGCCGTCTACTGTTCGTTTCGAAGTCTTGTTTAAAACCAGGACAATTAACGTGTCGCTTAATGCCTTTGCTAACTGGTCTGCTAATCTAGTCTAGGCAGGGTCACAAAGGGCTTAGTTTCCCCTGCAAAGCAGGCACGGTGCATGCTCCTAGCGCGGCAGGGGTGGCCTGGTGTCTGCTCCCAGGACCTCTGGCAGCAGAGGCAGGTGGATGTAGACCCAGCCCCAGACTGGGATAGGAGCAGGAATGCGCTGCCCTGGGGACACGTATATCCTTGCAGCACCCACGGTTTGGCAGATCCGGCGCGTGTCCCCGTCGGTCCCTCCTTGCTTCCAGCCCCGGCTGGAACCAGTGGGAGACGGCAACGCCAGAAACTCATGGGAGGATGTTCTTCTCTTTAAAAAAAGAAAAATGCATTCCCTTCCCCGCCTCCCCGTCCCTTTTCTGGCAGTGCTGGAATCCAGGAAACAATACACGAACTTTTTATTTCGTTGAGTAACTCTTGAGTGGTGGTCAGGTGTTAAATGGAAATGGAAATGGACTTTGCTGAAATAGTTTGGGGATGATTTCACTGCTGTTACGGCTCAGGCTGGGGCTGTTACCGCGCAGCCCCTTCCGATTTTTATGACTTAATCTCTCCAAAGCTCAGTGCCTGACGGTTTAATACTGCGAGAGGCGGAGCAAGGGACTCTTAACAGATCGTTACTGGAGAAATATGGAGAAGGTATTTGACAGGTATATTTAAGAAGTGACAGATCCATCCTGTCGACTTTTCGAGGGACAGGGGGTCAGGGGGAAGCGGGGGGCTGGGAAGGAAACTTATTTGGCTTAATGGGCAGGTGGTATCTGTTCTGAGTCCCGTAATTACCGTTTGGAGCAGATTCATGAGCTCGCTCTTTCTTCCCCCTCCATTGCTCCAGCTTCTGAGCTCATTGAATGCTTGGGTTGGTTTCTGTAAAGGCTCTTGGCACACACAGCGACACGTGTGCACAAGCTGGTACGTCACGCCCGCGGAGATGCCCGGATGAGGGAGAACGTGCCACCCCCTCCAGCATCGTGGGGAATGCAGCTGTCTCGGGGTGGGAGCAGGGGCCCAGAGCAAAGCAGACCCCGAATGAGGGTACGGCAGGCTGCCCCCACCGGCCTGCAGGCTCTGGCGGGGAGCCGGTGGGCTTTGCTCTCGTGTCCATGGGGAGGCATAGCGGGGCAAGGCCTCGGGAAGGAACCTGCATGCGTTTTTCGACAAGCTGGAGATAATCCCGGGGAGTTCTGCAGGGCTGGTTTCTATCCAACACCACAAACACCCCCCGCACAGATCAAAGGATGGAGCTGTTGGTCACTACCACCACTCATGAGCTGGGACCCACGTACTGCAGAGACCCATGACCGGCCAGGGTCTTGGCAGGGTCTGCCCTATTAGTCCCAAACACAATTCAAGACCCTGGGCTTCGTCTTTAAGGTCCAGCATGGGGCTGGGCCGACGTTAGGGCCTGGCTTTCTGTCTACAGCAGCAGCAGTCCCCGTTGTTACAGGGGACAGGAACAGCTCCATGTCCTGAGGGTGCTAATCCAGAACTCACGGCGTGTGGGTTCAGCTCCTTTCTCTGCCACAGACTGCCTAGGCTGCCCTTGGTCCAGTCACCTACATCATGGCTGTGCTGTCCCCACGCAGATTGCAAGGCCACCTCTGAGAAACAAGCTCCCCCCGATGACTTCCACGCCGCAGGCCTGGAAACGTTACAGATCGCTTCCCAGAGCACGAACTCGGGAGCTCAGTCTCTGCGCCAGCCCTGAGCTGATGGAGCGAGTGAATGTGGGTTGGGGAGAGACCGGGCTGACCAAGGGAGACGGAGAGGGTGGCACGGGCTGGCCTGCTTCGGAAGGTGAGGGGGAGCGGTTTTTGGCAGCACCTTCTTATTTTAATATTTTATTCTGTTTCAGTCGTGTTTTGTCTTGCACTTTAAGCCGCCTTGAGCCTTGCTGGGGAAGGGCGGCGAAGACATCTCACCAATATAAACTCGCACGGCATTTTACCTTGCAGGCAGCGCTTGACGACAGGCAGCGAAAGGGCAAGGCTTGCGGGACTGCTGGTGGGGAAGACACGGGCCTCTTTCTTGCTTTTCCATCCCCCTCCCCAGCCAAATAGGGAGAAAGAGAAGAGCATCGCAAAGAGCTGGAGATGCTCGGATACGATGTTCGCACGAGCCACAGGCGTACCCGGGACGCACGGGACTACCTGCAGACGCCGTGTCCTTGAGACGTCTCTATGTTGTCTGTGCCTGAAGCCCTTCCTGCGAATAGCCATTTGTGCTCAGGGCTTGGCAGTAGCACTTGGACGAAGGCATTAGAAACCCCGTTGGAAAAAACCAGATATGGTTAGATGAAATTCCTGCCTGGGTGAGATCTGGCCAGAGCGGGGAAAGAGAAGGGTGGGAACATGGGACGAGCCCCCGGGGATGGAGACCTGGAGAAGCACGGAGGAAGGTTTTGCACGCCGTAGCCAAAGCGGAGATGCACCATAGCGTCCGTGAGAAAAATTTGTGTCTTCCACCACTCTGGGACTGATTACCGACTTCCTGCTCTCCGCACGGCTGTGCCGTGTGGGTCTGTGCATCCTCGGCGCATGGAGGGGGGTGGGGGTGTGCAGGGGGAGAGGACTCGGCGAGCCAGGCCTTGCTCCCCACCCCACGCGTGTGGGAACAGGTTCAGAGCCGCTGCGGGAGGGGGAACGCAATCCACGCCGCAAAACGGCAGGGGAGCTTCGCTGCGGTTACGGTCGCCCCAGGGCTACTGCCGAGTCCAGGACCGCCGGGTGCATCTGCAGAGTTTTTGGCGCTACGGTGCGGCCCTCCCAAGATCCCCTCATTAGCAGAGCCCCCTGCTTGGCCCCAGCAAAAAACCCAAAAAAACTTCATTTAAACCCTTCCCTAAGGAGTTGGAAGGAAGAGGCAAGAAACTGGAGAGAAAAAAGGGGCTGCAGGACCCCTTTTGCTCCTCATTGTCAAAGTCACTCGTGCCCCTTTTTGCCTCTGCTTCGCCACACTTTCTCTGCAGGGTTGGAGCTGGTGGCACAGCCAGCTACGTGTCCCGTGTGTGTACGTGCACATGTGGACACATGCTCGTGAGCATGGCTGTGTGTGTGGGAGTGTATCCCAGTGTAACGGGCAGGTGAGTGAAGGAGAAAGCCTGGCTCTACAGGGATGGAGAAGGGGCACCACACGGGCATGGAGCATGTTTTCAGGTCGCATCTGCACACGCGGCGTCTTGCCTGTTGTGCAAGTCGGCTCTTCTGGGAGCAGTCGCTGCCGCTTGTGTGTCAATACGGACGTGCAGCGAGGGGGGGGGCGCGTGTGCGTGTGCGTGTGTTCTGCTGGAGGTTGATTGGTCAGGTTTATAGACGATCTGGTTTTTTTACGGCATTATAGAGCGCACGATGACATCAGCCAAATATTAAAACAGCATGTGCCAGGCGGACCTTCCAGGGGAATATGCAGATTTGGATTGGAAGTTGCTCAAGGGTGAAAAACCAAAGGAAAAAGCTGTGGAAAATGGGGCCTTTTGGTTGGGACTCTGCCATCTCCTTGCCCCTTCCCTCGTGCTCATCCCCCGTGGGCAGAGAAGGGCTAATCGAGGAGCGCTCAGCACCGAGCAACAGCGCTGGAGCATGGTGGTTTCCTGGGACGCCCATGCCAGCTTGAGTCATCGTGACTCAGGGAGCGCCGGGGAAGGAGGGGAAAAGTGGGGGCCTGTTAAAGCAACAGTTAAGTTATCAGAATTGGGACATGAGAAGGGGAATTATGGACACAAGTCCCACGGACGTTCAAAGAGCTGTCCAAAGGGACGTTCGGGTCTGACCGTGTAGATTTGACATTCAAATCTGCCCGCGTACCTTGGACGATCTCAGCCGTTGCCGGTTTGCCGGTGGTGTAGTACAAAGTCCCCCAGATGGCTGACGTCCGACCTTTTTTTTTCTTTCTTCTTCCACCTTCTGTCTGACCCCGCAACTGAGCTCTTCAGAAAAGTGCCCCGGGATTTTGAAAGCAAGTGTAGACATCTCCAAATCGATGGGAGACTGCCAGGAAAACCCGCTGCGCTGCGGGAAACGGTGCTGGCCGGTCCCCAGGAGGTGCTCCGCTCCCTGCCTTTCCACCCATCGGGGTAGATTTGGGACGGGATGGTTTTTGAGCTGAAACCCGCCGATTCATTCAAACCAAAATGACTTGTGGGGAAACGAATGCACAGGCTCAAAGGTTCATTAGAAGCAAGTTTCAGGCCTTTGGTTCAAACAAACCATTCAGAAATGGGACAAAGGGCAGGCTCGACGAGGTGTAACAAGTGCAAAGAGCCGGGAATGAGAGCGTGGTTTCAAACGGAGGTGTGCGCTTTGACTGGAGGTGAAATCTGGTTCACAAAAGATTTCCACTTTTTCTTCCCACTCCAGGCAGGAAAGAGGTCAAAAGCTCAACATTGCTCAGAGGCGAGGAGAGTCTTTTCCCGCCCTGGCCTAGCAGGAGGGGAGGTGAAGGCTGCCAGAGGTGCCCACGTGAGGATGGGAGAGAAAACTGGGATCCTGGCTACTGGTGGCCACTACCTTGCAGCAACCATGTGCTCCAGTCGGGACGTCGCCAAGCAATTCCCCGACACCCAGCCCCACTACACCCCTCCAAGCCCCCACGTAGGCTGGTTGGGCCTCTCCACGGTCAGCCCCAGCAGCTGTCCTCAAGCACTCCCGGTACCTGGGACACCTCTGAAAGGCTTCCCCAGCTTATTTCCATCCTGCCTCTCGGGAACGGGCTGGGGGAGGCGTGCACAGGAACATCACGCCTGCAGCGTGCTGCTGCTGCGGGGTAGACACGTCCCACCCGTCCTCTGGCTCTGCCTGCTCCGACATCCCGGCCAAATCCTGCTGCTTTCTGTCTGCTTAAACTCCCCCTTTTAGTTTGACTTGGATCCGTTTGTGAGACGATGCCCGGTTTGGTCGCTCCACGCGCAGTCCCGGGGGCCGGGAACGAGTTGAGTTTGGAGGGAGAGGCGGTGGCGGGCAGGAGGGTGGTCTGCGGCGGGCTGGCGCCGGAAGGGGAACGCAGCAGACCCCGCTTGAGGCTGGCCAAGGAGGGCAGCCCTTTTGGCTGCTGCTCATTGCTGTCCAGATTTGCTTTTTCGCAATCAGCCCAGTCCTGGAGACGCGCCATTATCTGTGCATGAGTCAAGGCTTAATTAGAAGTGCTTCATTATTTCCCCCCCCCCACTCGCCCTCCATACTGCTGTTACCTTGTGATGGCGCATGTCCAGGGCTGCAGTCGATGGGCCAGTCTCCTCCCAACGGGCTTTTCAGCCAGGGCCATGAACGCTTCCCTTGCCATCGGAGGAGGGTTCAGCTCAGCCGCTCTCTGCCTCTCCACCCAGAGCCCCCATTACGCTCTCTCCCCAGCCAGATAGGGGCTTATTACCTGGAGAGCTAGTAACAAAAAAAAAATAAAGCCATAAAACACACATTGAAAATGAGCAGAGACCTCCGTGCTACAAGGCTGCTCTTGCTGAAATAACAGAAGTAGGGGCAGCGCGAGGGGTCAAACTCTCTGCAAGCATCATCCGCAGCAGAGCTACATGGCCAGAGGGGAGTTTGACCCGCTCGATTGCAACCAGGAGAGGCTTGGCAGAGCAATAAGCCAGCCAAGAGCCCTTCCACGTGTCCTGGAGGGACTCAGCCGCTCTGTGGCCAGCAATACCCAGGTCTCAGGTTGATAAAGATGGGCAAGCTTTCCCCCTGCCTCCAGCCCCCCACAGACCCGAAAGCCATGTGTGCGGCGACCCCAGGCTCGGTTCAAAGAGTTGGGCCCAAGCCAAACCCTTGGGTCAATAAGGGCAGCTGCCAGGGTTTCTCCAAGTCCGACTGTTGCCTACGAGCTTGGGGCCGTCTTTATCATCACACTGGCAACCAGCAACTCCCCGACCTGCCCCAGCTGCGTACCGAACCATGTAGCCCCGTGGCTGACCCCTGCCCACACTTTGTGCTACTTTTCCAACACGACGTCCCCCTACAAGCCTTCTGGACCCGATTCTCAGCGGCACGGAGACCTCCAGCTGAAGTCAGCCCTATACGCTAGGAGTCAGGGTTCACCCCCGTCGGGATGACTCGAAGGTTTAGATTGAAACCTTTCCTTCCTTTTGTGCTCGTTTGCCTCGCGGGGGTAAATCCTGGCAGGGAATTTAATCACATCCCTCTCCTGCCGGAGCAGAAACGTCACAGACTGTCTGAGGCCCATCAGGAAAGTCAGGCCAGGCCGCACGGGGGCCATTCTGGGAACTAGTCCAGCCATCAGTAGAGGAGCCTGCCTAAAAATGACTCTCCTGGCTCCTCTCCACGCTCCGACCATCCCATATGGAACGAATGTACATTTTCCATCAATTGTTTGTATTTTTCATAAAAAAGAAAAAAAAAAAAGGGCTGTGCGTATATGTGAAATGTCGGCGACAGGAGACCAGCCCCATCGTGGAGGGAGAAGTACTGGCTGGCGTTCAAGATACTCAAGCATATGGTATGAAACAATAAATTTTAAGTGTGTTTTGACATATTTGGTGGTCTCTGCCTTGCTTGTAATGAATGTGGGTCCATGTTGCAGAACAACCGCACAGCTTGAGGGGACTGGCAGGCTTTGCAGAGGGGCAGCCTGCGGCGAGCAAAGCAAGGGGTGCTGGAGGGGGCACGGGATGCCCCGTGGGTAGAGAAGACGGGCAAGCGCTGGGAGACCTGGGGGATAACAGACCAGGCATGAGTGTGTTGACAGAAGCCCAGCGTTTCGGTAGCAGGACCGTCGAGGTGCATTGGCGGCGCTGCGTGCGAGCGCGGGGGGGACAACTGAGAACCCGGCAGGTCCGGAGCAATGTGCATTAGGCATCAGTGCGGCCGCCGAATCCTTGAGCCAGCGTCAGACTTCCTTGACTTCCAGACGCATCGTTTTCAGCTTGCCTCCCTTTGTGCAAATGGAAAGAAACAGGTCTGCTCCTGACCAGGCCCCCGGAGCCACAGCCGCTGAAACGGGGCAAAACCCCGCGCCGGAAATCTGCCCGTTATCGGATGCAGGGTGTGCCGGGCTGAGACCGGCTCCGGTCTTTCAGCTCCAATCAGAGCCAGGGCTCTTGGACATCCTCGGCCAGAAGACGGACAGAAAGGAAAAGAAACGGAGATGGAGAGTTACGCATCCCTACGCACACCTCATTGCTTTGCTGGACTCCCCAACATTTAATGCAAAGCTTGGTCAGAAAGATGGACAGGAGAGTGGAGTTTGGCTCTGTTTTCTCTTCCATTCAGAACATTCAAAAACTATTAACTGTGGTGGGGGTAAAAAAAAAAGCAGCTGGTTTCAATATTGTGCTCTTCCAATTGTTTTTTTTTTCTTTTTTTTTTTTCTTTTTTTTGTGCTTTTCTCAAGCACTTTAAGTGACATGGCTACATGTATTTGATTAAAAAGCTGTAATTCAACGAGTACATTTTCCTGTACTGTAAAACTGCTTAAAAATGCAGGGCTTGCTCATGGCAATCTGTAGAGCTTGTACTACTGCAGCCAGACGAGGAGCAAAGGATGGACAGATAATGAGAGAGACCGAAATGTCTGGCTTCTCCGAAAACTGCCCTTCGCACTCCAATTTTAAAAATGAACGTCCTTCTGCCCTCTTGATCCCTGTGAGTTTGCACAGCCAAAATTTACTAGCGGGAAAATCTGTAGAAACCTACTTCCAAAATTACATCCCCTATCTGGGAAAAGAGAGTTTCCACTAGAGATGCTTACAGGCTCATCCAATCAGGGAATGGAAACAGTGCCGTTTGATTAATTTGCCCAATCGCAGCTAACCACCGGAGCTTGATTTTCAGATATGCACATTCAATCCATTAAGTAACAAATTTGGGTAGAAATTTGAGCAGCTGGTAAACGCAAGGGAATCCTGAGCTGCCGCAAGATATCTCCAGGTTGGAAAAGGTTGAAGCCAATGAATGAAATAGTCTGGAACAGAGAGAGGCGGGGGATGAATTTTTCAGAAGCTTAAATGCAAAGAGCGGTCTCAAACCTCTGATCCAGATACCCTAAACCACCTCCACTTCCCCATGGGCATCCCATTTGTATCTATCACTCAAGGCAAAACTCAGGCGAAGCGTAAAGATTCAGTAAATACTTCCTGCAAACTCAAACCGCCTGTGCTCAGCGGAGATCCAGAGAGTTATTAACAAGAATTACTTTTACTAGGCACCCTTCTGGAAGCCAGCAAACGAGATCATATAAAACGGGGACGAATCCAAACCGTCGCCCTGAACTTGAAGCGAGCATCCCAAAAACAACTAAGAATGAGACGCAGCCAAAATCCTAGGCCTGGCTTCTCGGGACGGACACGTGCCCGCGCACGCTCACTGGGGACCTTAGAATTGGTGATTTCGCCAATGCCACCGGGTTGCCTTTGTTCTGGTTGTAACGTAGAACCACAGACAATGAGGGTGGAAGGGACCCCAGGGGGCCACAGCTAGTCCAACCCCCTGCTCAGAGCAGGAGCAGCCCCAACTACATCATCCCAGCCAGGGCTTTGTCTACCCGGGTCTTCAGCACCTCTGAGGATGGAGACTGCACCGCCTCTCTGGGTACCCGTCCCAGTGCTTCACCACTCTCCCCATGAGAAAGTTTCTCCTACTATCCAACCTCAACTTCCTTGCTGCAGCCTGAGCCCATTGCTCCTTGTCCTGTCGTCTGCCCCCACTGAGAAAGGTCCAGCTCCACCCTCTTTGGACACACATATGGTGCACATTGGATGCACCGTATGCACATTGCACCCATCTCGAAACAAGGAGCATTTGTGAGCTCCAAAATCACCACTTCTGGAACGCCGTCTCCAAGCATCTCTCTATTCCCTAGAAGCAAATGCACCAAAACTTAGCATGGAAACGCTGAACCTGAATGAAACAGCCAGGAAGAACCAGAAACCTCCCGGAAAGCTCAGTTCTTATAAGACTTCAATGTCCAAGGCAAAGATTTGCCCACATTCAGAGTAGTTATATCAGGGGTCAGCAATGTTTTTGGGCAGAGTGCCAACCCCCCCCACTGCAACCTCAACTTGGCAGACGTTGGTGTGCTGGCGGGGAAGCTGCAAGGGGCCTAACCCTTGTGTCAGAGCAGCCCCAACCCCTTCCCCGCCACCTGCCAAGGCACACGTCACAGCAAAATGCCTTCGTGCACCATGCGTGCTGGGGGTTGCCTACCCCCTGGTTTATATAATACCGTGAGCGAGCGCTCTTGCCTTACAGACGGTAAAGTTGTCGTTTAAGCTCAGAGTCCCCCGGTGAGCCGAGATTTACTGGACCAGAGGAAAGGCGAGGAACAGAAAACTCCGCTTTTCAAAAGCGTTTGCTCATTTTGCCCCATTTGCTCTGATTTTCAGGAAGTGCCAAGAGCCCACGGCCCTGCCCCAAGTCCGTGGGAGCTGCAGGCTCTCTGGAAATCTGCCCCAAAGTGCCTCAAGTCGGACACCTGCACTTGTGACTAATTTGGAGCACTCTTCCCGGCTGGCTGTTGCAAGGGCACGGGAGGAAGCAAGGAAGTAGAGCTCAAAGACTTTTCCACCCCAGTGTTTCCTGTCCAAGAAAGCCAGGCATTGGTGCTCAGTTCTGGAGGGCTTCACCCAGTTCGGCCAGTCCGCCGTGAATGCTGGAGAGGCCTCTGGTTTATGCACATCCTCTCATTCATCCCAGTTGGGAGGCTCAGGAGTTAGTTACCCGGGAGCAATAGGGCCGTGCTGGTGCCTGCAGGCAACCCGTGTCGTGCCCATGAAATTCCTCCACTCATGATCCCAATCCTAAACCAAACGCACCAAGAACAATGCTGCTGCTGTAGGTCTGGTGGAGCCTGGAGCCTCCTGTCAGACACCGGAAAGGGCAAGATTTCCACAGCCTGCGTCGGGTTGCTGAACTTGGCAAGATCTGGGCTAGTGATGGATGCCCAAAATGACAGCCGTGGGGAGTGTCTCCATTCAAGGGTCAAGGTGGGGGGTCAGAAGGGAGGGGAAGTCAACGGAGATTGACTGACAAAGCAGCACCGACCCCAGAGTTATCCGAGGTTGCCTTGGGCTGCGTTAGCAAGGGGTCCACGTATCAGGACTGGAGTCCACTGGAAGAGTTTGTGCACCACCTGCATGCGTTGTATGTGTTGGACGAGCTTCGGCATCATCCTTTCCTGTCTCCAAGTGTAGCCTGCTCTACGGCCTAAACTGAGGGTTGAGCAGAGCTGACCACAGCCAGGACGCTCTCGGCGGCAGCGCTGCAAATCTCAGCCAATGTTTTTCCCGAATGAGCCATTCTTTGGCTAAAAGCCAGTGCTGAGGGCATGACGCAGACCACAAAAGCCAGGAAATCCAACCGTCCCGCCTGCCGCAGAAACGGGAGGAAGACCCAGAGCTATTTGGTCATTACTCGTCCGTGCATGGGCCCCGGGGTTGTCTTTGGGGGTGCTGCCCACCACCCCACTGTCCACGTCCGCCTGCCTGCAAACCCATCCCAGCGCGGCATGAAAATGCTCCATCACCACCCTGCCACGCAACTCATTTGTGCTGAAGAGCAAACTGCGACGGCCTCTGCACGTCTCCCGTGGGGTGAAGCCGAAGGCCCTGAAGGAGCAGCCGGTTTTGTTCCCGCAGCTTGGCCTGTAGCTGCGTGGATTTCCCGGACCCCCCGAGGCCTGGAACGGACCGCGAGAGCGATGCCGGATGCACGGCTGACACGAGATCCACCCTGGACAAGCTATGCATCCTCCACTAGAGTTTGGGTATTAGCAAAGATTTTGAAAGGGAAGCCAGATTAATTGGTTTCTTCCTCCCGCAAAAAATCTAGGGAAGAAGGCAACCCTATGGCTGCAGGGGGCTGAGCAAGAAACCCTGGATTTAAGCACACAGAAACAAGGGGAGCAGTCAGTTCCCAACCCGAACTTGGGGGTCCTTCGCCTAGGCTGCGGCCAGAGAAACACCCTGAAGGATTCCCTTTCTTTTGTGTGTCCCAGCTCCCTCTCGCTCCCTCCCCCATCTCACCACATTGTTTTCAAGCTCTCCCCTGCCTTTCATTGACAACCTTTAGGAACCTCTTGTTATGTTACCCAGCAGCGGGGTCCTGAATGCACGCGGCTTCCCGGCGCGCTGCCTTTTCCTTGGCTCTCTCCTGCTCAGGGATCACCTGCAGTTCATTTGATTTATGAACGGAGAATTTTTTAAACTCCGTTTCCTTTTCATTGTTGTTTCAGTTGCTGCTGGCGCTTCCTCCCCGCTTTGAATAACTCCAGCCACGCTGAAAATGATGAGAATCGGCGGGAATAAACACTCACACTGCATCAGGGAACCACGGCCCGGAGGTGGGCGCCATCACCCGCCGCCCCTAACGCATCAGGAACCCGCCTGGCTCGAAATTCAGGTGAGCGACCTGAACAGCACACTAGCCCGGGGCGCTCGTGCCCCAGATCTAAAGATATTCCCAGTGACGCGCCGGCTGAGCTGGAATTCAAAGCAGAGACACGGCCCCTAACTCCCTTCGGCTCTCAGCAGAGCCGTGTTCCTCAGAGCACCTCCTGGTTCATGCCAGCGCACCTCTCCTTCCTGGGGCCGTGGTCTCCCAGCTCATCAGAGCCTCTGGGATCAGCCTGTCCCTCCTGCGGGCAGGCCAAGGTGCAGGAGTGCAGCGCGTTGGTGTCTGGCGCAGGCGATGTGGTACCGTGGCTCAGAACAAGATAGCAGCGCGTGGGGAAGGTCATATGCCAGCCTCAGGCTCTCCCCCCACGCAGATATGCACATTCTTTGCACACACACATGCGCACGCTTTGCATACACACATGCACGCTCTTTGCACATGCACACATGCATACCTTTTGGGCAGAAGGTCATATGCCAGCCTCGGGCTCCCCCCACATGCGCACATGCACACTCTTTGCACACACACACAAATGCATACTCTTTGTGGGGAAGGTTATATGCCGGCCTCAGGCTCCCCCCACATGCGCACATGCACACTCTTTGCACACACACACACATGCATACTCTTTGTGAGGAAGGTCATATGCCAGCCTCGGGCTCCCCCCACATGCGCACATGCACACTGTTTGCACACACACACACATGCATACTCTTTGTGAGGAAGGTCATATGCTGGCCTCGGGCTCCCCCCCACATGCGTACATGCACACTCTTTGCATACACACGCACATGCTCACTCTTTGCACACACGCACACATGCATGCTCTTTGGGGACCTTGGAATTGGAGATTTCTCTAATGAACGGGAGGGAGAGGTACCCATGGGCTTTAGCTCTAGCTGCACCACTTCAGTGCCCTGCTCAGTCATTCCAGCTTTCCCAGAAAACACTGGCTGAATAGGCCTGGGCACTGATGTTTTCTGCCTACCCCCAGGGCAGAGGCTGTGGCACGTCCCTCCGGCACCCAGCCACCACGTCTCAAAGGCCCCGTCAGTGTTATTTGTACTGAGACGTCAGGGAGGTGGGCAAGGATCGAGCTCTGCCCTGGTCCGAGGCCGACGTACGCCTTGCCCTTGTCACAGCCAGATGCGCAGCCCCGCTGGGATCTTCGGAGACCGTGCAGCACTGGACATTATAAGTCACGATGCCGCCACCCCAGCCCCTGCGGGGGCTGCTCCTCCCACCCCGCCAGGTGCAGGGAGGGGCAGATCGCCAGATGAGTTTTCCTTGCTCGTTCCCAGCAGCCCCTCGTGCCCGGATGTCTGTCTGTCTGTCCAGGGGCGAGTCAGATTTCCTCCCTGTCTGGTGACACCGAAGGCGGGGGAGGCAGGAACGAGCTCTCCATATGCCGACGGACGGTGCAGGGACAGGCCTGGCCTTTGCTTTCTCATGGGGAAGGCTCCGGCGGACCCCCTTCTTGCCCAGCTTCCACCCCCTGCCCCTCCACAGCTTGGTCCTCACAATGCTTCACCCCACCGGACACAACAGCGTGCGTCGGCACACCCCCGGAGACGTCCCCCGGCTGCAGCCTGGGAACCACCATCCCACTGCCCCGAGGCAGGTCGAGGTCAGCAAGAGAGCCATAACTCACTTGTCGCCAAAGAGCACCCTGGGGCCTCTCCGGAGCGGATCGTCCTGCCCCGAAAGCACGAGACCCTTACTAGAGAGTGGGGCAGGGGATCGCTGTTGGCAGTACGGGGGCAAGGACACTCGGCGGAGCCCTTCCACGTCCCGACAAGCGCGTGGCCGCGACGCGCCCTCCCTGGGGGACCGAGCAGGGTGGCCTGAAACCTGCTCTCAGGCCGGTCAGGCTCAGCACTGCCTTCCACCCCGGAGGGGCGCATCCCCCGGCCCCCCCATTGTCCCTGCCCCCCTTCCCAAAGCACGGCTCCTCCAAGCCCCTGCTGCGGCCACTCCGGGGGCTGGTTAGAAAACAGGAAGCTGCCCCCAGCGTGATGCAGCGGAAATGAGACAAATGAGCTGGAGCGGCAGCAAGGAAGCAGGCGGAAGCTGGCAGGATATTTGGAACGACCTGCGAATTCTTGAGCTTATCTCTGCGCCGCAGAGGGCCACAATTCCTTCAAAAACAGAGCGCAGCTGGAGGGAGCGGGCTGGGCGGCCTCCTCCCCAGAGCCCAGCCCCGGCGTGGCGGACGGCGCTGCCCGGAGTCGGGCTCGGCGTTCAGCAGGACCCCTGCTCCCCTCCAGGCATCACCTGGGGCAGGAAGAGGAGCAGGAGGTGGACAGACTCCAGCTCCAGAGCCTCTTATTTGCACTGGGGACTGGGTATCTCGTGCCACTTATAAGGAGAGGCTGGGGGAACTGGGCTGATCGAGGCTGCGGAGGAGAAGACCGAGGCGGGATTTGATAGCGGCCTTCACCTCCCTTTGCCAAAAAGGAATGAGCTGGGCTGTTCTCAGTGGTGACGGATGACAGAAGGAGCAATGGGCTCAAGTTGCAGCAAGGGAAGTTGAGGTTGGATACTAGGAAAGCTCTCATAACGAGGGTGGTGATGCACTGGAGACGTGGTGGACTCTCCATCTTTGGGGGTGTTTAACACAAAGCCCTGGCTGGGATGATGTAGTGGGGCTGGTCCTGCTTGGAGCCGGGGGTTGGACTGGATGTGACCCCCCGAGCTCCCTTCCACCCTCGTTATCTGTGAGCCTAAGGTCTGTAGCTGTGCTTCCCCATGGGGCTAGAGGAGCACAGGACCTGGAGCAAAGCTCAGCTGCCTGCAGGACCCTCCCAGAAACCCCCTTCTAGCCGAGCTTCTAGAGGGAAGTACGTACTTGAGCAAGAACGTACTTGCTCAGGCCGCGAGGAGAAAGCGAGTGAAGTGTCCTCATCGCAGACCCGCCAAGAGGATGGAAAACATCCGTCACACCACGGCCTGGCCTGCTCAGAGACTTCAGACAGGTGCCCGTAGCATGAAACACCCGTCTGGTCTATCTGAGTTCTTTGCAACAGGGAAAAAAATGTCTCTGGTCAAAAAAAGGAGTGAAAACTAGGAGCTGGCATTTTCCAAGAGGTGCCTCAAGTCTCATGAGGGGTCTAAAAAAGGTTGACAGGCGGGTATGGCCCTTCGTGATCCTCATGCGCACCATCACAAGTGACAGGGGAGGACGGAAGACCCTCAGTGCACCTTTTGCTCTGAAAGAGCTGGGTTGCAGCCTCTGGAGAGGACAGGTGAGGAGAAGCCTGTGCAGATCAGGGCAATGCAATGCTGCTTCTTGCCCTTGCAAAGGGACTCGTCCTCCGGACTGGAAGAGCTGAGAAGACGCAGCGACGGGCAGGGCTTGCTGGCCACTTGCCTCCGCACTTCAGGGAGGTCCTCCTCACCATGGGTGCCCTTCATCCCAGCAGAGGTTCACATGGGACGAACAGTGGGCCAGAACAGACGCCCGTGTCCATAACCTCCGCACATTTGGATGGGATAAGCTGCTAGATCTTTAAAAGGCTCCTGGTTGCCATTTCAACTCGCAGCTGATGCTAAATCAACTGGAGAGACTTTCTGCATCTTCTCACCAGCACCAGGACTCCATTTTCCACCATAGGGCCCATATTTGACCACATCCTTCAGGGCCAACTTCAGGTAGACCCACCTTGGGACTGAAGAAGAAGAACAACAACAGGACTGAACAAACAGGAGGAAAACCAGAGCCAGGGCGTCCGGCCAGGGCTCCCTTTCCCCTGATGCCACCTGCACGCGGGGCCAAAATAAAACCCCTCGGCGCACAGCAATACCAATACACGCAGAGCAGCAGCAGACACACACCCACCCCCTCCTGCCCCCAGATGCAGAGCTCCCCTGGGGCCGCCCCCCCGCCCCGCAACCTGCCGAGTGACCCTTGGGGGTTGTGAATAAGCCTCTCTCTCCCTTTATAGTCTTGACCCGAGATTTAATTAGCATCCAGTTTCCTCTCAACATGAAAAATCGCTTCCCCCAACAGGTGGTTTCGACCCTGCCGGGGCCGGGGGAGAGCTGGAAAATGGGGGGAAGAGTTTGTTGTTTATTTTGGTATTTACAAAGCCCAGGTTTTTCCTGGTCCCGGGCATGGGAAGAGGGACAGGATGTGGCCTTCCTCCGTCGCCTCAGAAATCACACAATACCCGCGGCACAATAACGCACGGGGCGATTTACATGGGGGGGACATGGCACCTCGCGGAGCCCCAACACGCGCACCTGGTGCCCGCGCGCACATATATTTAGCGTCTCGGGCGGCGGAAGCATGTCCACATCCCCCCAAAAGTCATTCTCAGCTGCGTCGCATCCTTTTCACACACACACACGCTCGCCCAAAAAAAAAAAATCAGGCTACACACTTCCTCTGTCAAAAACAAACTCCGGAGCAAAGAGCGAGAGGCAGAGGCATGGTGGGAGAGGAGGGAGGGCCTATTTTGGCCGTCTCCATCTCCAGCTGCCCTCAAACCAACCCAGGGGCTGGCGCTTGGTGCAGGCTCTGTCTACATTGCAGTCAGGCAACCCAAGATAGTTTTAATTAGCTCGCTTAGGTAACGAGGCCTTGAAGCCTCACCTGCCCGTGCTTCGGCAGGGGCTGCCACCAGAAGGTGTAATAATAAGTGGCCACGTGGACCAGGACTGCGCTACATGCTCCATTGCTAGGGGGTCTCTCCTCCAGAAAGGACTTTGAACAAGTTCTCGCCGCGTGCAAAAGTCAAACAGAGGAAAAGGCAACTAGTTTCAGGTTTCATTGCTGCTTGGAGGAGTTGGGAGGTTCTGCTAAGGTTCAGGAACACGTCTAGCAACCCCGGACCCAGTAGGATTATGTCGGTGATGATTTATGGTGTGGCATTAGCACAATCCAGGGCGTGGACAGACTGACACATACCCCGATATAATTTATATCTGCTTTGTATGCCCCTGTGAGTTACCCTGGGATTGGGAACAGACTTCAGCATCTCACCACGGGGTGGCCGGAGAGCCGGGAATAGTCTGCCTACAGGAAAGAGCTATCCCAGGAGGGACATGACTTAAACTGGTGCAACTTTCAACGATCACTGTCCACGGATTGAAGCAAAGATCCCCAGGTCAAGGGATTAGCCTCACCCGTTCGCGACGCACCAGTGGGGATGTACCATCGGTCCAGCACCTTGCTTTGCATTTGCTGAATAGCGAACTATAGGTTCTCCTGAATGCCAGGCTACAGCAGTGCAGGATCTCAGATGCACAATGCTCGGGGAATCCCAGCTGCCTCACTTCACTCTGCTTGCTAAATACTCCACAAAGACCAGCTCAGAAACAGCCACCGTGTACGGCCCCCAAACACACACCCCGATACAGCAATGGGGAGAAGGGAGGGGATATTCTGACCGGGCCACCAGGACACACAGCTGCTGTGAATTTTAATGCCCACCCAGACAGCACCTCGGGGGTCCCAGAGCTCATTCGAGAGGAGAGTTTTCAAGGCAGGAACTGGGGGAGCTGGTCGCGTATCCCTCAGTCCTCCCCGTGCTTCCAAAAAACACCCACCGGGCCCCATCCCGCAGACTGCAAGGACCAGCGACTTCCCGAACGGCAGGTGCAGGCTGGCTGCGGTTCCTGGTGCATCTCAGCCCCCGTGCAAGAAGCACGCCGACTGAATGGGGCTGCCTGGATGTTGTGAGACATAAAGGAGGGTGACACGCGGCCTCCCGCCCTCCCCATCACGCGGCACAGCCACCTGGGACCCAGGCATGTGCTTTTATCCGCATGCCGTCCTGCCGACGGCTGGATACCGTTCCCCATCTGGCATCAGCCACTTCCAGCCGAATGAAACGGGGGACGCGGAGGGGAGGAGGAAAACCCGCTCTTGGCAGTTTAATAAGTTCAGCGTTACGAGCTGGGGAAAGACTGTGGAACACACACATGGTAACACAGGATTAATTTTTGCTTTAGTCTCGGGAATTATGTTTTCATTAATCCTAATTTTTCCAGATGTTTTGCTCCCGACACCATTGGCTTCAAAAGCCTCCGTGGCTGCAAAGGCCGACAAAGTCATGAGAACCGGGTTGCTTTTTTTGGGGGGGAAAGATTCAAAGCATAAATTGCTCCCATTTTCTTGGGCCGTTTGCGACTGCGTGTGTCTTACACAATGTGCTAACAAGATGGCAAGGCTCTCTTGGGCTGTGCAATGCAAGTGTGACGTCTTTGCCTTCTTCCTGGTTCGGGCCTGGCATGGAGGGTTTTGTTGGAAGATTGGCCACCTGCCCGTCATTCGTGACGGTTATAACCAGGCGATCTGGGCCAGAAACAGCCAGTTGCTTTGAAATGTATTCATTCACCCTGCAGCCATCAATCACTCTGCCAATGAGGCATTAAGAAACAGATATTTTTTATGTAGGGCCCACGGTGCTAGAGGATTTGAGTGTTTAGCTTCACGCTAATAAGGATAAGAACAAATTGGAAGGAATGAAGGCAAGGGCTATAAGGACGATTTGAGGTCTGGAAAACTTTCCTCACGGTGACAGACTAAAGGGGCTGAATCCGTCTCGCTTCTCCATACATCCAGCAGTCCGGAGGCACAGCTATGGCTGGCATAGACATTGTGACCATCCCGGCTGCACCCTTTGCTGCTGGCACAACGTTCAATACAGGCTGCAAAACTCGCCGTAAATCCGCCGCTCCGCTAGATGAGTCACGTGTGAAAATACATGCTGACATCTTTTTATCATGGGAGGTTTTGCTATAACGTGGTAAATGAGACCACCTCCGAGCACCTGCAGTGCTCCCCCCAGCAAACCAGGTGTGGCTGCGGGAGAGCAGGGCCATGGCCAGGCTGCGGAGGTTGGAGGCAGAGCCACGGACCAGCGATCAGACCTTGAGGACTGAGTTAGGCAGGGGCTTCGTCAGCCTCAGAAGCAATGCAAGATCAGGAAGGTGCAACGGGAAAGCAACCACAGCCTCAGCACCTCCCTGCACCCCCTACGCTCACACAGGATGGGAGTTTGATGCCTCGTGCCGGCACCGGTGGCTCACAGCCTCTCCTGCTCTCTCCCAGCGGCCCTGCATGCATTTGGAGGTTTGCACGAAGGATTCAACACTGCCTGTTCAACCTCAGCATGGCCAACAAACCAAAAAAGCCATTTTTCCTCCACTGCTTAGTTTCCCTCCTCTTTGCCCCAATGCAGGTAACGCCACCCACCCAGAGCAAAGCCGCAGGAGCCCAGACCAATGTACGGAGGAATGCATCAAACATGTAGAGAGGATACATGCTCCCGGAGACCAGTGCGCTCCTTGTAATCAAGCAACAGCCTGATTTCCAGCGCTCGGGGTAAACTCAGAGCGGTGGAGAAAGCAAGAGACTCCACGTAGATCTCAGAACAACGAAAAAGCCCGAGGAGGATGAAGTTGCATCTCGCTGGCAGCGCAAAGACCAGGACCGGAGGATTCGTGACAAAGCCTTCGCTTCTCTTCTTCTGGTGAATCACAGCAGGTGCTAGAGGCAGCTTGTCAACCAGAACCGGTTTCACCTGAGCAGGAGGAGGATGGTTTGGGAGAGGAGTGAGCTGAGTGCTGTGTGTCCTCTCATCACTCCTTGCGATGGCCAAGCCTTTGCCAGGGCCCAGCTGGGGCATGTCTCTAGGTAGGCACTTATTTGCCTTCTGTGTTTCAAGCCCTTCCATAATGAGCAGCACCTCCCCAAGTGACCCTGCAGACGGGTCCTGCATGCTGGCCTCTTGCGCGCGCAAAGCTGAGCCTCTGGCCGCAGCTGAAGTAGGACGGCGCATCTCTTAGGTGCATCTGAGAACCGTTTGGCTCATCCAGGTTTTCAGAGCATCAGCTCTTCTATCCTCGGCTCATGCCTTCCCCTAGACAAGCCCACAGGCTGTCTCTGCAGACACTCGGGCACCTGGCAGTGCCCCAGGGCGTGCGCTTCTGGCTGAAAGCGCAGCTCCTTACCTTTCAGCTGAAGGGATGAGACTGCAGCCCCTGTCTCGTCCTTCACCGCGTCTCCTCTTCTCTCCCTACAGCTGGAATTGTGCTCCAGGCTCCTGGCGTGAGCCGGTCCCAGGATGCACAGAGCCCGCCAGGAGAAGCCTCTTGGCCACACGGAGGGGAGGCAAGCCCCCTAAAATGATAGTGGAAAACGGGCCATTGAAAAGGATGTGCGTTTGAAAAGGAAGAAGGGAGCTCCTTCCCCCCCAGAGCCCACTACACCCTGAAACCTTTCCCTTGAAACTGGGCCTTGGTTTCAATGCAAAGCAGACTCCAACCACCCGGGGAACAAGGCCCTTTCTGATGGGAATTGACCTGCTCACCCCTCTTTCCACCACTGCCAGTGGCCGCAGGCTGGCTGGGAGCATCTCAGGGGGTGCTTGTACACGTTACGTGTCCAGCCAAAGCCCTTGTCAGCAGCAGGTTTCGCTGTGGTGCCAGCTCCCCTACCGCTGTGAGCGGCTGGGCAGCAGTTTAGAAGCCCTGGGTGCAGAGTAGGGGGGCCATCAGGGACTAAATGCCCCAAGTATGGGGGTGAGGGAAAGGGAAGACTAACCTGGTGCTCCATGCAGCTGCCAGCACTGGTGCATTGCCAGCACCCTGCTTAGCTACAATATCCCATCCCCACCAGCGCTCATGGAGACAGCTCTGCCCGGACAATGCCAGGCTGCTGCGCCAAAGCACCTAGGTGTGCCCCGATGCCCAGCCTGCTACAAGAATAGCCAGGGAGAGGATGGCCATTAACCACTTTTGGATCCACCAATTGTTCCCCATCTCTCGGACTGCATCGTCCAGCGGGAACAGCACCGAGCGGTGGCCCGGAGCCAGCAGCCGCAGCCACGGGGTTCGGATCAGGAACAGCAGAAAAATATCTTCTCTCTGAAGCAAATATTTCCCATTGATTGTGCCTTTTGCTCTTGTGGTGCACAGGGTTTTGTATTTTTTCCCTCAGACATTTACTGGCAAAACGTCACTTTGAAAAAACAGCAACCCAGAAACTTCAGGGTTGTCGCTTTGGCTGCTTTTGGCTATGTTTTTCCTCAATCGTTAATTGTCCTCTGTTTCCAGCCAACACAAACCTACGGGGCAATTATTTGCAGGCTCATTTCAGGGTTTATGGGGCTTCATAAAGTCCATGGAGATGCAGCAGAGTGGACGTGGCACCCAGAATGGCTCCTACGTATCTGCCCCCGAGGGCAACCAGCATGCCCAGCTGAAGCTGAATCTCTGCTGGAGGGATGGGCTGGAAACCCGGCAAAGCCTTGGGACACTGGGGCTGGGATTAGGGTACACTCGGGGCCTTCTCCAGCCGAGCAGAGACCTTTGCCTCTGCACAAAGGAGCAGCTCCATTCAGCTAGCAGCACTGGGCAACCGCTATCCTCTTCATGGAGGGAGACAGGACCCACTCTGCACACACGTGTGATAAATCTCTCCTAGCTCACTGTCCAGACTTGCCTTTAAACGTCCCCAGCAAGCTTCCCCTGGGCAAGTCGCTCTGTCCATGAGCTCTCGTAGTCATCATGAGCCTTTGCTGTGCTGAGAGCAGCCTTTTGTTTTCAGTGGCTCAGTTCATTCAGGTGCCCAAACTCCTGGGCTTTCTCCTGGAGCTCTGCTGGAGCCCGAGGGGCTGGAGGGCAAGCTCCCCGCACGCAGAGCCACCGCCAGTCGTGCTAGAGCTATTTATGAGATGTTTCCCAGGCCCATTTTTCCCCAAATTCTCATCATCCCTCCGGCAAGACCCTGCCCCGTGATGCATGCTCACCTACGTCCCTGCAATTACAGGGGTCTCCATCCTTCCATGACCTGGGGAAAGGTAGAGAAATGATAGTGAAGAGGATGCAATGAGGGTTAGGCATAAGGAAAGCTTTTGGCTCAAGGGAGAAAGCTGGGAACAAGCCAGGAAGACGTCACCCTCCCTAGGGTGCCCAACACCTCTTCCCCCTCCCGTGGCTGAGAATTGCCGCCCAGAGGAGATTCACGGGAGGAAACACGGCCCCACAGCAAAGCGTGGGGTAAAATACAGCTCTGTCCTTGCAGTGGGAGGGTGGGAAAATCTCCCCCACATAGCTGTTCCCAACTGGGGGCCAGGTTTGTCTCCCACAGAAGAGGCTCCCCGCAGACACGAGGCCATGTGTGTGGCAAAGGATGGGGCTGGCTGGGTTTGGAGAGGTCAGCCAGGCTGCCACCCTTCGCTCAGGGCATGACGTGGTCCTCGGAGCTGAGGTTAGCAGGCACCCTCCTTGCCGAAGGCGCCTGCAACCCATCTGGCTTCTGCAGAGACAACGCCACCGGTGCTCGCCTGGGCACCCAACACCAAACCTCGCCAGCCCTCACTGTGGGAGCAACAACCCCCTGGGGGGGTCCGAGAGCCGGCCCGGAGCCAGCGGGGCTGCACCGGGGAAGAGCGTGACGGCTCACACGGCCACCATACCCCCTCCGCCTAGCGCCATGCCACCCCCAGCAACCACCCAGGGTGAGGCAGGGAAGCTGCTGCTCTAATAATTACAACCAGGCCCCCATGCCTGGGGTTGGCTTTGTTCATTGTAAGAAGGAAACATCATGGTTCAAAGCCAACGGAGGAATCCTGCTTCCCCGGGCTTTGCTTGGAGAACAATGGGCCCCTGTGCGGGGGTGAGGATGACCACAGGGCCCGGCTGCGAGGCGAGGAGGGTGACCAGCTCAAATGCAACCCTCAAATGCAGCCAGCAGGCCTTCTCCAGCCACACGCATGCAAAACTGCGCTCAAATTCTGTATGGGCGTAGTGGGTGGTGGTATAGGGATGGAGATGGGTACATGGGTGCGTGGTTGCACAGTGCAAACAGTGTAACGGGTTTTTGAGTGTGCTTCGAGCTGCCAAGTGCCACTTTGCAAAGTGTTAGAGGTGGAGTTTTATATATATATATATATATATATATAAGTTATGTGTGGTGTCCACACAATTTACTTTTTTGCAAAAATATTTATTTCTAATATATATAATTAGAAATAAAAATTTTTTCCACCCCCCAAAAAAAAATTGTGTGTGGACGCCCTTAATTCAGCGCAAATGGCCTAACTGGGCATTAGTACATACCAGCCCCTGCACTAAGCCATTTGCAAACAGCCAAGCTGTGCAGATGTGGCCGTAGACAAATCCCTCGGTTTGCAACCCTGAGCCAGTCCCCAGTTGGTTTCAGGTCCCCCCCATGCAGTTATCTGGGTTTCATTGAACCCACTGGGGACCACACCTTGCTTCCAGCTGTGCCATCATGGGTGACGACCAAGGAAAAAACATTTTACAGGTGCTTGGGTGACTTTGGAGCCTAAATCCCACTGGCTTTCGGTGGCATTTGAGCTCCACAGGCCCAGGCTGCACTGCACCATTTTGCTGGTGGAGTTTGGTGGGTCGGGAGTGCAAACAAAGCCCAGCCCAGAAGCACCCTGACAGATGATAGAGGCACGGTGACGAATTTCAGACACCTTCACCCAAAACAGTCTTCCTCCACATGCTTGGATGGGCATGGCTCCCCCATGGGGCACCCCGCTGGCAGGGCCGGAGCAGCAAGGACTTTCACAGCGGGGCCAAGCCATCGTGGTGCCTAGCTGGGTCACATTCATCCAGTAGCCATGCCACCTTTAGCATGGGCTGGACAACCCTTTATGCAGCCCCTTGGGGAGCCCACCCACAAGCTCCCAGGGCAGCCGGCCTCCGAAGGAGGCACCACTCAGCCCCAGCATGCGGAGGCCGGACCAGCACACAAGGAGTTTGGCAAGGGCAGGAGATCTTGGCACTTCTCAATTTCCTTAGCAGCCATTTGGGCCAAGATCCCTTCATGGGAAGGGCTGGGAAAGGCCGGTCCCAGCGCCAGCCGGGGCTGCCCGCCAGCCCTGCATCCCCCCGACGGTACGGCCTGCCAAGGAAGGCTGGGAGCGGGCCAGCCCCGCGCACCGTGGCACACAATCTGGTCAGCAGATGGCAAGGAGCCGTGTCGACATGGAGGGACTTGGAAACCCAGCAGCAGGGCCATAAACGGGGGGAGGTCCTTTCCCACAAAGGGACCCCCTCACTAGGATTTAGCCCAGTGCTGCCTACAGCTCACAGGACCACGGTGCCAAGCAAAGCCTCACCCCCTCCAATCTGCAGCCTCCTCTGCATTCGGGCTGGCATGGCTCTGCTGATGCCCCCTCCCACACCCCTCTCTGCCAAATCCCCGCTCCCTTAATACTCATCCACAGCAGGGATAAGGGCTGGGGCCAACTCACCTCTTCCCTCCGGTAGCTTCTGAACGGGGCACCCGAGCAGGTTTGCTGGGCCATGCTCAGCTGCACCAGGCAGGGTCCTTTGTGGGGCTGGTGCTGGACATCAGCCAAACCCCCTTTGCACCCCAGGCAGGTGTCAGCTACAGGAGGCCCCTGCCCCAGCCCCGGTGCTCTCCATCTCGCCAGCATCCTCCTGGCAGAGGGCACCGGGCTTCCCCTCCTGTTGAGCTAAGGCCAGGGTGAGCTCTGCGGGGAAGGTAGGAGCTGGAAGACACGGGTTGAGAAGCCACAGCCTGCCTGGCCCCTCGCCACCCGGCGCCATACCAGGCTTCAGGCCCCCAAACTCCTGCAGCGACCAGCCGTGGTCTCCTGGGCTCCCGCCACAACAGCAGAGAGGCCACGAACGAGGCATAATGACAAACGAAGGGCCCTGCCGAAGGAAGTGGCTCGGCTGACGTTTTCCAGCGCTGAGCACATCTGGGATCTCCATCACGCTACCCTCTGACTCCGTGCACAGGTGGATGCGCACACGCACATGTATCTGCTCAGGGCCTGCACGGCTGTACTGTGTGCACCAACACACAGCCGTGGAGGTGGGCACTGACACACGTGGAATACAACCACCATGGCACACCATGCTGAGGGACAGCTTCGGACAGGCGCCTGCTGCCCCAGGAGGACGGACACCAAACACGCCTGTGCCCAGACACTTGTGCGCACACCCTGATCCCTTGTGTGCATGAAGTCACTCCTGCATACACATCCACCCGTGCACTCATATGTACCCATGCACACACACAGTTGTGTGTGTATAAGTGAAGATGTGCACAGATTCACTTAACACCCACACACCTTCACTCCTTTATGCATATATTCACATGCGCTCGCACACACACACACAATCTTCCCACATGCATGTGCACATACCCCTTTCACTCCTGCACACACACACACCCTTCGATCCTGCATACAATGTCTACACACCCTTTCACCTCTGCACACATACACAATGTATGTACGCACACCCCAACTACTTCCTACATGTATGTGCATGCAAACAGCCCTGCACACACACGTGTACACACTTCCCACATGCAAGCATGCATGAACACACACTCCTGCATACACATGCATACACACAACTTCCTACATACATGGGCGTGCACACACATGCACATGTATGCACACACACATCATGCCAGGAAGTGCCTGTGCTTTCCCCACCTGCCAGCGGGTAGCAGGCAGGGCTGGGACAACCTGGTGGGTTGACCAGGAGCCTGGCCAATGCCAGCTGCACCACAAGGGCAGGGGGAGCCATGATGGCATCTTCAGAGGCCACCCCAGCACAGCCCCAGTGCATGGCACTGCCCACAGGAAGTTCGCTCACTCCCATGTGCTCAGGCCCGGGCCGCCTCGCTGCTATTTTTATGTGCCTTTGCCGGCCAGTTTCCTTTTTCCGGCTGTTTTGCTGCAATTCCCCGTTGCTGCGACCTCGCTTTCCCCCTCCTCCCTGTCACCTTTTCCTTCGCTCCTTCCTTCCTCTCCATGCAATCCCTCTCCGGCTGCACCGGCCTGGGGCTGACACGAAAGCACGGCGCACCAATAAACAGCCAGCAGCTCACGGGCGACGTGGGGCCAGAGGCACCCAGCGGCAGAGAGGTGCCATGCTTCCCTGTTCAGGCAGGTGACAGCCCCTGTGTCTGGCTACACCTCCTCCCGGTTGGCCACCGATGCCACAGACAGGCTGCCTGGTCCCTGGAGGAAGGCATCCAAGCTCACAGCCATCCCGCAGCCCACAGGGCACAACCAGCCTGACCTGCCGGACAGCAGGGCATCTGCTTGAGAGGGACACACATGGATGGACAGACAGATCTAGCCCCCTCCCTCTTCTCACACACCCCAGGGCTGCCCGAGTCTCTGCCCCACTGGCATTCCCACCCGGAGCTGCCCGCTCCCGTCTTATCCCCCGGCTGCCTCTCTGTTGGAGCCAGGGCAGTTGGCGTGGCCCCAGGCTTTGCACACACCCAGGGATGCTGAGTTCAGGTCCAGCCAAGGCCCGACACCCATTCCTGGGACAAAGAAAGGCAGGAGCAGCTCCCTTTCCTGCAGCCCCCTGCAATTGTGGAAGGTGCCAACAGCAGCGTGGGACCTCACTCCATCTCCTGGGCAGGCCTCAGAGGTGGATTAAGACTTTTTGGGGGCCCTGGGCAAGAGGAGGATTGGGGGCCCCTAACTGGTAGAGGCCCCATTGGCCCATGCATTAACCACGCTCAGAGTGAGTCAGAGCATCCTGGACGTGGTCCCAGCACACCACGATCCTGCCCCCTGCTCTGCCCAGCCTCACTGAGACCGGTCGTGGTCTGGACCCCACAGCCTGGGCCCAGCGCTTGGCAAAAGGGCTGGTTCACCCTTCAACCCACTCCATCCAAGTGCCCGCTTTTGGTCCAAGCCGTGCCTGCAAACTGCACGTGAACAGGGTGGCAAAGACTCCCCTGGCCCTGCAAGAAGTAGTGGCCTGGGGCAAAGCACTGCGACACCCTGGAAGCCCTTGTCTTTCCCCCAGGACCAGGACTAAAACCTGGGGCGCCCGTGCCAGCGAGCAGAGGACTGCGCGTTACATGGCGCCTGGCCCCAAACAGGAAGAGCGCTCGTGGGCGAGGACGGCGTGAATCACGCTTCCCCCATCGCCTCCCCGCCAGCACCGAACCGAGCTGGGCTGGGACCTCAGCCGACCCCGGGAGCCTTGCCAAGCTGCTCGCCGGCTATTTTCAGAAGCCCGCAGGGGGCACGCGTGTGTGTGTTTGTTGTCCCCTCTCCAACCTGGCCGGACTGCAGTTCTCACATTTGATCTTTTGTTTAGGGAAAAGGACCCAAAGGCAGACGGCCCCGACCTCGCCGCTCCCCCAGCATGGGCACTAGCCGAGCCAGCTGCTGTTTGTCGTCTGCAGCGAGGCCATCCCGCCCTGCTGGCCCCCAGTGAGGGAGACGAGGCTGAAACGGGGCACCTTGAGAAACCCAGTTACCGAGACGCTCCCAGGGGCTTCTCCGGCTGGGACTTTGGAGCCAGGGGGCATCGGCTGACCATACCCAAAAGCACAGGGACCGTCCCAGTGCGGCCCTGCCATCTCCCAGCTGGCGCACAGCTGCAGTCCATTTACCCCTGGCATGGGGGGTGGGAAGCCCAGTGCTGCCCCTTGACCTCTTTCCCCCAGCAGCGGAGGGAGCCTCTTACCCACCCACTCTCCAACAAGCCCCTGGCTAAGGGACTGCAACCCCAGCGCTTGGACCGTGCTCGGCAGCGCGGCCTACCACTGCCATCTAGTGCCCAGCACACATGAAATGAGCAGACACCCCTGCCCAGCTGAGGGGGAGCTTGTCCAGTGGGTCAGTGCCTCCGTCTCATGCTGGACAGCCAGACAACCCCTCTGCCCCCGCAGGGCGAAAAGGGCCAGCCGTGCCCTCACAGACAGGCAGAGCCCCCTGCTCTGCTTTTGCAAAGCAAACACTGCAGTGGGAGCTGGGGAGGTCTGTGGGGGCTGGGTGCTCACATCTGCCCTCTGCCACCGACTCTGCAAGCGACCACAGGCAAGTTTGCTAGCCTCTCTCAGCTGCAGTGCAAGCGTAATAGCACATCCCTGACTGCACAGGTGGCATGAGGGTGAATCCCCAGCAAGGAAAGGTGCCAGAGGGACACGCAGAGAACCCATGGCAAGTGGGGAGGATGACCATGGGGGGCTGTTCCCGTGGCACAGCGCTCCGGCCAGGAGCCTGTGCTGTGTCCATCGGCCGGTAGAGGGGAGTCCAGGCCAGCGAGACAATCCTGACCTCAAACTGATGCCAAGACAGAAGCCATGGCTGACGGGGCTCTGAAAGCCAGCAGAGAAGGGGATGCTGGCTGCATAAGGGGCGGGGGCTGCATGCACCGGGCAGGGGTCTCAGGACAAACTGCAGCCGCTGCAGGGCCAGGAGCTTTATTTCAAGCTTCCGAGAGACTATTGCAAATGCTGGGAAAGCTGGAGCCCAGGGAAGCCCTTCAGTTGGGAGCACCTCCTTCTCCACCCCTCCCTCCTTTTTCCAGGCGCAGCTCCACCGAGGCTCCGGCCTTGCCCTCAGCTGGATTTCAGCAGGAATTCTGCTATGGTGCATAGAAAATGTGGGCGATTCAAGCAGCCGTGCAGCTGCCGAGGGTCAGGCAAGGTGCCTCCAACCCCGCGCGGGGCCTGGAGGGTGCTCTGCACCTGCCAGGGTCTCCAGGAGCTGGAGGTGCCCAGTAACTCCCAAGGCTACTCTCCCCAAGGACTGCAAGGAAGCAGGAAGCATAGCAGGGCATACGACCCCTGCAGCCAGCCTTCCAGTGGGCAAGTCCCTCGAGCCACCTGCCATCCCTTCTGCCATCTGGATGCAAAAAGGGGCAATGGCATGTTACCACTAGGGCTGAGACCGGGGAGTGGCGCCCAGGGTGGCCCACTTCTTCCCAGTTGCTGCGGAAAGTCTCTGCCCCGGACAGGAGGAAGCCAGGGGCATGCACGGGGCCCAAGAACAAAGAGAGGGGATCACAGACACCCTGGAGGCACAGTTCCCCAAGCACCATCACTGCCCAATGCCCCCACCTTGTCCTTCAGGGGCAGGGAGCTCTCCCCAGCTACCAGGAGAGAGCCTTGTACATTAATACATGGTACCAGCTCCTAGTGACTTGGGAAGAGAGGCATTGTCCTGCGCTGGGGGCTTCATCGAGTGCCGCTGTCATCTCCCCTTCCCCACCGGCTCCATCCCTCTGCAGCGGCCTTATGCAGCACGGACCCACCGGGAAGCATTGGGCACGAGGGAGCCGATCCAGCCCCAGCCCCTGCAGATGCAACTCGGGGTCTTGAGTCTTTGCCCCACGAAGCTGTTGCACAGCAAGCTTGGAGGTGTCCAGCTCTCCTGGAGAAAGACGGTCTGCCTCCAGCGCCAGCAGGGCCACGGAGCCGGACGGCAAAGCGGTCAGCGCGGCCTGGCATGGATCCCCCAGAGAGCCAGCCACAAGTGGCAAGGCCCCATGTTGTTCCCCATGGGCTCAGCCCCATGAGTGCAGCGAGTACAGCTTCTCCCAGCAAGCGAGCAGGCTTTCCGCCGTCCGGGCCAGCTCCTTCTGCCGCTTGCGGCTGCTGCCTGTCCTGCGGAGCTGCTGTTTCCCCTGAGCCAGTGGCCGTGGTGGGCTCCTCTGCCTCGCCTGGGAAGAAAAACACAACAAAGTCCTAAGGAGAGGCCCCACAGCTCAGACCCAGGGCAGCTGCCTCTAGAGAAGCAACGGTTGCAACCCCATCCCAGCCGTGACCCCCATCCCACGCGGACGGCAAAGGAGATGGAGGAAGCCCCGACCTTGTGGATCTTCCGGCAGTGCTGCCTGATCATGGACTCGGTGTTGCTGGCCACCTTCATGGCAGCCAGCTCCCGGGGGTCGTGCAGGGAGCCGCTCGCTGCAGCCCGGAGGGATGTGCTCATGTTGTAGATGGACAGCAGGATTTTCCGCTCCTGGAAGGGAAAGGAGGTTTCCGCTGGAGAAGCCCATTCAAGAGGAAAAAGTGCCAGCCGCCGTCACCCAGATTCATGGCAGCTTAGTGCAAGTAGGGGGTTCTGGGAGACAGAGCTGAATACAGGCCCCCCACCTTTCCCTCTCCCCCTGCTCCTCATTAGGACAATGCCAATGGTCATAGTTGCCACCCACCCATGAGCGTGGGTCAGAGCGAACGACTGACCTTCCTGCTCCTATGGAGCTGGGCCAAAGGATGCACCACTGTAACCTGCCAGCTGCAATCCAGAAGGCCTGATTGCATGCAGAGGAATCCCTGAGCCCTGGCCGGTGCTTTCAGTGGGCAGAGAGCTGAGCTCCAGCCCATGCTGCAGCTGCCAAGGGCCACAGCAACATGCATGCAGGCTCAGGACACAGCAGCAGGAGCAAGGTCTGGAAGTTGGGAGCCCCGAGACCCTGCTGGCGACGGTGGCCAGAGCCTACACTGCAGAGCCTGAGCCCAACCAGGAGGCGCCGAGCTGTAGGGGCACCAACCCATTGCGTCAACTCATATCTCCACCTTGTGCAAGCCTCTCCATGGCCAGCCCCACTTCACAGCTGCAGAGCATGCCCAGGTCATCCCCTCTGGGGGATGGAGGAGACTGCTGGCTCAGCAGCACTGGGTTGACCGCACACATGCATGCCCTCCCCATGCCCAGAGGGGACAACTGGATGCCCTTGGCTGGGGACAGGACCGCTCACCTGGTTGGAGCGGCAGGCAGGGCCAGCCCTGCTCCGGTGCTTCCGGTGGGCCTCAGCCGGGCTGCTCAGGTTTTTCTGTGGGGAGGGGGGGACAAGGATTTAGCAGCATGCGGCTCCGTGCTTCCCCCCAGCCCCTGCCCTGAACCCGCCGGACCCTTTGCACAGCACAAGAGCTCTATGGGACCGCTCAAATGAACAGCACAGAGCAGCCCAGGAACAAGCCCCCGTCCCGCTGCCCCTCTATTAGGGGGAATATCGTTCTGTTCTACCTACAGACCCATTCAAGATCAAGCTCCCCTCCCACGTGCTTGGGGCTGTACACCCTGCACCGGCATCCCCGACACCTCATGAGACACGTGCCCTCCCCGGCTCACCAGGCTGTGGATCTCGTCGAAGAGCACAGCTTGGTACTGCTGCAGGATCTCCACCACGCTGCACCTCCGCCCGCCCTTGCTCAGCGCCGATGAGGCCAGCAGTAGCAGAACAGCACCAAGGAGGGGCCTGGGGAGAATCTGCAGGGGAACAACCTGGATTCAGCAGGGCCACCCCTGCCACGGTCCTCGTAGCTGGAGCCTGCGGCCCAGGCTCAACCCCAGAGGCACAAAATGGTCAGCATTTGAGAGCATTAACCAGGCATTTCAGTGCCCTGCCAACAGATCCCTCTCTCTTTAGAGCAGAGGAGCCACTGGCCTTGTAGTGCTGAGCAGAGACCAGCTCTCAGCTAGCCAGGAGGAAGATGCCTTTGCAGCATCTCCATCCTTGGAGGCTATTTCTGTGCCAAGAAAGCAAGGCTCAGCTCCACGATGGCACACGGGATAAAATAGAGGAAAGTGTTTCAGTAAGGAAAGGGAGGCTGTTCGTGCACCGCTTCCCTGCCTGCAGGAACAAGCCCAGGGCTCACGTGCAAGTGTCACACATTGCGTTTGCTACGGCACATCAAGCACTGCCCTCCTTCCACCAGCCTCACGCAGCAACTAGAGATGCACTGGCCCAGCCCGAAGCCAAGGCTTCATGGTTCAAGATGGCAGCAGGGATCAGGAAAGCTTTGCCTGGGAACTTCCCAGCTATGGCTGCCCTCTGTGCGCAAGGCTGCCCCGCGGGCTTGCAAAGGGGAATAGAAACACCTCGGAAGGACAAGAAACAACAAGGTCTTGGAGACGTGAGCAGTACACACAAGCATCGCTCTGCAACCCTGGAGCAAGGGACCTGCGTAGACACAGAGTACAGGCAGGCATCTAAGCAAACGGAAAGGCTTTGCAATGTGCTGGGAAAGGTCATCAGGTTTTCCCCCCACCTGCAGCAAGATCAGACACCTGTCAGGCTCCAGGCCAGGAGATCGGGAACCTTTCCTGTGCTGCCAGGTCAAAGAGGCCTGTCGCCCAAGGAGCCGGAGACTGAATGGAGAAGCACGGCCTTATTCACACCGGCTGGGGGACCCACCTGGTGCCTTCCAACCTCAGCATCCAAAGGAGTTAGGACTGTTTTTTCCCCCTAGTTTTAAAGGGAAACTCTTTTTCTCTCGAGGAAAGCTGAGATCCCGATCGCACGTCAGGATCCCGGCGCTCTCAGACCCAGTCGCTGCAGCGCAACGGGCGCGCGGGGAGAGCCGCCTTCCTCTTACGCTTCCATCAAGCGGCCCACCGCCGGGAGGGAGAGGGGGCCGCTTCGGAGGCATTTATCATTAGGGAACCTAATCCTGCCTGCCGTTAAATACCAAAAAGTCACTGGGGAGCGGCGAGAACTGCAGGGACGCGGGATCTGACTCAACATGTTGGGATCGGGGGGAAACGAGTTCGCCGTCTGAAGGGACGGGCAGGGGCCTGCTCGCCCCGCACGGGGTCACGGCAGGACCCTTGGCTTACAGCAGCGCTGGCCCCCGCCTTCGGGCTCCGGGGGGATCTTCGCCTGGACGGACGGGGCGGCGTTGGGGACGTCCGCGCCGCGCCGTCCTCTTCGGGAAGGCTTCCCCGTGGAGGGCGCGAGCCCGGGCCGCCCGGCTCCGGCTCGGAGGCGAAGGACTCCCGCCTCAGACCGCCTAGCGAGCGGCTGGGCCCGGATTCAAGAGGCGCAGCCTTCCCAGGCAGCTGGTGCTAACATCTGCCGGCTTCCCCCGTGGAGCAGAGACAAATTCCCCGAACTCATGTGACCGGCCGGGCCCCGGCGAGGGGGGCCGCGGGAAGGGGCCCCCAGGCCGGGCACGCGAGGGTGTCCCCGCTGGGCGCGCGCCGCCAGGACGAGGCCAGAGCCCTGAGGGGAGGGATGGGGGGGGGGGGTGCCCCTCCAGGCGGGCCCGGGCACTCACCATTGATGCCCGCCGCGAGCCGCCGGCGGCATGGCCCCGCTGCCGGGCTCCGCGCTTCCCCTCAGCTCCCGCGAGCCGGCCCCGGCCCCGGCCGGCGGGCGGGGAAGCGGCGCCACGCCCCCCGCCATCGCCTCGCCTCACCTGCGGGGCCGCACGCGCCCCGCCCCGCCCCGCCCAGGATGCTGTCGCCCGGGAGACGGCACAGAGAAGCAGCCACCCGGGCCCAGCTCCGCTGCGCGGAAAACGGGGGTTTAAATAAAATACGCAGGTTCCAAAACTCAGCAGCCCTAGGCCCACTCACGGCCCGGCATCCACGGCCTTGCCTCGGTCATGCGGAGAACTGGCAGCAAGAGGGCGGGTGGAAGGCGCGCACGGGGGCTTCGCAGGGTTGGAGGCAGGTACGTACCCCCCCCCGTACTCCCTAGGCTCCCCTGGGCACCCCCTCCGGCCCCCCGCTGCGAACTGGGGAGGAGGGAGCAGGCCCTGCCCCCCAGGCAGCATGGAAAGGAGGGAGCCTTCCTTGCTGGTGTGAAGATGCCAGGCTGACACTTCCCAGCCCAAAGGGAAGGGGGCCCCCTTAGACTAAAGGGACAGATGAAAGCAGGATGAAAAAAAAAAAAAACCCACCTCTGATCAACAGCAGAAGGACTCGCCCCCCAGCATGGACGTAGCATGTTTCAAAGACTTCCCAGCTGCCCCTCCTGCAGGCCATTCCTATGCGAGCCTACTCCCAGAAACCCTTATCCCGCTAACCCCAATGTGGCTGACCCAGCCTCAGGCCTGCGCGGGGTCGTTGCTCCCTCTCTCCTCCAGAGGCAGCTCCTGCCAACACTCCCCCTCCTTGCAGCTGAAGGCAGCGCACCTCGCTTGAATGCAGATGCAGTGATACGCTCTCATCAGCTGCTGCAGCAAGTCCAAGAGTTTTGTTTCATAGGGATAAAGTCTGAAAGGCAGGCTGTTGAATCAAGGACAACCACTGCTGCTTTAGGGTTTAAACAACGTGATATTTTTGGCAAAAAGATGCGAAACTGCTTGGATACAAGAACGCTACTTACAGCAGATATATTCCTAAAAGACTCACCTTTATCAAGAGTAGCAGGCAAGGCTGTCACAGGGCACCTGCCAATCTGAGCCACTCGTCCCTGATCAAATCTTTAATGTGCAAGATTCGTTACAACGGAGATGAGGACCAAATAAAACTCGAAGAGGAACAAAACCAAGCTGTATTTTACACGCCTGTTTCCCAAGCAAGTGCCAGGTCCCCCCCCAAACAAAACTTCTAGGACAACACAAAAATATACACATGGAAGCAAAAGCTTTCACTATATCCTACTCCACAACACGCACGGTCAAATGCAACAGGAGATGATTTTACCACTCCAATCAGCAAGTACAAAACAGATAGTCCTTCAAGGTGGAGACGACTTTTCATTCGAAGGAGGATCACAAGAATTCAAGTGAGCCTCTTCGGGTCAAGTGGCCCTGATCACAAGTTTTAAAAGAGTATATGCAAGTCATGAAATAAGACAACTTCAAGGCAACCACAAATGCACAGACCTGTGCTCACTAAGAATCCCTCCAGCTACAAGTAAGATTTTTCCACCCGTGCTTGGAGAAGCTATTTCTACGGCATTTGTAGTGGGAGAAGCAGCTTCAGCTGTCAGAATGCCTAGGCCTTATAATGGCTCTAATTAATGAAGATTCTTCCTTTTTTAACTGGTCTCTTAGACTGTTTTCACCATGTTGTCTTTGTTCTACTGTGGTGTTCAACAACATAACCCTAAAAATATTGCATACATTACAGGCATTTTAAAATCCGGGGAAGTGTCTTTTTAAGTAAAAAAGTTCGCCATTGAATGTCACAAAACATTCAGTTGACTAAAATCTTCCTCCTTACCAGACATGACCAGGGCTCTACCCTGGTCACACCAACACAACTGTTCTCAGACCCTCCTGTCACCCCACGATTCCCCCTGTCTGTCAGTGATGTTCATAGCCATCTCCCTGATGAACTCAACCACAGGGAACCACCAGGCAACTGAAGAGGAGGGTGACAAGAAGGGACCCCACATTAGGGAGGACACCAAAAGGGAGAGCAAGTCGGGAACTGAACAAGCAACTCTCACAGCTCCAAATCTGCAGAATGGGTACAGGCAAAAATCGAGTGGCAATGCCAGTCACAGCTTGGCACTCCTGCCCCCACCCTGGCAGTATAGCTGGATCTAGTGTATGCCAGGGCAATGACTGTCTGTAGTGCCATTGCTGGAGTGGGGAAAAAACTGACTCTCCTTGGGGTTTTGTTTTTCTGGAAAACCCAAGGTTCCTCTCGTTCCTACCCATTCCCTTTGCTTGTTCTAAGTTACTGTGCTGCTATCACAGGTGAGTGTGTTGAAAGCACAGAAAGCAAAGAGGCCAAGCCCTGCCAGGGTGACTGACAGAGCTGAAGGCGGCATGCTCTAGAAGGTATTTTTAATCTTGGCTGCCACGAGCACGAGGATCTCTCCAATCTTCTTCTGCCAGTTCTCGATGTCTTTGGACATTTCACACCACAGCTCTCCATGGCGGGGCTCAGCATTCTCGCAGCGCTTCTTCACCTCCTCCTGCTGCTCCTACAGAGGGAGAGAAACAACAGTTTGGGGCCGTCTCGGTCACTTTGTTCTGTCCTCAAGCAGAGCAAGAAAGGTCAGAGACCTTCCCCACCATTCCTCCTTCTGCGCCAGTGCAGTGTGCTGGGTGTCAGGTGCTTATATAAACCAGTTTTTAAAGGAAACTGGGAAGTGTGTGTTAAAGGACGAGATGAAAGTTCAAGGGCAGCACCTACTCTGCCTTGCTGCAGGCCAACTTAACACCACAGCCCAACAGGAGAGCCAAAAAAGGGTTTGGAAGCAGGAGAGCAGCATGACGGTATTACATCATCATGTCAGGAGGAAGTCATGAAATCATGTCTCATCTCAGCTCATGCCAGGCTGCTCTCTAACCCTCCCAGATCAGACCAAGCAGTTCAGCTGATCTGCTACACGTAGCAATGCACACTAGATGTTTTAGAGCAAGCACAAGGCAACAGCAACCCTAAAGGAATGTTATTTCTAATAAGATGGCTTATATACCTCAGGAGTTTCTCTCACTGATTTCTGTGTGCTTCCAACAGTGTTGAATTATTTGCGGTGGAGACTTCTGTGACACGGTGTCCTGGTGGACTGTGCATCTTTCACAGAGGTCACTTGCCACCGAATTCAGCAAACATACTTGAAGTAGTACTCAACTGTTCTCACGTTATTGCAGAATTGTTATTGTCCTGCATTTTATTTTCCCACACTCTGCTAGTTAGTGGGATGAACAAAGAAATTCTAGGGAATGTGTTGAAAGAGAAGCGCTTACTGCACATTGCAAATAGCAGCAACTTTTGTTTCTCATTAAAAGCAATGAGAATGGGCTTTGAAGACGCAGCTGTCTGTAGCCAGCAGAGCATGGGCAGAGCTGGCAGTGATGTGCTATTCCCAAGGCCACAGTTTCAACCTAGAGGCAGACACTTACCTCTGTGCCATGCTGAAGCTCAAATTTGTAAAAGAAAGCCCAGGCATCCCCCAGGTCTGAGTCGATCTTCACTGTCCGATGGAACCATTCCCGGGCCTTGGTTATTTTGCGCTCGCTCCAGAACAACCTGTTGTAGGGAGGGAAGAGGGAAAGAGCAGAAAGAGGTGGTCAACAGCCCTGTGTCTAATCTGCAGAAGGGCCTCCCCAGAATAAAGGAGGCAGCCTTGCAGATGGCTCGCTCTCTCTCTCTCTCTCTCTGAAGAGGTGGTGGAGGAAGTACAAAGGCAAGTTCCAGACCCCCATCATTTCCACAGTTTTACTGACTACAAGACTAAATTGATGCCCTAGCCAAGGAAATGGGTAGAGGGTAGGAAGGAAAATTAGATCTTCCTAGGACAGATGCATCATCTTCCTACTGCATTTCATTCATTTTGATGCAATGAACCAATTTTGGAACAAAGCAGTATTGGGCCCCTGTCCATTCCCCTCACCCCCACTCGCTCCCAAATTCTTAATAGTTTATATTTAATCTCACAGCTCTCAAACTACATAAGCTCTGTAGATATTTGGAGGTTAAAATCCCCCCTGCCCCTAGGGAAGGTTCAGATTCACCAAGGCTGAAGCAGCACCCATCAACATGCATATATTCTGGGCCATCAACATGCATATATTCAGGCACCAAAATACTAACATCTGCTGGAACACAGCCCTGCCCTGCCAATGGGAAATGGGCAAGAAGGGGGAGCACAAACTTTTGTGATTATGCTGCCCAGCGTCATTTCTAAAATTCACTCATGAATTTCAAAACACCTTCCGCCTCCCAAGACCCAACTGGTTGCGTCAATAGTTTATGGGTTTCATTTCTACACATCAAATAGAGTTCAATTAAAATAAGCGAGGTCTTTTGGAACAGGAGGCTGTCTGATTGGCTGTGCTGTTAAGCTGTACAATTCAACGGTGTGATAATATGATTTCTTTTTAAGGTTTACAATACTCCTGATTATTCAGTGTTGGATAAATTGTGATTTAAAGAGCTTGGACACTGATAGCAAAGCAGACCAAAACACCTGCAAAGTAACAATTGGCAGTGACTAATTTGCTTTTAAACAAAAGCTCTTCGCAAACTCATTATACCCCTGCATATCAGACTGCCATGCAGCAGAGGCACCAAGGGAGGTAGAAGCCATTCATATGCCATCTGGTTTAATTACTAAATAATCTGAGTTGCATCAGGTATAGGCTCTGATAACTGTATTACAGTTCTTTCTCCTTTGCTGCTAAAGCCAAACAATGGAGCTGTCACTGTCTGGAAGATCCTGGTGCTGCAGTTGCTGGAGTGGATCCTGTGGCTTGCTTTGGCTTGTAACAGAGTTGTGAAAGAGTTGAGCAACCACTTTACATGTTTCCTGCATGAACCTCTTCTGGCATTCACAAAGGGAGGAAATTAAACAAAGGCACCCAGTTCAAATCCCAACTGCGTTTCAGTCAGTCCTGCAGCGGGTAAAGTCTTTCAAGTATAAAACAGGAGACGTATGGTACAGCAGATTCCAGCACTAGTTCTTTACCACCAGAAACCAGCACTTGAAACCTTTTCTAGGCAACAAGAGGAAGTTATTTTTTAAATCCATTAGGAACTAGAACATCCTCCTGCTTCACAATAGCATCAGTGTGATTTGCTGGTTTTGCTCATAAACAGCTCTAAACTTAAGCCACACAGAGTGGCAGAACATGAAGATCAAAGTGGTTCTCATGTTCCCAGAAATTGGGGAGCAGAAGCAAGAGATGAGGAATTAACAGGGCCTGTCACAGCAATCTGGGCACTAGTCAGTATAAATAGTCTTCCCTCCATCCCTTTTGTAGGTCTGAACAAGTTCCCTTGAAAGCCAAGGTAATGACAGCTTGACAAAACGTGCATCAATAAGTTATGGGCCATGGGGCCCTAAGTAACAATGTCTTCAGTGTTCACAACATCTGGCTCAGATCTGTTTTAGCACTGACACACACGCGCTGCTACACCCCCAGGTCTCCCAACTGACATGGGTACTTGGAAGAGACAGAGTGTTCATGTTCAGCCAACAGGAAGAAGCAGATCTGCACTAATACTCAGAAGGCAGCTGCAGTGAAGGAGCAGCTGTTCCCTGATCTGAGGTACATAAAAATGAGGCTGGAGGGGCCTCCTGGGACACCAAGGCCAGTGCCCTGCATTCACAGGTAACCACACAGGCAAATGATCCATCAGAGGGATGCTACACTGAAGCAAGACTGAGCAGTGCTATCTGCAGTAGTGTCAGGTATATGGCCTTTGCTTGTGCACAAACATCTTTTTATTACCTTAAAAAGCCCATCCCTAGTTACTCACTTAGCCACAGCCAGCAGGACGTGTGGGTCATGTTCACACTTCTTCAGAGCATCCACACTTTTGGTCTTCCGTTGAGGTCTTGCCTCCAGGAAAATTGCTTCTGACCAAAGGATTCCTAAAAATCAAGTGGAAAGATTTCAGCTTTCATTAATTCAGAGATTAAACTCCATGCTGCTGAGAGCACTTACACTAGGGTACTGCTTTCCAAAGAGGGAACCTCATTCCCCCCAGCCCAGTAGAAGGGCTCACACCCCTCTTTGGGCTGAACTCTTCCTCATTTTACACTCTGCAACACCAGCTGCTGCTCCCCCCACAACACAAGTGCTTCTGCTGCAGGTACTCTAAGCTCTTGCCTTTCGTACTGCTTATGCTTCCTTGCATTGGCCCCAAACCCATGGTTTTTAGCCCAGTTCACTGCACCATCCCATTTATGTAGTGAAGAGTCATCCTCAAAAAATCTGTATGGAGCCTGTACATCACACAGTACAGATGACTGCAGCTATCGGGTAGTTACTTTGTCTGCCACCATCACATACCTGCAAATGCCTTCTACGAACGTGAATCCAGCAAGCAACCATTTTACTATACCAAACAAGCTGCACACATTGTCAACAGGCTAATACAGTTAATCTGCAAGTGCCAGAAGGGGAAAGCAGGCTACAGGATCCTTGTAGCTGGCCGGAAGGAATAAGCCACACAGGAATCTTTCACTGCTCTTCCTGCACTTTATTCATTTGCAGAGAGCGTTGCCAACTAATTATTAGAAGCAAGGCAGCAATTACTTGAAGGGCAATGTGTTCCCTACCCACTTGTGGCCACGTCATTGCTAGCAAACTGGCTACAGACAAACTCAGTGACTGATCAGGACCACAGTGTTACCAAATCTCTCAGAGCGCCAGGAGTAAAACTCTTCCAGATGTAAAGTGTAGATTGTTCAGAACCCTTGTAGGGTCTTACACCTATTGTAACCATCAACTCTTCTTTCTTCCATGATCAGGAACTCCTACAAGAAAATCCCCAAGGAAGTGCAACATCAGGAAGCAACTTTAAGAGAGAGACTCAAGAGGAATACTGATGTCACTGCTGCCAGAGAAGGGACTGGTCATGCTAACTCCAGGGAACACCACTCCAAGTGCCCACAGAAACATAAGGTTTCCTCCCCAGAGCTTCTCTCATCCCCAAAAGCCAATAAGGAAGCCTGCTCAAAGCAGCATGCAATCTTTTGCTTTACCAGTTGCACCTGGCAAACACATTTCAACACAGAGGCCAATCCCATCATTGCACCAGTTTCTTACACATGGCACCACACACATAGACAGTTTGGATTTCACTAGCAATTTTGTATTTATCTGCAGCTATGGTTCCCCAATCTGTCAGCCACCTGAGGGGTCCCCATGGCAAGTCTGCTTGACAAGAGGATAGTCACCCCCATTTCCCACTGCTACTAAAAGAATCAACATTCCTCAGTGAACACAAACCCTGAATCATCTCCTGAAAAGTCAGGACCAGCCAGCTCTACAAGAGCCCAATACTTCAGAAGCAGCCACAGACAGAAATGAGAGCTTCAACAGGAATGAGGGATAAGGCATCTGAGTCCATGTCCATGGAGGAGAGGAAGACAGGACTGGTGCTTCCAGGAAACATGTGGAAGATCAGACAACATGAAGAGCAGAGCAGCAACAAAGCACAAAAAAGCCTTAAAAAGAAAAGCTTTCAAGCTTGTGTGCACAATTGCCACAGCATTGCTATTGAATCAGGAATAGGAAGGGAGGCAGGTCAGGAAAAGCTGTCCAAAAACACAGCTTGTCCAGGCTACAAAGCTCAGAAGTCCCTAATCCAGCAGGCTGATCTTGCAGATGGAACCAAGGACACCCATGCCCTTAGCCCAGCTGTCCCTGACTGCTGTTACAGTGGGCAAGTCTCTTGCACTGCCCTTGTTCCCCATCTGTTAAAATAGGGATAAACTTTCCTTGGCTCACAGAGGCACTGCAAAGCTAAGCATATATGAGAATGCCCAAATACTAGAATTGAGAGTCTTATAAAGGGGTATAAAAATCAAAGAACCATGCTCTCTCAAAGGCAAGCTGGACGTAGAAATCTCTAGCGAGCTCCCTTAGCATGGGAATTCTGCAGCAGCTCTGCATACATGAAAATGGCTATTTCCACAACAGGGATCAGTAATGAAATAGTTAACATTTTAATCATCGCCCAAATTCAGATTTCATACTCCTCTGTTAAAATGATTGTTTCAGGCTGGCAAGGATGTACACACTGCATGCGATTCATGCTTTCAAAGCGCTCTCTACAGCCCGACAGGACTGGGTGCCTTTCTAAAAAGATATGCTCTAGTTCAAGCACGAGTTGTCAGGATCAATGAAGCAGTCAGGAGATGAAATTCTATGGCCCATGCTAGCTCGTGTCAGATGGAATAGGCCCTTCTACCCTTAAACTATTATCCCAATAGAGTTGGAAGAGAGTATGTTGTTTAAATGAAAACAGATCCTACAGCACATTTCCATAGAAACAGAAAGAGTCTGCAGCAAGTTGTGGCAGCAAAGGCACACACAGGCCATTCATAAAACAAATTAGCAGAGTGTGGTTTGCGATACACGACTAACTCTGTTGTCCAATAGTGCACTATATTGAGGAGCTTGCGGAAAGTCTCTCAAGGCACTACAACCTGGATTTTCAGAAGACATCTAGACACTTAACTCCCAAAGGTTTCAACTGGACTTGGGTGCTTAAACAATTTTAAACCTCTGACAAGCCAAGAGGATGATTTTTAATTACCTTGCATTTCTGCGATGACAGCTTTTCTCCAAGGATTTTAACATGTTTTAACAATTAAGCCTCCCAGTGTTCCTATGACACAGGCAAGTCTCAAGCCAGTTTTTATAAACCAGGCCAAAGGAGGAAGTTAATCACCAGTTCAGACTGGTTTAAGGTTGGACTTGACACAATTTAGTTTTTAACAGCAAGTTTGGTTATCCCCCTGCTGAAGCTTTTTGGGGCATAACTAGCTGATCTGCTCCAAAGTCTGCTATGAATACAAAACTTTTAAAGCCCTCAATCAGTTCAGAGGCATAAAGCCTAGAACTGAGAGGCAACTGCTACAGTATTTTTTTCCAAAGAAACAAAACTACTAAAACAAATCCATATGAAGGATGCGGACCCAATTAGCGGACCCTGGCAACAAGGAGACAGAATCTGATACGAGAAAATCTTATAAATGCACAGCTGATCATGACACACAGAAATCCAACAATCCTTCCACTAAATCATGTCCCGCTGAATTGTTCCAGACCACAAATTGTCTTTGTTAGCTCAGAAAGCCTCCTACAATCTGCTTTGTCTCTTCTCAGAGAAAAGCCACCCACATCAATATACAGTCTCAAGAAACCAAAAACCATGGACAGGGACACATGTCTGACAGTACAATCCAAACAACACCAAGGGGAAAAAGGATCCAACGACCAATCCAGGCCCTTCTTGACAGTGGAGAGCGAAAGGCACCTAAAACTGAAGACTTTGAGGACTACCACCACCTCCCTAGAGCACATCAGAATCCAGCCAGGTCATGAGACAACACAGCTAGCAGAAACAGAGACAGATGAAATGCTCTCTTGCCATCAAGACAGTTTGCCCTACATCCTGCTTCTATTTACACATGGAGTTTTGTGCAAGCTCTTGTTCCGTGCCTGCTTCTCTCCTGGAGCCTGGGGAAGTGTACTGTGATACCTGAAAGCTGGCCTATTCTCTATCCTAGCCATGCAGTTGGTCAAAAAGAGATAAATCACCTGTGAGAATTTTTGCAGTCAAGCAATTACAGCTGTATTTCAGAAAAGCTCCTTCTTACCTGAGTTGGGACATTCTTGTAGAGCCTTGGCCATCAGTGTATTGGCGATGTTCTTCAGTCCAGCCCTGTATTCCAATCGCACAGATTCTAACCTAATGTGGAAAAGACCCAGGGTGAACACCCAAGATGTGACCTCAATTCAGCATTTCACAAAGCAGATGCTCACTTGCAGGACATGGAACCTAAGACATCTGCCATGACTCATCCCTAGCTCATTCAGCTAAACGCGTGCAGTAGGAAACCATGGCTATTTAAGCAAAGAACAGCAAAGTAAATGGCTGCCACAATTTTCTCATTCTGGCATTAAAAAAAACAATTATAAATGTCTTTAACAATCATCTTAGATAAAAGCATTTGAAGAGGGGACTAGCCAAACGTGGAAATGGAAAATGAGGTGTTCAAAAATTCTTTTCTATTACCCCAGAGCTGCCATTTAAAGAAAATAGCTGACAATTACCTGTATACCCAAAGCAAGTAACACAAAGGCAGTTGTATACTAGTTGGACCCTTCAGAGGCTGAAGATGCTCAAACGGAAGCAAGCATAAAGCCATCTTAGAATTTCCTTCTCGCTAGGTATAGAGACGCCATACTCGGAGGGCTGGAAGGGTGTCAAGTGATTAGCATGGCTATGGCACTGCCTATACAGCTCGTGGAAACTCCACTCAGCTCCACTCCACTCACCAAAGGTCTGGATTTTTCGGATTCTTTAAGCGGGACTTCTCCAAGATGGCTCTTGCTCTGGTCAGTTGCCCAACTTTCTCCTCCAGCCTTGACAGCAAGAGCCACAGGGGGATGGAATGGGGACATTTCTTCAACTGTTAAGAGAAACGTGCAGGATGGTTGGGGAAGAAGAAGATAAGGAGTCTGCTGTTTTACCTGCTTTTTGCACTAAGGCTGAAATAGTATGATAACCTCCCCAGAGGGCAATTCCCTCATACATCCCTTTTCTCTGCAAGACGTGTAGAGAACGTGAGACAGGAGGTTGGTTACGTCATTTGATGTTTCTCACATTCTACCTGGCTAATTCTCGGATAGCAGTGAACTAGAGAAAACTAGCCTGTGCTTAAGTTCAGGAGAAATTAAAGAGGCCATTTCAGTGTTGTGAACTACACCTTGCTTCATAAGTACATTTACAATTTGTGCTCTCTGTCTGGAGATGGAAAACCTTTGGACTGTGCATTGAGACAGACCAGGTCATTCCCCCAAGCCAGATGTGTGAAACAAATCTCAATCATCTTACCCCTTGATTATAGGCTTCTCGAGCCTTTTCGGTTAGTTCCTTTTGCTCCTCTACCTGTCCTTTCATCATCCACAGTTTGGGGAAGTCTTCATAGTGCTTCAGGGCTTCCTCACAGAGTTCCTGGGCAGCAGCAATGTTCCCCAGCACCCATTCTAATTTCACAGACTTCATGAAGACCTAAGGACAAACCAGAAGATGCTTTATTTTAGCAGCTACTGATGGGCTACGGTATCTGTTAATAGAATGGATCTTTTGTCCTGTCAACCGACAAACAGCCACTGCACGCCTAGATGACAAATAGTCTGAAGATATGAAAATTAAAGCTAAAAGAAGTGGCAGCTGGAAAATGCTAGAGATCAACTGTTGAAGGAGCTGGAACAAAATGATCAGACATAACCTTTGGACCCAGCTGCAAGTAAGAGGATAGACCACAGTATTCAGAAGTGCCCAACACAAACATTTAGGCAGCTGCATATGCTGTGAATATGGGTTTGCTTGTTCTCTTTCCCACAACATCCACCTCTTTTCTTTTTCAAGGTACTCATACTTTAAGACCTCCTTCCCCCTCCTCCACACAAGATTCTGGATTGCTGCTACCATCCCTCTAGCTGAGAACAGAAAGGTCTCTCTCTTTTTTGTGGTCAAAAAAAAAAAGCCAAAAGAGCCATTACTGTGCAAAGGCAGGTCAAGGCTGGGAGGGACTTAGATGAAACAAAATGCAGGTTGATTAGACACTTGTTTCCTCCTTTTAGCCTAAGTAACACAGACATAAACATTTTCAGAAGCTCAACTGCCAGGGGAGGAGAGAAACAGTGACCAATGTAAAAACAAAAAAAATTCGATGTTTTTCTAGTGTAAAGTTTTGATTCATTTCCCCCCAGGAGATAAGATGAGAAACATACACAGACCTGGAATTTTACATGACAAACTACAGTTGTTTTGCCATGTGAAGCTGTATGCATTAGCGAGCCTCCTGTGACAGGATTCTCTTTTTTTTTTTGGTAAAGAAAAGCCAAGCTTTAAACCAGAATGTTACATACTGGGAATTTCCCAACTTTTTCCACTGCATAAAAATCTAAGCTTGTATTTGATCTTAGGTTTTTTCCCATAATACATTTGCTTCATGTCACAATGAGCTGAAGAAACACTTCAACAATCAGCTACATGCCTGCGAAAGGCAATGGCAGGATGCCATCTGGTAAATCTCTGAGGCTGCAAAAGCAAAGGAACTCCCTCTTCCGTCCTTCCTCCCCCATGCCAAGAGAGGTCTTGGTCTCTCCACCCTTTGCACATCTCACCCTTGCAGTGGGGGCACTGCTACGGGCTTTCGCCAGCAGCCTTCTTGCTCTTTCATACTCATTGTTTTCAGACTCCAGCTTCACGGCAGCCAGCCAGATCTCTTCGCTGTTGGGATTGGCCTGCGAGAACACGAAATAAAAGACAAAAATACATACAGAAACAGCAGCAGATTTAAGCCTTCACATGGATCAGATGAAACAGATATCAGGGCATCAATCTACACCAAGATTCTTTCAAGTTCAAACCCTTCCCAAGCGTCTGTCTTTGAGTTTACACAAAGTTCCCCAATGGACTCACAACCTAAGGATCTACGCTAGCTTGAGAATCCAGGACAAAACAAAGCCTTCTAGTATAAAGGCCTGTACATGCAACTGCAGTGCAAATAACTTCAGGGCATCAGTGATGAGAAGACTTCAAGGTTTTATAAGAACCGGCCAAAAGCCTAATTTTGGCAATAATGAATCATTCACCTTTACTTAGAGCAACTGCAGCCATCCAACTATGCTACAGTTCTGCTAGTAGGGCACTGCTCTCCAGGATACCAGAAATTCCCATTTCTCCAGAACTGTGATGTTTGCCTCGATCTTCAGGGTCTGAAGGATCATTTGTAACAAGATGACTGTACTGGTCCAGATGACAAATGCTCTCAAAATTACCCATGAAAGTGAGGTGGGCATGTTCCCAGTTCTGGGACCAAAACCACTGAGTTCCGAGAGAGAAAGTTAAGTTATCCCCAAGGCCTTGTTTGCAACAAAGCGACTGCAGGTCATGTTATCCTAGAGTAGCCCAGCACCCAATACACAGGGGTCTTTGTGCCTGACCTGACTTCTTGGTTCTATGGGAACACAAATAATAATAATAATAATAATAATAATAATAATGAATTCTGAAAGGGTACAAGGTCACAGGGCTGCTACCAGTCTCTCTCTATTTGAAACCAGCAGGTTGTGAAAGATAACGAGGAAAAGCAGAACACAGAAAGGTAAGTTCTGCTATTTTCAAAGGCTGACTGCTGCTGCTAGCTCAGAACTGCCCCCAAAAGGGCTTCCTCGCTTAGCCCCATCTTGCCCATGCTAATGCTCACACCATATCCACAACTCTAACAGATAAGTGATACACAAACCTGGAAAGCCAGGGCCAGAATGCTTCTGGCTGCAGGCACATCTCCAGCCAGCCACTTGGATTTAGCTCCCATGAGCCACAGCACTTCTGCTTTGGGACAGTGAGCCACAGCTCTCTGCAAAAGTGCCTCCAAGGATTCCCTGAAACAAGAGAGTGCTGGATACAATCAATAACCTGAAGATACAGATATTAACATGAGCTTCCTCAATCTACCTCCACCATCCCTTGATGTTATAAATAGTTATCGTTATAAAAAGTCCAAGGCTATAAACACTGATAAGTCACTTCACCAGGAGGGAGTGGGTGCTCTTTTCATGAGGGTTCAAAAAAATCAGCATCAGAAGATCACTCCACAAACCAACTCCCTGTTAACACACCATAATCAGAAAGTGTTTATGGAGAGACCCTCTAAAAACCATGCAAGTCTCAGGTTCACCTAAACCAAATCTTAGCAGCTATGGTGACAATTCCCCCCCCAATATTATCTGTTGAAGTAGCCTAGACCTCATGGATAAGATTACACTTTTCAGAAAGGTAAAATACATTTTAAGTGTAATGAGAGGGGTTATAAGTCAAGTCACCACAAGAAAATCTGAACAGATATTAACATCAGTGGAGGTGGGGCAGAAGGCAGCTAAGTTGCAATAAAAAAAAAGGCAGCTTCAACAGTCTAAACTAATGCCCAGATCCTGCAACAGCTGAAACAGAAGAAGGTCCCTTGGCCTTAGGGTTATTGCTCAAACATTTAAAATTAAGCCCGTGTGCAAATAGTTGGAGAACTGGGGTTCTTACAAATGTACAAACAACTTAGAATGGTTTAAGATTTCCAAAAAGACAAATAACCAGATACCCATCATGCAGATGGAACTTTAAAAAGGTGGATTTCTCTTTCTTTGCACTGTCCGTTCCAAATTTATCACCTGGTACCAATGTGCAAGAGCAATAATGTTTAATTAAAAATGATGGAGTGCTTCCCAGCAAACAGGTTCACCGGTCAAATGGTAAACCAGGAGGCATTTAAATAATTTAGAAAAGCAGTAACACCAGATATTTCCATTTCTGCTTGATGCCTCAGTCCCAAGAGGTATAGCCTCATCTGTGCCACCACATGGACCTAATGAGGCACTCTTCAATCCTCAAGAGGATTTTAATGATGTTCACTAACAACAGGCACTCTGACCTGCCATAGAAAGCCTGTTAGCTGTGCATAAAATGCCAATATTCTCTGGCCTGGTAAAAACCTGCAATTCCAGCTGTCCCATAAGACAGCTTATGGTTGATTGCCTTGCTTCTATGCCTATTCCACAAGTCTTAGAAGAATTATCTTCACATACCTAGTTCCATGATTCTTTTCAAAGTAGGCTGCTCTCAACCACACACTCTTCTTGCTGGGGAAAATTTGTAAGGCGTAAGCATAAATTGCCCGAGCACATTCCAGAGCATTGTGAGCGACACACTAGAGAAAAAAGTAGAAAGAAGAGAGTTTAGCAAAAGGGTCCACCAGAGATACATCCATCAGTGACAGCTCTCCAGGTGTGACAAGAATTCTACTGAATGGGTCTTTACCAAATACTTATATCAGAAGAAGGTACGCTTTTGATCAGCAGCAGGTAAAAAGGTACACATTGGGAATGTGGAATAAATGTTTTAAAGAAAAAATATGGGATTTTCAAAAGCACCCAGGTGTCACCGATTCCATGAAGCGCCTCACTTCTAGATTACTCAAGAATTTTCCAAAATCTGGAAGGTCCTAAAAGTATGGACTCTGTGCTTGCATATGCATTTTCTATGTACAAAACTTGCTGGGAAGCACAATTTCTTGTGTATATACACCATTCATGGTAAGCACAATGCAAAACCAGCATTGGAAACTTAGCTTCACATGGGTTATGAAAGCAATATAGATGCTTTCTTGCTGCAAGTTCAGTCTGCTGCAGATGAACTAAGCTATGCGCTTAAGTTGTTCTAGTTCCAAACTTAAAATTATTACATATAATTAAATTAATCTAGTCTTTCAAAAGGTGGAGTTCAACCACTGCAAAATGTGATGCAACTGGCCCAAGGAACGAGAAGCCAGGACGTGGAACAACAAGGCTGCTGCAGAGAGGCAACCTTGCTACTGGCCAGATGCAGAGAGGTACTGTGCATCAGCCCTTCACTGTCCCAAGACAGAAAATTCACCTGGTCCCAATCCCCCTACCATAGTTCAAGACAAACGAAGCTACAACTGGACATACGCTATCTGCATCTTCCATCCAGGTGTGTTTCCGATCTTCCTCCTCAATCCCAATCCCAATTACAGCTCGCATAATCGCCTGACAGGTTGCCACACTTCCAGCTTTATCGCACTCCTCTGCATCCTGGAGAAAATAAATCAGATCAGCACTAAGGAGATGCATCACTTCAGCCTGGGATAACAGCAAAGGAGAAAACAGATTTTATAGCATTGTTCAAGCAGGAGTTACTATGCAGGACCTTTGCAGCATGGATGGGTCCCTCTCACTACCCCAACATGGGAAGGGCAAGAGACAAAGGGAAAGGAAAAAAAAGGAATTGAAGAATTCAGGCTTGTAGAATTTATTACAGGAGTTTAGTTTCAGCCTCAATTAAAACAGTTTTATGATGCTAGTTGCCATAACCACTTAAATCCTGCCATGAATATCCAATGTTTTCTAATGCCAAAAAGTGTGGTTATGCTACTGCATTCATTGGTGCAGTGTGCCCACTGCTCAGTGGTTGTAGGACCAGGCTCAGAGACAGGCCCAATTTTCCTTGAACCCTGCCATTCAGAAGTAGAAGGACAGCATATGCGAATACTTGGCTGCTTTCACCCCCTCTGGCTAGTGGAGTAGAATCAATTTAAGTAAGTAATTCTGATGTGGTTTATTTTTAAACAGCATTCTATGCTTAAGCCCTGTTTCTAGAACAAAGCAAATCCAGGCGAGGTGCCAGAGGGGTTTTAAGTGGAGTATCAAGCTAGCAATGGATGCCCGCAAAGGCTATTGCCAATGCGGGAGCATCACAGGCATCATTACTACCCAAAGCGTTCAGACATGGCTACTGCAACATAGCCCCTCTCTAGTTTTGTACAGTAAAAGGCTGCAAACACAAATAGTCAATAACAAATTAAGGAGCATTGTTTGGCTCTCACCATACATGGAGTACACTCAATTTTTGCAGCGGGACAAGGAAAGAGACCTCATTGGCTCTACTGGCTTCAAATTCATTATGTAGACAACATACAAAAAGTTTACATGGAGGTTCAACCTCCATCTTGCCTGGTAAATAACCAACTTCACCTTGAAGCAAGTTTCTTTTTAAAAGAGCAGCAACTCTGATGAAAGCAAGTGTGCTCTCCAGCTAAATTAGCATTTTCCTTTCCACGACATACTATTTAATCATAACAGTAGCCTTGATCCTCCCAGCTCAGACTAACTGACCTTTTAGCCTTGCCCAAAGGACCCAAACAGAGAACACATTATACTGTTCTCAAAACTGGCTTAGTTCTATATTATTTTATTTATTTAACATAAGAAGCCCTCAAAGAAGAAGGTGTTACATGGTTAAATATGGATTGTGGTCTAACACTAGAGTCCTCATGAGGCTTTCTAAAACAAGAATGAAAGCGAATACCTGGATCCACTGCTCTCTGTTGATTTCCACCCCGTTTGCCCTGAGGGACGTGATAGCTCTGTCAATGATTTTCTCTACCATCTGAGTGTTTCCGTTGGCTTCTTCCAGTTTGGCAGCCGTGATCCAGATGTGCCGGTCTGTCGGAATGTTCTCACGGGCTTTATTCAGGACTTTGCGAGCATTCTCATATGTCTCCAGCCTTGCCAAAGCAAGCCACAGCTGCACAACAAGACCCATTTTCATATTAAAACAAGAAGGTGACAATGCCTGATAGAGGTGTCAGCCCAAGCAACATAAGAGAGAACATTTTGTTCTATGCCAACACACACACATATACTTATTAACGTGGAAGGGGGAGTATTAAAATCACTGGGCAACAGAATGCTATTATACAAGTAAGATTTGAGTTTAATCAATAAACACTACTGATTTGGGGTTCTCTCTGCTGCAATTTTGAATACTATTTTTTATGTTGCCAGTGGACTTACAGCTTAATAGTTGGTTAAATACTTAAATGAACTTTTTACATTTTTAATATTTTTAAACTATGGCCCATATTTTCCAAGTTGGGCATATGTTAGCTTTCACAATTAAAATGTGCCAACTGTGAATGCAAATGTGCTTAACAGGCCATCTGGAGGTACAGTCACTAGTTTTATTTGCGCAGCCACAGTAACAAACAATTACACAAGAAAAGAAAGCAGTTAAAAAACCTGCCCATTGCCCTACGTATTAGTTAAAACATTGGGTGAACCCATGCATTGTTCCGTTAACCTGAACGGAAAGCAAAATTGGTTGACTTGCCTCCACACTAGTTGGGCAGCATTCCACAGCACGGCTTAGCATTATCCTAGCATCTTCAGGTTCTTCCAACTCTACTGCGGCCTTCCACAAGCGCACCGAGTTTGGAACGTGCTCAAGGGCTACAATGGAGAAACAATAATATGAGTCATGCAGAAGAATTCTTGCCCATAAAGAGAAAACAGTATAGCTTACAGTTGCCCTGCAAAACTACTTTGCTAAGAGACTCTTCAAAGAAAACAGGCAAAAGTTTGCTCATTGGAAAATACTGTGGAATTAGTGAGGGAGAAGGGGGGAAAAATCTATTTGTTCAAAGCTAGGAGAGTCTCATTTTTAAATTCACCTCCTAGCACAGGCTGAAATAAGAGAACATCTAGCCTCAATTTCTGCAAGCTGCCAAACTCTTATCAAGTAACATCTGTGTTTCAACTCTTGCAAAATCCGCTTCAGTGATCTTTGGACATAAAGTCAGGAAAGTAAGCAAGCCATAAAACACTTTTTCCCCTGATTCAAGTCAAACAATACCAGTTGTCAAACAAGTTTTGTGCAAGTCAAAAATTTTTCTACTTAGGTCTAACTGCGCCACATTTGGTATTGTAAGCCCAGGAAGAGTTCAAATACATTATAAAAAGGATTAATCCTACAACAAACAGAGATGAGTGAATAACTTACCATGCAATTAATCCCCAGCTTCAAAAGAAGCTGAGTTAAGACACCAGGCATAAAGCACCCCAACTCTGCCCAAACATATTTTATTGACCACAGCATGAAATCCTGAGACTCAAGTACTCCTCCTCTGTCCAACATGTGTGTATGAGCAAGTTCATATCCTCACATGTTTTTTAAAAGTTCCTATAAGAAGTCATGTTTTCCATAAAGAGCTTCCACTTTAAACAGCAATACACTTTCTCTTCATGTCAGAAGCATTTCTCAAAGAAATGCTGCTTTCCTTCAAGAATGCACTGACAACTGTATGGACAGTGAGTGGTCTAGGTTTCCTGAAAGATAATATAGTACCCTAAAATTTAAGAGACAGTTTGGAAAAGCTTTAGCAGCTCTCCAAAACATTGTTAAAAGATGCAAGTTACTGAAGTCTAATTGTCCTTTCTATAACCAAGTATGTTTCCATTTAGCCAAGGGCTTTTCAGGTTCAGGAAATGTCTAGGCATTTTCTAGCTTTGGTAGGAACTGCCTTCTCAGCAGGCCATGATATTCGAATTCTCAAAGTCCAAACTAGCGACTGCTCTCAACCTGCCTTCTGACAAAGGCAGAATTTAACAAACAAGCAGCACTACATACTTTTCTATTTTTAAAAACTCTGACTTGCTGCAAACACCACAGATTATTATGGCACAGAGAATGCTGTGCTCTGTTTCAGGTGCCTTCTCCTCGATGCCCATGATTTATAACCAGTTGTGCGGTTTTGCCCGACGTGTATGTGTGTGTGAACATGCCACAAGACAGACCAGAACCTTTTAAAACAGAAATAGGTCACTGTAAAACCACAAAGTTGGTGGGCTGGGAGAGCATCTGAAGTTACTTTGAAGGTGAGCAGATTTCAAGTTAGCTGTGTCCCTTTAAATATTCCCACAAAGGTCCAGAGAGATTAACTGTTATTCTGAGCCTCCTTGAGACTCAGATGCAGTAGGAAGTACACATGGGTTTTACAATAAAGGCATTTTAACCAGCTGAACATTACCTGGTTTTTTTTTTGTCAAGTCTACAGCGGCAAGCCTTCTAAAATGTGCAGTACCAGTCTCTGATAGTTTAAGAGTACCAATCAGCAGGACAGAGCATGTTTTCCAAAGGCAGTGTTCAATTTCTATGCTTCGAGACATTCTACCACTCAGATTGCTGCACCTGACTGGAGAGGACATAGGCTTTAAAAGCTCTAGAGCTGAAGTGGGATGGTAGGGTCACACACAGGCAATAGAAACAAAGCAGAAATGCATTTTAAGAGGATTGTGTTTCAGGGCTTCTACTTGGCACTCAGCCCTCCTTATTTTTAAATAAGCAAACTGGTTAAGTTTCCAGATCTCACATGGCAGCTATTCCACATGCATCCAGGCATCAGATTTGTGATGGACCATAGCTCGCAGCAACGTTGGAATAGTGCAGAGCTGATTGTTAATGTATGTAAATGAGAAGCAGCACAACAAATATTCTCCTTCTACACCAAATGTTTGGCCAGGTTGTACTTCACGCAGAATCTCCGAGTTTGCTTCTCACAGGAGACAGGATACAAGATTCAACCTTCAAAAAAGCCCCATATATTGAATCTGCTGCAAGTCATTGCTTTGATACAAAGCGTCCCTCTGACATTTCATCTACGATCATGGTACATTTTTCTATTTAATATTAATTGCTAATCTCAAAGGCTAACAGAGCACAACAGCAGCAGCTGCAGCATCCACTCTAAGTAGATACTGCACAAAAACAGCCAATGGAAACTCCTGAGAGTTCCACCATGGCAGCTGTAAGTGAACCTTAAAGTATAAAGCTTTTATCTAGCAGCAAGAGTGTTGTTCCATCACTGAAAACCAACTTAGATGCAAGTGAGAGGCAGGACATAATTTACTTCCTTTGGTCCCATCCCACTCTGCAGTAATGATGCTCCATGTTATGCAGTCATTTAACACAGTGGATTGCTGCATAAAGACTTCAGAAAAGCACTTTCCCCCAGGCACCTAAAAGACTAACGTTACTCAGACCGTTCGTTCCAAGCTGTAATTGCTGCGGTTCAACAGCTCAACAAGGATTTAGCCTCTGCTAGAATGAGGCTGACATGGTGATTTCAAGCAGTCAAATTAATGCTGTGAGCCCATGGGCAAGACCTGGGTTCAAGATACCAAAACGAATCACTGTTGCGAGAGAAAGAGGTGTCAACCATGTGTGGGCTAAACTACATTGCTGGCTGCCAGCAGACTGACCAAGCATTACGAAGCCGGAGTAGACAGTAAATTAAACAAAGACTGGGGAGACAGAAAGCAGTTATGGGGATGGCACAAGGAAACAAGGGATTGAGTAAACATAGAAAATTTAGTTGGAACAAGTTAGTTCTCCTAGCAGAACAGATCCAAGCCTGACATCCCGGTTGACAGTGACCAGTACCAGACTTTTCAGCTGGAAAGTTTCTTCTCCTACATAGGGCTCTGGAAGTTAGAGGCTGGTTTACACCTTTAAACCCAAGGCTTAAAATGTTTTCCAACATGAGTGCTGTCAAACTCCTTCCAGGTGTTTTCCAACCTCCGCCTCAATGAAGTTAAATGAAAACAGGATAGAAGGGGTTTTAGAGGACAAGAAATTGTGCCATGTTTGTTCAGTGACAAAAGTGCTTTTGAGATCATCAGCATTACAATTCTGGATGTGCTGCCTAACCACATGAACATGCAGTCCCATTTTAAACCCTGTCAAATCTCTGGCATCACTGACCTGCTACAGCAGTAAATTCTGCAAGTTTAAACACATTAAGTGCTTAAACATGTCCTTACCAAGAACATGGAAAAAAAAAACCTCACAGATCTAAGTCTTCAGATCAGACCATGAAGAGACGACACTGTGTGCACATATGTCTTAACACTTTAGTTCTTCCAACCTTGCGGAAGCTCTCACCTTTCCTGAGGACACGTTTCTTTGCTCGGATGTCTGTCTCCAGCTCTGCTGCTCTGATATAAATTCGGACAGACTGTGGGAGATGGCGGACTGCCTGGGCCACCACTGCCTTCGCCGTGTCCCCAGGCTGCAGCCGAGCAGCTTCTAACCAAACATCTTCACTCTGTCAGTCAGGAAAGAAAAATTAGCACTCCTCACAGAGAACACTGGCAAAGGCCCCATAAGAGGGAGGTTCAGTTATAACCACAGGCTAAACACCATTTCTGCTCCTGTCTTACAAGATAAGCTTCTCAGTATAGGCTGAGAGTCTAATGGAGACAAGATGCTTTTAACCACACTCTTTTTGTGAGGTTTTAAAACAGTCAAGTAGAAACCAAAGCAGTTCTAACCTTGGGGCACATTTCTGTCCCCTTCATGATGAGGTTGCGAGCTACTTGCAGTTTGCCAGTGACTTCTTCCAGGCGGGCTGAAGCGATCCACGCTGGGGGGTGGTGAGGGTTGGTCTCCCGGACAGACTTCAGAAGCAAACGAGCTTTTTTGATATCACTGATAAAGAAAACACACAAGGAACTCTCAGTATGCTAATTAACAGCACGCCTTAAGCCAGCTCCCTGCATCCACTCTCTCACAAATCACACATGAATACACATTAACCCTGGCCTTATTCTTAGACACAAATACGACCTTACATGCTAATACTACCCTCCTGTAGAAAATATAGTCATGGAGCTGAGGTCACGTGTGGTTGGAAAAAACAGCACCTGGTGGAGCTGATAATATCCAAGCATGCTTACAAACTTAAAGCCGTTAGATTAAAAGGTATGAATTGAAGTTGTGGTGAATGCTGGTTTAACTGGCCATTTTTAAGGACAGCATCGAGAGCACCATCGGTAGCAAAAAGCTATTTAGTGAGTCAAGTCTTTTGTACAGGTAGACAGATAGATAGATAGATAAGATCTCAGCTTTGACATTTTAAAAGGTCACCAGTCAAATCCAAATCTGCAGTCACTGATGGGAACTGAACTGGATCAGTTCTTAGCCGATAGGCAGTTGCATCACAAAACTGCTGCCATATCTCATCCCCAGTCTTGGCAAAACTGAATACTTGTGGGGACAGTTAAGTGCATCTAACTAACAGGTCTAGATCCTGACCTGCCTTTGTATCTGTAGGGGAGAACTTGTGATAACTGGGCCTGTGGACAAGGGACTTCATCCACCAGATTTTAAGAATACCAATCTTTGAAGAAGAAAAATGTCATCATTCAGACTAGTACAAAGGTTTTAGCCAGAGATATTAGAAATATGGGTTTCTATTGATATGCAGATTATTCAGTCACTGTCAAAAAAAAAAAAAAAAAAAAAATCAAACCAATACATGCCCAGCAAGACCTACTTGATGTCTCCGCCGTGTGTTGGAATCATAGAATTCAAGTCTGTCAGGTATCCCTTTGGGTCCACCACGGTTTGGCCACTCACAGAGTCAGACACCTGAGAAAGAAATTCCAATACTGATGAAAATTACCAACCACAGCACAGTTCAGGAAAAACCAAAAAAGCAACTTATTTGAGAGAGGGAAAACACCAGCACTACCATCACCTGGTTTATAGGGTCACCTGGTATGAAAACCAAAAGAGCAAAAAAAAGGGAAAACTCCTTTCTTTATCACTCCTCTTCCCTCCAGCTCCCCCATTTCTAAACTACAGGACAGTACAGGCCGATCTGAAGAGCTTCTTTCCTAGAAACTGAATCTCAACACTGTTTACATAATTAAACTGTACTACTGACATTTAAACAAACAAAGAGAGAAGAATGAAAAGATCTAATCAAGCTGAGAAAAAAAAAGTGTGTTCACTTTTGACATCTGAAAATAAAAGGGAAAAGCTGTTGAGGCAAAGACATCCAGAAAGGGTATTCAGAGAGATGACAGCTGCAGGAGACAGCTTCTGCATCAACAGCAGTAAATCTACAAGGGCACTAGGAGAAGAGATCAAAACCATCTGGGAAGCAGGATGGCACAAGTCAATTCAGAGTGATTTCTAACTAAGTCTCATTACAATCAGAAGGTAGGAGGCAAGTTCCAGGGAAGAGGTGATCAAGCTTCTGTGAAGTCAAGGCAGCCACTAGAAATAGTTCGTGCACAGAGATGCGTGTTTAAGTTACACATGTGCATGCACATTATTTCCATGTTCCTACTGAACCACAGCACTGAGACATTCTGCTCATGCAATATCAACTTTTTTTTAAAAACAAGTACAAAAGGCTCCAGTCTGGAGCAGTAAAGGCCATTTGATAACCAAGAACTGCCGAAGGCAAATCATCTTGCTATAGATAACTACATCAACTGCCCCTCCAGGCAGGGATCTCTGGTCTGCTAATATCACACATGCACTTTTTATTTAAACAGAAAACTAAAGTGCTTAATAGCTAAGAGCTGACAATTTAAAAATATGGTCTTGAAACCAACTTGCAATCAAAGAATGTACTTCAGAGAGCTCAAATCCAGCTAAAAGTAATAAATAAATAAATAAATAAGAGATCAAATATTCATGGGGAATAAGGGACAGCTAGACATAAAAAGGTTTTGTAGTATCTACAGAAACACTACCAAGAGGGTTTCACTAACAAGCATTCACCTTCAGACTAATTCCTTCAAGATTCCACCTAGGCAAAGACTACATAAAGTGCCACCTTGTTCCTCCCTGTACAAACTGTCACTAACATTGTCAGATATGACAAGTAAACTTTTTTAAATCTTATGAAATTCTGCACAATGAAGAGAAGTAGGAAGATGAAGTAGATTCCATTCTGACGCCTACACAAAACCCAATAGTTGAAGTATTGAATTTTCTCTTAGGTTGAGCAATCCCTCAGAAGATAATGCGTTGCTCAAAAGGATATCATTTAACCTGAAAAAAAGGTTAACATTTGTAGAAATACACAACTGGAAAGCAGAAAGCAAGCAGCTTGACTTTCTGATCCCAGTGGGAGCTGGTAGTACTGGTGACTACGGAAACAAATAAATACATAAGCCCACATTTACTTTGACCTAGAAAAATGCTATTTTAAACAACACTGTTTAAAAGAGCCTTTTCTGTTTCCTTTTATTATTTTATAGCCCAAAGGGAACAAAATAAAGCTTCCAAAACAGGGCTTCATGAGAAACAGCCTACACCTACAGTAAAAGCTCTGTTATCCGGCATCCCCCAGGAACGGGGGTTGCCAGCTAATCAAATATGCACTGTTTGGTGCATGCCCCGGCATCAGTGTGCCAGAGGACAGGGAGGGGGGCCCGCACAGGCTGCTTTGCCCCAAGCTGAAGAAGTAACAAAGAAAAACTTGGCTCACAGCAGTGAAACGGGAAGTCCCCTGGAAGTGGTACTTCCGGTTTCACTTTTGCCACGTCCCTCACAGGCTGGTTAATATGAGTTTTCCAGCTAAGTGCAGGTTAACACAGCTTTTGCTGTATCTTAGGCAAGCCTTTCAGAGGTATGGTATTCTTGTGGCTTACCTGGCTCAATCTCATATCCATCAGAGTATTCCTGGCCTGGCCAATCTTCCTCATATCCAGTTCGCCTGTCCCAGGTGTCATTAGTCCAGGTGTCATTCCTCCTGGATAAGGAGTGTTCAGTCCTCCTGGATACGGCGTGTTCAAGCCACCAAATTGCTGCCAGAAAAATGGAAGAACTTCTTATGATCTATACAGAGATTTTCAGAGGGACCCAAGGGACCCAAGGGAGCGAGGTGCTCAGCTGTTTTTGGTTTCAGTAGGAGCAAGGTGCCCAACTCCCATCCATGCCTTTGAAAGTCTTCTCCTAGCAATTCTGATTGCATGAGCTAAAAGATATGGCCTGGGGAGGCAATAAGATCTCTGTTTGTATTGTAGTGTCATATCATTTTCTAAAGATCAACCACTGGATGAGGAACAAGAATGTTAATGAAATAAACCTCAAAACAAGTGTCAAAAGATGATCATGACATATTAACTGGCAAGGATAGTAATAATAAAAGAGTCATGAGATAACTTGGTGCCAATTCAAGATTGATGCACTTCTCTTCTGTCGGCAGATCACAGTAATCTTCATCTAAAGAATCAAATCATAAGCCAGGCTTAAAACACTGACCTCACTGTCAACTGAAACCAAAACATCTCAATTCTAGAACAAACAAAGCCCCTAGGGGGAGTTGTATTACACTTCCTGCTAAGTATTTCAAAAAAACTTCAGCCAATTAAGAAAAAAAAACCCCAAAACAAAAACATGATGGTTCACTGAGCACACTTAATTATGCACCCCCCTCCCCACCATGGAAAAGGGCCTGGATAACCACATTTTAGACTCTTTCATTACTAAAACAAAATCTAGCCTTAGGCTCTTTTTGCTCAGCTCCAGAATTTATTTTTGTTTCCAATACACCTGGGACTGCAATAGGCCGAAACATCTTCCAAAGCCTCCCATGCTCCGGATGTTCTTCACGCTACGGTTGTCAGCCTCAAGTCCAGTCTTTATTTTTAATGGAACCACAGGACATGTTACAAGTGTATATTGGCATACACTGTGCAGCAACTCTTTAGCTCGACATACAGCTAAATGTTCATCCCAGACCAATGGAAGTTAATTTTCCTAGTTTTGTTTTCATGCTCACCGTCTGTCGGGGGTCCACAGAAGTGTGATTCTCCCCACTCTGCAAGTGTTTAGCAAAAAAGCTATCAGGTACAGGAGTCAGCTTCTCATAACGTGGGTTCCTCTGACGCTTGTTTCTGGCATCACCAACTTCTGGAATGCTCAGCCACTCTTCTTCTGTGACTTCTGCCAGCTTCCTCTACACAAGCACAAGGTGTCAATATTACTGGTTTTTAGAAGATTTTGTGCCTTAATACACCCTGTCAAATTCTTTAGTGAGCTGAATATCAACCTGATAGTTTAGAAACTTCAGGGTAAGTTGGATCCTATTTTGCCAGCAAAAATTTTAAAAAAAAATAGCACTCTTTTCAACAGGTATTTGTTAATATAAACAACATTGCTTTGTAACTACAGATGCCAACAGAATTTTGGTTTAAACCAGTACTGTCCCGTCCCCCCCGCCATACAAAACCTCATACTGAAAGTCATAACACAATACTTCAGGTATTGTCAACCCAACACCGGCTTCTGCAACCTGAGCTATCAGCTACATACTGGTTTTTGCATACTATGCAATGGACATTGCTGCCGTTGTGAAGGCAGGCAACAGGCATAACAGCAAATTCTCAAACAGCCACTACTCTACCTCAAACTGTGCTAATAAATGCAAAAGAATCATGCCCATCCCCCAAAATGGGATTTTTAAATTTGGTGACATGCAGGATAATCTTTTTTTCTTACTTTCAAGTCGGAGAACTGCTGCTGAATTTTGGGACGTTCCATACGGTACTTTTCAATTTCTTCTTTCTCCCGTTGTTCTCTAGAAAACAAATGTCAGAGAAGCTGCATTCACAGAAACACTGAGCGGGGTTTAGACAAAGTACTGTAATAGATCACCCTGTTTCGCCAGAGCTATTAAGGCACAAACCTACATGGAATGTGAGGGGTAGTTCTATAGGTCAGGCTCAGATTCATCTGCAATTAAATAGGATCAATACTTAGTACAAAAAAAAAAAAAAAATTCCAAAGACAACGCAATAGAATAAAAATTAATATGTGCATTAGACCTGGGTCTTTAATCCTGTTATCTATGGATCTGATAATATTATTTATTTTTAATTAAGTTTCTTAAATTTACAAAATATCCCCATGAGAAGACTCTTCTGGTAACATCCAGCTTGTTGCGTGAGGCACATTAGTTCAGTTATGCTCACTGGGAAGTACTATTTCCCCAAACCATAAAAATAAACCACCATGAAAAGCCTCAGCTAATTGAACTATATGTGAATGAAGCTAGGCAACAAGCATTAATCATTCTCCAGGATAAGTCGTGCAACATACCAAGCACTTCTGAAGCAGAAAGGCGCCTCACACTCATTCAGTAGTGACTTTTGAAAATGTTGCCCTGGTAACAGAGCAAGGCAGCACAACAGCAGACAGAGAAGCCAGAAGAACCAATTCCTAGATCCATACCATAAATACAAAATACTGCCTCTCTGAAGTTCCATAATTAAGCCTACCTTCTCTCTTTTCTCCTTTCGTCCATCCTCTTATCCAATGCTGCATAAATAGCATCCGCTTCCTCATCATCTTTCTCATAAGGACCACTTGAGAACAGGCTCCCAGCATAGCCATTAAACTGAAAATTTTAAAGGGCCAAAACATTTTAGTTTCAAAGTTCAGTTACACATCCAGTGAAGCCAATACAGTCATTCAGAATAAAGAAAACCCCTCAGAGACCATTTTAACAGTAAAAAGGCAGCAAAAGGACACAATACATCAGCCCCCTTGGCTCTGCAGGGAACTTGTAGACCTCCTGCATCTAAAAAGGAAGATCTGTAAAGGATGGAAGATTGGATCCACCTCAAAGGAGGAATATTCTGCACTGGTCTGAACCTGTAGGGAGCAAACCAGAAAAGCCAAGGTTGTGACTGAACTCCAACTGGCTACATGTATCAAAGACAATAAAAAGGTCTTTTGTTTTGTTTTTTTTTAGGTATGTGGGGAGCTAGAGGAAAAGCAAGGGTAACACTGGATCCCTGCTAAAGCATATGGGACAACTGACAACTAATGCCCAAGAAAAAGCCAACCTGCTTAATGGGTATTTTGCGTCAGTTTTTCACCAGTCCCAAGGGTGGTAGTCAACAGAAGTCAATCACTGTGGTGCACCGTGACCAGTGGCGTCCCCCAAGGCTCAGTCCTTGGGCCTATACTCTTTAACATCTTTATTAATGATGCGGACATTGGTATTAGAAGTGAACTGGCCAAGTTTGCCGATAACACCAAACTTTGGGGTAAAGCATCCATAACCTGAGGACAGGAGGGCAATCCAGGCCGACCTTGACAGGCTCAGAAAATGGCCAGATGAAAACCTGATGGCATTCAACACTGAAAAATGCAAGGTACTCCACCTTGGGGAAAAAGCCTGCAACACGCTTATAGGCTTGGCAGTGCTACACTGGCTAGCACCACAGCTGAAAGGGACTTGGGGGTCATGACTGACCACAAGATGAATGAGCTACCAATGTGATGTCACAGCTGGTAAAGTGAGCAAAACTCTGGCTTGCATCCATAGATGCTTCTCAAACAAATCCCAGGATGTCACCCTCCTGCTGTACTCGGCCTTGGTGAGGCCGCAGCTGGAATACTGCATCCAATTCCAGGCTCCACAATTTAAAAAGGATGTGGACAAGCTTGAGAGAGTCCAGAGGAGAGCCACACACATGATCAGAGGGCAGGAGAACAGGCCTTATGATGAGAGGCTGAGAGCCATGGGACGCTTCAGCCTGGAAAAGAGCAGGCTCAGGGGGGACCTGGTGGCTGCCTATAAGTTTATAAGGGGTGTACATCAGGATCTGGGGGAACATCTTTTTTCACCAGAGAGCCCCAAGGGATGACAAGATCAAATGGTCACAAACTCCTCCAAGACCATTTCAGGCTAAACACAAGGAAAAACTTCTTTACCTTCCAAGCCCCCCCAGGGCCTGGAACAGACTTCCACCAGAGCTGGTGCAAGCACCTACTCTGGACTCGTTTAAGAGACATGTAGATGTTTATCGTGCTAGGATCCTTTGACCCCAGCTGACTTCCTGCCCCTGGGGGGGGGGGGGCTGGACTTGATCATCTTCCGAGGTCCCTTCCAGCCCTAATGTCTATGAAATGCAACTAAAATAGCCCTAAAGCAACCTATCATAGTAGTGAATTTCATCAGCAAAAACCTTCTGGTAAGTGATAATTGCATAAATGTTTCATTAGCAGGAATGTTTAACTATTGAAAACAAATGTAAAACAAACGATGCATCTCAATATGAATCAATTTTGCTGCGTTAAATGCAAGTTTTTATTGGGACAGGATAATCTCAATGATGGGGTAAAAAGCAAGGGTTTAGACTTCACTTCTGGAGAAGAATAAGAGGAACGGTCCACAAAGTACTCATCTTGATGTTCTATTTATACATCCCTCCCAAAATACCCAGGGTTCAGTACAAACAGCCTGATCACAATGTGCAAATATCACCACAGAAAAATAAACCCATGAACACTGTGGCATCACACATGCACAAAACTCACAGCAAAGGGTGCTGCTAACTGACTCTGCAAAGAACTCTGCCATTGTACTCTCACATAGAGACTTGTCACAGCACAGGACTTCAGGATGATTTTAAGTAGTGTTTCTGGGATGGGGGGACAGGGTGGGGGAAGAGAGGTAGCGATAGATTTCCCCCCCTCAGACAGGAGGAAAATGCCCATGGAGCATCACCTCATCATAATTGGTGTCGTTCAGATCTTCGTCATCATCATCTGCCGTCTGGTTTTTCTTCATCTGGTCCCCAACAGTTCTCTTCCCTGGCGGAGCATGACGATCATCCACTGGGTCATTGGCATCACGTGCAGGGCCAATATCAGAACGGGTGGTAAAGCCCGTAGCACTAAATTGAGAGACATGAGGCTATGATTTAGTCTGCAGCAATAATACTAGACGCTCTGAAGGCGAGGAACAAAAAATCCAGCCATTCACAAGTATAGTAGTACCTAGCCCCACCACCTCGCTACTGAAATAGATATTGTGCAGGAACAGCTTCCCCCTTAAAGGGACACCATGATGGGGCAAGGAAGCCAAACTTCTACTGTCCAGTTTCCCTCCCAAGGTTCAGTGCCTCTAAATACATTGAATCAGGAGGCCTGGAGGAAAAGAAAATCTTCCTCCTATTCATGAGAAGAGAAGCCAGGCTGCAGGAAAACCCTTTTTGCCACAGTCCCAAGGTACTTTGATCACCTTGAGCTTCCAACACCTCATCCACAATGAAGCACCAAAGTGCACCTGATCACTTCCAGGTTTGAATGCAAACTGACCTGGCTGAGCCGCAGCCTATTTCACTCTGCCTTCAAACCCACTCCCAAACCTTTTAGCCAGCGGCTCTCAACCTCATTAGACTCCAGGCCTCACTCAGAAAATGGCAGCTTTTCAGCCCCTGCTACACATTGCATATATTAGGCAATTCGCTGGTTAATCACGCAATAAATTTAGACTGGCCGCTTGTACAAAGTAAGACCAGTCACAAAGTCACCATCACACCATTAATGGGTCAATCATATATTTAGCCCAAAGTAATTATCAGGTAATAAAACTGTCTGCTCAGCTATACAGGTAGTGCTCGGAAGTGTGTAATAACCTGATAGCTAGTTACCATCCTGCTTTAATTCAAAGGTGTAGCAGGGCCCCTAGTTTCCCCACCTACAGAGAAACAAACAAACCAAGTCTCCTGCCGCAGGGAGCTGCAAGACACCCTCGCAGATCACAACACGTCAATTCCTGCTCTAAGCCCCCAGCTCGGGGGTGCCAGACGGACAGTGCAAGGAAACCCCAATCCTGCCCCTCCCCCTCCCCCCAACTGCCAGCTCCACCCAGGCTCGACTCCCCACCCCATCCCCCTGCGCGGTTGTCCCCGCAGCACCAACCCCTCCAGGCCCGACGGCAGCTGAGAGGCGCCGCAGCCCGCCCCCCCTCGCCCAGGCCCGAGGGGGGGGCGGGGGGAGGGCTCACCCGCGGCCCAGGCCCGGCACGTAGCCCAGCGGTGCGGGCATGCCCAGGAACGGCTTCTTTTTCTTGTTCATGGTGCCCGTGATGGCGGCGGCCAGGCCCGAGGGAGCGGCCGCACTAGAGCCGCCCGCGCCTGAGGAGGAAGAGGAAGAGGAAGCGGCCGCGGAGGCCATTTTGGGAAGCGGAGGCGGTGCTACCCAGGCAGGCACCGCGGCCGGAAGTCCCGCCCGCGGGCTTCCGGGCCGAGGGACTGAGGTGGGGGGGTGGAATGTTGGAGGGTGTGCGCATGCGCGCTAGGGCCATGGTGGGCTGCTTGTAGGTGCCTGCTCGTGCAAGCAGGTATTCCCCGCCCCCGGCCAGCCTCCCCTGGGCACGCACTGCGTGTGACATGCACGTGCATTGCACGCCACGTGCCCCGCGTCGCAGAGGTCAGGGTCCTCAACATTGCCAACTTCCGTGATTTTCGGCGTCGTTCCTAAAGTTGCCGTAAAAGTTTATGCGTCAGGATTGGGAAAACCGCAGCTCTTTCTTTGATATAAGTATTACCAATATACATGGACGTGAAGGAGCTACCTTGTTGCACGTTCCTGAGGCGTAAACATTTACAAGCCACGCCAAAAATCATGCTGCGTGCGCGGTGTGGCTCCCGCGCTCGGTGCGTGCGGGTGCTGCCGGGGTGCTCTGCTTTGTGTCGCCTTCTGGCTCCCTTGATAGCAACCTGTGACCTCCCTCGGCCCCGCTGGTTATTTGTCCCAAGGAATCAGTTGTGACCTCCCTTATTAAGACTTAAAATTTCATTGTCCTACGATTCCCTTTGGCCCATCACATAGGCCCCCAGCCTGGGTTGCACCATTCATCCCCAAGGCCTGCCATGCAGAGCGATGGAGCTGTGCTGCAGGGAAGTTCTACCTAGGACCGAGGACACTTGTATTAAACCTATAGGGAAATCCTGCCAGGCTTGTTTCAGGTCTCAGGGGTGGAAGCTGCATTGGGAGCCCGTGCACAGACAAAGCCCAGGAGGCTTTTAGCATCGTGAGTGCTGCGGTACACAGATCTGTGCTACTTGTTGGGAGATGTGGCCTCATTTGCCGACTGGCTTTGCGGGGGTATCTCTCCTGGGGATGAAGGGCCTTGTTAACACAGAGTTTGCGAAGTCCGTGAGGACCTCATAAGAAGGGGAGCTCAGCTACACAGAGGGTTTGACCCTCCTTCAAGAAAACCCCCTTGAAACCCAACTGAGGAGTCTCACTCGATCAGAGCCCGGGAGGCAGGTTGTTCAGAGGCCGGCGGAGAAAGCTTCATCATCATCACAGGCAGACAAGGTTCTTTGAGTAGAAGTGACATTTTTTTTGTTAGGCCAACTAAATAGTTGGGGAAATAGTTCTTTGCAAGCTTTCGGGCACAACTGCCCTTCGTCCTTAGACAAACATGGCTAGAACCAACTTGTAATCACAGGGCATTTGCTTCTGCATCACGGTGCAGCAGGGTAACACCTGTGCTCACATCGCCCATGCACTTTACACGTTCAGTGCATGCCACTAAATCCACTCTGGTTTGCTTGACTCTTGGCCCAGCTTCTTTAAAAAATGATGCGTTCCTTCAGCAATCCTCGCCTGAGTGACAGCAGCAGAGCCAAGCTGGACATCAGCTCTACTGGAAATATCACTGCTGGTGGATTCCAGCTGCTGGTGGATGGGTCTCCACAAGACACCACATAGGTCTAAAGTGACCATTACCCACTAGCAGAGATTTTTAGGTACCTTCTGAGAAGCAGAGGGGCTTTCCCCCATGAAATCTGCTTGGTTCCAGTTTTGTATATACCACCAGGTGGAGTACTTACCGCATTAACTTGCCCCTTATTAAATAATCACCTCTCAGGTGCATAATTGAAGACAGGAAAAAAGAGAGACTCAAATTGGTTCTTTTTTGAATGTCCATGCGTGGAATTCAGGCCGAGTCCACCTTAATGCTTGAGAACTGATGCAGCCTCAATAGGCCTTACAACTTCTCAGAACTCATTCAAAACTCACAGGGGAAAAAATAAGTCTTCAGAACTTGAGTAAAATTCGATACGCTCCTCACTCTAGTTCTGCACCTCAAGTGCACTGCTTTCTCATCAGGCCTTTACGAGAAAATCAATTTCATATCTTAGCTCTCTGTATGAAGTTAAATTTAATCTACGTGGCTGTATTTTGCTGTATTGCTTATTTAAGGGATAATATCCATGGTGGTGGAGTATGCAAAGCAATAAGCTGAGCTTGTACTTGATTAAATGCTGAAGCGGAACGACGGCATTTAATCAACAGCAAACACCATTTATTGCAAGCATGCTTCAGTGCCATGAAAATTACTGCTATTGTACTGCCAGAGAGCAATTTTAGGAATCTATTCTTGTTTGAAGAGGGTTTGGAACTGGTGTGGTGCTATCTGTGTAGAATTTTCCGGTGATGGTTATATCTGGGGTAAGAGAAATGGGGGGAACTAAACATCACAGCTGACTTTGAGGATGCTAGAATAAGTGTGACCTGAGCTCCCCCCGTTCCAAGCAAGCCCCAAATTGTAGAACGGTCAATTTTGCATTGAGCTGTAGGGTTTGTTGTTGTCTCTGTGCATTGAATGTAAAGGAAGGGGGAGAGAAACTGGAAGGGATAAAGTGCAAAAAGAGGTGATCAGAAGGGATGGGGATAAAGGCCCTGAACCCCTACAAACAAAGGCTTGCCATGGTCCTTCCCCTCTTCCATCCCCTCCAACCCCGAAGTTGGCTCTGTTACCCCCTGATGAAAAGGACAGTGAATAATTGATGAAGGGGGTCCTTGAAAGTGAATCACTGATCAAGGGTGGAAGGGCTGTGTGGAGAAGAGACGCTGCAGGAGATGCTGCCTGAATGCCGATCGGGTTGACAGTGTCACGCCTAATGAGACAGCGCTCTCTCTTCAGGACCCCGGCAGGCTCGGTCTTCCTCGGATCCAGGCTGTAATCACTGCCATCGCTGGCACTGTTAGGAATTAGTATTTGCACTGTGCTCAGGGCTTTGTTAACCCCTGCTGCTGTGGGGCAGCACAGCAAAAGATACAGTCTCCTAGAAGACATCCAAAGTTGCTCTTTTGGGCAATCCAGTTGGCTATGGCCTACTATATCTTCTCTGGTGCTTGGGACTCTGCACCTAATGCCTGCTTGAATACACTGGATCTTTCCATTTCTCTGCTAAATCTAGAGCAGATGCCCGTGGGCAAGGGAAGGTGGGCTTTGATTGATTGATCTGTCCCCACTGGCAGATCAACAGTTTTCCTTCTGGCTCCAACTCATCCCCTGCTGCCTGGACTTCACATTACACAGGCCTCTTAATATGTGTCCCTCCCACCCCCAGTTATTTTGCTTTTGCAGCGTGCATATGTGATACTGTAAAACTAAATGCATGCAAGGTATCCCGCCGGACTAGCATAGCAGGACTGAATGGGGACTAGCCAGAAGGCACCTACTGACAAGGACTTCTTCAACATCAATGTACCATGGCCATGCTGAGAGCTCGGGGGCACGTGGTAATTCTGGTCACAGTGTTTCGGGAATGCCTCTAATGTCACACCCCATCAAGAATGGCCTATGGCCGACCCACATTGGTTCATGTTGCCCTGTTGGGGGTTGCTTCCCAGATGCTCCCTGATGACACAAGGCATTAAATAGAGACTGCTGCATGATCAGTCCATAGTAGAGCAAGATGCCCAGTGGAAACTGCCTCTGGACCATATAGTCCTACACAGGGGCTCAGCACATGCACTTTCACCCCCTCAGCCATCCAGCAAAGACTGTTTGGGTAGACCCTTTTCTATGCACTAACTGCACACAAGGTCATCTGGCTCTAAACTACAGCTCTTTCCTGCCATTTCATGGCCAAGCAATTGCCTCCTTTGGCCTATCCCAAACTTTGAGCTTCTAAAGGGCTGTATCAAATGTAAAAGGGAGTGAGACCCCTGAGAAATGCATTAACGGCCTCCTACAGTGCAGCATGCTTGGCCCCCTGAGAGTAACAACCACTGAAATGAAGTACTCGGGACCAGGCCAGGGCTGGAAATGGTCCAAATCACCATAGCTCCCTGAAGAACATTCAGCCAGGCCAGTTTTCACCAGCTGAGGGCCTGGCCCATCAGTAATGGCAATTTTCCTCCTAATTTGTGTCAGGAAAATCCTGATAGATTCATGCTGTGCTGAACAAAAGGCGTGTGCATGCATGTCAATGGCTTAGATCTTTTAGCTGATTAATTACCAACTGGATTCTATTCCTTTCGCATTTGCAATTAAGAGTCGGAACAGATGGCGAAGGCTTCATTTAACGATATACGTCCCTTGCAATAATCCGAGTCTCCCTAGGCTACAGCTTCTGCCACAATGAATCAGGACCACTGGGAAAATTATCTTGGACCAGAAGGTTTCTCTGAGGCAAAGCAGGGTAGCCAGGAGGAGAGGTCATGTGCTATGGAGTCCGATGGCTCTAAGAGGCCAGATTTGGTGAATCATAGACTCATAGAAAATTAGGGTGGGAAGGGAGCTCGGGGGTCACATCTAGTCCAACCCCCTGCTCAGAGCAGGACCAGCCCTGACTATATCATCCCAGACAAGGCTTTGTCTACCTGGGGCTTAAAAACCATCAAGGATGGAGACTCTCCCACGTCTCTGGGTAACGCGTTTCAGTGCTTCACCACCCTCCTAGTGAGGGAGTTTTTCCTAATATCCAACCTCCTTTTTCCTTGCTGCAGCTTGAGCCCATTGCTCCTTGTCCTGTCGTCTGCCGCCACTGAGACCAGTCCAGCTCCGTCCTCTTTGCAGCCCCCTGCAGAGAGGTGAAGGCTGCTATTCAATCCACCCTTGGTCTTCTCTTCTGCAGACTCAATCAGCCCAGTTCCTTCGGCTTCTCCTCACAAGTCACATGCCCCAGTCCCCGAACCACTTTAACCACTCCTGCCTTGTAACACCACATGGCAAAAATCCCTGTTGCAGTTTCCACCCTTGTAAGCCAAGCATGGCAGCGACCCCTTAGACCTAAGCATATACGCTACTGACTGTTCAGACTTTAGGACCTGTCCAAATAACAGAAGGAGCCTCCACTTTGAGAACAGCAAGATCCAGAGTTTAAACCAATATGGGGTGTGCAAAATGTGTGTGCAACTGTATGTCTGATAACATAGGCAAGTGCACAAGGAAGGGAGCTGCCCACATACACAACAACCCTAATTTCTGCTTCGTGTCCTCTTACCCTACTTCCACCAGGAATTGTAATAATTAGGAAGGCAGTTGTCTGAGCCTTGGCACTCCAGTGCTGTCATAAATCTGTCTCTTTGAGCACTTTAATGTTTAAATGGACATAGCTAGCCCGTTAATGACCAAAGAGCTGAAGCTTGGGAAGTGGCGGAAAAAAGCCCACACACTATCTTTATCAGGCTGCTTTCATTTAAAAGAAGCCAGCCACTGAAAAGAAGTTATAGGGCATGGTTTTTGCAGAACAAAAGGCTTCATGCAGAGTAAACTATTGGGATATGTTACAGTCCATCCAAGTGGGAAATTGAAGGGAGACCGTGGAGATGTGAGATAGAATATGCTCTCTCTGTTGGAGAGCTTGCTTAAACTACTGCAGGCACAGTAGTCAGAGATGAGTTATTAAACCAACAAGTAAATAGATGAATGTGAAGCCTGCCTCAGCTTTTATTATACTTCCATTTCCCCCACGTTTTAAATGATGCGTTTGAACAAGGTCTCTCAAAAAGGATCGTTTCTTGCCGCACGTGACCAAAATCTTCCCACTCCCTCCTGACTGCTGTATTTTCCCATTATCGTCCAAAGCACATTAGATATGTGGGTATAGCCATTTCCTTGAAGCACTGTTGCAGCCGCAGTCACGCCACACTTGCTGAGTCTGCGTGTGGGCAAGCGTGTTTATGTTTAGGAGGTATTTAAAAGGTTTCAAAAACGATGTCCTCTTGGGAGCCATATTCATCTCAGTCGACCCCATGGGCTTAATTTTTTTCCTTAACCATGAACTTTAGTACAGACCCATTTCCTAGCACACAGCACTTTCTGAACAGTGAGACTAATTAAGCCCCAAAGCAATTTTCTTTCCAGCAGTAGAAGCAGCAGCAGGTTGTTGTCAGGTGGAAGTGGCTTTAATTTTCGGTTTTGTCGTCCTGGAGGTGCCAAGATGCCTGTAGGATGGATGGCACGTTGAATGTGAGCAGATATGGAGCATCTTCCATCAAGAATAGACACAGTTCGGTCATGCTACTGTCGGCCAGTGAGAAAAAACAGCTATCCGAATGTATTCTGTAGAAGAGAAGTTTCAGGATTGTTTTGGCAGGGGCAAGATTTTGCTCGGATCTGCTGTGTCTCTGCAAAACACTGCATTCATTATCTCTTTCCATTGATTGAAAATGCCCTTGGTTCAGGGTGAAAGTCGCATGAAACTCCACTCAGTGAAGAGTGATTTTCCTTTTCCCAGTTTGCAAAGCTGCCAGGAAGGCCAAACTAACCATGTTTAGTGGTGCAAAAGTTTTGCTGCTCATGTGGACCCGGTGACCTGGGAGCACCCTTGCAGCCCCCTGTTTCTAGGAAAATAGAGATCATTCCTCATCCTGCTGGAGAAAGAAGGTTGTGCTGTCCCCTGGTCCTTTTATATATTGCCTTCCTCTCTCAGACCCAAAAGGATTTTGTGCCCACATATCCGGTGGGGCAGTGGAAAAGGAAACCAGCAGCTATGCTGCTTGGATGGGAGTAGGAAATGGTCTAATCGTTTCCATCCTGGCGTTGGATGAAGCTTTGGGCCCCACTTTGAACAAGTGGATGGCCTGATACAGCAGTCAGCAATATTTTGCTGGCATGCTTAGTGAATTTAAGGAGACAAGCAATCCTCTTCCAATCTGCAGCCTTGAGATTCGCCCAGCTGGACCCCCTGCCTCTAGGATAAGCTGTTAAACCTGTTGATCAAGGGCTGAAAATAGAGGAGGGGTTCACTGCACCAAAGGACGATGCTTAATTTTGCGCATTTGAACTGGGAACAGGACACAGAGACGGGAGCCATTTGCAGGAACTAGCAGCAAGTGCCTCCCAGACATATTAGTACCCAGCCTCTTGCTGCAGTGGTGATTGCTGTGTCACAACCTCTGGAAGGATTGCTTTGCCTTTGCATCACAAATGGAGGAGGAGAAAAGCTGCAGTGGGGGAAAGGGGTCTCATATACATGCCAAGTGCTGAGAGAGCAAGAGCACCATGTCCCTGGGCTAAATGCAGGGAGCTCAGTGATCTCAGTCTGGTCCCCAGCAAATGAATAGTCATGTCACAAAATGTAGCCAGCACAGATGTCACAATTGCAGCAGAGTTGATGGATGGGCATAAAGACAGAGTTAGTGTCTTGCTTCAAGATGGAGGCATGAAGGGAAGTTCGCTGCTGCACCCGGTTCACCCTTTTTCTGAGTAGGAGCCATCCGTTGCCAGATCTGTCAGGCCAGCCAGCTTCACCGGTACAGAATTCACACCAAGCACATTTGTCTTGAACACCCGGGTGTAAAAACAAGGAGAGCTGCAGGCAGGGAAGCGGTTGCCCAGGCCATCCATCCGTGTCAAACCTCCTCAGTGCCAGCACCCCCTGTTCCCACCACACACAGTTTAGACCCCCTTAGGGCCAAACCTGCCTTCCTCTCTCATGTCATCAGGGCAGCAGGATTCATTGCAGTTACACATGCAGCTAAAAGGAGAAGGATTTGGACTCAGGCTTTCAGTGTTTATACTGAAACATTTATTGGAGATAAATACATGGAGAGCTGGCAGCAGCCGGTCGATTTGAGTAGTTCTGTCCTGGTTTGTATCGTCTCTATAAGCCCAGTGAATCCCAAACCAAGAAGAAATCTTCATGATCTAGACACGGCGGGACTGTGACTCAGTGGTCAGGGAGCAGAGATACAGAACCTCTGCCACTGGGCTGCTGTGTGACCTTGGTCGGGTCACTTAACTGCTTCGTGCTGCTCTTTCCCCAGCGGGAAAAAGAGGACAGTGCTGCAAGGCAGCCTCCTGGAAGGTTTGGGGCCTTCCTTCTCTAAGGAGCTTCGAAATCTTTTGCTGGACCCTGAGCACACATGAGAGCAGCTGAGCTTTGCAAAAAAAAAAGGACCAGGGATTTTGGTGCCAAACCGGAGGGCCCCGATTCCCCACCTTTTGAAAAAGCAGGTCTCTTTCCAGTGTCTCAGGTTGTTCCCTCCAAAAATAAAGGAGCCTGACTCACTAATAACTTCTCCAATTCTTGATAGAAGAATATTATGGATTATTAGATCAGAGCTTGCTCCAGCCTCAGGCTGTCTGCACGCTGGCTGGTACCACTGCGGCCTGTGCCATGTCCTCTCTTCATGGTAAATGAAACCAAGAGGTTCTCAGAGTGCACACCGGGAAAATGATGGAAAATCCACCTCGTCTACAAACCTTCGATCCAGATGGGTTAGGCTGGCACTAGGTTCCTCCTGCAGGGATAGAGGGAGATCATTCGCACAGTCCAGTTTTGACCTGGGGTTTTGAGCGCCCTCGTTCACCACACGGGTGCTGAGATCCAGGGTTTGCATCTGGGTGAGATCTAGGAAGATATGCAGTAGTAGGAAATGCCTGTCTCTCTTCCCAGCCTTTCGGGAGCCCTCCTTTATCTTTGGGGGTGACAGTAAAGACGGCCCAGGCCCCAAGGTGAGAATTTATTGCCGCATCCGGCCATTCATTTCACTTTGCATCTGTGAAGCCAGCTGTGCCATCAAAGGCTTACAGGGGAAGCGGGAACAGACCAAGCAGAGAGGAAAAAAAGAGCCAGCCCAACCCTTTTATCTCTTTCATGAGAGATTTACCTCCACCTGTCTCAGCTGCTCACCTACTGCAGGCTTCCCCTCCCACCCCTCATCCTCCCGGTCCTCTAATTACAGATTTCATGGTTTAATGAGTTAACCGGTAGGCCTCTGAGGAGGCTGCCACAGGAGCAGGACTATTGTTGGTTTAATCCCTTACAGGCAATGCCTCGGCAAAATGCTTGATGGGGAGGCAGTGCTGCAGACCTGAAAGCAAGGAGGGCGATGGGTGAATACGCAGTGACCGTGGGCTGCACCCTTCTGGAAATGCCATAGAGATGCCAAAGCAGGGCACGGAGGGTGTCGTGCCCATTTCCTCCTTGAAGGCGCTGAGATAGCCGGAGAGACACCACGTGACAGTCTCATGAAGGTCCCGTGAGGATGCACAGGCACCCAGCCCCTCCTGCAAGCCAGTTGGGAAGGCGGGCCAGAGCCTTAGAGGATCATAGAAATGATGGCATTAGAGACAGAGCCTGCCCGTCTCTTGGGGGTCCCACGTGCTGTCTGGCATGTCCTGGGAGGGCTCAGGATTGCTGCAGTGCTTGCTCCATAGATAGCAGAACAACAGCTCTTGGCAAGCCCAGCACAGTATGAGGCACCGTCCTTCTCCAGTCCTTCAGCAGATGCAAGTAGGGATGCAGTTGCCTCCGGGGCCCCTCGTGGAAGCGGAGCTGCATCTACCAGGCAGCAGAGGGGAGCACGGATGCAGCAAACCCCAGTCTGCCCCGGTCCGTGTCTGGAGAAGGGCTAGAACCGGAGAGCCCCGAACTAGCCTCGCAGTCCAGCCCCACTAGACCACACTCCCGGTATCATTTCGGGTCCCCTGTCCCCTCCCCCGTTATCCACTGTGTCCTCCTCAGGTGCTGCGAAGAGTGCATATTTGCAATCCCCTGCCAGTGTGTTCTCCATTATTCACCACGCCCGGGTTTCTCCCCTTCCACCGCCCGTTGGTCCTAATGATGCTTGAAATGAACCTGCTTTCTGTTAGCTCTCTGTTGTCTGAGCACGGGGCCATCCCCGATGTCATTAGCACACTCGGAGTGGACACAGGGCCCAGATCCTGGCAGTGGCACAACACAGCACAGCAGGGCCTGGCCTCTTGGTGGGGAGAGGAGGTGTTTTCCATCCACGACTCCATGCATTCTCCCAGTGCCGGGTACATGGCTGCGTGCGGGAGTGTGAAATGCAGCGAGCGTTTGTCCTTCATTGCTGAGGGGCTGCCGAATGCCTTCGTCTGGTGCTCTCCCCCCAAACGCAGGAGGCGAAGGAGGCCCCCCTCCTGCTGTCGCACCCCTGCGGACAGGCAGGAGGTTACAGGGAGTCTGCTCTAGCAGCACTTAGTCGCGTGGCATTTGCAAGGTGAGGCTCCTAAAGGGCCCTCCTGAAATCCTGGGGCAGGAGCTGCAAGTGGAGCTGGTCTAGTAGAGTCACCTTAGCACAGAGGTGGTCTCAGGTGCAGCCGGTGACAGTCCCTGGGGAACTGGAAGGGGGTGGAGGTGGAGGTGAGGGGGTGTCTGAACAGCAGGACAGGAAGCTTTGTGATAATGTTGTGACTGCTCCCATGATTTCAGATCCCTTCTCCGATGTGAGGAGACTTTGGCGACTGGATAGTAGCCTTGCTGGGACCGGGATGTGCTTCTCTTCACCCAAAAAGGGCAGCCAAGAGCTGGTGCTTCTACCCTGGGGCAAGACTGGCCCATCTTCCCCTCCCCTCTTGCAGCTGGAGCTTGTTGGGAGACGAGCCACTTGGTGGTTTTCTTCCCATCACTGAGATCATCTCTTCTCTCCTGAAAGCTGAGGCAGCTATGGAGGGGCCTCGTACAGCCTGGGGGTGCTTACACCATGGTGCTGAGCTGGGCGCTGTGTCCCTGTTCTGCACTGGGACAGAACCTGCACCATAGGGTCCTTGGCCCGAATCTAAATAGTTAACAGCTCAAGTCCATTTCCCAGGCGTGGCTTTCCCAGGCAGTCACAAAGGCTGGTGTCAGGCCCCACAAATGATGTAACTTAACAAAAATGGGGTCAATCGGGTTGTTGGGTTTTTTAATTCCTTTTATTTATTTCTTTTTTTGCATATTTCAAGGTCAGATCTTTGAGCTTTTGGCCACAACCAGTTAGGGGCTGGATCCTGCTGCAACCATGAGAACTAACAATGCTGGATACCCACAACTGTGTTTTACACGATGACACGTGCTGATTGGTTTGACTGGTTTAATTTTAATGCATTCTGGTAGCAATTCAGCAGCAAAGCTCTGAGCACCTACGTGACACTCATGGGGCAGTAGTGGCAGTGTGGTACAGTGGGGAGAGCACTCCAGGGCTCAGGAGACTTGGATTTAATCCCACCCTGGCTTATGTAAATGCCTCCATAACAAGCCCATTGCTTGACCCGAGAAGAGGCATTTCACCTTTCTTTCCATCGGTTTTCCTCTCTGTAAAATGGAGCTAATGATATTCTTTTCGATCCACTCCTGCAAGGGACCAGATAAGAGCTGGGTGGTAGTAGGGTACCTCTGACTACCAGCTTTTAAAGCCCTGGCTGGGGTGATGTAGTTGGGGCTGGTCTTGGTTTGAGCAGAGGGTTGGACTAGAGGTGACCTCCCGAGGTCCCTTTCACCCTCATTTACTATGATCTATGATTCCAGTAGTAGTAGTAATAATAATGATAATGAAGAATTAAACAGCCTTTGCAGCATTGCAGTCAATTCCCACAGGAGCCCAGCCAGCCAGCCAGCTCCCCATTCATCATCTAAGCAGTACAGCCTCAGCCTTCTCCAGGGACCCTCTCAACCTGTCGTCTTTTGCAATGTCCCTAACCTAAAGCAGTTTCAGACCGAGTCCAGATAGAGTTTGCCAAGTCCAGACTGAGCAGTGAGCTCACATGCCCTGCGCCTTGTCCCTTCTCTTCAATAGCAAAAATTAGCAGGAGCGTGTATGAGAAGAGCGACTAACATTTAGTGGGCATTTTGCACGAGGGAATACCTGACTAGCATGTGATTTCCCCCAAATAGCCATATAGTGAGGAGAAGTGCAATTGCACAAGTGTTTTGTCAACAGCCCCAGGTCTCTAGTAGATGAAAAGGCTGCTCTGTAGGCTCCAGAAACACACGTGGCTCCATCCAGACCCCTGGGATGCATGGAGACGACAGTACGATGAGCCCCCTTCTCCTCTGGCATGTAGCTGGGCAGGATGCTGTGATCGTGCGCTGGAATACCCAATGGATTCAATCTCCCTTAGCGTAACACATACTAATGATTTCAAAGGCAAATTATCCCTCCGAATGTGAGCAGGTTTTCACACTGATTTGTACTGGATAATTTCATTAGCCCACCATGTCGGCTGCCCTTGGCGTTGCCAGATCTCGTTAGCGTCAACTGCCTTGACGAGACAAAGTGTAGTGGCTTCGGGACTGTAGATACCTTACATGCCTGGGCCATATGCATTCCCCCATCAGCTCCACACATGGCTGGTGGGGGGTTATCCAAAATCCCAAAGTTTGAAGGGTCTAGTTCAGCCAAATAAAGGGTTAAAATGAGATCTTTCAAAGGCTCAGACTGTCAAATGTTCAGGGCAAAGCTTGTAATCACTAGCTTCTCGCCCCACTTCAGGCAGGAGATGAATCCACATCCTTCGTCTTAATCCCCCAGCCGGAGCCTGCCTCTTCCTCTGCAGACAGGAATGCAGCCCGCAACCGGAGTCAGGGTGGGAGAGCTTGGCCCTAACGAAGTGCCCATCAGCAGGCACCCATCACTTACCCCAAACAACCAAATGCCCCACTTTGCACCCCTGCCACGCTCCTCATATGTCCCCAGTCCCCAGCCTGACCCACAAAATTGTGTCCCCACCAGAAACTCAGCTGGAGACCCTTTATGAGCTGTAGCGGATAAAGAGATTGCAAGCAAGAGGGTCTCTAAATCATCCAAAGGAGGCAACGGTCCACGGTATTGCCTTCTGGTGCAGGGGGTTTGCCCTCTCTCTGCGACCTTGCCTGCACTGTTGACTTGCCCGGTGTCACATCGTGTAGACAGGCTCTACTGGGCCCCAAACGGCATCTGTAAACAGCAGCTTTAGCTGCCAGTGCTAGCAGTTTGCACAAATGGCTGAAACAAGGGGAAATCATCAGCTGAGACAAGTTCAGCATCTCTCTCTCTCTCTCTCTCTCTGTTTGGCGGAAAAAAAAGCAAATTTCCAGGCCTTGCAAAAACGATTCACTCGGCGCAGCCCGCAGAATCAATATGTCGATGGAGTGATATACAAGTTACACCTAGATAAAAGGAGAGAAGGAGCAGATCAAAGACAATTTATCTTCCCGCTTGCTGGTGATGGCAGTGCTACCGAGGAGGCCTGGGCTTGGGAGACTGGGGGCAGGGAAGGGAAACGGAGCCCAGGATTTCCCAGGGTCAAATGCTCCGCATCCATCACGGTGAGCAAAGCAGCTTGGCCCTCATGGTCTGTCATGTTTGAGGGTATAGACAGAGGCTTTTCAGAGGGGCAGATGCTTCTTGCTTTTCAATGAATGCTCAGGCCGGGAAGCCTCCCCACTCGCGGGCACCATCTGTACACGCATCGCATGCATGCTTCTAGGCAGGAGACAGACGGGGCGGCGATCTGCTCGCGGCTTAGACAGAAGAGCCGGGAGACGCGTCTAATTCTGTCCCTGACCCCAATTCCCTCTGCGGTCCTGTGCAAGTCACCTCACCTCCCTGCCTCAGTTTCCCCAGCCATGAGCACATGGCTACGGCGATCTCGCCCCTCCATGCAGGTGGTGTCAGGATTAATGAGCTCCTGCTTGCCAAATGCTTGGAGCGAGGCAGAGGTTAAGCAGTATTAATATCTGCACAGAGGTTCAAGGCGCCTGTGGGTTTGAGCAGCCGGCTCAGAGCACCCGGCGCTCAGCTGCCGTCTGCAGCGCAGGATGAAAGGTTAGGGCATCGTCTGGGGCTGCGCGAGCCGGTGGGATTCGAGCCTGGCATCTGCTTGCAGGGCAATGTCGGGAGGAGCCCAGGCAGCTTTATCTCAGCTGGAGAAATAGGGAGAGAATGAAACGAGGAGCGAGAGAAAAAGCCCAGGGAGCTCTTTTATTTTATTTTATTTATTTTTGTCTGCAGGCAGGAGAGCCCGGCAGTCGGTATTGATTCCCAGCTCAGCATCTGTCTGGCGAGTGCGTGCCTGGCCGAGCCCAGCAAGGGCTGGCTCGCTGATAGCATTCAGCGTCGTCAAGCCTCATGCAGCGAGCTCAGGGAAGAAAGAGGGAGGAAGAAGAGACTCACGGCTCCGTAGGGCCAGGAGAGTAAACCCACCCTGCCCAGCAAGAGACTTCCCCTGGGTCTTAGGTCTCACTGTGCCCCAGAGCTGGTAGAAGTCCTAGCAGCACTGTTTCCCCAGGGACCCACTGGGACACCCCGAGTGTGCAAGCCAGCCTGGAAAGGGGACCCTGGCAGCTTGCAGAAGACATAGCAGTGTCTAGCACCCACCTCATGCCCTGCGCAGGCTGGTGGCATAAGGGAGGGTCCTGCCTCTGCGCTGGAGCAATGGGCACAAATGCACTCAGGGCTTCACCAGCATCTGAGCTATAGCATCGACCGGGCCTGGCTGCCCATATCCAGCTTCCCCACATCACGAGGATTTGCTGTCTCCTGTGAAGCCCCGGCCAGGCTTCAGAACTCGGAGCGTTTCAACATAAAGCAGCCGCGGCGAAGACAGCTTAATTGCAAGCGCTAATTGCAACACCTGGTCGGTTGTGTCGGCTGGGTTCTGATTTAGTTATGAAATAATTCACAATAGCGGTGGCGGAGAAAGGAAGCATTTGTGCCTGGTGCGGAGGCGCCGGCTCCTGGCAAAGCTGCTGGGTCTTAGGCCCAGCTATTTAAAGGTATCAAAGCACCCTATTCTTTTTGGCAATCTGTCCCCTACAACCGTGGGGTGGCTTCGAGCTCCGGTTAGACGAGTCCACACAGGAGAAGGGGGCACGGGCATGTGGAGAGAGGCAGGGAGGAAAGACAGAGAGCAATGGAGGGCAACAAATGAAGGCAAGGGCAGGAAGGTACAAGTGGGGAAACTGAGGAAAGGAGGCAGACCAGGGAGAGTGCAGAGAATAAGGGGGGAGCAGAGAGGGAAGAGACCGCTCCTCCTTGCACGAGAGATTTGAATCCCGAGCAGCTGGGTACCACCGTGGCACCCAGTCCAGGAGCATCCCCAAACCAAGCTGTGCAGGTGCCAGGCCAGGAGAGGCCTGGAAAGGGCGAGCCGAGCCTCATGGCCAGCTGTGAATGTCAAAGAGGAGGAAGAGGGGCTGGGGAAGATGGCTGGACGGAGGGACGGGAGGACATCCTGCCACCACGCCCTTGCAGAGAGAGTCCGGAGGGAGTCTGTTTTCCCAGGCAGCCTGCGCGGGTGAAGGTAGATACTGGCAGGGGACAGGGACTTCATAAAGCACATCAAACAGGGAGTCATTAGCAGATCCCTTGGCAGACAGCAGACAGGTGCGGGCTGCGATTGAAACGGCAAAGGTGACCGTTCCTGGTGCCGGGCAGGCTGCGCCAGCTGGAGGCAAATTGAATCAGCCCGAGGAAGAGGTGCTGCTGCTCCGGCGTCTGGGCTGGAATCCTAATTGCCTCGTTAGATGCCGCCGATGCAATGATTTTGCCCAGCCTGGTTCAGGAGGCAACGTGCTGCCCGCCGGGTGCAGCGGGGAAGATGAGAAGATGGATCGGTTGCTCCACATCAACGTTGCTGGGAGCAGCAAGCGACCCGCAAGTCCTTCCTCCCGATGAGTCCCTGTCAAGGTATCTTTCGGTGGCGCACCTGGGTGGGGACCAGGTGGCCGAGATGCAGCACCTTCTGCTTTGCCAGAGGGAGAGACATCGCTCTGAGGACATGCTGCTATTCAAAAGCCAGAGGCTCATTTCTGAGCGAGGTGGAATCAGCCCAGCCTCCCCGCTGCACCCCAGATAGTTCAAGGGGGTTGTTTCCACCTGTTGTGGCCGATAGCGTGGTTTAAAAGAGCTTTCAAAGACCCAGCCCCTAAGGAGCTTCTTGCTTCCCTCCACTCATTTCCAGAAAATAGTCTAAATCAGGAAAAAATCTCCATCCTGAGCTGCAGCAGACACACACAGGAGCTTTCTTGGCATCCAAAGCAAGCAAGGCAGAGGGCATTTTTATTTACTGGGTTGCTTTTTCATCCTGGAACAAGAGCTGCAGGGTGTCGTTATATAGATGCACCCCCTGCACCTTGCAGAGGAGACAAATAGCAGACTGCAGGGCAGGGTGTCCAGGATGAAAATAAACTTCCTGAAGCTGAACGATGCAGCTCTACGTCCCCGCAGCAGACCCTGGATGGCAAGATAAACCGGGAGAACAGGGCTTGAGACAGGAACAAAAATGCAGCCTGATAGAAGTATGGAGTTGGAAAACATTGAGGAACCCACTATAAAGGGCAGTTAAAGGACCCTTGGCCTCCTTTCCCAGCTCCAGGCCTCAACCCATCCAATGTCAACTTTCCTGGAGGTCTGCCTTTGTCCAGCTGATTGCCTCCTAAACCTGGGGACATTTGTACCATCCTGAGGTTTCTCCTGTATTTCCCAGTTCTGTGCTGGGCCAGAAGATGCGAGTGACATCGGGGGGAGGCTGCCTTGGTTGGGGCGGGATGAGGAAGGAGCTAAAAATCTCACAAGCAGCACCACCATCGCTTGACTTCCAGTCCAAAGCCGCACGCCCAAACAGCAGTGCTCACAGATTAGTTTCTTATCGACGGGCGCTTGCACGCGTTATGCGTTGTTTAGAGATGCATCATGAAACGGTGCCAAAAATTGCCATTTCACTAGGTTGGTTGCATCTGAAAATACACGTTGAGGTCTTCTTATTTGGGTAGATTTTGATTTATCATGGTAAATTAGACCACCTCCGACAGGTTTTATTTGTAGCGTGGCCAACTGTTCGCTGTTAAGACCCAGACTCAAGCAAGGGGCTGCACTGGAGCTCCCATCCCCTGCACGCTGGCTTCTTCTGCAGCCTCGGCACCCTGATATCATCGTGGCAGCCTCAGCAAATCAAGCAGAGCCTCTCAGGAAAATTTGGAAGGTGAGATCCTGGCTCTATTCGGGGGGTGGGACTGATATTGGGGCTGTCCTGCAAGCTGTTTGCAACAGGTACCAGCAGCGTATGCAAGGGCTTAGCCAAGGCTTCCTGTGGGACGGCGTAGTCCCACCCTGCCTGGCACTGACTGCAGTGCACACAGGACGTCTGTCTTTCCGAGGAACAGGCTGCGCAAGAGGAGCCACGTCTGCGGCTGCCACCTGCTAAAATAGGTGCACGTGTGAATACGACTATTGTCACGTGCATAGGCAAACATCCAGCTTGGGTGCGTGCCTGCGGAGAGGGAGGATGTGGTTGCTACCATGCATTTATATAGCCACAGGTGCCTTTTTGCTCCAACATCTGTCACACCTTGTCTCACAATGTGGTTTTCACCCTTGGGGGGAAAGCACGGGGGTCAAGTGCCCCGAGGCCCAGATACAGCACCACGGCTTATAGTGAAGTTACAGCCCTTCCTACCTGCAGCGAGCTGCACTCCTGATGTAGCTGCCAGCCTGCTAGAGGCGGCAGCAGCAGCATTTCTCATGCACCAAAATCCCAGGTGGGCAGCAGCTCCTGAGACTGTTGCAAAAGGAGGGCTCCTTCCATAAATCCAGCCCCTTGTAAGAAGATAAAACTATGTCACATGGTGTTCAACACTCAAACCCATCTCCCCAGGGGCACAGTGAATAATTGATCCTCTGTTTATCCAGCGCAAGCTGCGGGCATTTCTCAGGCTGGGTGTTTCTGAAAACAAAGTGAAAGCAGCTGGGTAGAAAGAGTCAGGATGAAGGTGCTAGGGGAGAGCTACAGGAGGATGAGAAGTGAAGCTAAAAATGATTATGAGGGGAAACGTATTGCCCCTAGCACCATAGGTACACCCTGCCCTGCACACACCAGCCCATGCTGTCATTAGGGGTAATTTATAAATCCGTTGTAGATGGGTTTGAATCACGTGTGCATCTGGATGAAAGATTTATTGTGCCCGACTGCGTGTGCAAGAAAGACGGGGAGGCCTGACACCAGCCGGCTTTCGAGTACCAGTTTGGAGCTGAAATTCATGTTTATCATCGTTGTTTATGATGGTGGTTACGTGCCGACAGCAACGCGACAGACCGAGACAGACGGTGTGTGCCGGGGTTGGATCCTGCTCTCTAAAGATCGGAGGCCAGATCCTCAGCCTGAGGCTCTTGGTTGACTCACAGGCAGTCAGGATCTGGCTTCCTGACCCGGGGCTTTTGCCCTCTTCTTCCTCACCACGGGGCTTGTGGGGCATGATGGCGACGGAGAGGAGATTTCTGCCATGATTTCTGCTCATCCCTGCTGGGGCTGGACTGGAACCTGGGAGTGCACGTGGGCTTGGACCCCCACCCTGCCACTGCCTTGCTGTGTCCTTGACGCAGTCATTTAACCGCTTCCCGTAACATTTTGCAGGACTGTGGGGAGGCTTTGTTTGTACTTTGGGCCCTTTGGGGGTGAAAATGCCATTAAAATCACTACAGTCCCCAACAAGAAATGCCTCCCCTACTGCAAAAGAAGCTAAGCATCATATGAGCCATGGAAAATCGCCTTCTCTTTTCCGCTGAGAAGTTCCCTTCTATCTCAGCGGCCAGCAGCTCCTGTTGGGTGGTTCAGCTAAGGTCTCCAGTGCTCCCAAGTCAGCACCTTTTCCTGGCAGCAAGCTCAGGATTTCCCACCAAATCACTATATTTATACTTCCCCCAAGGTTTGCTTCTGAACTCCCCTGCTTCTCTCTGCCAGAGGCTTTTACACTATAGTAGTGAAGCTGAGCTCCTTGTTGTGGTGTTTGAGCATCTTTGTAGCAGTCTCAGCATCACACGGACACTCGTGCCTTGAGTGGTCCAGACAGACAGACATTGGGGCCACAGGGAGACAGAGAGAGTCTCCCAACTCCAGAAAGGTATTAAAGACGCTCCCATGATCCAGAAACGCCTCAGCCTTGCCTGCTTTGAACACGCAGAGCCATTCAAATGCAATTGTACGATGCCCACAAAAAAAAAATTGCTACTTCTGGAGCCGCATTTCTGAGCCCTGCGTATGATCTCCCTGGAGGAAATTTTCGTGGGTGAGTTGCAAAATCCCTGAAGAATGGAGAAAACAACATCCCCCTCCCTGCAGGAGCACCATCACTGCAGAGATGGCTTTGGATTAGGCTTTTCCATGAACAAGGAAGGTCTTTCTCTGCAGTTGAGGAGCTGCTTGTCCAGCCCTCGTCTGCTTTGTTAATAAAAGCAAGCGTCCAGAGGGCAGTGCTGCTTAGACATGAAATTCAGTCACTGGAAACACTGAGGAGTGAAAAATCATTGGTTGCAGTGAAGAGTCTGAGGCCAAGCTAATTGGGTGTGAAATAAAACCCCGCGTTTGGGCACACACACACATGCATGCATGCACACGTACCCATGTACGCCAACACAGGCGTGTGCACACATGCACGTGGCACCAGCAAGTCAAGTTGCCACCCGGTGCCAGTGGGCAGACAGGGTCGGCTGGCCACTGCCGGTGTCCCAAGGGGTCCGCCTTGTTTGGATATCTTTCCTGCTCCAGGAGACGGCCAATTCCAGGCGTCTGCTGGGCCCAGGTCTGGGGGCTGATGGCACACTGGAGCCCCTGCTCCCCGGGGGCGGCTCATACCGCTGCAGGCAACAGCCAGCCGAGCTGCAGCCCTTCAGCCGCGGGGCCCGGGCGTCAGATGATGAAGTCACTTCCATCGCCCCCGTGGTCACACAAATGCCCCCTGTGTGTCTCCGGAGAATGAAATACCACTGGGCAGAGCTGGCATCTTTGCCCACAGAGCACGGGGCATGGGGTCATCCTCCTCTCCAGGACAACGGGAAAACAAGGCCAGGAAGCCGGGGCGGGCTTCCCAGAGATGCATTCATCTGGCCTCTGCGGGGAGCCGGGGGTCGATGGGCTGCGCCACCACTTGCCCGTACAATGCGGGGTCTGTTGAGGGCTGCGATCTTTTTTTCGGTGCTACAAACCCGCCAGCGTCACGGGCTCGGTGCCGGGGCAGCCTGCCTGGCGAGCACCTCGCTGTCTCCGGGGAGATGGCCAGCCAAGACCCCTTCCCTGTGACAGCCCGCCTGTCCCCCCAGAAGGCTGCTGCCCTCGTGTTGCACGTGACATTGCTTTTGTCCCGACTGAAAGGCCCGGCAGGGTGGTAGCCAGGCTCGGGGCCCCTCGGCCCCTCCCTCCTGGCTTAATGCTGATCATTTAAAATCCGCCTGGTACTTTATATTACAGATATCGGCCCGGACTCCACGTAGGTAATGTAGCATGTAATGCAAGGGGAATGGGGAATGCCGGATTCTCTCTCTTACCCCAGAGGGTGGGTTGCAGGGCAGTTACTTTAGCTCCTTTTAGGTAAAAACCCAATTGTCCAGGAACCTAGGTCCTGATCCTGCTGCCCTTATTCTCTGCCTTCCGAGAGGTGGTGAGCATGTGCAACTTCTATCGACATCCTTGGGTGTTTAGGCTGAGCAAGGGCAGCAAGATTTGGACCTTGATGTTAGCAAGCGAAAGCCCACACAGCTATCAGGGGCTGCAGCCCAGGTCACGGCACAAATCCTGGTGATTTCGTGCATGAATTAGGCGTGTCGTTATATGGCTGAAGGTTTAAAGCCTGGACCAAAATCTCTCTCTCTTTTCCCCTTTCCTTTGTGTGTGCATGTACATGCTTGTGCACATGCACACACACACCCTGCTGACTTGTGCATCACTTGCAGAGTGGCAGGCAGCTTCTCAACAGCATGAGGTGAGAGTGCAGCTGCTGAGGCATGAATTTATCGCAAGGTGTCTCATCACATAAATTGGGAAGTCAACCCCTGAGCCTGGGATATGATACAGGGCAGGATGCAGTCAGCAAATCTGAGCAAATTTGCACCTGCAGGTTGCAAGTAACTGGTTTAGCTTAGGTGTTGCTGCGTATAAAGCCTCTCGGTGCTGATCAGATGTGAAGGCGAGAGAAAAGGCTATAAAAAGGCCTTGTTTTCAATCTTGTGTCTGCCTGATCAGCTCCTAAATTAACACTTTTGGAGACTATTCTCACTTGATTATCACTCAGCCCCACTAAATCCTCTGAAGACAGGATGTCCTACTTAGTGAAATCAACTCTGCATTAGGTAAATACACTTCCTGAAATATTAATTAGTCGCATGTAGCAATTCTGGAGGGGGGCCTCGGGATAGAAGGATTGTGTCTGCTTGCTTCCGCAGTCAAGACCTGGCAGCTGGAGACAATGGGGCCGGCTTTCCAAAGGCAGCGAGGCCCCCGATGCCCATTATATGGCAACGAAAGAGAGGCACCTTGGAAAATCTCCCTGCATCCGCTTGGCTTCTGGAGACAATTCGCAAAGCCTGCTTCTAAACCTGCTTCAAAGCAGAGTTTGCACCCTCCAAAATCATCAAGACTGAAGTCACGTCAGCTGATAGCTTGGTTAGACTAATCCCCCTGTTAGGGAAAGCTCAGAGAAGGTGAAAGGGCATTAGTTTCCTGCCAGGAGCCTGTTAATGATAATGCCGCTATGACTTAACAGGGCTGTAACACCTTTTATCCAGGGATTTCAAAGGACTTCATGGATACAGGTTGTAGCTGTATTGGTCTACAGGCAAAGGGAATCAGAACTCATGGCAGTGGTGATATCTTTGATTAAGCCACCTAGATATTTGACAAAAGATTTCTTTATTTGCAAGTTTCCGGGCACACTTCCTCACACATAGGAAAATGCAAAGATTGTAACATTTCTCCTAGGTGGAAATGAAAATTCATATTTTGAAGGACAGCTGAAAGTGTTGTAAGACCTCCCGGTTGGAATAGTTCATTGTGTGCAACTTAGGCTCAGACAAAAGTTAAAACAGTCTATTTACTTCCACGTGGTCTGGTGTCAAGCAGGATGTTGAATTGTGTTTCCTTTTGGTTATGCTGTTCCATATTTCACAGGAGGACAGTGTGACGGATGCTCGTCTCCTGGGCAGGAATTCCTCTTGGGCTTCATGAACATTTCTTAGACTCAGCCAGTGACTTGGGCCCCAAGCCACTACCCTCCAAGGAGCCCGATATGCCCAAAGGGCCAAGCGCGGACCCAGAGAGAGACGCTTTAGCTGTCTGAATTGCCTGCTCAGCCTTGTGAAATGTGTGGCTCACCCCGCCCACCTTCTCAGAGCTGCTCTAGCAATGGGGAAACTGAGGCAATGACTTCCCCAAGGTCACAGAGAGTTGGCGAGAGGGCTGAGCACAGGATCCAGGCATCCTGGGTTGCAGGTATGTGCTCGCTGTAAGCACGGGACAGCTCTGCTCTCTATGGAAGTGAACCACTTTTACCTAATGAACACCAGGTAACACATGAGCTGCTTAAGTTGGGCACAGGGCTCTCCCAGGCACTACAATGACACAGATGATAATGAATAACCAAGCCAGAAGTGGCAATGCATATATCCCTGTGGCCTGCATAGGAGGACAGTACCAATCGCCAGACTGATTCTTAGCATGCCCTTTATCCAGGCTATCAGGTCCTCGCTTCCACTGGCTCGGATTTGTCCCATCCTGGTTTCAAATAAGATCATTCGCTGCATGCATCAGACAACAGAACACAGTGCCAAGTTGCCTCTCCCCCTATGATACCATCTTTAATTTAATGATCACATGCTCATTTTTCTGCTACAGGATCCCTGCCTCGTTCAGTGCACAGAATAGATGAACCGAATGAAAAAAATAGCAAGCAATATGTAATTAAGCATCAAAATGCATATGCATCAGGGGGTTGAATTAAGAATGGGTGAGCGCCTGGCTTTGCAGCTTAACCATGTTCTTCTCGTGCCGTTCTTTATGTGCAAATATAGATACAGAAAGCTAGAAGGGGTAGGCTGAAGTTTAGCAGTTACTGGTATGTAGCCCCCAGTGATCAGATCACGTCGCACCGTGCAGTTACAATCAGAGCACCGCCAATCCAGCTGAGCTACGCTGCACCTTATAATCAAGAAATGTAAATAATAAATCAAATGCCATTAAGGACTTTCAGCAAGCATTCAAATCACAAGATTGACTAGAAGCAAGAACATCAGGCTATAAATACACCCATGATCATTAAAGTCCTGCTGGGTGACAGCTGGAGACATGGACACCCTTCTCAGGTAACAGTGCGAGTTTTGCCCATGCCGAGTAGTAACTGAAGAGGTCTTCTGGGGTCCTGACACGACAACTATCCTTTCCAGCATCAGGCACACCATCTGGCCTGGCCAGTAGCCTTGTCCAGGTCTTCCATGGTGCATGGATGCTGGCAGACTGACAGCTGGGCAGTGGTCTGTATTTCACTGAAGCCGTGTTCCTCCGGGTTATTTGAGGACCCCCCAACTTCTGTGTTTCTTTTGCCTTAACACCTTCTGTTAGAGGGCAGTTCCAGTATCTCCAAGCCAGCCCAGTTTCTGGGGAGGCCCTCGCCGATGTCTGTGCCTGCTCCAATGTCTTCGGTGAGCATGCTGAATGGCGTGCACCATGCTCCCACCCATGTAGCCATCGGTCCTTTTTTATGATGCATCTAGGAAGCTTTTCCACTATTCCAGGTATCCAACAGCCACAGCATGGCTGTATTGCAGCTGTCTGGTGTCTTCAAGCTGTCATGATCCTTCCAGTTTGCTTGCAGCCACTCTCCTGTTGCCTGGTGGAGTGATTCCAGCAAGCACGTGCAATACCTGCGTCCTCCCAGTGATTGCAGGGGGACTGCCCACGGGGTCAGGGAGCACAGAGCAGGAGTAAGGCTGGTGGGATCTGGCTGGCTGAGACTTACAGGCTCTCACAACATGGTTGTGCTGAACGATCATTTTTGGCCCAGATTATTGTCATTGAAAAACATGGATTCGAACCCCCTGTCCCCTTCACCAAACTGCTTTGGCCTGAAAAGAAAAACGAAAAAAATCCAAATGCTGGAAAATATGGAAATGTTTCATTCCATCCAAAACCATCTCAGGAATGAGTTCCCACACAAATGTCTAAGTGGTGGTTTGAGGTCCCTCCCTAGCCATCCTTTCTGTGCAGTCTCATTTCAAGGGCAGACTGTGGAGCGCTTACAGTCCTGGAGAAAGGCCTGTCCCCTTGAGAAAGTGTTCCCCAAAGCTAGCAAAATCCCTGCAGTTGACCCTCAGCTAGCCATTAAATGGGCCCTTCACCGAGGCCGGTGGCTTTGCTGGATACTTTCAGGATGGCGCAGTCTCACCCTGGCCAAGGAGAAGGGATTTGGGCTTGTTCCCTCTGGGGCAAGGTGCTACGGAGCCAGTCTCAGGCCTCTGTGCACTGTATTATAAAGGGCGAGGCGTGATGTCCAAGGTGATAGGCCTTCATCCAGAGAAGGCGTCCAGGTTTTCCAGTGCAGCTTTGCTTCTGGACGTCTGCCGTCAAGGGCCAGATGCTAGGCACCGTCTCCATGATGAAGAAGGCTCTCAGCTTGCATCAATGGCAGCAGGCACAAAGGCACCACAGGCGTCATGGGAACGTGGCCAGCATCTTCAGGAACGGTCCCTGCACTCTTGCAGTTAATAAGTCAGACATGGGTGCCTGACATGAAACTCCCCGGAGAAAACACGTTGCGGAGCTGCCTTCCAGGGGAGAGCACACAAACGCGTCAGCCAGTCGGATGGGGTCACCGCTCTCTTTGCATTACAACGGTACCTGAGGATAATGGAAGTCATGAGGATGAAGCCAGCTGGGTCATTTAGCTGGACAAAGCAACGATGCTGAGCAGGGAATGAGGAAGCACAAAGTACGCCAGGACTATTAGCCCGGATAAAAATAGCCCGGCTGCGTGTTTGTATTTGACAATACCTTCTTCCTTGTCCAAGCAGCCACAACTGGCAGGGTCACCCATCTATGGCACGCGGTGAAGGCTGCATACTGATAAGATCCCTTTGTGAAGACCAGCACTCATTATATTCGATTGGATTTTTTTTTTTGCTGCCTTGACATAATACTGATTAATTTTTTATATGCCTCCAAACTGCTGTCTCTACAGTTATAAGCTGGAGTTAAAGGTGAACTCCTTCAAGCTTGGTGAGTATATATTACTGCCTATAAATACAGTTTGCTTGACTTTTTCCATGTAATATTCTCAGTGCAGAGGATTTTTTTTGTAAAGCTATGAGAGTATTCTGGCAACGTATATATTGTTCACTGGATTTAGCTCATTGTTCTTAAAACACACATGCACCCGGTGCAACTTCTTGGATTATTCTTCCTTACCAGGACATAGTCATGACATTTTTTTTAATACATTGTTTTTTAACTCCTATGAGTTGATCATTAAACTGGGAAACCTGAGTTGTGTTTCTTAGTTGCAATGTGTTAGCAAAGTCACATGGTGTTAGTTATGCTTCTTGATTGGACTCAGTTGCAAATTTAAAATTCATTTTCTGGGAAACAAGGTTTAAAAAAACTGGGGTCCAAGCAGAGAACTTTGGGATACTCACCAGCTGCACTGCAAATAGCTGGGATGCTGGGAAAAGTCCAGCTGGAGGGGGGAAAAAAAGCATAAACCCTAAAATCAAAGGACTTCCATATTTCCAGGTTCCTTTTATGTACTGAGGAAAAAACTATGATACACCTAAAAACTGTGTGTCATGGTCTCAAGCACTGTGAGCAGTAATGTTCCTCTTGAAAAATCGCACTGCAAATGGAGAGAGGAGGTAACATAGCCATGAGCGAAGGGGAGAATGTAGTTTCAAGCCAGCTTGGAAGCTCTCATGAGAGCTGTTTATACCATCACGGCCCTTGGTCGAACCCTCGGAAGTGGCCCCCTCCTCATCTTGTCCTGGTTTACAAGAGACACTGAGTTTCAAGATTGTATTTATTATTGGAGTAAAAATAAATTATTTCAGGGAGAGGAGATTTTCCTAATCCTAAACCTTTCTGTGCCCACTCAAGCTCAACAACATCAATTGCTCCTTCATAAGCGGGGAGAGCTTAGAGGTAAAGCTGTTTTCTATTCTGTTTCTCTGCAAATGCCACAGCAAAATTACTTTATTTCCACAAGAACTGGGGGGGGGTCGGAGGGGGGGGGAGACACCTTTCCTGTGTACTTTTTGCAGATTTTAAGCTTGTCGTGATGTATGGAAGCAAAGATTATAACCAAGTCATGCTTTTTAAAGAGAAGAGATAGACCTACAGCCACGATGGGCAGGTTTCTTCACCGCTCCAGCTCCAGCTTTCAAGATTACCAGGCTCTACTATACCTTACTAGGAGCCCTCCCCATGAAGGCAGGTAGTGGCTGAATAACGTGTTGCAAATGTATATACCAAAAAGCTCTTTTCCTGTTAAGCAATCACAGAGACCTTGTCACCATATCTATATCCATATCTATATCGATATAGATATAAATAATTATATAGATATTAGATATAGATATTAATATAGATATAATTATATAAATATCAATGTAGATATTGATATAGGTATTGATATGTGTATTGATGTAGATAATTATATAGATATCAAAATATAGATATCGATATCTGTATTGATATAGATAATGATATAGATATCAATATATTGATATAGATAACAAAATAGATGTTGATATAGTATTGATATCAGCATCTATATTGAAATAGCAATATAGATAGCAATAGCAATATCTATACTGATATAGATAACGATATAGTTATCAATATAGATATTGATATAGCTATAGATATCACTATATAGATATCGATATGGTGACAAGGTCTCTGTGATTGCTTAGCAGGAAAATAGCTTTTTGGTGTCACCTTCTGGTTTCTTGATTGTGGCCAGAGCCTCACGAGGTGGTGGGGGAAACGGGTACCACTTGAGATGTTTAGGTGGGAGGGCACCCCATGATGGGATGCCTGGAAAGGTGTGAGATCCTAATCATTACCTAGACCGGTTGCTGCTCATAGGAATCCCTAGCTCTGCTCCCAGACCCTGGGGTTAGCCTTGCTTGTTTGTGTGGAGCAGAATCACAATGAGATCCATCGAATGCAGCTCAGCCTTCACCACTGATGGACCTTGTCGTGGACTGAAACCGAGCATGGAAGGTGAAGCCCTTTAGACTCCAGATCTGCTTAATGGCTGTTTTGATTTATCCCAATTTTGTTTTCTGATTTCTCCAGCTGATGAGAGGATCCTGCTAACGAGCATGTGAGGGAAGTAACTGAAATTATCCACGTCGGCATTTTTCTTCTTATACAAATAACTTCCGGCTGAGATCATTCCACTCTGTCTCCTTTCAAGGCGGCGTCGAGGGTTTGGGCTGGGGGGGGGAAGCTGCTGTTTAATTACTTTCTTTCTTCCGTGCAAAATGAACTTGCTGAATCAGACAGTTCTTCCCCCCTTTCCTGCGAGGCCTGTAATTGGGGAAGCAGCATTGTCTGGCGTTTGCAGAAGATGGGAGATAGGAACGTCGAGATTTGCAGACTGGCAGGCGCGTGGTCCTCGTGTGTCATGGTGCAGACCGTGCTGGTGCTTGCTGGCTGGTTCAGGACTCCTGAATACAATTGCTGGCTCCCGCAAATGTCAAGCCGCAGCGTGGTCCAGTTGACCCCAGTGGAGCTGTCCACACAGGTCAAGAGAGCTCGTTCATAAGGGCTTTGCTGGATCTGTGCCCCCACCAGTGCATATTTCCAAGAGCAATTGCATACAGGCACATATCTGAATCAGGTCCTGCACACTGTTCACATGCCAGGTGACTTCAGGTAAGTCACAGCCTCTCTGGGCCTCCATTTTCCCTTCTGTAAAATGGAAGCACTGAGATATTTACCCACCCTATAGGTGCCTGTACTTACGGTGACATAGGACTCCAGGGCATCCCACAACTACTGCACATTGGGGTAGCAAAGATCTCACCCTCCCTCGCTGTCCAGAAAGGGGGAGTGAATGGAAGAGGCCAGAGCAAACCCATCCCATGCAAGCTGGAGACAGGGAGCTACTGCTGGAGCCCACCAGAAACTGGGGAAGCTGCGCGGGTGGACCAGGCTGAGGAACTTGCCAGTGAAGGGATGCTGGGATAGTGGGGGGCAGCCATGAGTTGGCTCATGGAGCAGGGGACGGAGGCCTTGGAGCTGTTGGTCTAACTAGATGTACACCTTGCCGGGGTTGTTTGACCCCAGTACTCTTTCCTGCCGTGGCAGGGGGTCGGACTAGATGATCTGCCCAGGTCCCTTCCGACCCTAGAAACTATGAAACTATGAAACTATAACTCAAGAGCTAAGCCAATCTCATGATTTGGGGCGCCTTTCAGTTGAGCTGCTGGGGTTGGCAGCACCAATTTACACTCATGCACCCCTGCCCCTTCGCATCCTCCCAGGAGCAACGGCAGGGACTTGAGACCCTGGAGGAAAGGGAACGAAATGGGACAGCGAGCTCCCCAGGTGCCTCTGTCCTGTCCCTGGTTCCTTTGCAATGGGGAGGATGGATTCATCGAGGAACTGGCCCGGTCCCTGGAAGCCCTGCATTGCAGCACGCCCAGCCTTTCCACCTGCAGTGCTTCCGGGGACAGCAACCCTCCTTTCTACCCCTCCGCTCCTCTACGAGGGAAATGCCCCTTATTGTCACTGTTTGTTCTGAATTGGCCTAGGTGCCAACCGTGCACTTCAAGTCAGGCCTTCTCCCTTCTGGAGCTAACACTTACGGATGAGGTGCTGGGTTTTGTGGAGGGAAATGTTAAGAGACACTTAACCACAGGCAGGATTCAGTCTACCGCTTGGAAATGAGCTAGGACTTCTAAAGCAAGAGCACACAGAGTGCCAGCGTGCATGCACGCAGGCAGAGGTCTCCTTCCAGGACCAATTTGCTGCTCAGTGCTCAACGACTGGCATTTCATTGCCACGACTTCCTAAGTAATAATGAGCATGGCTGAGAAATGAGATGGAGTGACAAGTTAGTGAAATGCTGTTAACGGACCCACGGTCCAGGCTTCCTAATGCACCCAAGCCTCCCACTGAAGTCAAGGAAATCAAGAACAGAGGGTAGGTAGCATTACATAATAATCGGCGAGGGACGTGAAACGTACTCTGAGCCCTTTGGCCTCCCAACAAGCTGGGAGGTTCCTGGAATTATAAAGGGATGGATACTGGGTTCTCTCCATGGATGGGGTATATATGTTGTAGCTGTGTGTCGGTCTCCCATAGATGGGGACATTTTTGCCCGACATTCCCTGTTATTGTTACTAGGGCTGGAATTAAAATGCCAGCAGCGAGAGAAGGAGCTTGGGTTGTGTCTGGGCCAAGGAAGTGACTCCAGGTCAAGGTTTCGGATGCTTGGTGTTTACTACCAGCTGTGTTCAGCTGACCTGGAGAAGGGTTGCCTTTTGGCAGGTGTGGTGGGTCTGGCTAATATTACCATTGATCCCCATGTATTAGCAGTAGCCACTGTGGCCTTACATGCTGTAGGGATTGATCCGAATAGATCTCAGACAATAACTAGATTGGTTTATAAACCAATACTGTTAAAAGCAGTACGAGCCTCTGTGGCAACACAGTTATTAAGACGTCTGGCAGTAAAGCCCTTTTATATACTGCTACCACTGCATTCAGGCTAGCCTTAATGAGGTTGTTTTCTCCACTAATGCAGTTGTACTGGAACAATACCCAGGTGTGGGTGGGTTTTTATTCTTTTAAATAAAGCCCTTGTGAAAATCTGGAGGTGCTAAATCTGGTAAGGAACATAGCTGCTTTGGAAAGTTTCACTCTTTGCTCAAGTGTTTCTGTCTTCAAATCCAGAGCAAAACTCTTGCTGTATAACATAGCATGGCTCATTACACTGGGGTATTTAATATGCATGAATGCTGCGAAAATAAGTGATATTGGTAATCGCATTGTGATGTGAGAAACGTTTGTTAAAAGAGATGCTTTTACATTAACAGTCTCACCGAGGGCTGGCCAGACAGGTCAGGCTTTGGGGCGATTAGACCAGACAGGCTGTCCTTCCAGCTTGTCCCATATTTTCGGAGAAAGGCATTGTAGAGAAGTGGCTGGGTCCTGCCCTGCTTGAGGGACACACGCCTGAGTGATCAAGGAACCAAACTGCCTCCCAGCACATTTAATTTGTTGTGAACTCATACATAATTTTAGGATGCTTTTTTTTTTTTTGCTTTGTTCTGTCCTTGCTGTAACGTTTGTACTGTCCTCTCCTGAATTGTCTCCACGCCATACAAGGCAGGCCAGATTGTGTGTCTGAGAGCAAAACCGAGAGGTACAGGGATATGTCTGTCACTTCTCACTGGGACATTTCTGCTTCATGTTTCACTTAAGGAGCAAATTTCCCAGGGCAGTGTTGGCCTCTGCAAGGCTTTGTTTTCTCTTATACCGAGCTCTGATTTTCTTATTCCTTTTGCATTTTATCCCTCCCCTCCAGCTCTGTGCCCACATTATTAAAACTGCACATCTCATCTGAGTGTATAAATGGAGCTATTGCATATGCAAACCATTGACCAGGTTGTTTGCTCACAGATTTGTCCCGTGAGACTACGGTCACTGCAGGCACAGGTGAGACAGCTCTTGCTCACTTCTCCCTCCCTCGCGGCTCTTTTCCCCGTCCAGCCACATCAAAGCCTTTCTTGCACATGTCTGTGTGTCCCGTTATCCCTACAGCACCTTGTTGGGACATTTCAAAGTATGGAGATGCTGTGTAGTGGTTCACATCGCTGGAGTGGGAACAAAAGCTTGTCATGCCGCTGAGGCTTTTGACAACAAAGGGAGTTGGCTTGACCCTTGAGATGAACTGCCCGGTGCGGTGCCAGGCTGTTGTAGCCCATGCCCTGCAGCTGGCAGCCTATGCCACATGGGCCTGACATATGCACCCCTGCAAACTCACCTTGCATTTGGGCCTGAGCATTCGCGCTCCTCTTGCCCTCGCCGCTTGTGCAGGCTTCGCTCCCATCCTCCTGGCTTAATATGCAGATGGCAGGGCCTCCTAGCCCTGGTGTAATCACTAGGTGAAAGGAAGGGAGCAAGGGCCTGGGCCCTGCCAGCTTCAGGGGTGTGATGCAATGTGTCATTAGAGCATGGATCTCGTTGCCCCCACATGTTCATCAGATTCACCAAGGGATCAAACACGTTCTTGGAGGAAAAGGGCATCATTAGCTATGCAGAATGGGAGTGAAGGGCACGGCCTCTGCATCAGACCTTCCTAGGCCTGAAATCCTGGAGGCTGCAAATGAGGGAGGAACAGCGGGGGAAAAGCCCTGGTCAGACCCAGTTCACTCCCCCTTTGGCATCGGCTGTCTGCCACTGCATGACACAGGAGACTGGGAAGCATGGACTTAGGGGCCAACATGGAGCATGTCCTGAGGAAGGCCACATGCAAGCACGTGGGGGACTAAAGGCTGGTCACAAGCCATCAGCAGAGATTTATGAAAAGCAAACCACATCAAACAAATTCAGTCTCCTTTGACAAAGTAACTGTTGGGTGGAGGAAGGCAATGCTGTGGATATCGTGTATCTGGACTTCTGCAGGGCTTTTGACAAGGTCCTGCATGACCTTCTCAAGCAAATTAGAGAAATGTGGACTAGATCAACCTATTACAAGAGCGATGGATAACTGGCTCAAGAGCCACAAGTGACGGGTAATTGTTGAAGGGGCCATGTCAGGTTTGGAAGGGAGTCCCACAGGGGTCTGTCCTGGGCCTGGTGCTGTCCAATGGCTTTATTAACTATTCAGATGCTGGCATCGAAAGTTTCTTGAGTAAGTCTGCGGATGACATGAAACCGGGAAGGATTTAAACGCGTTGGAGGATGCACGTACAATTGAAAAGGAAAGTTGGGCTATAGCTAATGGGGGGAAGTTCGACGCAGACAAGTGCAAGCTGCCAGTTCCTGGCTAGAGGGTCTTGCCCCTCTGCTCAGGGCCAGACGGATGCTATATTTGGGGGCTCAGAATGGGATTTGACCCCATGGTCAGAGCAGGAGGGCCTGGTGGGGTATTTCCCATGTTTCTGAGCTTTGCATCATGGAAAATGAGGCCGGAAGGGACCTCAGGAGGTCACATCCAGTCCAAAGCAGGACCGAGCCCCAGCTACATCATCCCAGGCAAGGCTTTGTCTGCCCGGGCCTTAAGCACCTTCCCCCGCCTCTCCGGGCAGCCCGTCCCAGTGTTTTCCTCCTCTCCTCGTGCGGGAGTTTCCCCGGCTGTCTGACTTCTCACCCCAACCGTTTCCAGCCGCCCGCCCCGCCGAGGCCGGTCCGGGCCACCCCGCAAGCCCCGGCTCCCGCGAAGGGCGGAGGGCGCGGCGGGGACCGGGGCGCCCTTCAGCACGCCCTCCACGCCCGGGCGCCGGGCTCGGGGGAGGACCCGCGGGCCGAGGAGGAGGGGAGCGGAGCACCTTGCCACGGCGGGGGTCGCGGGCCCGCCCCCCACACGCCACGAAAGGTGCCGGAGGACCCCGGAGCCGCCTGGGCGGGACGGCGCGGCGGGCACGGGGGCCGAGCCCCCGAGGCGGGGGGGCCTGGAGCCGGGCCCCCCCCCGCCCGCCGCCCGCCGCCGCCGCCGGGGGAGGAGCCGCCGCGCGCGGGCGCGGGCACGGCCACGGCCACGGCCACGGCCACGGCCGCGACACCGCTGCTGCCCGGGCGGGATGCAGCCCGGCGGCGGCCCCCCCCGCGCCGGCGACGGTGAGTGGCGCGGCCCGGGGGGCGGGGGGCACCACCCGGGGGCTCGCCGCGGCGCCCCGCGCCCCTGCCCCGGGGGGGCTCGTAGGTGGGACCGCGGCCGCCGCCGCCCCCGGCACTTCACCGGCGCCGGGCTCAGGGTTTGAAACAAAGCGGGGCTCGGATGCAGGGAGCATCTTGCCTTCCTCCCCCGCTGCTGAAAGGGCCGGGGAAGCCCAGGCCCGATCCCTTCGCCAGCGAGGGGCTCAAATCCTCAGCGGGAGGGGTTGAAAAAGGGAGCCAGGCTGGAGCCCGAGGCTCGCGCCAAGCCCGGGTGGGGGTCCGGCCGCTCACCGGCCGCGCTCGCGCCTGTGCGCCCGCCGCACGCGGAGGCCTTCGCCGCGGCTGAGCTTGGCTCGCCCGCATCAGCCCTTCGGCCCAGCTGGGGCGTGAAGCCGCCCCGGAGCCCACGGGCGCTCCCGGCAGAGCTCAGGGCGCGCCTGCAGCGCAGAGGAGCGTGCGGCTGAAGAAACCAGATAATGTGCGGAGGGTCTTCGCAGTTAGCTCTGCTCCGGGTAGCTCTCCGGCACCGCCACTTCGCGAGAAGCCGGGGCCCCAGGCGCTGCGCCTGGCGGCGGGTAGAAACCCCCCGTGCTAATGCTGGGTGGGAGCAGGGTAGCGCAGGGCTTGCTCTCCCGGCGCCCGCCCGCGGCGTGCCAGGCGCCGGCGGTGCTGGGGACGTGACGGGCTCCACGCGGTCTCGGGACAGCCCGGGTTGCTTTTCCTCCTCCGCAGGCGGGTAGCGGGGGAAAGGCAGCCGGCTTCTAGTTTGCCTCAGCCGCCAATCCCTTTCTGTGATGGGGAAAGTCTCTCGCACCCTTAGGCGCCAGATGTCTGCTCCCCAAGCCGGGCTGGTCACCGACATGCTTTGCAAGGCGCGGCGGCGAGAAACAGAGCTCTTGGCCCCGTGCGCGGCCATCTCTTCTGGGTGGGTACGTGGTCCGCATCACGGCGCCTCGCCGGCGCAAATGTGTTAAATCCCCCGCCCCCCGGCTGTGCTGTTCTCTCCAAAGAGGCTAAGTGACTCTCCCAAAGTCGCACCAGCTCTTTGTGGCAGAGGCAAGAGTTGAACTGGCACTTCTGCCACCTCACACTTGTGCCCTAATCGCCAGTGCGTCCTTCCTCGCCTTGCCACGGGAGAGTCCTGCTGCTAATTTGCACGCTTTTGCTCTGTTCCAAATGCCCCTCTCTCGGGGGAAGGCTGGGAAGGGCTACACGCAGCCGGGCAAGGCTGGCACAATCAGGGCAGCAGGGAGCGACCCGCCGGCGTCCGATCGGAGCAGGAGGCGCGGCCTTCCCCGGCGCTGGCACCGTCTCGCCCACCGCGTCCTGTGCCCAGATGCCAGCCCCAGAGCAGGCTGCCTCCTCCGGGGTTCACAAGCTATCAGGGCTTTCCATTACTGCCGTTCCCGGCGGTGACTGTTACCGCACTGAGATCGCGGAGCACTTCTTTTTCAGCCAGCCAGTCCGCGAGCCCAGCATTAGAAGTGACTTCGGGGAAAACAAGTCGGAGCTGCCGCGCATTTGCAAGGAGTCTAGTGAACTCCCAGTCCCGGACCCAGGTCCTAAAGCCAGCGCCGCCCAGGAGCTCCCTCGCGGCAAGCAGCTGCTCTAGGTCCCGCTGCCTGGCCCTCTCCTCCCCGCTGCCTGCCCTGCCCTCGCGGAGAGGCCCAGCTGATGCCCAAAGGGCAGCGAGGGAAGATGAGCAGACTGTGGTTTCAGGCTCTGCAGAGGGGAAGAGCAGGTCCGCGGGGTGAGCAGCTGCATCGTCCCCCTCCTCTACATTGCACCAGTGTCTAGAAACCCGGCGAGACCTGCCTCGGAGGCGAGGGTGGTACCTGGCGATTCGAGGAGGGAACGGGAGGAGGTGGAACGAGGAGCTGTGGCCGGTCCGGCTCGGGGACAGCACCCCTGGGAGAGCAGTGTCTGGGCTCGGTGGAGGGGGATCAGGTGATTCCTTGGGCAGGAAACTGGAGTGCTGGTGTGCAGCGCCCGGGGCCAGATGAGCACCCAGAACAGACGGCTGCGCGTGGGGCCAGGAGCTCCCTTCCCAGGGGTGGCTCTGGCGTGCTGGGAAAGATGCAGAAAGCCGGGGCGGGGGGGAGGGGTCCTTGGGTCTTTGCAGCCTTGCTTGTAAAATAACTAGAATAGAAAAGAAAGGAAAATGGTGCCAGGAGGCAGGTGCTGTCCCAGGACTTGCTGGTCCCACGAGAACCTGGGAGAGCCCTTATCTTTGCAGCCTCCGTTTTCCCCCTCTGTGAAATGGACATGCCGGGGCCTGTGATCTTTGGCAGGAGGTAGTTCTGGAAGGGCTGTGCCAGGTCCCCAAGGGAGAGAAGGGTCTCCAAGACAAGCTTCACACGTTGTTATGTCTGGTCTGACAGAGCAATGGTTGGCAGAGGGACCTCGGCGGAGAAGTTGAACGGTGGAAAGAGCCCCTGTAAAGAGAGGAGGGGCCCTCTGCCTGGCGGGGAGGGGTCTGCAGCCAAGGACACCGTTTGGGAAATGCACCGAGGGAGGGGACTAGGCGGAGGCTCGCGGGCGTGGGGCGCGGGGGGAGATGCGCTAGCGCGGCATGGCTGAAACCACTGGGAGGCATTGCTTGGCACGGCAGGAAGAAGCGAAGGCACAAGAGGGGCAGCAGGGCTCTGGGGAAGCGCGGGTGGGGATGAGCTACCGCCCCGTCTCTGACACCGACTCGCTCAATGGCCTTGGTCAGGTTCCTTCATCTCCAGGTAGAGCCATGTTAATGGTAGCAGGAGTGAGGAGCAAGTTGTCCTCTTGGGGGCCTGTGGTAGGGCTGCAGACCATGAGGGCAGGGTGTGAGGCTAGGTCCTGAGTGGGCAGGGGGAGTTACACGCCTCAGCATTCAGTCCAAGTCAGCCGTGTGGTGTTCAGCGATCACTCCGAGCCAGGGAGCCTCCCCAGGTCTGCTTCGCTCAGCCTCTGGGCTTGGGGCACGGCCTGGTGTGAGCCTGTGTGCGAAGCAAGAGCTGGCTCCAGCTGGCTCGGGCAAGCCCTTCCAAGGTGCAGCTCCCCACGCTGCGCCGGCCTCGCTGGCAGCCTGGCCACGTCTGGCCCGTGCCCCGTAAGGGAGACGCGTGCAGCGCTGTGCTGGCCGCGGGGTTTTGCCCACTGGGTTCCCCCACATGCAAAGCCCGTTCAAGCCCGGCAGCGCTGTCCTGTGCCCAGCCGGGGAGGGAGCCGGGGGGTGCCTCCCCCCAGGATGCTGCCCCTGCCCTGCCTGCCAGCGGAGCGAGAGGGGACTAGCACGGGGAAACTGAGGCACGGGTAACTTTCCGGAGCCCCTGAGGCCCCTCACTCCGAGGCCTTTCGTGTCGCCCTGGCCCCCCTTGCGAGCCGGGCGCCCGCCCAGGGTCGCGCCAGGGGCCGCGCCGCTGCGGGCACGGGGAGGGGGGGCCCGGGCTCCGGCGGGCGCCCTCTCCTTGCAGGGGCTCGGGGCCTCGGCGCGGCTGCCGGCGGGGGGAGGGCTTGGCGCCGGGCTCTGAAGCCTCCTCCGGCAGCCGCTGGCTGGCGGAGCCGTCCGGGCGCGCGGGGCGGGGGTGAGGACGCGGGGCCGCCGCCGCCGCCGCCGCTCCGAGAGCTCGCCGGGATGCAGCAAGGCCGGCCCTCCCTCTGCTGCATCTCCGACCCGCGGGGAGCTCACGGCGCCCCCGAGGAAGGTGAGGCCGGCTCGCCCGCAGGGCACGGGCCGGCGCTGGGCATCCGCCAGCCCGCAGCCCGGCCCGGGGGGTACCGGGCCCGGGGGGAGGCGCGCGGGCAGAGCCGCTTGCATTGGCAGGGGGCACGGGGGCAGGCGGACGGGGTCGGAGGGCAGGAGGGAGCTCGAGCGCCGTGGCCCGCGCACCCTGCCCTGGCAGCAGCCTGCTCCGGCCCGCCAGGAGCCGCCGCGCCGGGCACGGCCGAGTTTCGGCCCCGAGCTGTCGGCTGCCTCCCCGCCGGGCCGGGCCTCCATCTGGGCTCTCTGCGCGCGGCTGCCTTTCCTCGGCGGCGTTTGTCTTCTCCCCCGCCCGCTTCTGCCATCCGCTCCTCTCCGTGACATTGCTGGCTCGCCTCAAGCCACGTGTGACCAGAGGGGCAGAGATGCCCCGCTCTCCCTCAGCTGCTCCAGCGCAGGTGCCCCGGGACCACCTCCGGACGCAGACCCTTGCCTCGCAGCTCCCCACACGGGCTGCTGACGCTTTCCGGCCCGAGTCCAGCTCTTGCTCCTTTGGCAGGGCCTTGCGCGTGGCACGCGGTGCTGAGTCTGGAGCCGGGTGCGGCGACGGGAAGGCCTCCTTTCCCTGCGGGGCTCAGGCTAGCGCCAGCTCCGCAGCCACTGCCCACTCCGGACACACACACCATGCATGTGCTGTATGCAGCTCGGAGGGGTCAGCGCTGGACCACCACCTGCTCTGCCACGTGTGCTGCCTGACATGCGTGCGGTTCATCGGTGAACACGTCTTGCCAGGCTCACACCGCAGAAGCCATGCCCCCGTGCTCTCCTGGCATCACCCGGCAAACACCTCTGCCCCCACCGGACACTTGGGAATCTCAGGTCAGCTTTGCTTTCTATAAAAAACCTCCCGCTCCTGGGCTGAGACCTTGTCCTGCCAAGTCAGAGCCCAAAGCGAGATTTTATGGCTGAGTTGGGATGTCCTGAAAATCGATTTTTTGTTGCTGGCCTGGGCTGAACGGGGAAGCACCTTCGGGCCGAGGCCACCGCCATGTGCCGGCTCCCCGCTGCGGAGAAGGCTGCCATAAACCCTGCCTCCGAGCGGGGACCTCCAGCTGCTGAGAGCGGATTGAAAGTCCCACGCCTTCCCGCTGTGCAAGCATGCTGCTGTTACGCTCCTCGAGCCAAACCTCCCTCCCGGGTGCAGACAAGCACCTTCTGTTGGCTCGAGGGCAGCTGCGCACGAGTTCTCCGGGGCCCCGTTCGGCCTCTCGTATGGGCGGCGAGTGCAGCGTTGCCTTGCAGTGCTTGAAAAGCTGCTTTGGGAAGCAAAAGAGTTGCACTTCCTCGTGCTCAGCACATAAAACCAGAGCCGTGGCAAAGACGTGGAGTGGCATGAGAGAAGGGTGAGAGAAACTCCTCTCCGCTGGGAGCCGGGGGGGAGACCCCAGCTGTCCGGCTGGACCCAGCTGTTGGAGTGGCGTGCCTCAGCTTCCCTGTTTGCGCTGATGTTGGTCAGTCTTTGCAAGGCGCTTTGCGGCCGGTAGGCCAAAAGCACGTCCCTTTAGTGCGGCATAGAAACCATAGCGTAGACAGAGGTATCCCAGCCTTGGTGCTTTGTGGTGAGCGAAGGGGGAAGATGTCGGAGGGGATGCGGTGCCGGTCACACCTCCCCCTGGCCCACTCCTCACCTCCAGGAAGGCCGTTTGGGGGCTAGTCACCAACGCTACCGGCATCCTTCCTGTCTCGCTCTCCGTGCTGACGTGGGAGGGGGGGATCCTTCAGCTAGCCCTTGCTATCCACCCCCAGCTTCGGATCAGTCCCGGGGCCTCAGCTGGTCCCCGGCGTATCACTCGCGCTTGGTTTCTCCAGCATGCCCCTCCAGGCATGGGCAGCAACTCTGTTGTTAGGCCCTGGCAGGGATTTGCTTCTGCTCTCCGCGTACTTCCTACATAATTGCACTCCCATAAAAGACTCGCCCCATTTGTTATATTAAAAACAAGAGAAGAGCTTAAGTGACTTGCAGGCAGGAATCTCCCCCAAGGGCTCCCGGGAGCTGTCAGCTCGCTTGGTGCGAGGATCGTCCCAGCCTTCATGGCACATTTAGCAAGCGTCTCCTCCGATGGGCTCGGTTTCCCGCTCCGTTTTCCCTCCTTTGAGCTGGTTTATTTCTTAATTAGTCCAAAAGGCTTCGCTCCCTGCGAACAGCGTGCTTTTCTTTTAATAAAGGGAGGGCGCTCCCTTTCTGAGGCTCACAATCACCGGGAATGGCTCTTGGGTCATTAATCCTTCTTTGGGGACCACAATTGCTTTTTTTGCGGCGTTTGCCCCAGGGGTTTCTTAAACCAGATGAAAACGGCTCAGCTGCCGGGCATTGCTACAGCTCCCCTGCCTTGATGAGGGGGTTGGACTAGGTGACCTCCTGGGGTCCCGTCCAGGCTTGTTTTGCTGTGATTCCCTTGGGAAGAGCATTGCGGTTGGATATTCATCTTCCCCCTTTTTCTTTTCCATTACTTCTAGTCCTCAAACAGGCCCATTCCTGCCCAGCACAAAGGGGCCCAGGGAGTGGGATTTTCCTTGAATTCGTTTCCCGTTGCACGAAGGTTGGGTTCTGGGGTGGGGTTTTAATCTGGAGGGTTTCTCCCTTAGAAATCCTGACTGTAGTGATGAGTGCCGGAGAGGACTGGTGCTTTCTTGAACCCCTTCATTTCTGCAGGGCGTTGGGTGCTCTCTGCCGTGAGTTTCCCGTTGGGGCTTCTCTGGGTGCCGACTCTTCGCTGTAGTTGAACCAGGTGAGACGAGGGAGGCAGCTAGCGTTTGCTTTGCAGGATCAGCAGAGCTTATGTAAAGCCTCCTGCCTTTTATCTGGAGCAGATGAGCGCGTGGGTCTCTAATACGGCTGCTTCGTTCTTGCCACAGGCTTTGTTTTCCTTCTCTGAAGGAAGGCTTTGCCTTTTAATTGTAACACACAAACAGAAGAGTGCAAGTTCGTTAACATCACAGTGCACGTGCACACGTTGGCCTGCTTGTACCTTGACTCCGGCCTTCACGTACACGTGCAAATCCATGCGTGCACCTGTGGATTGGCACGTGCACAATCATGGGCTGCATGTAAGTGCACAGGAGCCAACAGCTCGTGCGTGTGCAGGTACGCCGTTGAGCACACTATCTCCTTCCCCTTCGAACTGTCTGGGAATAGGAGGGGGAGGGGGGCATTTCCACTTATCAGAGAGCCCCAGGGTGCCCGATCCACCTCTGCTCCCTCACTGGGCTCCATGCCGTAGCTCATAATATAAACTGGCAAATTCATATAAACTGGCTCCATGCTTGGGTCTCCCCTCCCTTGAGGAGCTGGTCCAGCAGATCCTCCTCTCCCCCGAGCTACACCCGTTTTCAGCAACGAGCTAGAACTTGCTGTAAACCTGGTGTCCAACACACCTCCCCATGACAGCACCATGGGGGCAAACACGGCGGCAGTGCTGGGGCTGAGCAGCGAGGGGTGAGCATTGGGGTCTGTGGCTACCTGAGTCTCTGCAAACGGGGAATCAAAGTGCATGAAGAAAAATAGCACATTTGTGCCGTGTTCAAGCCTGGCAGGCACCTGGAGATGGGGGGACATGGGGGCAGCGATGTCTTTCCCTCTGGCTGGAGCATGGCCTCGAGGTTTTAGCAGCCCAAGTTCAGGCTGGAGTCAAAGGAAAGATGGCTCATCACTTCCGCAGCGCCTTTCCTCCGAGTCTTGCAAACACCCTGGCATTGCTGACATGCAGGGGGGCACATGTGCTGCTGCGTTGGGGTGAAGAAGGGTCCGGTGGTCCCCTGGGACTGTGCGGGTGGCCAGACCAGGGAGTCGCCATCACTGATCCTGCTCTTTAGTGCAAAGCCTGGGTGCAGCAGCAGAGCAGCTGCGGTGTCTCGCTAGGGTGCCAGGAGCCTTGCTCTGGCCTCACATCAGAGAGCACCCCCGGCTGACCCAGCTGTTGAGATGATGACGGCCCCAAGGGGCTGGACCATTGCTCTCGCCTTCCAGATGTGCCTCTGCTGCGTGGGCCAGGGTGGGCTGGAAACTTCCCCTGCTTCCGTCACGGCATCCTCCTGCAAAGGCAACAGGGCTCTCCCGCCAGTTGCCTGGGGGCAGGGGGCAGACCGGCGGCGGGGCAGCAGGGGTCCAGGATGGTGCTGGCAAGACGGCGCGGTGCAGATCCGCTCTTGGAGCATCTGTTGCCACGGTAACGGCAGCTCACTCCATGTGCCGGCTGAGAAGTGGCAAGAGGCAGCATCTCAGCCCGGCTAGCGGGTGGGTCCGGCCCCCCGCTCGCAGGCCCGAAGGCCGGTGCGACAAGGGAAAGGCTGAGCCGTCCCCGACTGAGGATGCTCCAAGGGGCAGGCGTGTCGAGGCCTGGGGATGGCTGCCGGGCCCTTTGCCCTGCCTCGCTCTGCATATAGCCCTGCCGGAAAGCGGGGTTTTCAGGGGTTGCAGTGGTGCCTGCTCGGGTCTCCTTCCAAGTCTCTCAGGTCCGACAGGATTAGTCCCACAGCGGAGAGCCTCTCCAGGACTCCCAGCAAATGCTGTGCCATGCATCCTGCAAGTTGGGGGTATTTAGAGCTGCCTGGGGGTATCCCCAGACCCTCTGCAACCGTGGGGTCAGGGCGTGGGGGATGTGCCCCGTGCAGTGCCTGCCGTGGGCTCAGGCGGATCTGCCCTCCCTGCCACGTGGCACTTTGCCCTGCCTGAGTCTTCTCGTCCTCCGTGGGCTGCTTATCCCGTGTTGCCTGCCTCCCACAAGCCTCCAGTTGGCTGCGTTTAAACCTGCATCATCCCTAGCGAAGACGGAGCCAGCCGGGGAGCCCTTGCACCGTGGCTCTGCTTGGAGGGGACCCGGTTAGGCAACAAGGGGGCTCACATGAGTGTCTGCCTGGGAGCCAGCTCCTGCGTGCATTCACACCGCAGCTCCCGACCCCCAGCAGGGCCAGGGAAGGCACAGTTGGTTTGCGAAGAGCCATGATCTGAGGTCTCAGCGCCCAAGGCCGGGGGTCATTTCCACCTCGGTAACCCCGTGGGCCACAGCCAGTGTCTTTAAGGGCATGTGTCTGCTCCGGACTCAGAGATGCCAGGTGCTGATGTTTTTCCTGCTGCTTCCGAGGAGCAGGGATGACTCCTGTCCCCCAGGCCGCCCTGGAGCAAGCCCTGGTGCCTGCATAATGGCCCTACTTGCCTCCCCCAGACACGGCTGCTTTTCTGCGTGGGGCCCTGGTAACTCCCTGCCCCGAAAAAGCTGCTCCTCCGGGGCTCAGCCACGGGCTGGTGGCAGCAGTAAGCTATTCTCAGCTGGGAGCAGGGGACGTGTCGTGGGCATTGCAGCATGTTTCATTCCCACCACCTCCCCGGGGCATGCTGACAGGTCCTCTCGCTCCCGAGCGGCACGCGGGGTGGGCTTCCTGGTGAAGGCAGCTCACCCCGACGTCCCCGTTGTCTGTCTCCCCCAGCCACGACCGCTCACTTCAGCTTCTGCCAGAACCTGCTGGAGCACACGGTGTCGGCCGAAAACCTCAACTACCGGCTGCAGAGGAACCCGGGCAGCAGCCTCACCTGGCACGATGGGCGCAGCCAGCGGCCGGCCGGCGGGAGGACGGTCAAGCTCCTTCAGCAGCCGGGAACTGAAGGCTCACAGGTACCCGCCACACCGGGCTGGGGCATTCCCCTTCTGCCCCTCCTTGCAGCCTGTGCTGGGGAGTGGGGGGGTGCTCCTCTGGGTTACAGGGGCCATTGCAACACCCCCACCTCCATACGCCCTTCCCCGTGTCCCTGCATGAAATAAAGGCCCCAGCGCTGCAGGCTGTGGCTGGTCCTGACCTCTGAGCTCGCCCTCTCCACCTGGTCTGGGAAAGGACTGCGCTCCCTCTCCTCCCATCCGTGCTACCAGGAGCATCTCTCAGCATCTCCCAGGCTGGGTCCCCCCACTCACATCTGCCTCTGCATTGTCTACCTGAAAGAGAGGAGGATTCACAGGGAGCTTCAGAAACCCCTCTGTGGGGAGGGAAGGGGCGGAGAGGAGAAGTTGCTTTCCTTCCCAAGCCTTGTTGGTGTTTGCAAAGGGCTTTTGAAGATGAAAAGCTGGATAGAAGCACGAAGCAGTGTGCTGATTAGGCCCAGCTGGAGGCCAGCTTGCTGGGGGCTGCATCCAGAGAGGGCAAGCTGGGGTAGCACCATCTCACACGGCTGCTCTGGGGATTAGGGGGGCTGCGGTTCCCCCCGTCTTTCCGGGAGGCTCAGCTTGCCCTCTGCTCCCCTGGCTGCTGGAGCGCTTCGCTGATGGCTTGGACAAGAGAGGAGCAGTTGCAAAGCGTCCCTCGAGGATGCGCTGGGAGACCCAAGGGTGGAGAGTGGTGCCTTGCAAAAAGGCTGGATGTTCCTCCTTCTTCCATGCTTCATGTGCAGCTTGCAATGGGCCTATCCGAGGGTCCCTTGAGGGCTGCACAGGGGGAGATGTGGGATAAAGCAGACACACTCACACTCTGTGAGGGCCTTTGAGGGCTGAGGCTGGGGGTACTGGATACACCAAAGACTGAGGCTGGCAGGGCGTTTGCTTTTTTTAAGGAAAATTTTTCGTGTTCCACGTCAAATTAGCCAGATCAGGTCCAAATCCATTTGAATCATCCAATACGTGGCCCTGCTAGCGGCAAGTATCCTCCACTCCAGCCTGGGGATTCAGATACTGCCAAATCCTTAGGCGGGCATCCTACGTGCAGGCCCAAGCCCAGAGACTTGGGGGTCAGATGCCCCCAATTTTCACTTGCCCTCAGCCTTATGGCCGCAGGAGCAAGCTAAGGAAGAGTCTCCCATTTCCATAAATGTCGCAAAAGTGCTGCCACGGGGAAACATGCCTCCAGTTTATTTTTTAATTAGCAATGGCTGGTAGGGTGAGGAGGTTGTCAGGTATGGGCCGGGCTGCTCGCCGGAGGGGTACCGTATCAAGTGTGAGCTACCACAAGTCACATGTTGCCAAGCACGAGCACACGCGAACTGTGGAGGGCTCCCAGCTTGTGCGTGCAAATAGGCTCTCCTTCTCCGTCTCTGACTGTTGTGGGGAGGTCCTGGGGTGCCAGTGTGGCCGAGGGTTGCCAGCCTGGCTGTATCTCTGCTTTCAGGACAGGGGGGTCATGTTGGCTTTGTCCCCCTGCAGAGCCAAGCGCTCCGTTTCAAGAGCGCTTCCCAAAACTGCCCCTCCCTAGTCCTGCCTTCCTGACCCTCTGGGGCTTGGATACACCAGAAGCATTCCTCCTTGCACCCTTTTCTCCCCCACTCAGAGACTTGCAATGAGGGGAGCTCTGCAGTACCTGTCCTAGAGCCACAGGCCTGTAATGCTTCAGAATTGGCACATTTTGCAGCATCTCTCAGCCCGATGCAGGCAACGTGCCTCGCCACATCTCGGTGTTGCTAAAAGCCAAGGGCGGTACTGAAGCAGCGAGCCTATGTTTGCAAATGATTTTTCTCCTTCTGCCTCCATCAACAGGCTTGCCGTGCAAGGCTGGGGGTCTCTCTAACCTCTGAAGGGCTGACACCTTGAGAAAGGAGTGGAGGGGGGAGCAGGGAGCAAGCAGGAGCAGAAAGCAGCTTGGGAAAGGGAACATGGGAGCAGCAGGGGTTACGGGATTTCATAGAGCAGGGAAATCTTATGGCGTTTAGGGTCCAGTGCAGACCCTGCGCTGAACAGGCTGCAGGGGCTGGGGGTGTCGAATGGGTGCGGAGAGCAGCTCTGGCTGTACCCAGCATACTGAGGTCGGTCTCAGGAAGCAGTAGTTTAAATCCTGCCTTTCATATCACAGTGCAGCATGTCACCCTGGCTAGGAGCCCACCCCGTGCTGCAGTTTCTGGCTGGCTCTGGGCTCAGCTGTCCTCTGTGTGGGGTCCCCGAGTGACCTGTGAACCTGCTGGGCCATCCAACTCTTGGTTGCCTTCATGAGTCCCCTGAAAGCCAGCCCAGGCGGGAGGCAAGCAGTTTGGGGGTGCTACGTGTGATATCTGGGGTGCTCCTAGCCACCCTCCTCGCTGCTGGATTGAGCAGCTGCATCTCTTCCAGCCTCTGGTCCGGTTCCTGTAGCAAAGGCAGTTGCAGGGCAGCGCCAGGGGCCAGATCTGGTCCCTGGCCAAGCAGGTGTATCGCTGGGAGGTCCCATTTCCTGACAGCAAATTAAAACTTTTCTGCAAAGTTTGAAGCGTTCCCCTGGGAAATCGTCACTGGGGGCTAGAGGTTTCCCCCATGGGAAACGCATCCTGACAGGATTCCCAGCCAGCCAGAGTGCACGCATCCTGCCCAGGCAAACGGCTTCTCTGCCCCCGTAGAGTCAGCAGAAGCCAGGGTCTGAGTTACCCCGGGATTACAACCTTCCCTGACCCCCTCCAAGGCAGCTTTGTCTCTGTGGTCCCTGGAGGAGCTACCACAGAGGCCCAGCGCAGCGCTCATTCCCCAAAGACCTACAGGCTGTCGGTGCAGGCAGCAGCTCAGCAAAAAAAAACCCCAAAACCCAGCTGCAGCTAGCAACGGCTGTCCTCCAAGGGGATAAAATGAAGCCGACAGCTCGGCCCTCCAAGCCTGGTTTCCGCAGCTAGGTTCTGCTGGAGAAGGGGTGCTGGTGACCCCTTTTCTTGCAGGGGACTGGGGAGCACTCCTGCTCCGCCCGGCTGCACAGACGCATCTTGTCTGGTGCTGGCTGAGCTTCGAGACTCATTGCTCCAACAACTTGCATCTCTAACACCTCCGACTGCCAGGCAGGGGTTGGAGGCGAGAAAGACCGTCGCTACAAATGAAGAAGAGCCCGGTGAATTAATGCAACATGATCTGACTGTATTCTAAACCCCTGCCCTGCAGCCCTGGCAGAGGGGACCCCTAGCAGAGAGGGCACAAAAAGGCAGGTACCTTGCAGATGGTTCCTTGGTCTCCTTCCATTAGAGAACAACCTCGGAGCAGGTCCCTTAAATGCCAGCATTTGATATTCATGGCTGCGAGTTTATCAGAGAGACCATTTAGATCAGCCAGCTGGAAAATAAGACCTTGATTCATTACACTTTCCCATTTACCACCTCCACAAGCTCAGGGACCCACACCGGGCTTCCCATCGTCCGGCAATGACAAGAGAGAACCTGCCAATCGATAGCGTGTGGCAGCATGGCCAGGAGGGAGCTAGCTGGACCTTTATTTAGTTTAAGGACCCCCACGGCGATGACTGGAGCTGCCCAGGTCAGTGGGGAGAGATGGGGCTGGTCTGGAGTGGGAGAAGGGAGGTTTTATTTCACGCTTGGGGAGATTTGTTTCCAGGTGTGTCTGTTTGGCTCCGCAGTCATGCTGGAGGCAGCTGCATGGGGAGACAGGTGGTTGCCAATTTGCAAAAATAAGTCTAACCACCAGGAATCTGCAGTCTGCTCCTTGAGTTGGTCCCCCAGCCATGATTGTGCTTGGACTCATTTCCCCTCCTTTTCCCAGCTTTGCATAGGCCGGTTAACGTTTGTCGTGATAGCCAGGGGCAAATAACCTCCAGCCACCAGCCTCTGGGGCTGGGAGAGCGGGCCAGAGGGGACCTGCTGCTCCAAGTCCCTGCTCCTAGGCAGCCCCAGCAGTTCTGGGATCCTGAATCTCCCACATCCCAGGCAAGCACGTTGCCCGTGGGCACCGGGGTATGCTGGGCTGGGGGTCTTGCTTGTTTGATGCACACAAAAACATCAAGATCTTCATTTCCTTCTGATGCAGAATGGGGGGAAATGGGAAACTCAACGCTGTTCCTACTCAGGACAAAGCATTTTCTGTCCACCTCTAGCCTTGCCCCTCATCTCATGCAAATTGTACTTAAGAAAACCCTTTTCTTGTCTAAAGTCTGCTCAGGCATCCAGCTGCTCGTGTGCGACAGGGGGTGGGATGGAGACATTCCCACCCTTATAACCCGCATAGCCCCCGCTCTAGCACTCGAGTGCATGGGGACGAGACTCACGTGGGTTTACAGGGACACCGCTGCACGGTCCTACGTAGGACTGGGCTTGCCATCCGATCTCCCGGCTGCCCTTGCACTGCCTCCAGCTTGGCCTCGCCGAGGGCCGTGCCGTTAGTTGCAGTAGCAGCCGCATGTCTGAAGTTCCTGCTACGCTAATGAGGCCTGTTCCTTTATTAGGCACATTAATTAATCAGTGTTCACACAAGGCACCCCATGCAGGCATGCTGAAGTCCGTACCATTGCCCTTCCAACCAGAGGTAGGCTCCTGCCCACACTTCCACGTCCAGGCACTGCCTCCTACACCTTGCTTTCCCAGACGGATGCTCTGGACATGTTAGGAACGCAGGACTTGCAGGGACCCGTAAGGCCACCGAGCCTGGCCACCCGCCATCGGACACCACCCTGGCCTATGACCCCCATCAGCAACCGAGAGCAGGGGTAGCTTTTTGTCCCCAACACCTCACTCCTCCGGCTCATGCCTAATTTCCAGCCTAAAACGTGCATGTGGCCAGTTTATTGCTCCTGTGCCCACGTTGTCCTGAAGGCTGGGTTGTTCTTGTCCCTCCCTGCGGCTTACACCCGCAAGGGGTTTGTAAAGAGCAGCCGCGGCCCCTCTCCACTGGAGATTAGAAAGCCAGGCTCCAGTTGTGCATCCATTCCCCAGTCACACGCCCAGCCCTTCTCTGCACCTGCTCCCGTTCAAACCCACCTCCCCTGCACACGGCGCTCCACATCAGGTCTCACTGAGGCTGTGGGCACTGATATTCCTACTTCCCTCTCACTCCTGGAGATGCCTGGCCTGCTGTATCCCAGGGCCAGCTTTGCCTCTCGTGGCTGCGGCAGCTGGCACAGCCGAGACCTCCCCACCTCACTTGTTTCTGCCTGATGAGCAACCAGCCGAGAGCAGAAAGCCTCATTATCGGCACCCCCCGTGGGCACAGCTGCGTTCCTAAATCCCATCCCATTTTGTTTCTTGCAGTCCTCCATGGTGTCCACTTCTTCCTATAGGATATCCCAGGCCTCTCTGCACGAAGATGCCTCCACCTGGCGTGATCAGCACATTTCGTTAGCCCGCTCCTCGTTTGTGTGTGTGTCAGTATTGAAAATATTGAATGAGGTGAATCCCCAGACGGGTCCTCGAGCTCTGTCAGTCTCTTCCCCTCAGACCACTAATTCCACAGTTTCATAGTTTCTAGGGTCGGAAGGGACCCGAGCAGATCATCTAGTCCGACCCCCTGCCATGGCAGAAAAGAGTACCGGGGTCAAACACCACCTACTACAGCTCTTCCTTTGCCAGTCCCTGGACCCTTGTACGGTTCTTATGTTAACTCCCATCTTCTCCATTCCCCCATGCTACTGTATCTCCTTTTTTACCGAAGCCCTGATCTCCTGCATCCCCTTTGTGTAGAAAATCCCCTATTGGATCAAAGAAAGATAACGGATCAGTCTGCCTTTAATTATTGCTTCCTGGAAAACCTCTTCAAAGCCTTGTGCGTGCAGCTGAGGCCAGTCAAACAGGTCTGGAGTTGCCTGGATCATTTTTTTTTTAATTCTCCCTCCTTAACTATAGGTTCTGCTATTGCTGGTCTCCAATTATCTGTCCCCAGCTCCTGCCGTGTCTCCTCACTTGGAAACTCCAGCCCATGCTGGGTTGCAGCTGATGCTCATAAATGCAGCTTCTCTGCACCATATCCATGCAGAGCCTCCTGTCCCTGCCTCCCTTGCTGCTACCTCGATAGGGCAACATCAGACTGCATGGGAGGGGGCTGCGAAACACGACACGCGTGCAGCTTTCTTTCCCTGGAAAGCTGGCAGACCTAATTATCCTTCTTTGCCAACCAGAGAAACGTGAGTGCAGAGAACTGAGGAGCTCTTCGTGCACTGACCATATGGCTCCCCAGACTAGTGGCTATGGAAGTGTCTGCAGCAGGTCCACAACTCCCACGTGCATGCTCCTACCCCAGGGTAAAGGCAGAGGAGCTTCCCCGGCTCTCGCTGGGTGAGCGGTGACTGTGGAGGAGCAGTGAGCTCATGCCCTGTCTAACCTCGCAGGCCCACGTCTGTGCAGCCCAGCCCCACGGCGCAGAGAACGGCCCTAACTCATCCCACCGCGTCCTCAGCAAGGTGAAGAGCGGACCCCTCACTTCCCTTTGCAAATGCTGCACCCCCAGACTCTAGCACGAATAAAACAAATGTTTCGGACAGGCAGGGGCCATACCGCAGCCTCTGCCCCTCTGGAGCAATCACATTCGTGAACGTGGTTTGACTCTGCGCTTCCATGCGGATACAGGCCTTGTTATCACCTGCAGCAGGCAGGGCCATGTGGAGCCCTCCTGGAGCCTGTAATTGTGCTTGTGAGCTGTGCCAGGCCCCAGCCAGGGCCATTAGTCCTTCATTTTTCAGGAGCGCTGAAGAAGCCGCAGACTTTGGGCTCCCGGACTTATTTCCCCGTCTAATTGGACGGGCTCCTGACAGGACAAGGGCTCCAGCCGGCCCGAAATGTTCCCCATGAAGAATTGGAGTAGTCAGCTCCCCGCTATTACTGCTCATGATATGTAATTTGCTTCATCCTGAGCTTAATGCAGGTTGCGGTGACCTTGCAGGGCTGCAGCATCTGTAAAACAGAGGAGGAAGGAAACTTTGCAGTGGCTCTGGGCTCATGGGCAGGCATCATACCCATGCTGGGGCAGCAAGGAGCCACAGTCCCTAGAGCCGATACAGGATGGGGGGCTGGGGTTCCCTGCCTCCTGGAGGAAAGGGTGGTCTGAGGCACTGAGCCTGGTGTGAGGGTCTCTGCACCAAACTGATGTCTCCACCATCCTGGGTGCTTTCCAGTGTACCTGCAGCCTGACAGCTCTGGGGGGGAAAAGGTGTATTTCCCAGGTGCCCGTTCTGTCTGGGGCTCCTGGCATAGAAAATTGGGGAACGATGCAGGGGGCTTATCCAAGCCTCTCTGCTCCCTGGGTGGTGGGAAGGCAGGCTGCAGCCTCCACCCTCAACAACGGAGGATTGCAGGGGCTGGATGTAAGGCTGCTTTCGTGGTCTCAAGCTCTGGATGTAGGCAGGAGAAACTCCCTGAGCAGCCTGTATGGACCCAATGCTTTTGCACTGCACATGTTGGAGCCCCTCTGGAAAGTCCCTAGGGAGCACAGGGGTTTATACTGCCCCGGCCATGCCCAGGTCATGAGCCCTGCTGCCTTAGGGCCTGAGTGTGGATCCCAAACCAGGAGTGTGAGACCATCTGTCAAGGGAAATTGAGGTTGGATATTAGGAAAAACTCTCATGAGAAGGGTAATAAAGCACTGGAACAGGTTTCCCAGAGCGGTGGGGGAGTCCCCATCCTTGGGGGGTTTTCAGACCCGGGTAGACAAAGCCTTGGCTGAGATGATGTATTTGGGGCTGGTCCTGCGTTGGGCAGGGGATGATCTATTTGGGGCTCATCCTGCTTTGAGCAGGGGTTGGACTAGATGGGACCTCCTGGGGTCCCTTCCACCCTCAATGTCTGTGATCCTATGATCTATCTCTTAGCAGGGACAGGAGGGAGATCCTGGAAAGCTGCAGCTGGTAGAGAGGTAGTCTGAGGAGGGAAATGAGCCAGTCACTGTGTGACAGAGCAAGCAACCAGCTTCCCCCGAGCTATCGCACCCCTCCTGGGGGCAGGAGGACGTGGGTGAGGTCTGGAGAGAGTACGGTACCTCCTGTATAAAGGAGGTGGACGGGGAGAAACTTCCCCTCCCGGGGCTGCAGCACAGGGGAAGGAGCCAGCCCCTGCGCCTTGGCTGGAGCATCCTGTGTCACAGCCCTGACCCATCGTGCTAATTGGATTCTTAACGAGCAGCATCAGGAGTGGCTGGGACAGCTGCACACCACGGCTCCCGGGGACGTCACACGCGCTTCACTGCTCACGGGAAGGACGTGGCAAGTGACAGGCCGTGCCCAGTGCCAGCAGGGACCAAAGGGGGATTTAAAGGGTGAAGAGCCCCTGTTCCTCCCTAAAGGTTGCCACGGCAGAAGTGCCAGCAGTCGATGCTTCTCTATCGTAAACCAGAGCCTTGCAGCGCTCATGCGGCCAAAAATATTAGCTTGATGTAGGCCCGTGATGTGCCCAGCCCAGGGATGGAGCGTGCAGTGGCAGCCGCACGGATGTCAGCGGGAGGCTGCTCCCAGAAGCATGGTGCGACCCGAGTCCACTAACCCCCTGCCCTCTCTCCGTGTCCTGCTTCCGAACCCCCACAGGGTCGTGCCTGCGACCACTACGGCCTGTACCACACCAGCCCGACGCTGGGCAGCCTCACCAAGCCGGTGGTGTTGTGGACACAGCAGGACGTGTGCAAATGGCTGAAGAAGCACTGCCCGCACAACTATCTCATCTACGTGGAGGCCTTCTCCCATCACGCCATCACAGGTAGGGGTGCCCGAGGGGCTCGGCAGAGCGAGTCACCTGCAGCTGCTTGGTTCGTTGCATAACCAGCAGGCCCTGGTGTTTGGGGAATGTTACCACCTGGGTGAGGAACTGGGAGAGGACGGTGGCAGGTGACCCTGGGGTAGCTGATACCATGCTCAGCACTGGAAGGGACCCCCAGATCCCAACCCCTGTCCCCCCACGGCAGGGTCTGAAGGCTCCGAGCCTACCTCCAGGTCTGACCTCTGTGCTCAGCTCCTGTGCATGCAGAAACCACATGGCTGAGCACCCCCAAGCCTCACCGGGCTGAATCCAGCCCTGCTTTCTGCCGGTGGGGCTCCCCTGCCTCCACCCAGCGTTGGTGCCATCTAAAACCATGGCAGACAGGCTGGAGGGAAGGGCAGCATTGCAGGACACAGCTGTCAACGGGCAGAGCTTGCTTACAAGCTCACCTGAACCCCAGGATCTTAAGGAAAATCTCAGCGGCCTTTATTTGAGCAAAGTACTTCTCCATTCCCTGCCCAGGGACCCTGCGGAGGGGCGCGGGGCACGTGGTGAGAGGCCAAGGGCAAAACGTTGCATTGCTGTCCTCCCCGAAGTCCGAGAGGCAGCCGTGAACCTACCGCCTCCTCCCTCACCCTCTGCTAACCCTGATGGGAACGAATAAGATGGAGATGAGCCGGCAGCGTGCCCTTGTAGCCAAGAAGGCGACCGGCATCCTGGGCTGCATTGGGAGGAGCGGTGCCAGCAGATGGAGGGCAGTGATTCTTCCCTTCTGTTCAGCACTGGCGAGGCCACATCTGGAGTCGTGTCCAGTTTTGGGCCCCCACTGCGGAAAGGATGTGGACAAGTTGAAAAGAGTCCAGTGGAGGGATAAAATGGTTCAAGGGTTGGGGCACATGACCTGTAGGGAAAGGTTGAAGGAACTGGGATTATTTAGTCTTCAGAAGAGAAGACTAAGGGGGGGACTTGATAGGAGAGGCAGGCAGCCCCATACCTGCCTTCCTGTTCCTCCAGCCCTGCCCCTAAGAGACAATCCCTGATAACAAGGGGTTGGTCCAACCTGGCACCCGGGCAGCCGCCTTTTAAACCGGACTAAGTTGTCCAGCGAAGTTGCATGGGGTGCATGGATGCAACATAGGACTTATGCCAAATTGTGTGATTTTGGGTTTTTTTTAATTGAATCACCAAAATCAGGTTCCTCTTTCCCCCCAGCTCTGGATTTAGGCTCTCATGGGCTTGGTTTGCCAAGAGGTGATGGCTGACTCCACGGCTCTGCCTGTTACGGGAGCTCTCCCTGGAGACGCCGTCTCTCCGGGTTCTTAGAAATCTTCCTTATCTGGAGCTGAGCGCTGCACAATTATTATTAATAGATCTTTGCAATGCCCCGGGCAGCTGAAAAGCAGGGCTCTCATTCGGTGGGCAGGGAATGGAGGCCAAGGGGAGTGGAGGTGAATTGCACAGATGATGGCTAAGCAGGGGGTCAAACTGCATTCTCCAGCCCCAGTCTGATGCTATGACCACTAGACCCTTTTTCCCACTAGTCCTAGAGGACTCAGCCCTGCTCAGTGACAGCAGTGGGACTCCTATCACACGACATCACGGAGTGAGAGCCAGAAATACTGGGAGTAGCTGGAGGAGTCATTAGAAATGCAGAGATGCTTATGGAGGGAACAGATATCAGCTCCACATAATATCAGTTTCTTGCCTCATCAGTCCTCACAGACTGCATCCAGGCCACTGCAAGCCAAGGATGAGGCAAAAAAATGCTGCCAGATAGTCTAACCTGACTGAACTGTAAAGACACAGCTCCTCAGAGTCCAGCCATGAGCAAAAAGTGCAACTAAGGAGTTGAGGAACGACTTACAGGGCATGGAGTTTACTGCAGAGTTAGGCCAAGTTCAAATGCATCTGCAAGACTGCTCATGGCTGGGTTTTGTCTCAGGAGGTAACCGTTTTCACTAGGATTTTGACCCAGGCAGTGAGGAATCTCATGAGATCAGCTGACACACGGCAGGCTGGAAACCAGACAGGTGTTGGCAGAGTTTCCAAAGTCCTAGATCCATCGTGCTCAGGACAGAGTCAGATCAAGGAATGCCCCACTTCTGCCATGGACTTCCTAGGCACCAAGGAGTGGTGCGTGCTGAGACCGATACCCCCTCCTTCACACTAGACCAAGCTGTGCCCGAAAGCAGAGATCCCACTGGTTCCAGTAGACGGCTCCATGAGCACTGCCAGGGGGTGTGGAAGGGTCCCCGAGGGCCTGTTGCAGCTGCCAGACAGCTGGCAGGGCTGGCATGAGTGCTGGCAGGCGGAGGGCTCTCCCACCACAAGCAACAGGTTGTCAAAGCAGGCACAACCAGGCCTGGACATCGACCTGCTGCACTTTATACCAGAGAACAGGCCTGCTTAACTGTTGCAGGCTCCAGCCGGGCCATCACTACGTGTAGTCACACACCAACCCAGCATCAGAGCAGGACAAGCCGTGCCTTCAAGAGGTTTGACACCAGTCAGTCCCTGCTGCTCTCTGATGGCCGAAAGCCTGCCCAAGTCATGCAAGTCCCGGCCTAGAAGCCCACCTGTCCAGGTGTGATGGCTTGTGCTGGCATTGAGCACCCAGGCAGGCTCCTGAGTAACATGCTTCACTGCAGCCAGGCTGCAGCAGCATCCTGAATTAGTGACCTGGGGCACTTCTACATGATGAAAATTGCTTAATGGTATCACACTTTGCACATACATGAGTTTTTGGCCTTTTAAATAAGAGCAAAGGGTGGTTTGCTGCTGACTGTCGGTCCTGATGTTCTTCAGTGCAGCAAGACGAATATTTTAAGGCTGTCAGTGAGGTATCTAGGAATGGAAGGAGCCAAGAATGGGGGAAAAGGGCACCAGGATGGTCCCCTCCAGGGGCAAGGCTCTCTTGGAAGAGGCTCTACAAAAGACCCCGGTCCTTACAAAGCAACCGTGCTGGGCCAGTCCTTGCCCTGTGCAGCCTGTTCTGTGCACCAGAGACTGGTAACAGAGCGGGCTGCCAGGGCGGGTGGGGAGGAAGGGAGCACTGGGGCTGGGAGGGTGGATGCCATAGCTTCCCGCCCTGCAGGGACCATAAAACACTAATGCAACAGCTCCTGGCATCGGAGATAAAGGAAGCATTAGGCAGTGCACTCAGGGAGATGGGGACAAAAGCCGGTTGTAAATCGCTCTGCTAAGAGCCCCCGGACTGGCACAGCTCATGCGGACACTAATGTGTTCTGATGGGTACGTCTGAAGCAGCGCGTGGGATAGCTGGCGTGCTGGGGTGGGGAGGGGGCTCACCGAAAACACACCCTGCTGCAGCGGGGGAGTGGGGATGAGAAAGCTCCCGCCTCTGGGCACCAGCCTTCCTGGGGATGATGTGATCCCAGGGCAAGTGCTTGTCCAGAGAGTCCTGCCCTGTCTCTTTGGCACTGGCCTTGCTGGGTGCGGGCTGAAGAGCAGGCAGTGGCTCTGGCTTGCCCTTTCCATGGCCACTTGCAATGGAGTGCCAGCTCTGTCCGGTCCAGGGGAAGTGCCTGAGATGGGTATCCCAGCTGGAAGGGCCTCTGCACACCCTGGAGATCGAACCAGTCATGCAGGCATGGACGGCAAGCCTGGCAGGGAGTGGGGACTCTCCCCAGGAAGGGAGCGGGAGCTGTGTTAGTGCATTCACTACCGGCCTTAGCAGCCACAGCCTGAGGTCATTGCAGGTAGTGCAAACACCGTCCCGGGGCAGCACCACTGCAAAACTTTGCATACGGAAATGACAGGCCATGCACCCAGTGACTGATGATGAAGTTTGCGGCTCCATCCCACGGCCCATGGTCACAGCCGCGTGGGGGCAGCTTGGAGGCCTCCTCGGCTCGCTGGCCCCTGGGCGGCCTGGGGGCTGCCTATTGCATGGCTCTGACCTCTCTGCTTGTGGCCCGCAGGTCGTGCGCTGCTGCGGCTCAATGCCGAGAAGCTGCAGCGCATGGGCATCGTCCACGAGTCGCAGCGGCAGGAGGTCCTCCAGCAGGTCCTGCAGCTCCAGGTGCGGGAGGAGGTCCGTAACCTGCAGCTGCTCAGCCAAGGTAACCGGGAGGGGGCAGAGGTGGCACCTGCGCCCTCCGCCCTGCAGCCGTGGGGCAAACGCCAGGGTGGGAGAGGGGAAGAGGGACTGGGCAGGCTGGGATGGGGACTGGTCCAGCTCTGCTTGGTGGGTGAATTCCAGCCCCAGTGCAGCTTGGAAGCAGCGAGCATGGCCGTGCCCGCCTTGCAACAAAATCCCAGCAAGGATGAAGTCAGGTCCCACCCAGGAGAGCTGTCACAGCATCCCAGGGCTCAGCCGTGCTGCCGGCTTTGTCTAGGGAGTACCAGCCAGATCCTCCTATGGGCCCTTCGTTCCCTTCCTGCTACTGACTGGCAGGAGCAATTTGCCTTGGGAGGAGATAAGAATCCAGGCTTTGAGCCCTTGACATCCCCAGGAGCAGGGATTGAGCTGCAAAGCAAAAGCAAAGCATCCTTGCCTTTTGCTAGGTCAGCGGGCTGCAGCCGGGTCCTAGGTACCTGCATGCAACCCGTCTCCGGCACTGTAGGCTGCTCACGCTTGCAAAGGGCTCAAGCGCTTCCAGTGCAAGATAAAAGCCCACAGCAAGGAAACAGGAGGAAACACGGAACAATGAATTGGGTGGTATGGTTTCCTCCGGCCTCAGTCGCAGCATTGCGTGTTCCCCGTGTAAATCAGAGCAAGGGCGGGTCTGACCCCAGAGCCCCCGGCTTTCAGCCCAGAGGGGTAGACAATGCCGTGGGAGGTGTCTCCCAGGAGCTACAACGGGGCTTGGCAGCGAGCACTGCTTGACGGTATCGTGCTCCCGGCTCAGCCTTTACCCCCCCACCCCTCCTTGTTCCAGCTTCATTTGGAAACATCTCCTAGCCGCACCATCTGTTTGGCAGATTGAACCTACACTGTGAACCGAGCACCTCTGGGATGGACTGCGGAGCACAGATACGACAGCCTGAATAGCATGCTTGGAGACAGCTTCCCAACCGGTCCAGGGGCTGCTCTTTCTCTCTCTCTCTTTCTCTTTCTCTATTTATCACCCTTTTTCTGTGCAGAGGACAGATGTTTTCTCCAGCAAACAGGGCTGAGACTAAGGCAAACACTCGGCAGGACGTAGGCACCGCTGCCCTGTTCGAGCCCGTTGCTGGCGGGGGAACGGACGACGGAGGCAGCAGCCAGAGACGCTTGGTTTGAGGGATGGAGGGGCAGCGCTGTCCTTCATGGCACGGGAAGGTGATGCCCAAAGGGCCGCCGGTCCCAGGGCAGCTGGTGGCAGGCCTGTGGACTTGACTCATCTCAGTACCTCAGTGCTCACGTGGGAAGCGTTTGTCTCGATGCCGACTGGGCCGTCTTCCAGTATCCTAGGAGATAACATTATCAGGAGCAAATGAGATGACCGGACAAGCCAGAGAATGCAAAGGCAGAGCCAAGCTGCTGGGACCTGGCTCCACTTCGTGAATGAAAACGAGAGCATCCCTTTGGCAGAGACCGGGCCAGGCCAGCCGCAGGCAGGGAGGTTGCTGCGCCTGCTAGGATGCACGGCCAGGATGTTCTCGCTGGGTTGCCTTTGTTCTGCTTTCACTTGGGGCATGCAAGCCAGGCAGCACTGGCGGGTCAGGGCCACTTTCTGTGGGTGCCCCCCACTCCCAGGACCGCAGGGCTGAGTGGGATCTTCATCTCCTCTGACAAGTGTGGAAATGCAGCCTGGACACACCCTTGGCCACTGCCCTAACAGCAAAGCCCAGGCCGTCTGCATCTGCAGTGTGTGTTGCTCTATGGGTCCGTGTTGGTCTCCGGTGGGCAGTGGAGGTGGTAGCCGGCCCCAGGGTTGCAGACTGAGGGCTCCTTGGTGCAATATTCCTCCCCTGTCCCTCTGCTTCCCTGGGAAGTCCTATACTAGGCTCTGTCTTTCTCTCACCTCCTGCTCTGCGCCACTCACATTCACTGTGCTCCTTCCCAAATGCTGATTCCCCAGCCCCATGCAGTCACCTGGACATCACACCTGAACTCCAGCCCAGGTGGATCCTGGCACTCCTAAAGCCCAGCAAGCCAGGACGTGATGGATAGGAGCAGCCCTCTTCTCACCCTCACATTGAGGCACCCTTTTTGCAATCTGTCCTGGTAACACAGAGCTCCTCGACCAGCTGCCTGTGATCCTCTGCCTTACAAACTGGCAGGCTGATAGGAAACGGTGAAGCATCAGCCCTAGGATTTGTGCCGGGGGTAAGGGGCGCTCTTCGTTTGCCAAACCTTAGGCTTTCCACTCTTCTGTACCTTACAGTGACCGGGGCCGATCTATGCACCCAGAGAGCAGCCAGGGGTGTCAGCGACCCCACGTAGCCAGGACCCTGGCTTTTATCACCCACATTGGCTTTGCCACCTCAAATTTCTCAGACCAAAAAAACATGGAAAGAAACCCGTCTTACTGGCCTGTTGTCTTGACTAGAACCAGGCAATCTATTTGCAATGACCAGTCCCTCCCGTGGCTATAGCTCTTTTTCTGTTAATAAAGTAACAGACTTCGGGTTTCTTCATGCATGTGTCCAGTCTTTGAACATGCTCCAAAGGATGGCTTATAGATAGCAGTGTCTAAGAGCTGGAAGCTGAAACTGGCACAAGATGAAAAATCATAAAGGTAAGGGTAATGGAGCAGGGAGAGAGCTTATCAAGGACTGCAGTACCTTCCTCATCTCTTGGATCTATGAGAATGCAAACAGACATTGCATTTGTCCTCAGAAAAGCCATTTTATCCTGGGACTAATTGCAGTCATTCAGACATTCACCCCAAGCTATGAAAATAGATGGCAGTGTCCCTGGGTGAAATGCTCCCGTGCGGTGGAGAAGGGCAGAGCGGATCCCTGTACAAGCTGCGAACACGGCATGAACTAGGACATCGGTACTTGCAAATTCATCAGTGCGAGGCTGGACATTTAAATCACCTGGCATTTTTTCTGCATCCCAATTGGCTAACTCAAGTTGCAGCAAGGGATGTTTAAATTGGATATTAGGAAAAACTTTCTCACTCGGAGGGTGGTGAAGCACTGGGACAGGCTACCTGGAGGCGTGGTGGAGTCTCTATCCTTGGAGGTGTTTAAGGCCCGGGTAGACAAAGCTTTGGCTGGGATGATGTAGTTGGGGCTGGTCCTGCTTTGGACTAGATGTGACCTCCTGAGGTCCCTTCCCACCCTCATTTTCCATAATTAACTCGAAGCAACTCCAGTGATTCCCATGCTGGGATCATCCTGGGAGCAGCTGGCCGTAGACATTGCTATACGCTGGGGCTGTGAGTACCAGGGGTCACACCCCAGGAAATCTGCTGATGCTGCACTCCCCTCCCGCTGCTTCTGTCCCGGGAGGAAGCAGAGGCATAGCTAGCCATGTTAGCAAAGGGCTTGCCTTTTCCTTCTCCCAAATGCCCCTTGCTGTTTCCTGCTGAGTGGTTGCCCAGAGAGTCTGCGAGGTTAACAGCATCCTGGTCCAGCTTGTCCATGCCAGAGCAATGCTGAGCACAGCTGCAAAGGTCATAATCTGTGATCTGGGGGAGAGGGAGAGAAAGGGGAAATGTGGTAGAGTCAGAGCCGCTTCAGAGAGCCCCTTTGCATAGCCGGGAGGAGCAGGCAGCTCTAGCCACACACTTGGTCTTTGCTTGTGTTTAAAAAATCCCACGCATCTCCCTGCCCGCCACGCTTAAGCACTGCAGGAGGGAGGAGGGAGAAGCTGCTCCAAGTCCACAGTTCAGGGCAGCGTCGATGCCCAGGGAAGGGGAGACCTACGAAAGCCTGCGTGTGAGCAGCACTGCTGGAGCCGATGTGCTGCGATGAGCAGAACAGGAGCATGCAGCACGGCGGGTGCTGGGAGGGAACCCCCAAGGGTGTGTATGTGTGTGTGCAAGGAGCTGACAGACTCACTTGGGGTGTCTGAGTATTTTTAGCCCCTCACAGCGAGTGCATCTCACAGGATGCGTGCAACCTGCACCCCCATGGCTTCCCTGGGGCAGGGGCTCCGGCGGCCCCGGGACCTGCTATGACTAGGCAAGCAGGGCCGCGGCTCCTTCCATCGCTAAACAACCGTGCCGCGGCGGTGAGCCCCGCCACGGCACGCTCTCCACGAGCTAGTGACTCCCAGCCCAGACTGCAAGGCACAGCAAAGCCGGAGGCTTAGACATGCGTTTGTGCCAGCAGTTTGACCTTAAGAGCTTATGCTTATCCAGTAAGGGATCAAAGCTTCCCTGTGCGACTTGTGCTCAATCAGGGCCCACTCCAGTGATTCCCAATTAATTCCTGGCCCTGGAACGAGCTCCAGGGACACCCAGCTGCCGATCCCGAATAGCAGTGCCACTCAGGAAAATCGTGACCCCTTCATGCACCATTTGCAGCAAGAAAAAGCAGCAGAATTAAGGGAGTGAATTGTTTCCTGCAAAGGCTGTGCCCAGCTCTGGTTGTGACTGTGGTCATATCCATGGCTAATGCTCTCACGGGCTGACCTTCTCCCAGTGGCATCTAGATGTAAGCCCCCAAGGACGCAGAGCAGACCTGGGCCTGGGCCCTGGAGAGATGCTGGCACATGGAGTCCGTGATGGCCAGGCTCTCTGTGGCCCCTCTCGTGAAACAAGTCGCGTATGCCAGCCCAATGCTCCTGACACCCTGGAAGCCCAGCATCTCTCACCCCCACCAGCACCTCCTTCAGGGAGATGACGGGGCCAGTTGGTTGCAGGCACCCTTGCATGGCCTATAACCTCTGGTGCTTTCATCCTTGTGCCAAGGGACTGACCTTTTCCTGTGTGTAGGGAAAATCCAGGGCTCCCTTCCACATGGCTATGAAGCTGCATGGCGATGTGCAGCCAGGAGTAGTCCTGTGCTGGGCAGCCAAGGTGTGGTTGATGCTCCCCCTCCTTTCCAAACACCAATCTTTGCATCCTTCTGGAGGACTGGGATCCTGACTGCAGGGGGAGAGCCCGTCCGAGTAGTAGGTACTTCATCCTAAGTAGCGCCATTGCAGCCAGGGGCAAGGTACCCAGATGCCATGATACTGGGTGGCAACTTAAACCGTAGGGGAAGAAAAGCAAGAGGCAGTGGGAACGAGAGACCTCCATGCTCGCATCTGGATCCAGCTGTGCTTCCAGGATGCCTCGCCTCTTCCAACCATTGCCCCCCATGGGGCTACATGGAGGACGGAGCGTCTAGCTGAGCAAAGCGGCTGCAACGCTGCCAGCTCCGGGGGAGGTTGTCTCTTCATATCACGAGCAGGTTTAAACCAAGAAGTGCTAGTTCTGCGTGCTGTTTAGCTGCTCTGAGCTAAGTGGGAAGTGCTTCTGGCCTGGCCAGCCCTTCCCAAGGTCCAGCACCCCGGCAGGACTGGCCCCCCTTGCCGAAATGGTGGGAGACCCGGAGCTGGGTGCTGACTAGTGGGGCAGGGGCGGTGGCTGCAGAGTCTTGCTTCGAGAGATGGGAAGCAGGTGGTCCAGAGCCTGTCTGGGGCAGGCACGATGAGGCCAGGCCTGGGGGGCTCCTGATTAATGTGCACAGCGGGATGGATGTAGCTCCCAGGCTGCTTGGTTTAAACAGAGCCATTTGCTTAGTGACATGAGCTCCAGCCTGGGGTGTGTTTGAGGAGGGGACCCTGCTTTGCAGTGCCTAGACCTGTGACTGTCCCAGACCCTGCTAGGCTGATGGTGCCCCCAGCAGCTCTGACATCCAATGCTGCCCCCACCCCTGCCAGTCTACCACGCGGCCACAGCCACAAGCAGACCCCTGCACCCCTGTGCCCTTGCCCCCAGGGCATGCCTCCACTGTCTCCTTTGAATGCACCCCCATGGCCCCTGGAAGCCCATCTGTCTGCACAGCTTTCTGCCCATCTTTTTTGGGCATGCCTGGATCCCCCCAGCTCCCATGGTCCCTGCATTCACATCCTTTGTCCACCTCCACCACCACAGCCTCTCCCAATTGCACCGGGGCCCCTCAGGGTGCCCCAGTGCAGCAGAGAGCGACCCCCTCCTCTGCTGCAGAAGCTGCTCTCCGCGAGGGGCTCTGCAGAGCTCCTGGCCCGGGTGCTGACACGACAGCCGGGTGTGCTCCTCTCCCACCCCGGTGTTTGGCCCAGCCTGAAAGGTGCTCTCACTTTGCAGGCACAATGGGTCAGGGCATGTGCAAGAAGCAAGGGTTGCGCGGTAATGTCTTTTAAATGCCCTTCCTTCAGCCCTTGCTTGCAACTGCAGTGCTGCTCTCCCGGAGCAAAGAGGAGTTTATGGCTTGCAGCTTTCAGGTAGGAATCAAAGCTCTGAGGCTGTCCTGGACTGAAGTCTGGACTCAGGTTAAACCCCAGATCCTAACACCCTCTTTCAGTTTAGGGCCACTGGAGCCTGGTCTGTTTCTGGAACAGAACAAACCAGATTCCCCATTTTCTGCCAGCTGCAGCTGGGTCCAGGTCCGGGCCAAGGGCTCAAGGATTCCTCGCTAGGATTTGATCACCTGCAGGAGACTGGCCGCACAGCAACTTCGTTGTCGGAGTCTGCGCATCATTGTTTGCAGACCTCCCACGGGAGCCTGCTGGGCTGGTTTGGACGTTTTCTGAGATGCAGCCGATGCTGTCTCGTGCCCCTCTCCAAGCTGGAAAGGAGGCCACACGACCCTGAGACGGAAGAAACTTTCCCCCAGCTGCGGGGATCATGCTAACTGAGGATGAGCCGGGCAGACGCAGCCCAAGCAGCTCATCGTGCACTGAGAAGTGCAAAAAGCAGACTGTAAGGAGCCCCCCCGCGACCCCCAGGAAATCAGTTTTTGCCCCCTGTTATCCACAGATGGGGGCACAGGGCTGGCGGGGCTTCGAGGCCACCCCCTTTGCTCCATCTCTTTCTTCCCTCAGCCGCACTTGATAAAAACTCAATTAAACTTTCAAGCTGGGGGAGATCAAAGCAAACTCCAAGCTCAAGCAAGGAACTCGGCAAGCACTCCCCAGCTTCTCCCCCCCCACACTTGTCTACCTGTTTTGGCAACTCTAAATCAACTCCCCCTCCTCATGGCCAGCCCGAGGCCCTGAGCCCGGAGCAGGGCGAGTGATAGAGAAGCATCAAACGGGAGCTTCGGAGGGCAGAGGGTGAGCTAAGAGCCAAGGCCCAAACTCTGGGGCATTTGAGGAGGGAGGGAGGGAGCTGGATGCCTGGGAGAGGAGGAGTGTGACAGCAAGGGCAGCCCCCACCACGAAAGCATCATGGCCGGGCAGAAGGAGCAGGCTGTGCTGGGATACCCCAGCGAGGGATGGGCTCCTGTCGCTGGGGCTGGGGACACAAATTAAAAGGACGGGTGGAAGGAGAAGAGGGTAGTAGCTGTCTCCATAGTCCAGCAGTGAGTGCCTTGCCCTCGCATGGGAGATGGGGGTGCGACACCCGGGGGAGGCAGTGCGGCTTCCTTGACAGGCCTTTGAACTGGGTCTTGGATTCGCAGGGTGGCCTTGGGAAAGTCACTTAATCTCCCTGTCCCTTAACCTCCCCTGTGCTACAAGCAAGGCTTGGGGAGTGATCTTCTGCCAGTCTGACTGCAGGCGAGGGACTCGCCCTGGCCTCGTTTTGTGAATGGTAAAATGCCCATCTAGGTCCTGCAGAACAAAGCAGTGGTGGGTCCTCCCCTCCCCTCCTGCTGGGGAGCACCGGATCATCAGAGGGAGGGCTTTGGAGAAGGATTTGGAAAAGAAACCTCCAGGCCCAGGTGCAAGGTGTGGCACTGCTGCGGGGCATGCGGTCACCCCAGCCTGTGAGCCAGGGTCACGGTCGAGAGCTCAGTGTGTGCCACGCTGCAAAAGGCCTGGAGCTGTTCGGGGCTCTGTCGGCCCTTGCGCGGCGCTCCCCAGCTGGCCGTCGCAGGCCGCTTCCCCGTGGCACCCCGCTCCCATGGGCACACAGCACAGGGCTTCCCAGGTTCCTAGCCAAGCCAGCCAAGCCCTGCCGTCCTTGCCACCCAGACGGAGATCACCCTGGAGGAACAGCTGGCTCCTCAGGCCAGGCTCAGACATCCCTTTCTGGGCGCCGGGAGGCAGTGGAACGGTTCTGGCGCCATCTACAGTCCTCCGGTTTCACTGTTATACAGAAATAAATATTTTTGCCAAAAAAAAAATCCTCTGTTTTCACCAACTCCTTCACTTTGGTGAGGACCCTCCACGGGTCTCGTCTGTCCCCACCGCCACCGTGCGAGCTCAAGGCATGTCAGAGCCCAGCAGGATGGCAGCTGGGTGGACTGAGCAGGTGGACGGCATCTTCTCCTTGCCAGTGCAGCCAGACTCTCCTTGTACCCGGCAGAGAGGTGGGATGCAACAGGCTGGGCCTGGACCTTGCTGGGAGCAAAGCAAGGCAACAGAGGGAGCGGATGCCTGCAGTGACCCACAGCAGGACAGCTCAGTCCCCACCCTACATCCTCCTCCTCACCGAAGAGTCCAGATGGGACTGGGAAGGGAGTCTCAAGCCGTAGGACCCAGTCCACAGCTCAACCACTCCAGCCCCTTGCACACCACAAGCACAAAGTGCATTGCAAGAAAAAGGGTGTTTGTGCCCGAACGCTTGCGAAGAACAATTTTTCCAACTGTTTAGTTGGTCTAAGAAAAGAGATCACACCTAGCCAAAGAGCCTTGTCTGTCTCTTGCAACACCCAATGCACCCTGTGATGGGTGCAGAGGAGACAAGGACACTGCCACTGAAGTGGCAAGGTGGGATTTGGGAGATGCTCCAGGCAGAGCAACCCACCTCCTGCTGTGGGGAAGCCCCAGTCCTTGCCAATCTGACCAGGAGGAAACACTCCTCCCTGACCCCAAACCTGCCCCAGATGCAGCTGCAAATCTATGGGGACTCTTTTGCAGGGGGGATCAATCCCTGTTAACAAATGCTGCCCTGCCTGTTTCAAAGATCCCAGCCCAGGCTTTGTAGAGGTGTTAGAAAGATAACCTTTCACCTGCTAGAGCAATGCCATACCAGCCTTGCCAGTCAGCTTGTGAATACACATCCTGCCTGGTTGCACAGTGGGGGATAAATGAGTGGAGCATCTCAGAGATAGGAGCCCATCTGGGCAATGACCAGGTAAATGTAGTGCACACACACTCAATCCCTCTCCTCCTCCTTTTTTTTCCCCCGGGCTTTATTTTCATCGTATGTCTTTGGCATGACGTTGCTGTCATTTTCTCCCTTCCTGGAACAATCATAATGCCTTGTGTTTCTCTAACCCTTATCTGCCAACAGCATTCCAGTCTCTGCCCCAGAACAAACACAGCAGAGAAGGAAATGCAGATTAATAGGGCTCAGATCTGTGCAATATTAAAAGCAGGCAACAATTAAAATAAATGTACAACAACATGGAAAATAAATCCAACCAAGGCTGCGTGCGGAAGGGCTTGGGAAACATGAGGAGGGGTGGGGGGTAGTAAAAAACAAGAAAAACAGAAAGAAAAAAGAAACATATTTAATGCCCAGAACAGGAAACAAGAGGTATTGGATATGGTTTGACTCTGGTTGGAGTGTGATTCACTTTTTCTGCTTTCAGCTATTTTTTGTAATAAGCTGGAAAAGGCACCATTGACATAAAAAAATAATGGCAATCATTTGCTTTCCCCTAAAGAAAAAAAAACGCAGCAGCCTCAGTGACTGGGGAGGGTATAAATTATAGCCAGGTTTTCAAGCCAGGCAAAGCAAGGCAATTGCACATGCAAAATGCAGGCTCTGTTTGCTCGAGTAGTTCCAAAAATTAGGTGGGCAAAGTGGACCCCTCCACGCCGAAGTGGTCTGAAATTCTGACATCCTTGAGTCGTCCCACCCTCGAGACACTTAAATCTGCACTTCACTACGCATGTGCACTTGGGTTTCCTTCATTTCAGAGGGGTTTAAAGGACACGGGTTGCTGGCTAGAGATAGACAGAAGCATATGCTGAACAGAGGTCTGTTAGGACATGAAAGACACTCTCCGGTTGATTAAAGAGCTGATGAAATGAAGAGCCTGTACAGGCAATTAGGAGCCTCTAGCTTGTTGGCTACTGTGGGAGACTCACAAACCCAGGCTTTCCCTTAACAAACCCCCTTTCCCTTGGCCTGGATGATCCACTTTCTTAAGGGACTGGGATGCATGCCAAAGAGGCCTGGCCAGACAGAGGCATGCCTGCACAAGTGATGGTGCTGGCTAATCAATTTAAATAGATTTCATCAAATCAATTTAAATAGAAAGAGACTCCTCCTGGGGGACATGCCTCCTCCCTCACAGCCAGTCCAAGGTGTCAACTCATATCCAGTCGCGCGTGTGCTGGGAGCTCATATCCAGTAGCACACATGCTGAGAGAACTATGTTACAGCTGCAGCTAACCAGTGCACTGGCTTTTCTCTAGCATCCTCCAGCCTGCAGCCCTGCCACCAGAGTGTGGTGCAATGCTCACGCTTCTCTCTGTCGCTCGTGAGCTGTATGAGGGGTATGAGCATCTCGAGCCCTGCCTCAGACCTCATCCATGCACATCCCCATCTCTTAAGCAGCTGGTTTCCTTCCAGGACGCTGCTGTAGTGGAGCCACCAGGACCTCTGGCTGCAGAGGCAGGCGAGCACAGACAAAGCTTCAGTGTGGCCAGCAGTGCTAATGGCCCGACCAGCTACACAGCAAAGCTCTCCTTCCTCTGAAAGGCCAAATGTGACCCCAGAGATGACAGGCTGCAGAGGAGAGGAGCTATGTCACAGCCAGCCTGAAGAAGCCACCCATAGACTGTGGGGCATCTCATTCACCAGCGAGGACTTCTCTCAGCTGGGGCTAATTTCCACTTCACCCTGTAAAGCAGTGGGAGGCAGAAGGTAGGCACTGGCAGCTTCTCCTTGCAGCTTTCAGGATGGCTCCAGCATCGTGTTGGCTCTTGACTTCCCCGTGTGCTCAGACGGGCAACGGGCAGAGAGAAGGAAGTCACCAAAGTTCAGAGTCGTTTTTGGCTGTGTTGCTGGCTCCTGAAACTGGTGCAAGGTGAATTAATGGGCCCTTTGTGAGGGTGACAGGTTCCTTAATTGGAATGCATTGAAGCAGGGATAATTTAATTGCTTCATTTATTTTTTTTAAGGATTCTTTTCCACTTTACACTCTCACTTTCAGCTGCTAATTGACCCTGCGGAGGAGGCCTTCCTATGAGCCATGCCAGGAGCTGCCAGATTGAATGTCCACCAGTAATCGAATGCAGACAGCTGGATGGGTAGATGCGAGCCGCAAAAGTTCCCGTGTCCATGGGAGCGCGCTGTGGCATGCATGCCATTCTTCACAGGGCCTCGAGATGCCGAGGGAGCTCCTGTCTGGGTAAAGCAGCAAGTCCTTGATGCAGCAATTAAAGAAAAAGGCCAGGCTCAGTTTGCATTCATGTAATAAAACAGAAAAGGTAAATGCGAATGGGTGCCGATCGAATGACTTGGATGGGTGGGGTATGGGCAAGACTGCCCCTTTCTACCTCTGATTGATGCTCTCTTGTGAGGCAACTTAGTTCACATAACATCATATAGGATGTTTCCAGGCATTATTGTTTTGACCAGTGGTTTTCAACCTTTTATTTCTACTTGCAGACCCCCTTGGAAATGTTGAATGGCAGTGCAGACTCCTTCAAATGGTAAGTGTGGGTACTCGCATACTTTTGATTGATCTTAGTCATCTTTTTCAGAGCCCTTAAACATAGTCTGTGGACCCCAGAAGCCATTATCTCTGCCCTGAACCATGAGAGCTCATGAAACCTTGGACTCCTTCACCAGGTTGAGAAATTAGCCTAGAGGGAAGTGAGTTTTGGGCCCCCCACTACAGAAAGGATGTAGACAAAATGGAGAGAGGCCAGCAGAGAGCAATGAAAATGGTTCAGGGGCTGGGGGACAGGACTTGTGAAGAACTGGCCTGACTTAGTCTGCAGAAAAGAAGACTGATGCTGCTGGGAGGCAATGGGAGCATAGGAGGCAGCATTGCCTGCTGGTTAAAACCCTTCTCTTCCTAGCTTCAGTTTCCCTAGCTGCAGCAAGCTCATTTGTGAAGTTCATTGAGCTCTACCAGGAAGCACAGCTGTACTGGAGTCGGTGACCATCCCAGTGACTGGCTTCAGCGGAAGGAGGCTACCTATGAAGCATGTCCCTTAGCACAGTGGAAAGCACTTGCCCCATGTCAGAGAGAGCTTGGATGCCAGGCAGTGATGTGAAGGCAACCACAGGGACTGGAAACCATCCCACCAACCTATAATGCAATCAATTCAAAGATCCCTGGCAAGGACCGGGGTCCAGGGGCATCTGCCTGGTAAGAAAGCCATTCACGTGCATGGCTGTTCTGGAGCCGGGGAGCATGGCTTGTGAGGAGAGGCTGAGGGAAATGGGCTGATTTATTCTGCAGAAGAGAAAACTGAGGGAGGATTAAATAGCAGCCTCCAACTCCCTGCAGGGTGGTCCCAAAGAGGATGGAGCTGGACCGTTCTCAGTGAGGGCAGACAACAGAGCAAGGAGCAATGGGCTCCAGTTGCAGCAAGGGAAGTTGAGGTTGGATATTAGGAAAAACTCCTTCACTAAGAGGGTGAGGAAGCGCTGGAACAGGCTCCCCAGAGAGGTGGTGGAGGCTCCATCCTTGGAGGGTTTTAAGACCCGACTAAACAAAGCTTTGGCTGGGATGACGTAGTTGGGCTGGTCCTGCTGGGAGCAGGGGGTTGGACTGGATGTGACTTCCTGAAGTCCCTTCCAGCCCTCGTTTTCTATGACTCTCTTCTGACTGATTCGGGCGGCCTGGAACAGGCACTGCTCGCTTACGTGCTCTGGCCTGGTGCTGTCCTCATGCCTGGATACCTCAACACAGGGTCCCAGCGTGAAAAGCAGAGCTGGGCTTGCAAGGTACAGCTACCTCGGAGAGTGACACTCAGGGAGTTGGCATCTCAGACTAGGGCTGGCAAGCTGGTCACTCGACTGACCAGTTGACTGCATATTTTTGATGGGTCAAAGATTGGTCAAATAAAGACAGGAGGAAGACTTTCTGTGATTTATAGTAACTAGGGATGTAAATATTGTTTAATAAATTAGCCATTTAAACTCTTCTAATTACATCAGTTAACCATGTAATTAATAACACATACCTGCTAGAGAAGGCTGGGGGCATGGGGGCTGCGTGGGGTGAGCTTCAGAGGCCTGGGGCCCGCCACACTGGTGTGACCAGAACCGTTGTGCTTTTTCTGTGTTTTAGTTTTTTGCAAAAGATTTAATTGTGAAATAAATTTATTTCAACAGTATATAAGAAATTCCTGCTTTTTTAATGTAAATAAATTAAAATATATATTATTATTTTGAATGTATTTGGCAATTTTTGACTCATATTTGATCAGTCAGTTGACTGAACTGCATTTGACCAGTCAAATACTGAACCCTATTGGCACAAAAACTTTTGGATGGCAATCCCGGTGTTTTGACCTTTTTTTTTTCCCCCTCTCTCTCTCATTTAGTTTCAGTGGGAAAAACAACCCCAGGTTTCTTCACTTGTTTTTCCTTTCTCTAAAAGAAAGGGGAGGGATTGTTTGAAAAGTGAAGGGAACAAAAGAATCTTTGAAACAATTAATTATTTGTTAATGATTTTGGGGGGCCTAGAGTGAAAATGGTACCCCAAATGACTCTTTGGGAGCATTTTCATTTTGGGAGGTAAGATATTTATCACCTGTGTAGCGGGAGGGAGTGGGGGTTGATGGAAACTTGCCTCCCAGGTTGTAGTAGAAACTTTTCTCCCAGGGATTGAAAGACTAGCTTCCTAGGAGAAATGGTGCAAAAAAATATAGGACCTTTATCATTAGATGGGACCAAGCACTGCAAAAAATAGTGGGGAGATGTGCAGCATCAGGAAGGTGAATCCATGATGAAGCCCACTGATATTTTTCCACTTCTGGGCTGTGAAACTGAGACTGAAAGAGGGATTGATTGCCATCAAAAGCACAGGCTGGAAGTGAGGAGAAGCTTTCTAACCTCTCAGAGCAGGGAGGTTCGGGAACCTTTTTCCAAGAAGAATAATGGGGCCAAGAGCTCGGGCTGGTTCGACGTTGGGCTTTGACCCATTCATGCAGCGGGATGTGAAGCACGGATGAGTGTAGAGGCAGCGGCAGACTGGATGAACCAAGGGCCCCCAACTAATCCCCTGGCCAGCGCTCCGATGAGCTGGTAGGCAGACAGGCGGAGATGCCGGCTGCCTCCGACGCGGGGGGCAGCGCCTTGTGTGTTTAACAAGCATCAGGCAAAAATCCTGGCATCATAAATCTCGATTAAACAACAGTGTTCCCCCTGTCCCTTTTCAACAGCCAGCACTTGATTTACAGCGGCTGCAGGGAAGCTGTTGAAGAAAGCTCGAGCCCGGCTACCACCATTTATCCTAACAGCTTTGGCTTGATTCATTTACCGGCGCAAGACAGGCCATTCATTTCCAAACAATTACCCAAGCAGAGGGCAGGAATAGCTAACCCCCCCTGCCCACACACGCAGCCAGAGAGTTACCGGGTTGTCCGCCTGGGGTCAGGGCCTGGGCAAGGGAAGGGGATACAGATGGGACCCTGGGGACCCGGCAGCCTGAAGCTGACATAACTTTCACTGAGGGCAGGAGCAGGTGGGAAAACAGCTGACCTTGTGGGACTGAGCCTAGCCTGCTTGCCTAGAGTCTGTGCCTGGGTGGGATTTTAGCTGTTGAGGCAGAAATGGGATCAAAGGTAAGAAAGCAAAGCCTGGCAGGAGTGGAATTGAAATAGTTCTTCCACCTGCAGCTCTGCACGACCTGGCGTCTCTAAGGGTCGAGTTGTATTTCTTTATACAGAGGATGATGCTGGGTCGGGAGAGGAAGCTTCATTCCCTAATGAGGCACCATGAGGCCAAAAAAAAAATAAAGTGAGAGTGAGTTTAATGCATCTGGGGCCAGGCTGCACGCTCTGGGCACTTCCAGGGGCTGTGCACGTCTGTCCAGTGGCTCTGAGCACAAACACAGCAACGATGCGTGCAAAGTTCCAGCAACTGTGGGTGCAAAACAGGTGTGGGGGGGCTCAAACGTGGTGGGGAGTGGGATCCAGTAGTTTCATCAAACCTCCTGTTTGCTGGAAAATGTAGATTTGGGTTAACTGGAACTGCTCTGACCTTCCAACCTGCAAAGGGTTTTAGCTGCAAGAGCTGGAAAAATAAATGAAAATGCTTCGTTTTTTACTTTTTCCACATGAAATGTTTCGGGGCTTGTTGCAGGGAGAAGGATTTTGTTTTGTTTGTTTGCTTGGTCGTTTCAAAGTACTTTGGAAGCCAAATTTGACTCAACTGAATTGGAAACATGGTTGAAAGGTAAAACACAACACGAGAAAGGAAGTCAAACAGAGCATTTCAATTTGGGGCTCACTGAAATGTTTAAACCCAGAAGGATTTAGTTTATTTGTGGACTCAGCCCGGGACCGTGAAATCAATTGTTTCCATCCTGTTGTCATCTTTGGTGTTCCTTGCCTTCGGGGAACAACCTCCCCACCGATATGCTCTCAGCGCTGTTCTGCCCTGGCTCTTTGAGGGTATCTATATTGCAACCTGTCTCCCAAATCATGCCGTGTCCCTCCCGGGTCTCTGTCATTCTGCCTTCTCGGCCATGCGGTCTCTTCGGGGCAAGGATCTCTGAGCGGTCTCACCCCGTTGCACAGGGTAGTTGTCACATCACACACATAGTGAGCCCACCCCCAGTGCAGTGTTGCAATATCTGGACCTTCATTTTTCTCTTCAGGTGGAAATAGTCACTATTCACCTTCCCCACCCTTTTCATTCCTCTGCTTTGCAGCCATTTTGCTTCCTTGCTCTATCTAAAATTAAATCTGTTTGGATGTTGTGTGTGTACACTTATATTTGCTGAGTGCATGTGAACCTTGGAAAAAACCTCAGCATCATTCATCATGCACACAATCATCTCGGGCTCAGATTTCCAATCAGAGGCACGCACTGTGGAATAAGTGCCTTTCCGAAGGAGGCAGGAAAAGAACCCGGGTGCTGTTTCACAAACCATTAGCGAGTCCCTCTTTGTTCTGCTATTGCACTGCTTCCGCCTAAACAGCCATCAGACAAACGGGGCTGAGCTGCAGATAGGAAAATGCTGAGCTGAACGATGTGGCTTTTTTTTTCTTCCCCAAAGGCTGATAGCAAAAGTGGCTGCTGTAGATCTGTTTGGGTGCTCTCCATCGGTCACAGCCGCTGTATGAACTCAGGTCTTGTGAGGATGAAAGCGTTGTGTCCCGGGTGCGCTAAAGCAAGGAGATGCCATCGCGAGGCACCCCTCCCCTTTTCAGGATGGACAACAGCTCTCAGTTCAAGGTTAGGGCAGGAATCCAGGTGCAGGGCACTTGAGACCCATTACACCAGGAGACGTGCCCGTCTGCTGGGACTGTGGAAGTTGACTGCACAGCCTAGCCTGCAGCCAGGATACAGGGCCTGCCCGTGCCCTGTCGAAGCCAAGGGCAGTTCTGTCATTGAATGAGAGCAGGACTGGGGCCCAAAGGCAAGATACAGGCAGCACTGGAGGGTTTTTTGGTGCCTCCTTAGCCAGCAGAGCTGCAGCTATAAGAGCTTGATTGGGGTGATAGGATGTGGTTCCCTCTCCTATGGGCTGTTTGCATTTGGGGACTATCCTCACTCAGCAGTGGCTCAGCCCTGCCATGTGTGTGGGCACAGATGAGACCTACCTCACTGCTGCTGCTGCTGCTGCTGCTCACTGCCACTGGTATTTAACAGGCATATTTAAAATGCCCGGAGAGCACTGAGGTATGAAGGATGCTCCATAAATCCCCCATCTATTTTACTCTAACAGGTTTAATGGGTGTGAAAGGAGCTGTTGTGGCCTATCAGGGACTAACGTGTTTTAAAATTATTCACTGCATAACTGGTTCCTTGTTGGAGAGCGCCGCGACGGAGGGAGAGGAGCCATTCTGGTTTGGTGCGTAAATAATCCATGTTCCCAAATTGTCTGCATGCCTCTGAACGCGTGAGGGGAAGCCGCGTGTTAAAAGATCCATCACGGCGTGTTACAGAGGAGTCGTTCCAGGCACCTGGGCCCTGCCTCGGCCGCTGCGACTGCAGATGCACTTATGTTCTCTAATGCTCTCACCCACGTCTTCTTTACCCATCCAACTTCAATTTATAGCACCAGAGAAATCCAGGCTTGCAACAAGCAGCCAGTGCTTCTACTTTGTCTTGAGTTGAAGCAGGGTTGGAGGTTGTCTCTTGCAACTAGTGAAGAACCCAATGGTGTGAGACAGGAGGAATGGCTGGCCTGTAAAATCTGGAAGGATTGCACCCTCTGAATAGAAATTGGGGGACAGGGGAAGGGTGCCATGGTGCCTTCCATTCTTTATACAACAAAATACAAGAAAAAAACCCACTCACCATCTCTCATATAAATGAGTTGGTAACTCTAAATAAAAGCACGCCAGCCTTCAAGGCCTAGCGACAGATGTGTGACTGCTCCATCTGAGTTTTGGTTTGTTTGAATTTTTTTTTTTTAAAAACACTGAACACAGTCAGTGCTGCTCAAGGGATCGCACACTATTAAGGAAGGCTATCCTATTCCGTACACTACCTTGGGGGAAGAGGGAGAAGGGAGATGGGCAAAACAAAGAGGAGGAGGCAGCAAGGAAATGCTTTAGCAACACTGCAGTTTAAGTTGAATCTGTGCACTGCCGGCTGCCGTATAAGCAATGCCCAGCATTTTCCCATACAAAAGCAAACCTATATCTACATTCATTTAAAAAGGCAAAAAGCATCCAGGCAGATTTCAAGGGGGTGTTTCCCAAAGTATGCTGGAAAGCCTGTGCAGAATGAGACTGCCCTGTTGATATGCATCAAACCACTGCCTTTGCAATGCTAATCTAATCCCAGGCATGCAAATCAGGTACTCCTGCCCTTTTGTTAATTAACCTACTTCCCTGACAGCATGCACCGCTCTTGGGCTTGCTGGTTCAGACAAGGCCAGTCAGTGGTCTTGTGACCCCCGGGAAGGGTGACCCCTGCAGCTGGATCTTCAGCTGGGGTAAGCAGAAGTCCATCTTGCTATGCCATTTTGCTCCATCTGAAGCTCTGGGCTGAGATCCACACAGGGATTTAGGCACCTCCCTCCCTGTCAAAGTCCACGGGGGTCAAGAGGCCTAAACACTTTTTGGATTGGAGCCCTGGGACCTTTCCTTGGAAGGTTTTTGCTCTTGCTGCTCCAGGGACATGCTTGATTTCAAAGCAACCCTAGGCTGGATGAAACAGCATAGCTTTCTTCAACTACACCTATTTACCCCTTTTGTGGATTTAGGCTCTATTCTAAGCGGTGGCAGTTTGGCCCAGGCCCCACAGGCTGGGTTGCTAGCTCTGCCAACTCTGTGTGTCCACAGCATAGATGGGGTTTAGGTAGCGGTGGGGCAGACTTCCACATTCCCCTTTGCCTACGTGTGTCCACCCTGGCCTGGTCTGGAGTGGGGGAGTTTAATCTCTCTGCTCCACTCAGTCCTTGGCCTCTCTGCTGAGCCTGCAACCATGGAGCTTATGACCACCCATCTGGGGTGAAGAGTCCTGTCCAGGGGGTGCCTTGGGCCCCTCTCCCCAGCAAGTATGTAGACCTGGGAAGTGCCAAACTGGCTGGCACTTTGCTGGATCTTGGGGGCAAGTGCTGTCACTCACGGAGGATAGGGACTGACAGAGAGATTGGAAATCACCTGCCAGGAGGGTTCGGAAACCCAGATGTGCACGGCGGCCCTTGTCCATCGGTCCCACAGGCCCTTGCCTGTCTGTCCCAGCGGATGCCTTTCCAAGTTTCATGGTTTTATCTCCAAACAGCTACATTACTGCTTTTTTCCCCCTCTCCCCCTGGATCAGCAGCGATTTCATTCCCATTCTTGGATCACTTCATCCTCCCTGCCTTGAGATGCATTGACATCTGCACAGAAAGGGGTGCTACCCTGCTGATTTAACCCCTGCTTTGTCTAAGCCAGGTGCTGGTGAACCAGGTCCTCAGCACGATCCAGCGCTTTGCTGTTACCATTTTCTGTTGGCACAGAGTAAAACTCAGCGGTAAGAACTAGAGCAGCCGGGCATCCCTCAGCCCTCAGGGAGCTGTTCGTTGCGGTGCTATGACTCCCCCATGCACCGGGGAAGATGGCAGGACCTGAGCTCAGCTCCCTCCACTGATCTCCAAGGGAGCTGCCAGACACCCCTCTCCACTCCCAGTGCCTGGCCCACGCCATGTGGCTCTGCTTTATACAGACACATGATGCTCCCATCACCTTTTTCAGGAGCACAAGAAGAAAGAGGAGCCTGGTGTCTCCTGAGAATGAGCAGAGAGGCTGGGGGGTCCCTCCTTGTCTTTGACTAAGTTTCCCTCCCGTGTCCTGCCCCTGCATGCATGCACACACACGCGCGTGCAGGCTGGTGCCTCCCTTGCCTCTCCCGGCGGGCTCCACCCTGCAGCTCCAGCTCTCTGCATGAGGGGAGAAAAAAGTGCTTCCCAGCATCTGTTCTAAATTTACTGTTCTTTTCAAGTTCATTGCTCGCCCCCCTCCCCCGGTCCCAGCGTGCGCTGAAAATAGCAACCCCGGTTGACTTTATGTTGTACTATTTAAGAGTTTATGTACCTCTGTCAGCTTGGCTGCTGGCTGCTCTCCAAGACTATTTATGCCTTCCTAGGTGGCTGGGCTCTTTTCCCACCCTCCCTTACCTTGTGGTCCCTACCACTACCTACTGAAGGCTGGGAACGGCCTTCTCAGAGAGTAAGGAGGACAGGAAACCCAGGCCAAGTGAGCGGCTTTGCCCTCGTTGCTTTAGACATCCTGACTCCTGTCCTGATGCCCACGGGTGGGGGACACGTCCCTCTGTCCACACAAGCGTGCTGCGAGACCGTGCATGGACGACGTGCACATTCAAGGCACCTGCCCTCCGTCAGTGACCTTGTCACGGGAGGAGGATTTGCCCACGTTCGAGATAAGCTGCAGCCCCACAGGAGAGGGGAAGCTCTTTGACGGCTTTAACAGGCAGCTGCTCTCGTGATAGATGCAGGCCAGCGCCTTGCCGCGTACCCAGCTCCCCGCCTGGGAAGGCATCTCCTTCCCACGTGCCTTGGCTGATACAGAGAAGGTGGGCCGTGCCTTCCTCGCCCAGCCCGCTGAGCACCCTCTGCTCCAGTTATAATAATACCTAGCAATTATATGCTGCTTTACATGCTCAGTGCAGACATTAATTAAGCACTTTCCAGAGGATGGAGACAATGAGGGAAACCACTGGGAAACTCCCCAGTTGTATCTTTTTTTTTTTGGCTTAGATAATGCAATTCCTCAACCCTTGAACACAGGGGCTTGTGATTAAACAACTGTCAAGAGCCTGGATTGCCAGCTCACCTCTGCCACTGCTTCACTGAGTGACCCTGGGCATGCTACTCACTGCTCCCTGCCTTGGTTTCCCCATCCGTAAAATGGGATGCTGCTCCTGGGTTGCTTTTAGAAAGGGAAAATCTCTGAAGGAGAAGCACTGGTTGTGCCATTTCAGAGGTCGGAGCAGGGAAAGGAGTGCCTGAAGCAACTGACCCATTTCACTGAAAAATGTGGGAGCCTCTGAGGGGAGGAAGAAAGCAGCTGGATGTTGCTGGATCCAGAGATGTTGGCTGGGTCCTGGCATGCCTCAGGGCATCCTCGTGGCATGGCAGGACCTCAATGGCTGGGACACCCTAGTATGGATCAAGGGGTGAAAGCCCCACCCTGGACAGACAACATTAGATGCATTTCTAGTAGCCCACAAAGCCGGCTGGCACGTCAGTTCAGACCTTCCCAAGGTCTCTGCTAGCTCCAGCCAAGCAGATGCCGTTACGTGGCAGGGACGCTATCGCCTGCCGGAAACCTGGCTCCCATTCATGCAGTGCAAGATGCACCTGCCGCTTCTCATCGCGTGTGGGCTGGGTTTATGAGAGGTTCTGCTTTATTACCTTGTTCACAAGGCCTCACTCCTACCTCCAGTTTCTGCACTCGCTAAGTTAGCAACGCTGCTCTTGGCTTAGCTTGCCGGCAGATGCCCTGCTCTTCCAGGCCACGGGCTAGATCCGTCTGCCTTGGACTTGAGGCCAAGGATGATTTTGGGGGCTCTGAGTTCTGGCACATAGCTGCATGTGCCCTCGGGGGTACCAGGTGCATCTTCCGACTGCTGTGGATGATTCCCTATGTTGCTGTTAAAGCAGGAATAAGAGCAAGCCTCTCCTCCGCGTGCCGCAGGGTGCCGGCCTCCAGCGCAGAGAAGCTGCACTAATCTGTGCCCCTCTGCTGGACGCTGATCCTGAACAGCCCTGTCAGGCCCGTGAACCATGCAGGAAACTCTTCAGAGATTTTTAATTATTATTATTCCCAAGGCTTTTTGCATCACAGTGAGCTACATTCGGGTCGTGCGCCTTGTACTGGCTGCTTGCAAGTTGAGATGGGAAGAAAGGGGAATGAGTGGAATGCAGAATGGGGGCTCCCAAGTCCTTCTACCTCACCTTGGGTTGGGGAACGCCCATGCCTGGTTTTACCCACCTAAGCCCTGCGAGCGGTCGCGCTTCCCGGGGCCTCAGGTCCCCTATCTGGAAGAGCCGACACTAGCACCCTGTGCCCTCACACGGGAAGGCATTGTGATGTCCCTGAACGTCCGCAGAAATGAAGATAGTCCAAACCACGGGAGAGAGAGGGGCCGTAATAAAGGTACCCCAAGGGAGATCCACCTGCCACCCTTTGGGCTTCCAAGGGCTCCCTCATGGCGACTTGCTGGCATAGATGAGGAGCCGGGCCCTGGCCGGGCTGCAAACCTGCTGCCATTTCCAGCCCCGGCTCGGCTCTGCACCGGGCACCGGGAAAGCGAGCATGCCAGGTCTGTCGACCCCCTGCCCGTCGAGGGGCCGCTGACCCAGCGCCCCCGGCACCGCGGCTTCGCCCTCGGCAAGCAGCTGGGCCCCGCCGGCCGGCCGCCGGAGCCGGGGCGCTCCTCTCCCCGCCGGACGCGGGACGCGGGACTCGGGGGGATGTGGCGATGCCCGCAGGAGCGGCCCCCTCAGCACCGGGCAGCCGAGGCCTGGGCGGACAACTGCTCACCCCGGGGCGAGGGTCACAGGCTCCGGGGAGGAGGTTTGTGAGGTGGCGGGAGGCTGCGGCCCAGCCCCGCCGGGGGTGTCCGCGGGGCGCGGGCGGCCCCGGGCCCGGGCCGGCGGCGGCGGCGGCGAAGGAATAACGCGAGAGTTGCAAGTTGCTTTTTCCCAACCTCTTCTTTCCCCGGCTGCAAAACTGGCAGAGGCGGCGGAGCCGGGGGGGCGGCGCTGCGTGTGTGCGGTGCGGGTGCGGTGCGGTGCGGTGCGGTGCGGGTGCGGGGCGGTGCATGCCCGCCCGCCCGCGCGGCCCGGCCCGGCCCGGCCCGGCCGGCAGCCCCAGCACTGAGGTAAGGACCGGCCGCCGCCGCCGCCGCCCGCCCGGCCTCCCGCCGACGCCGCCGCCGCTCCCTCTCCTGCCGCTGCATCGAAAAGTCGCCATTTTGCTTCACTGCTTTTTGCCCCCTCCCGGCCCCGCTCCCCGCGGCACGGGCGGGGCGGGGCGGGGGCAGGGGCAGGTGGGTGCGGCCGGCGGGCCCGGGGCAGGTAGGGTGCCCTCAGGCGGGGCCGCGGTGGGCGGGGGGGGGGCGGGGCGGGGGACACGCAGGGGGGTGGCAGGGGAGGAAGATGCGTTCAGGTGGGGCCGGGCCGGGCCGGGTGGGGGGCTCCAGGTGGGCCCGGGCCGGGAGCTCCCGTGTGCGGTGCTGGGTGTTTCCAGCGCGGGGCAGGCGAGCCCTCCGGGCTGGAGGCAGTGACAGGCCGTGGCAGCTCCACCTCGCTAGACCCAGGCTGTCACCGGGGGGTCGGGGTGGGGACAGGGCCGGCCGGCCTGTGCCCTCTGGGCAGGGAAGGGACTTCGTCGCGAGCCGTTCGCCGCGTGCCGGCCAGGGCTGCGCATGCCCTGGGGTTATCGCCGCTCGTCACCTCTGGGTGCCCGCGCGCGCTCTGCCGTTGCTTCGTGGCTGCGGGGGGGCGGCAAGAGTTGCTAGAGCAGAAACGTGAAAGCCCCCCGGGCTCCCCACGCACCCACAGATGCCCTCCGTGAAGGAACCTAGGCAGGTTTCCCACCCGCTCGAGGACACACTCGGTCCCTGCTTGACCAGCTCACGAGGACGCATGGAGAAACTTCCAGCCCGTCCGAAGCCAGCGGGGCTTCTTGGTGGGCGCGTTTGCAGCGGTGCTGCCGAAGAAGGAAGGAAACGAGTCCCTCAGGCACGGTGTTTTGCAGAAAACGGAGGGGTGCGCGGCTCGCAGAGAGAGGTGAGGCTCTAAAAAAGTTACCGAACGGCAGATCGGCGCGTGATTTTGCAGGAGATGGGTGGAAAGGACTGAGAAACAGGAATGACATGGGCCCAGGCCTGTGAGCCTTGCCCTGGGCCAGAAGAAACGCGGTGCTCCGAGTGAAAGTCAGGCCTCTGGCGCTTTCAAGAGCCAGGTAAATCCAGAGGCTCCCCCGGGTCGTCTCGGCTGCGTCCCTCTGTCCGTGTGTGCCCGGCCTGCACCCTCCTGCCATCGGCTCGCACGTTCTGCAGTTCGGGGCTCTTTTTGGCACGGAGCAACACGAGGAACATTTGCAGTAGCTCATGAATTATTCATCCTAAGTGAAGGAAATTGCCTAGGTCTCAGCCTGTTCTACATTAGGCATGTTCTTAATGATGTGGTTGGCACTTTACCCGGGGAGGGCAGGGGGAGAGGACCATATTAAGGACCCGCAGGCCGCTTTTTTTTCCTCCCTCTTTCCAGTCCTACAGATGTACTGGGGACTCTTAGATCCCAGCAGTTAGTGGTTGATGGCATCCATGGGCTGAGACTGAAGGGACCAAACTTGGATATAAGCGGGTGCAACTTTATTAACTTGACCTGGGGCATTTAGCGGTGAGCAGGGGCTTTTCTGCACAGTTGTTTTCCCTCTGATGCGTCTTGTCTGATGGAGATTTTTAAGGACCCGCTCACCAGCTTCCTGACTGCTTCCTTGGAATACCAATCTCTGGGTCTTGGCCATCAGGACCCAGGAAGCTGGCCAAGAAGCCTTGCGACTTCCAGTGGTAGGTCTGCTTACGATGCAGGGGAGACATTGCCCAGAACAATTAAGTAACTGCGATATTAGCTTTGCCTCTGTAGAATACATTGCACATCGATGGGGCTCATGCCAGCTTATCCCAAGATGAACTTGACCCCGAAGTGACTGCATGACAGCGCGGCCTGTTCTCCATATCCCCCTTCATGCTGTCAACCGAGAGCATCGAGGCCAGGCATTTTTCCGTGAGAACAAATTTGAAGTGTGTGTGTAGGTTGTGTTGTCTCATGTGTCTCCCTCCTTGCTCCCACGTTTGGCTTCTGTGTTGTAATAACTCCTCGTTGGACTCGGGTTTTGGGGGCTTACCTCGTATCGACTTACCTGGTCCTTGCATTGGCCAAAGGGCAGAGGGGGGCAAGTTCAAGGATTAATCGGTTAAAATGCGCCGGTTCTGCCTGCTGCTCCCGGCGGGCTGGGACCAGATGCTTGAATTCAGGCTCCCCTGGAGCAGACCAGTGGGGTATCACTTAATCACAGGCCTGACCTGCTTTTCTGTGCCTTGTGGGAACACCTGAATTGATCTCGGGTGTCATTAATATACCATGTCCCAGCACGACTGTATTTAGGGGCTGCTGGGCGGGGGGGTGGATCTTTTTTGCCATTTTAAATTGAAACTGGCTTTCAACCCAACCTTAAGGAAGCAGAGGAGAGAGGTTGGAAGTCATCAATCGTCTTGATCTAGTGTGCGCCGGGAAATAAAAGGAAGACGTTTGAATACGCCAGGCTGGTTTCTGCTCTCTTGCTCTGGGGTGAGCACACTAAAAGCCACGGTGGGATTGGGAGGAGATTTTTTGCCCTGCGTAAATGGTATACTTGCTGGGTTTTTAACCTAAATTAAAGAGAAGGGCAAAGTTTTTAAAGAAGCAGCTGGGGAGGAAATAAAATCTCTGCAAGAGTTACAGAGCTGCAGGGGAAGGTTGACTGTGAGGGGGTGCATTGAATGGAAGGAGCCGTGATTGTTCGGTGTTTGGGGTCGTTTTTAATTGAAGACATGCAGCATAGCTTTTGGATGTGAAGTTTTTCCAGGTGCCAGGATATCTCCTGGCCCAAAGCTCCTCTGCTGTAATTTGTCATCTAATTAGGAGTTCAGGTAAGCATAGCAGTGTCTTAGGCCTGGTTTTACTGTGGGACTTGGTCGTGTATCAGGGGTTTTGTAGACTGCTTCATGTTTTTGGAGTGACCTGCTTCTTCCTGGGCCTGGGACATACATCCCCAGCCTGCGGTCAGGCCATTTCATTGCAGCTTTAGCCTGTCTGGAGCTAATCTATGGAGAGTCCTTCCTGGGATTTTTGCCATGTGGGGTCACATTCTTGAAACATGTATAGAGTAAGAGTGGGGTTCATCCTGCTTCTGTGCTCAGCCCAGCTCCTCTCTCCTCCTTCTTGAGCCTTGCTTAGCCCCTGTCACGTGAAGCTTCCCCAGCGTGTCATACAGCAAGCCATGTTCATGCAGCGCATCCGTGACAGCCGGGGAAGCCCTGACTCCCAGGCCCCCGTTCTAACCACTGGACCACACCAGTTGCAAGGGAAGCATTGCAGTCTGTCAAGTGAATAATAGGCTCTTAATTCTAAATTATCTAAGCATGCACATTTCTGCAGTCAACACCGAGGTTTTACAGTCTAGCACAGTTGTTTTTGACCTTTTTTTCATTTGCGGACCCCCAAAAAATTTCTAATGGAGGTACCAGACCCCTCTGATTTGTCAGCGTACATATTCACCTACTTTTGCTTAATCGTAGTCACCTTTTCCAGACCCCTTAGACATAGCCTGCGGACCCCCCACAGGGGTCTGAGGACTATAGCTTGAGATCCACTGGTGTAGTACACATCTAATTAAAACACCGCATCAGTATTCAGTAGCACACCTGAACTGTACTGCTCTGGGAAGTGCTTTGCATTGTTACACTGTCTTGTGTTCATGGCTGAGACCAGCCATGTCAGGTTTTCTTGCATTAAGTCTTTATTTCGGTGCCGTGCTATTCTGTCTGTCTCCCCGTCTGCGTGTGCATATGTAGCCAAGGAAATTAAATTCCAAAGCAGATCTATGTAAGCAATATCCCAGGTTGGGTATGAAGTTGCAGCAAGCGAATACTAGTGGTTTCCTTCAGTATTCTCTCACATCAACAAAAAAAACCCAACCCTGATTTTCTTCTTCATCTTGGTTTACGCCCTCTTTTGCATTTGCTTTCTAAGGATGAATTCACTGCGAGGTGTGTTCAAGGGATATAGGAAAGTAGGGCTGCAAGGGATCTCGTGAGGTCATCTAGGCTGGCCCCAAAGGGGTGCAGCACAGAGTAAGAAATGTTGGAGGAAAGGGAGTGTATTGATAGCGTTGGATCTAGGTTTGGGGCTCTTGGGATTATGCTTGCTCAGCGAGGGTCCAGGCATGACGCCAGGGGGGCTGGGTGCACAGACAAAGGGACTCAACACTGCTCAAAGTGAGCAAGCCAAACAGATCCCAGGCAGGATGTCTGGGCACCGTCTGTGGATCCAAACCCATTCGGGTGCTGGGATGATGTAGTTGGGGCTGGTCCTTCTTTGAGCAGAGGGTTGGACTAGATGTGACCTCCTGAGGTCCCTTCCCACCCTCATAGAGTCATAGAAAATGATAGGGATAACTCGATAAATAATTGTTTGATGGGAGACTTGTACACAATCATGCCCTGCCCTTTCTCCTTCTTGTCTCCTAGCCTGGAAGATCTAAGCTAGTGGGGTGAGGGCTGTCTGATGCTATATATTTGTACGGTGCCTTGCACACCAGGGCTTCTTCCACCTGCCGCTGGGATCAGATCATAGTAATTCATAGATAAAGCTCAAAGAAGCACACCAAGAAGCTAAGCTGGTTAAAGTCGCGGTGCCCCTGCTCAGCTCCAGGCACCTGAGAAAGCGGAGATGAGGCTGGGATGTCTCACTCGATCAGAGGATGACTAACCCTGGTGTCTGGGAAGATGACTAATCTTTCAGTACCAAAATTGCAAATGGGAGAGTCTCGGAGCATTACCCGGTGTCCCCAGTGTGGCTAGCTTTCAAGCCCAAACGCACTGTCCTTGGCCACAGAGAGTCCCATTAAGGACTCTCAGCTTCTTCCAATTCCACGTGTCCCCGTGTGAGGAGCGATGCCCTGGACATCAAAAGCATGCATGAGTTGATGCCTGGATACCTTGTAGGATCAGATATCCAGGCTCTTAAATGCTTTGCAGCTTGTCCAACAGCCCACCCTCCAGAGAGGGGCTTGCTAAATGAGCAGGGGTGGGCTTTTTCCAGTTCTTTTTGACTGGGTTTCGGGCAGATGGAAGCAGAAGAAGCAACGTTGCTGGAGGCTTGGGTGTTGAGTCAAATCCATGGCTTTGAGAGTGAAGTGGTTTGGCACAGAGCAGAATGACAGTGATCTCGCCATGCCTCAACACACTGCTCGAGCAAAAGGGTGCACTTCCCAAGTTGCACGTGAGCTAGCAGGGAGCTGTAGACCTTCAGGCCGGAAGGAATCGTTGCAGTCATGTGCCCCCCCGGCTAGGCAGTGTGCAAAAACTGCAGGCCCAAAAGGGAGAGCCTGCCCCGTCCATGCAGGTTGCTGCCGAGGGCTGAGAGAGGAAATGGCTGGGTGCTGATAAAGCCATGGGGTCTGAGGAGTGGGGACGGTTTGCGGAAGGTGGGAATTGCAACACCTCTGCTAAAAGGAGATGGTTGCTGTCAGAGAGGAGGGGGTGAACAACAACACCCTTCCCCTGCTTCAGCTCCGAGGAAGTAGCTTTGTGCATCAGGGCTTGGAGACGAGCGAGGATGTGGCTAGGCAGGCTCAGGGGGCAATGAACAGCCTCCAAGCCACGCTGTAAAATGTGGTTTGCTGCAGAGCCAGCCAGGTCGGGCTCTGCCCACTGCCCTTATCCCACCAGCGTGTCAAAGCCCAACACTGCTGGTCGTCATCTGTCTCTGCTGAAGCCAGTGGGGAAATTCCCATTGATTTCAGGGGTGCAAGATAAGGGAGCCTCTGGTCCTCTTCAGAAAACTGCCCCGGTGGGGTCATAACCCAGGCAAGGACTGGCACCAGGAGAGGAAATGGAACTGGGACAAAACTGGGTGACAGGTAGTGCCCGATGTTGGGACGTCTAGCACCGTCCTGGTTCTGGAGTCTAGTCGTGTTAACTAGCACCCAGTCTTTCAAAACATGCTGTGCTGGAGACATGTCCTTCATTGTCCCTATGTAATGTACAGAGGCGCAGAGTGAGTTGGGAGGCTAGTTGCACAATGCGTATTCTTTATTTCGGAGCAGAGGCCGGGAGATGTGCCATGGCACTGGGGTCTCCAGGCTGCCTCCATTTCTGCTGTTCTTGTTCACTTCTTGCATATCATTAAGTTCTTTTAACACCCCTAAAAAGTGAAAGTTGGCAGCGCGTTCCTGTGTCCTTGCAGGCTGCAGGATGTACAGGGCTGGAACATGGGATTCTGCATCCCAGACTGGCACCAACTCGCCAGATGTTGTCAGGTAAGTCACTGAAGCACCGTGTTCCTGCAGGATGGATGTGCCAGCCTGCCAAGGCCATGGGTCAGTGTCTACGAAGCATTCAGATCTTGTTCCATGGAAGGATGTGCAAAATGCCTAGTCTCTGCCAGGGTTCTGTCTAATGGCAAAGGGAGAGAGGAAGAGAAGGAGCCACCTCTGAATGTGGTGGTGCAACCGCCGTGCAACCCCACATGCCTGGAAGTGCACTCCTCTCAGCGGGGGGTGGTTTGCAGCATGTTCACCTGAAACCCCCACGTAGCGTGGTGTGGGACCGCAGTTCAGACTTCTCAGCTCAGCCCAAACCACGTACCCGAGTCCAAGTTGAGGGCCGATGGTGCAGACTGCATTCCCAGCCCTGAGGACTTCAGGTGAATCACACCAAGGGTGGAGTTGCCCAAATTTGTGGAATCGGCCTTTACAGTCCACAGTGGGCCTGCTCTGTCTGTCACGTGCCACCTTCCATCACCGGGGATTCAGCCCACTTAGGAAGTGTTACGCACACAACGAGACTGCTCAACCGTAGTAAAAGCAAGAGGAGCTTCTAGAGCTCATCGCTCCGGTGTGTCATTGCTTTTGTGCTTGCCATGCAGACAGCAACCCACGTCCTTATACTCATACCATTCGTGATCACCGAGCGTCCCTCCCACCGTTCGTTTCATCAGTGTTTCTGCAGCATGTTTGCAAGTGCTCAGAACCGACTCGGACCAGAACTGCAACAACCGGCTGTTCCAAGAACGAATCCGGCCGCTGTTGGACTCGATGGCAGTTTGGGAGCGAGATTGGGCCCTTCCGGATCGTTTCTGATGCTCATTATTTGTCAGGGAACCAAACTGAATTATTAATATGGAGAACTGAGATAACATTAACGACTCTCGGTTTATAACAGTTCCCCATTACCAGTGAAAATTGCAAATTTATCACTTGATCTGTTCATTAAAACTCGCTTTTTTCCCCCCTTTTTTGGTTTCTTTTAATGAAAGCAGAGAAATAAGAGAATGGGAAAAGCCATTTGGTTGTTATTTCTTCAGATGGATCCAGCCTGTTGTTTTTAATGAAGTCTTTACTCTTGTACGTATAAGCATGAGGGTCTTATCACGAAAGCGGCATCTCAACCATGTCTGTAGCAGCACTCAGCCATGTAACAAATACTTAGCAATACTTCCTGCTTCCTTCAAGGAGAACGCTTAGTCCTGTTTAATGGTTTCTATTTTTTTTTTTTTTTTTTTGCCTACTACCCTAGAAGCCCTTCTCAATTTCAGCAGACGCTTTCTCTGCCGCATGCGTCTTATCGCGTGTTCTCTGCTTGCTACAGAGATGGCAGATTCCTATTCCTACAAAGGCGGAAAGAAGTCTAGCAAAACCAGCACCAGCAAAGACAGCAGCAGGACAGAGATGAGGATCAATCCGAGCAGCGAGCTCTCCAAGCTGGGTAAGGATTGGGGTTGGGGTTTCATTTCTCAGCGCTCAAGTGAGCTGGAGCTTTGGGTCTGGGAGGTGCTGCCTTCTGAGCCAAGAGGGGTTGGTTGCATGGGAGGCACCGGCAGTGCCCGAGACCCCCAGTGAGGGATGTTTAATGGGGGAAATGGAAAAGGGACTGGATTCATTTCTCTCGCAGAGTTATGCTGAGATGAAAAGGACCTGTGGGATAGAGGAGGAGAAGCGCCACAACACAGGCTGGCCTCCCTCCCTTCCCTCCGAGAAAGTGTCAGAGACACTCAAAGGTGCAGCCCTGTTGCACCAGCACTCAAGCTGCAGCGAGGTAGAAAATAATTCATTATGAAAATATAATTGCTTCCAGCATAATGTTAGTTGGAGCTGAGTGGAATGAACTAAATCTGTCCACAGGATACTTTTTTTTTGGTCTTTTCTGTGCTGTATTAGATCTTATCAAAGTTTTTCCAGTAAAAATCTCCTCTTTGAGTCCCTTCGCTTCCTGGACTAAATGAACGTGATGGAGCGAAAACATTTAATTATTCCAGGTGGTGGGAGAGGTCTGTGGGGTGTTATAGCTTTCCAGGTGTGATCTCCAGCTCGCTGCAGGGCCAGGGAGAACGTCTTCTCCAGCAGTGACTTTGCTGGGATACAGCACTTCCAGAGAGCCAGGTCTGGGCTGGAGGTTGTGGGCTCCATTGAAAAGGGAGGGCACTTCTGCTTTGGACCATGAGAAGCTTTGGATGCCTTGTCAAAGCTGCCTAAAGTATTGTTGTGCCTCGCCTCCATGAAAAGGAAAGTGGCCTGACTCTTACCTGCTGTTGCATAGACTTTGCAACGCGCTGTCTCTTCTCGGAGCTGGGGTCATGCTCTGCAGGCGTGTAAGAGCCCGGTGCTTCCCCACGCCAGATCAAGCAGGACTGCAGCATCAGCCTCCCTGGTAAATAACTATGGAGGGATTGGATTTAGCCCCTTTGCATAGGCCGCTCTCTAGGAAAATAGGGTTGCTCGGTCTGAAATGCTTTGCAGTATGGGCAGGGTGTTTGAGAGAGAGAGCAGCTGTCTCATGCACGGCTTGTCCTCCCTGGGTAGGAAGAAGCATCGGGGGTCTGCAGCATGGCTGACTGGCCAGTTTGTTGCAAGTCTCGCAATATTGGGTGGTGTTTCCTCCAAAAGCCCCAGCCCCTGGAGTCATGTGAACAAGGGAGACTTGTTTCTTGGTGTCACGGTGAATAGAAAAGCGAGGAAAATGGCTCCAGGGCACCTTAAAGGCAATGAAGAAAGGCAGGACACCAACCAGAGAGCTGAGAAGTAGAGAACTTTTGTGGGAACTCTACCAGGTATGGAAAGGAAACAACCTAGTTTGTTTTAGCAGCCAGGGTAGGCTCTGGTGTCTCACAAAGCCAAGCTGCTCTTTATTTCTGATGGGCAAGCATGTGCCGGGACATCTTCCCACTGCACTCGATCAGCACGTCTGCGGTTGGGAATGAGCCTTGTTGAACAGCCTCTGGTCCCTGAGGCCCTGCCAGCTGGCTTCTGATCACAGTGCTGCAGCTGTGGGCATCTGCTGGAGCAGCGGGGTTGCCTGAGAGGGGGTCAGAGATGCAGCTTTGTAAGGCAAATTGCTCCCTTTGCAGCCGCCCTTTTATATATTCCACGGGGTTACAGCTGCATCCTGTACTACAAGCCGCATGGAGCATACAACCTCACAGGCCCGTGGTGTCTCTAGTAGCTTGAACATCACAGAAGGACCCTTTCATGGCTATCTATCAAAGCAGAGCAAGCCGGCTGGCAAGATTTCAGGGCACTAGAAGTTAAACAATAAGCCGTCTTGTCTGCTGGATGCTGCGTTGCCCCAAGCTAGCTGGGGCGCCAGGCAGAGCACTGCAGATTTAGCTCATCCAGGCCAGAGTTTGTGTAGGGAGCTCTTCATAGAAATGGTGACGGTCGTGCCAAGAGCCCTCAAGCTGGCTTCACAGCCGGACTCTTGCACTGGCTGGATCTGGACACGTCAGCTGATAGCATGGGATTTCCTTGGTTGCATCTTAGTGTCTCCTTCTTCTGGTCCTTTCCCATCTTTCCGCGAGTGACTCTGCTTCCCCTTTGGGCAGAACATTTAACAGAAGAACCTGCCTTTTCCATCCCTTGAATTAAATCCAGGTATGACACTTCACCGTACTAAGCATTTCCAGTGCACAGCTTTTCAAGCTGCTCTGGGGCTAAATTGACTCCCAAGTATTACCTCTATCACAATGAGGAAGGCGGAAGACCATCTAATATCGCTCTCCGGGGGTAATACAAAGAGGTTGCTGCTCCTCACAAAATCTTCCTTCCATCAAAATAAGGCTCACGTGGCTTTGTACGTGACATGGGTCTCGTGCTCCGGTGCGGGGTTTGCGTGCATCACTGCCATCGTTTCTTGCTACAAGCAGCCGCCCATAGGACGTTTGCAGGCAGGGCCTTGGAAAGGTAGATTCCCACCTGTGTGAAACACGGCAGGTTGTGATATATGCCCCAAGTGTCTTTCAAATTCCCTCCGGCAGAGGTGCGAGATTTTGCTGGGTGCAGCAACACGGCCGAGAAGATCTAATTTCGTGGCAGAAAATGCTAATGATTGGCTTCTTCTATCCCCTGATTTCCTCTTGTTAAACAACTTGGCACATGATGCCTACAGCTCTTTGCTGCTGCAGGCGTCTCTTTGGGGGTGCCCAACTTGATAAATCCTGATAGTCAGAGGGGCTGAGCACCCTCCATTCACTCAGTGTCATAGCCTAGGCTCAGCTAAGACCCTGGGGTTGCATGCTGGTGGGCATTTCTCTTGGATCCTCGAGCCATGTCATTACAGGGGGATTGTAGCTCCATTGAGAAAACCAAGATACCTCTTCACAACCTCCTGCTTGTGAGCAGCATGTGACCCTGAGAGATTTGAGCATCAGGAGGGAGATGCCCTCCATGTATATTATTATTGCTGTGCGATATTTAAGATTCAAGGGAACACAACTCCTATTTTTTTAATGCTGGCAGCACCTTTGGGGAGTAAGAAGGAGGCTGCAGGAATGGCAAAGAAGGAAGCAGCACAATCCAGTAGCAAGAAAGTCCTTTGACACAAGGAAGAAATGGACTTTTGCTCTGTTTCTCCTCTGCCAGCTGCCCCTGCCTTCTTGCAGACAGCTGTGCTTGCACCCAACAGCTGCCTTCAGTGACACCAAATGACATTTGTAACACATATGCTGACCTGAAAGCTAAGCCATGGAGGCCTGTTGGGATAGTGAGAGGGCACAGGAAAGGACGTGTTTTATGGCGCATCCATGCCCAAGACCTTGGGCAGTTAACGGTTCCTGCAGTATGAATGCAAGGCCCCGGGCTGCACATTGCTATGTCAGCATGCACTTGGAGAGCAGAAGCACCTGGGAATCTCCTGGGCACATCAGGGACAACAGCTCTGTCTCGTCCAGCATGGGGAACTGGTAGCCAGCATTAGAGCCAGGCAAGACAGACACAATCGTGGCCTGCTTGCCTCCCCCCTCCCAGTAAATAAATGCTTCTGCTGAACCCAGCAGTGTTTTTTTTTTTTGCAAACTGAGCACGGCCTGCAGAGATGGGCATCAGCAGGGCTGTCTGCCTTGACACCTGCCTTTGGGGAACCCATCTTATCTCTAGCATACTGGCTAAGCCAGAATCCTCCAACACGAGAAAGGAGGAGGAGGAGACCTCACCTGTTCCTCTGGAAAGGTTCTGGGTGTGGGGGACAGCAACAGGCCTGTCAGGAAGAGGAGCTGGGACAGGACTGGTAATGGGTGAGGCACTCTAAATCCAAGTGTGAGACTGGATCCTGGGGAGCGGGGTCATATCTTCTGTGGTTTTTTGCAGGAAACGCAACCAGTGACAAGACAGAAGGCAGGAAGAAAGGGCGGCCCAAGGCAGAGAACCAGGCGCTCAAAGACATCCCAGTAAGCACCCCCAGGCCCCTCACACTGGGAGTTGTTCCCTCCCCTCTCCCTTACCCATCCAGCTCTCTGCAAAGCACCTATTAAAGTGCACGCCTACACATACACCCCAGGAGCTGTTGTGGGAGCTCTTGTGCCAGTTGAGTCCGCTCAGCTGCTGTGAGAACGGCAGGGCTGTGTCTGTGCATGTGCCCCAGAAATGAGGGCGTTGCAGTGATTGAGTCCACTTAAAGCAACTCGCCTCCCCTCAGACAGGCACCACATCCCATGGGTGAGCTATTGGTGCAGTGAGATGACCCCTGCTCAGGGCTGAGTGGCCCTGCATGCCCCTAGACATGCAGGGCACCCTCAAGCTCAGGACCCAGGGATGCTCTAGCACCCCCATTGCACAGGTGAGCAGGGCTCTACATTTGCTTCTGTAGCTGTTTGGGTCCATGCCCTTTGGAAAACCGGGTGCAATGTATATGTGTTTATATGTATGCATGTATGTATATGTGTGTATGTGTGTGTGTGTGTGTGTTTATATATGTGTGTGAATATATGTATATGTGTGTATATAAACATATATATATTGTGTGTGTGTGTGTGTGTGTGTGTGTGTCTGTATATGCTTGTGGGGGTGGTGCTGACAGGTGGAATAGAAGCTTTATTTATTTATGGGGATGATGTTGGGTCTGGCTATGGGCTCCATCACCAGGGGGATTGCTGGGTGAGGACTGATCAGTGCCAGGACAGGAAATGGAGTTAATGATTGAGACTGTGGACAACGAGTGGATTGAGTGGCCAGTGGGAGAGGCCCTTGAGGGGATGATTACCAAAACAAGCGCTGGGCGCTTTCCTAGCTCTTGTTCAGCTGCCTCTGAACTGTCATGCCGTGAAGGTGGGATCTCAGTGTATTGTGCCCATCAACGTTGCCCTACCAGACTGCTCGCCGCCAGATTCGGTTTCATGCCCGGGAGGCTGCCTGGGGCAGCAGTGATTTCTCCCCAGGGGAAATGGAACGGTTTGATTTCAGCACCGCGGCACGGACAGCACTCAGAGCCATTTGTCACCGGAGGAGGGTGCTAGGCAATTTACTGGCGAGATGAAATGTGGGGCAGTTAAATCACGGAGCTGACTTGCGGGGTGATTTATGCCACCAGCCAGGCCAGAAAGCTCTTCATTTGCAGTGAGGGAAATTCCCCGGAGGACTGAGAGGCAAGATACAACTCCATCATCGTGCCTTTCAGCATGGCCAAGGCACCGAGCTGAGCCCTAGTACCAAGCTGCGGGGGGTGGAATCAGGGACTGACGGGCTCCAAGGCACCCATTCAGCTGCATCTGCCTTGTCCCCTCTTCCCAGCTGACCCTGATGAACCAGTGGAAGGATGAGTTCAAGGCCCACTCCAGGGTGAAGTGCCCCAATTCAGGCTGCTGGCTGGAGTTCCCCAGCATCTATGGCCTCAAGTACCACTACCAGCGCTGCCAAGGGGTAAGAAGGACAGAGGTTTGTGTTTGATTTTGCTGATCCTTCTGCTTTGCCGGGCCCCCTTTCCCTTCTCACAGACCCTTGTGGGTGGATGATATCAATGCAACTGCCATATTGCACAAGTGTCCTGGGTCATTTTGGGCACCTTCCCCTAGAGTCGCTAACTTGCCTCCAGCCCTGTCTTGAATTCCCATCTCTCTCCAGTGCCACTGCCTGAAGAGAAAGCTGCACAAGGAGCTAGGTCATTGCCACATCCCCTGGCCCGGCCACCAGCATCTCTCCCTATAACTGCAGGCTCAGCCAGCTGTCAGAGGGGACTTCTCCAGAGGGCTTTCCCTCTCAGCCTGATGGTAATGGCCCCAGCACTTTTGAATACCAGTGATTTTCTATTCACTGAAGCTCTGTAACTGGCTGGCTTTTACTTTTGGGCTGATGTCAGGAAGAGCATGGAGGAGTGGCTGAGTCCTTGTCAGGACAAGGGAAAGGGGTCCCAGTTAGGTCAAGCATAGTGAACACATGCCAGACCCGGACTTGATCTTTGCCCCGCTGGAGACGCAGGGTCACGCTGCTAGCTCAGTGCAGCTGCTTGGGCTGTAGTTTTGTCAGGGCTGGACCTTGACTCCATAAACCAAGCTGCAGATGACCAAGTGCAAGCCAGTGTTAGCATGGGGGAGCCACACTTGATCTACCCTGGACCCTTTTCCCCCTGTCAACACAAAGCCATCTGGATCCTGCGAATATCAGCACCTTCTTGGAAACTACCTGGAGATGCACAGAAAAATCATGGAGTGCCCTGGTTGTTTTACAACCAACTTATCAGTGGCGTTTCACCACTGCTTTCTGCAGCTCATCTAGAGGGAACCAAAGACATTGTCCAGGACTCTTTTTCTCCCATCCTTATATGAATCCCGTTGTCTTTTCTTTCCCCTCAGCAGCTTAGCAATGGATGGAGAGAGCCACAGGTCCAGAAATCTTAAATGATGTGGACTTTTTAAACCATAAAACCCAAAGCTCCTGCAGTAGAAACATGATTGGAGCTGCTGTGGGAAAAATACCAATAGTTTGAGAAACAGAAAAAAATGTCTCATTTCAGTAGAATTTCCCATATCCAGAAAAGCTGGGGGGTTTTGGCAGCCCCCTTCATCTAAGTGGCCCCATCTGTATGTACACGAGTGCAGGCATCCGGTCCACAAAAAACTGGCCCTTCTGGAATAGACGATCTCACCTCTGATGAGAGAGCAGCATAATCTTTGAACACCCAGGGACAGGGGGCAGAGAGGGGAGGAGGGCGCAGACCATGTGCTGGGAGACGTATAATAGATGTTACCCTGAGGGGATCAGGATGCTACTGTAGATGCACGTGGTGCTGAAAGTACTTCGTTACAGCAGGTGGATGGCAATTGAGCTCATGATGGTTTGTGCTGCAGCCATGCCCAGGTTGCACCAGGCACTTTGCAAACAAGCAGGCAGGCGCGACCCATGCCCTGGACTGTTTTAACACCTCGAAAGGCCCCTTTTCCCTCTGAGCTCACGCATTGTTCCCCTGGCAGGCACCCAATGGGCTGTTCTATCGTAGACATCATAGAAAAGAGTCATTAGGTGGCTTCTATTTAATTTGAACCCTAAATGCTCAAATTTGACGAAGCTTTACTGGCTCCTGGCAGGGGTGGCTGGCAGGAAGCAGAGAGGCTGTTTAAAAGCGTGGAATCCACCTGCATTGAAAGGGGGGTGTCGGATTTATTAGCCCCTGCCTGCCATGTTCACTAGGCACAGTCTTTGCACTGACAGCTCCCAGCCCTATATCCAAGGGGATGGGTGCGGGGCAGCTCCAGAATGTGCCCTACTGCAGAGATCCCAGAAGTATATTGTCCAGCCCCCTCCCACCTACCCAGGAGATCCATTTTGCTCCAAACTTGCATGTTTGAATCTTCCCCTTCCCATGTCTATGCACGTGTGACTCCCTGCTGCCTTGCAGGGTGCCATCTCGGAGAAGCTGACCTACTCTTGCCCCTACTGTGAAGCTGCCTTCACGTCCAAAACCCAGTTGGAGAAGCACCGGCTATGGAACCACTTGGATCGGCCAGTCCCGGCCTGCAAAGCTGAAAACAAAGTGCAGAAGTCTCTCAGCAAGAGCAGTGGCAAAAAAAGGTACCGGCCGCGTGGTGTAGCTTCTGGGCCGTAGTTTTAGGGGAAGGCTGAGGAGAGAGAAAGGGAGATGCCCCCAGTTCCCTTCCTGCTGGGTTGGCAAAGGCGTCGGAAATATTGGTTTGTGGACTCCACTTTCAACGAGCCCTCTATGCTTTGCCCTAGACCTGCTGAGAGCTCAGATTCCCCAACCATCCATCCCAAACAGGCAAAGATGGAGAAGGCGGCTGCCCGGGAGCCCCCTGAAAACGGCGAGTGCTTGGTGGCGGGCCGCGGGAGCAAGGAGTTCCAGATCGTGGCGGCGGAAGCGGTGGCTGCAGCCACCCCGACGGGCAAGTCTTCGAGCTGCAAGGACCCCAAGCAGCAGGGAGGTCAGGCAGCCCTCCAGGAGGAGGACCCCGAGAGGATGAAGCACAGTAAGAGTAGAGCCCAGGGCTACTTAGCTTCATGCACCCAGAGATGGGGGGGTCGTGCACAGGTGCAGAGCAAATGTCTCGTCTCCATTAGTCCAGCGTCAATGGACAATAACCTCACTGAACCCCAGAAAAATCATTCTGGAGGGCTCAAAGAGCAGAACCGAGCAGACTTCCCCACCCCAGCTGCTATTTTGTGGGGGGTAAAGTGCCCTGAAGCAGAGCAGCTGAGGGGATGCCCTTCCATTGCCGCTTCATCCCAGGAGGGTAGACGCATTCAGAGGGGAGCGGGGAGGCCAGTCCCTTCCTGCCCACTTCCTGCCACAGGCTCCGCACTCTGCATGTGCTTCACTGCGCTCTTGCAATATAGTTATTTGACCAAATTTCTGTCTCTGTTTCTCTCTCTCGAGTCAGGAAGGAAACAGAAAACCCCTAAGAAATTTACCGGGGAGCAACCGTCCATCTCAGGGACGTTTGGACTGAAAGGTAACAGTGGCACCTCCTCCCCAGCCCTGTGCCCCAGCTCCTGCGAACCCGGGTATGCATGATTCGTTCCTTCCCCAGGGAGCTGCCCTGAGAGGCATTTTTATGAGTTGATCTCATGATAAGATCTCAACTGCTGCCTGGGCTGGGATAATCCCCTCTGACTCAACATGCCAGTGTGGGGCAGTGGGCCAGGCCCGAAGTGTGGGCTCGTGTGGCTGCCTCTCTGTTCCTAACTCCACCCCCAGATTCTCAAGCCCCCTCGAGCTGCCTTCTTCAGGTGCCAGCAGGTAGTTGTCAGGTCACCAGTGGAACAAAAAAGTCTGGTTTACAAATCATCAGGCCCGGAGATTAAAGAGTATTTCAGGCCTTGTGCTCGCAAACACACATTTCCCATCGCACATGCGCTGTTCCTAGATGGAGTTCTCCCAGCAGGTCTCGTGCAAAAATACCCTGCAAATTCTTGCACAAAAAATGCTCGTGCCTCTCCAGCCTAAGATCCCGGACCAGAGCGTGCTTTTTGGCTTGTCTGCGTTTCAGAGCTGTTGCTGCTATAGTTGCATCAGAGATGTCCCATGGGGCCTCCCTGAATGCTGTCAGCCCAGCTGGGAGAAGCCCTTTCCTGTCAACACAGCTGTTTCCAACTGCGCGTTTTGCTTGCTTAGCCACACCAACAAGGGGATGCTGATATAGCTCCGCTGGCAAAACTTATGAGTACCAGTTGGACCTCGGTGCCAACAGATCTTGCTGCCCTCGTGTCTGCCCCTGCTGCGTATTTATTCCAGCACCTCCTGTTTCTGGGCTGGCAGGTCAGCCTGCTAACTGCATGCACTGGGGTGGTTTCTGCATGCTCCCAATCGAGGGGCATCCCATGGTGCTGCTGCTTTTCTTGTGACGACACTGGGGCCATGCCTTCGAGCCTTTGGCCCCCTGCCATGCATGGAGCATGATCTCATCCGGCTCCCTTTCCTTGGGGGATTTGGACCTAAAAGCCTCCCCCACAGAGCTTCAGTGATGGGAGAGCAGAGAAAAGCCACTCTCGGAGTGATCTGAGCAGTGAACCAGATGAGGGGGGGAGAATACAAGCATGACCAGGGAGGAAGGTGAACTGCACCCCTTTCCCTCTGCCCGTGTGTGCAAGCAGGTTGCTGCCTGCTGATCCCTTTTCCACCCAGAGCAAAGTGGGATCTGTGTCTGGCACTCGCCCTCTCCCAGTCCCGCCATCTCATAGCACCAGTGCCTGGGACCAGAAAGGGCTGGGGGCTCCCTGGATAGCACAGCCCAGAACGGCAGGCTGCCCTTGGCTTGGGTTCTTGGAGGAAACATCGCTCCAATACCTGATGCTTCTCAAGCTGCATCCTCGTTCAAGTTTGTTTGGGCTCCAGGAAGATGCTTCCCACTCCCCAGCCTTCCCCCGTCATGATCAAGAGCTCCTCCTTGCTGACTCAAAGCCTTGCCCTGAAGTGGCACGCCCTACCGTCAGCTTCTGGGGTGCTTGTGCCTGTGGGTGACAGGGCTTTTGCCCAGGAAATGATGCTTGCTCAGATTACTTTCTCTCCAACAGCTTCTCTCCAGTCCCGCTGTTGTAAACTGGGCACCGCTCCAAGTTCATCCTCCTGTGTTTTAAAAGCGCCCTCTCCCTCTTCAGGCCTCATAAAAGCCGAGGACAAAGCAAAAGCACATCGAGCCAAGAAGCTGGAGGGCAGCAGCAGCATGGATGAGCTGAAAAAGAAACCTCCAGGAGGCGGGAAAAAGGAGGCGGCTCCGCACTTTCCAACAGGTCAGGCCCATGGGAAATGTGCCAAGCCCAGGCGTGCGAGGATTCCCCGCTGCATGGAAACTGGGTCAGACAGAGGCCCGTCTTTCCACTGGAAAGGCCCTTGCTGAAGTCAGAGAGATGGTGGCCTGAGCAAGAAGTGAGGAGGCATGAAATCGTAGATAAGTGGGGCTGGAAGGGAGGCAACATCTAGTCCAACCCCCTGCCCGAGGCAGGATCAGCCCTATCGAAACCATCCTATATAAATCCATGCTCTAACCTCTTAGCAAAACTACCGGCAGCCCTGACAACTCAAGACATCACGCCCCAACCCGCCATAAGTAAAAGGCGGACCACTGCAGCCAACATCCTGCTGCTGCAAAAGGTTATTAATATATGCTCAAGAGATCCTAGGCAGGGGGCCATGCCCCCTGCTACAGAGGAAGGCAACACTCCCCCCCCGCCCCCCAAATCCATCCCAATCTGACCATGAGGTAAAATTCCTCTGTGACTCCAGAATATGGTAATCAGTGATCCTAAGTGTGGGGGCAAGCCCGCTGGCCAGGAACCTCCGGCTTTAAGTCCCAGCAGGAGCATTGGCACAGCCCAGTCTCCATCCCCACCCTAGGCTGCAGCCAACACTCAGTGTCCCCGAGGGAGGCTTAAAACCCCCTGACACATGTAGCAGCAAGGGGGTGGGGGAGGGTGGGACCATCCCCACCTGCAGATGTTCTCTGCTTGTTGCATGGTTGAAACACAGAAGTATTTAAACCCTTCAGAGCAGCTCTGGGCTCTGCTTGTGGACAGGCATCTCTGATGAGCTGTGGATGGTTAGATCAAGCAAGGGGGAAAAGTCCTCAGCAGACCTCATGGGGGAGAAAGAAGGGCTCATGTAGTGCTCTCTTCCCTGATGGTGAAGCAGCTACCGATTCTCTCCTTCCCTTGGAGAGAATTGTCCCTTGGACAATTTAGAACAGCCCTGAAACTTGGGGTTTTTTGCATGAGAGATTTTGCCTCTGTCCATGCCTCCCAACCCTCCATGTTTTCTTCAGGCTCTGAGCTCTGGGAGGGCTGGTCTCTGCCTCTCTAGGGCCAGGCTCTCGGCCCTCATTCTCTGTTTCTTCCCCTTGCAGTAAGCCCCGAGGAGCAGTGGCAACGGGAGATCAATGAGAAGGGAGAAGTTGCCTGCCCCACCTGTGGCGTCATAACAAGGAAAACCATCGTGGGCCTCAAAAAGCACATGGACGTCTGTCAGAAAGTAGGAGCCTGTCGTGGTTGTTTGCTTTTGCGGTGAGGGGGGCCAGGTTTGCGCACACCCGGAGTAACGTAACGGTGCTCTTGGACGACCTCAGGCTGCGGACGCCTGAATATTTTCTGCTGGTTTGGAGGGAGCTGGCTTCTCCCCCTCTTCCCGGCTGCTAAATGAATTGGTTTTGGAGCCCAACAGGGCCATCTGTCACATCCTGCACAACCCAGGGGTGTATAATCTCACCATGTGAGCTGCTTCTATCAAGCCAGGTTGCCTTGTGTTTGAATGCAGGCCCATCCCAGAGAGAAACACCCAGGCTAGGCACATTCCTTAGGCCTTTCGGTAAGCTGTAGGTCAGTAATGGCCCAGTGATAAATGGTCTCCCTGCTGCACCACCATCCATCGTATGTCCTCATCAGTCACCCAGCGTACTACAAAGAAAGTACCTCTCCTAGAACAGCAACATAGGATCGATGCCTCCTGCCGTGGCAATATGTGTCTCAGCTTTGATTCCACATTCATTTCCCATGAATGCCACCTCTGCCTCGCATCAGCCTTTGTGAGGAGCAGGAGACCATTAGCCTGATAGTGGGTGACACCCGGCTCCATCAAAGCCCATTGCAATGCTCACGTTGACTTCTGCACAGCCAGGCTTTTGCCTGTTGGCTCTTAAATACATGGCAGGCTTTCTGAACACCATTGTAGGCCAGCGGGGAAAGCCAAAGGGCTGTGGGACCCACCAGTCTTCATGGGGTTCAAATCTCCTTGAGCGTGGCAATGCCAGTCTGTTGTAGGGGAACAGGCAGAGAAGGTATCCAGACCCGTTGATCAGGGAAGCTAAAGGATACTGGCACCTTGGGGCAGTGCAGAGCAGGATCTAATCTGGCTGAGCTGCGGCATCATTTTGCAAGTGGTTTCTGATCCCAGGAAAAATTCCCCCAAGGAAATTCTAGCCCCAGCTTTGTACTGCCTCAGTCCTGGCCAGCTGCTCCTCAGCTGTAAATCAGGATTGCTGTCGATTGCCAGTAGCCCCGAGAGTCTGGGATGGCAACCGGGCATTGCAAGGAGCACAAGGGGCCTTTAGTCAGCCTTACAGCTGCATGCCAGGAAGGAAGGCTAGGGTCTTGTCCCCGGAAACCACCCACCCCCCCAGCATGAGAGGTCATCCCAGTCAACTCCAATGAGGCAGCGATGCCAGCCTTTGCGGGCCCTGCCAGGGAAATGATAAAACTGCGCAGGATGAAGCAGGACTCAGAGGAGTCACGAGGCAGCAGCTTCCAGGTGAACCTGAAACGAGCAGGTCGTCTCTTGTGGGGGCCGGATAGAAATGTGCCATTTTTAGCATCGCTCACTTGGGGAAAGCCTGCCTCGGCTGAAATTAAAGGCCTTTATGCGTGTCTTTATGGTGATGTTCTTTAGTTCCTGGAGCAAGGTTAGCCAGGCAGAGGCCAGGAACAAGAGAGTGCCTCCCAGGGGGTAGCTGTGAGGTTTTTTTTATTCACTTCCCCAGAGGTAACTAAGTAGAGGATGAGTTTTTGGAACATCCAGTTCATCTCCTATTAGCAGGGTAGTTTCCAGCTAAAATTAAGAAGAAAAAAACAGCTGGGCTGGCAGCAGGTACAGCTAGACTAAGCTCCCCTTGAAGCAACAAATGAGTGCAGTAGGACATGCATCGACTTTCTGTCTCTAGACTTCATGTGTCTCAGTCCTCTGCACTGAGCGCATCTCCCCTGTGCCCGTACATCTGGATATTCCCTCAGCTGAAGTCAGTCTTGGCTTTATCACTTTGTAAAGTAGAATTGTGCTTTTTTCATGCATCCGTTCAGAGGTTGCGTGGAGCAGAGAGGCAGAAGTGAAACAGCAAGGTCACGTTCGGAGGGGAACACCCTGCCATGGAGAGCTCTGTGACGCCAGCCGGTGCTTCTTCAGTGTAGGACAGTCCCCTCCTGCAGGGCACATCTCAGTCCAGCGTGTGACTGATACTTGCAAGATCTGCTCCGCGACTAGTAGATTATGGGTTTATATCCCTCTGCCGGGCAGAACTAAAACCCCAGGTCTAAGTGCTCCTGACCTCAGAAATCCATATCTGAAACCCATGTCTGCAGTTTGGAGCATGCAAGTTTGACATCTGCATCAGCCCCTTAGAGAAAGAGGCTCAGCATGCATGCTCAGACTGAAGGCTGAGGCCAGAGATTGGGATCCCAGTGTCCGATTTAAGGACTTGGCTGTTTAGTAGCCTGCAAAGTCCCATTGCCTGGTGCTCCATGGAATAGTCTCTGCTGGGTTAAGCCAGGACAGCAGCGTGTGGAAGTACCATTGCCCACAGGGTGACCCTCATTTCATTTGTTCAGCTGCAGGATGCCTTGAAATGTCAGCACTGCAAGAAGCAGTTCAAGTCCAAAGCTGGCCTGAATTACCACACCATGGCAGAGCATGGCAACAAGGTAAGAGTGCTTGGAGCTGTTGATCTGCTCGTCTCACTCTTTGTCTCGCTCTCTGGAAAGACACAGGTGAAGAAGACGAATAAACCAGCAGTTCCCGTAATTATTGTAATTTTTTTTTCGCCTGGCTAATTCAGTGCTCATGGAACCAGGGGGCTCAGAGCACTGATCTTGTAGCCTCCCACACACCGCTCTCGACATGCACATCAGCAGCGTGCCCTGCTTACCCTGTAGTGACCCTCTCCTGAGCAAAGACCACCAGTCCTAAGCACACACGTGCAGTGAATATACACATATGCAATATGGACACCCTGGAATCAGCAAATCCAGGGTGAGCAGAAAAGATACGAAAAGTCCCAGATTGTGGAATATTCAATAAGCCAAGGTTTTTCTAAGCGGCTAAACTCTGCTTGCAGAAACCATGGGAAATGGGTACTTGTTTGCAAGAAATAGTTCAGTAGTTATCTACTAGCCACGGTGTAGTGGTGTTTGCATGTGTGAGCTGTGCATGCGAACGCATCTGTGCACAAAAACCTGGCAGCCGGCAATGTAGAGGCTATCCTTCTAGATCTGGTCTTGTGTTTTTGAGGGACCGGGACAAAACGCAACCCTGTTTGATACACATCCTAAGTTTCCCATTTCCAACTTGCCTTTTCACTGTGAATCTGTCTCCTGGGCTCTATTGTAATTGCTGATGTTTTTTTCATGAACTGACTGCAAATGGATTTACACATGGTAAGGGCATGGCCACATTAGGCTTTCAATGGCCAGGGCATCTGTGCGTGCGTTAAAGCCATAGCAAATCCAGCCCTTGAGACAACCTGGTAAGAGTTTATACAGGCAGAGACTTGGTACGCCACTCCGGGCACAGAGCACATGAGTGAATGGTTGACTCTGTTGCTTCTGTTACTTCCTTGTTTCCAGCCTCTTCCCGTGGAAATCGCTGGACTGGGTGAACAGGAAGAGCGGGAAAGGCTGAGGAAAGTGCTAAAGCAGATGGGGAAACTGAAATGCCCCAATGAGGTATAAGAACAATTCCTGTTTATCGTTCTGGGAAAGGATGAAAGGAACAGAGAGCTGCCAGGGGACTAGAGACCCACCTGCAGAGGGGCACCGATCCTGCAGCAAGCACCCCCTGCTTGCTTAGAGCGAATACCTCCCAACTCAGCCCTCCCTGTGTTACGTTCGCTCTCTGAGAATATTCCACTGAATTGCTTGCAGACAGAAACATTCAGGGACCCGGGGAGCATTGGTGTGAGCCCTGAGACAGGCAGTTCCCAGCTTGGAAACTCAGCTGTCAGGCCCAGAAAGCTGAATGCCATCCAGCCAAGAGGCACATGGTGCTGCATGGCCCTCCGGGGCCTGCGCAAGCTCTCAAAACTCTGGGCAAGCCACTCGTGAGCAGGCAACAGGCTGGGAATTATTCCCTCAGTCGACTCAGTGAGTAGCCTCAAAACCGGGCTGTTGGCAGGCAAGTCGCAAATGGGTAAAGGGTGAAACCAGGGATGCAAATGATTTGCTGTGAACTGTGCAACTGGGCCTGCACGCTGGAGTCCCGTTGCTCCAAGCAGTGCCCTTTGTCGTCCTCTGTATTTCTAAGAAGCCTCCTGTCCTGGCTTGGAAGCCCTTTGGACAGCAGTAACCGGCCTCCTCCCTTGCTTTTCCCCTGGGCTTGATGGGCGGGGCAGGGTAGGGCTGACCTGATCCCCAGGCTCCTCATGGCTCCTTGGCAGGTTCAGCTGGTAATGGGAGGTGGAGGGTAGCAGCCACTCTGCCCCTAGGGATCACACAGGCAGTTAGGAAGCTCTGCTCACATCCCAGGGCACTGAGCATCCTCGGAGGGGCGGGGTCCGCGGAGCTGGCTCACAATGAAGGACGTGGGGAGCAGCCTCCGAGGCTCGCGGGTAAGTGGGCTCAGGAAGCTTCTGCTGCCCTGGGCTTCGCAGCTCCTCCGTGAGCCAGCTGGGGAGGCTCCGAGTGCATAACACGAGGGCGCCCAGGAAAAACGGTGTGTTCCTCCTCGAGACGCCCAGCTGGCTGCACTGGGGCGGGTTCAACCTGTGTGCCTGTGTATCCGGCGATGCCACCGCCTAACCCTCTGCGCGCTCCTTCTCCCCAGGGTTGCACAGCCAACTTCTCCAGCCTGATGGGCTACCAGTACCACCAGAAACGCTGCGGGAAGCAGCCTGCCGAAGTAGAGAAGCCCGTGTTCACCTGCCCTCACTGCGGGAAGAAGTATAAATCAAAGGCTGGCCACGACTACCACCTCCGGTCGGAGCACCCATCTTCGGTGAGACCTGGCCTCTCGGGGCATGCAGTGCTGTTGGTTGAGGCCTATGGGTGCTGCCAGGCTCTGGAGCTCTTGCTGGGAGTTTCTGCTGTGGGCTGAAATCTCCTTGTTGCCTTGGATGCTGTCTGGGTATCTTGAAAGGAAGGGGACTGCAGAAGCACCTGGGTGCAATTCCCAAACTCAAACCCACCAGGGCAAGACCATTCGTCTGCAACTGGCATTGTGGTCAGTTGTCCGTGCCAGCCCCCCAGGGAAGGGACTTCCCTGCACCAGTTATAAAAGCCCTTCCTTTTCTCCTCACTCCTTGCTTTCCCCACTCCCTTTCCTAACCCTCTCTATGCTGCAGCCCCCTGAGGAGCCAGCAGTGAAACCCGAGGCCAACCCAGTAGAAGATTTTGAGAGGACTCCGAGCGGTAGGATCCGGCGCACATCGGCCCAGGTGGCCGTCTTCCACCTCCAGGAGATAGCTGAAGACGAGCTGGCAAAGGACTGGACCAAGCGGAGGATGAAGGACGACCTGGTGCCTGAGACGAAGCGAGTAAGAGTCCCTTATTTCTTATGCCCATGCAGCTTTGACTGTGGTGGGGGGACAAGGGATGTCGTAGTTGTGATGATCCAGAAATTATGCAAGAGGCAAGGATCTTTTTCCTAAGCCTTAAATGCTAGAGGCTGCCAGGGAGAGAGGAACAGTAGAAAAAACCCTGGTCAGACCCAGTTCACCCTCCCCTTCAGCATCTCCTCTTTGCCTCTTTGAGAGACAGGGCAGGATGGACCTAGGGTCTGACCCAGTACATGGCAGTTCTTGTGTCCTCTCTTTTGCTGGACCAAATATATTGCTGGATAAAGCTAGAGAAACTTTTGAATGCAAGTAGTCCTTCATCAGGTCCCTGCTGTGCCTGGCTTCTTGCAATCAGAGACCTGACAAGGAATATCTTGCATTCAAAACCTTCTCTAACTTTATCCCAATGATGTCTTCGGTCCAATAGAGGAGATCACCTTGAAAATCTTTGCATCCAACTTGAACTATAGCAGACAGCGCGGTGCCCCCCAGCTTTGGAGCACAGAGGTCCTGGGAGCCTGCGTGCAAACACAGGTGCATCCTTCCCCCTTTATGTAGGGGCTGTGCAGATGCCCACTGGCCATGCCTCATCTTGCCCTCATGCCCTCTTTCCCAGAGCCCTTCTTGGCAGACCTAGCTGCTAACCTCAGCCTGGCACATGCTGTGAAAGGCTAGCATCATGTAAGGCATTGGAAGAGTTAACACCTCTGCCCTAGAAGCAGATGTTATGACGGAAGTTTTCCCAAATTGGCCCCATCCTGTGGCCGAATGCATCTCCATGTCCAGCAGATCATTACAGGTGCTGGAGGGAGCTGGCAGTCAAGGACAGTCTGGTTCCAGCATCATCCTCACTATACATCCAGAGGGCACTGGGGTCCCAGTGGTGACCTGCTTCCTTCCTATTGCTGGGAGATGCTTCCTAGCCAGCGTCCCTGGAGATGGAAAGGACTCGCTGCAGGCTCCAGCCATGGCTGACGCCTGAGCCCTGGCCACCCGGCTCCTAGGGAGAACAGCAGCTCTGACATGAAAAAGCTGTGTGTTTTCATCTTTCAAGGTGGGAGCTGGACCCTCTGAGCCTTGGAGCACACATGCCCCAGTGCTGCAGGGCCTGAGCAGCGAGCTGCATTTCCCAGGCCACTCTGCCATGCTCCACGAACTGAAAAGGAAGATGCAGTTGAATCCAGGAGCACATCCCAGGATGCAGAGGAGGTCCTGCCTTGCTGGTCTCCTGCACTAAAGAGAGCCCAGGATGGCATGGCACAGCAGACACCCAAAGCCAACTGCAGGCCTTATCTGAGTGCAAAAGAAAGAGAGAAGCAACTCTTCAACATACCCTTTGGGGCAGCCAGCACATCCAGTCTGTGCTTTGCCAGCTGCCCCACTAGTGCCAAGGGCAATCGTCTGTCCCCCAAGCAGAATAAACCAGGCTGACACAGGGATTTGGGGCTGCTACAGCTGGGCCGTTTGGGGGCTGATTTGTTTTCATCCCAGGCTCCCAACCAGCTCACGGAGAAGCAGGCCAGAGGGTGAGACCCTGTTCTGTTCCAGCCTGGTGGGGGAGAGAGTAATTTGGAAGGAAAGGAGCCAAGCAAACCCAGCCGTGTGTCTCGAGTTAGCAAAGCTGCTGTCAGAAGAAGGACTGCCCACCTTTTTACTATGTCAGAGTGGTTTGATGCATGGGAATAGACTCTGTGAAAAGCCAAGCTGTCAAGGGAACGAAGCAGCATTGGCAGCATGTGCGCGTACAAAAGGCTAGCCATTCATCTCTGCCACATTGGCTGTACTTACAAGCTGGGGAGACAGCCACCCCTGATTACGGGCACCATTCTGGGTGAGCTGCCCCTCTGGCTTCTGGAAATCGAGGCCCTTTGGTTTTGAAGCCCAGCATCTGCATTTCAGCCCCTTTAATCCTCTTTTAGGCAAAGTCTTAGGTAGAAGTGGCTGTCCTGCAAGAGGTTGACCTCAAGAGTTGTGGCTAGGGACTGGGTTTGCACAGGTCTGTTGCCTGAGGAAAGACCTGGGGTTCTTCATGGGGAAGAAACAAATATATATGGATGATATATAGGGCATTTTGTGTGTGTGCTTGTGTGGCTGCCAGAGACACTCTCAGGTGACTTTCCCAGCATTTTAGCCAACACAACAGCACGGGAGCAGACTGTTCTTGCTGGCAATGATGCAGTGCAGCCCCTTCATCCATGCGCCCACCACATCTAGCGCTTCCTGGTATCCAGATGAGGCTTGTGTCTTCATCCCAGTCTCTGTGGGCCTCCGGGTGTGTCAGGAACATGCTTCACTCCCCCCGCGTGAGGACTGCGTTCTCTGCCGCTCCAGGCTCTGGTGTGGCAGGCAACACACCGCCACATTTCAGAGGAGGGTGACCCTGCAAGGCAAAAGGAATCGTCTCCAAAGGGACAAGATCTCCAGTTCAGGGCTCCCTTCCTTCTGCACAACCATCCTACTTGGCAGCAACAGATGTGGGAGAAGAAAACTCCACAGCACAGGCCCTGGTGTGCCGCTGGTCCCAGACTTGATGAGCCTGGTCTCAGGCAAGGACTCTGCCCTCTGAGCCCTGCCTCCCTCAGGTCTCTCTCGCACCATTTAGGGAACCGCTCTGTGGCTCTGGTTCCAGTTTCCATTAATGGGCAGGTGAAGATACAGCTGAGCCACGTTCCCTGAGTGATGCTCGCCTTGCCGTCTGGATGTCTTGCCTAAGGAGTGGCACCGAAGAGTGGGAGGGAGCCGCACAGCCCTAGCATTGGATGGGAAACCCCTTTTCCACTCCTGGAACTGGATTTTTGATCCCTAGCTCACATGTGAAATGAGTCTGCGGGTCCTATCCTGCCTCTTGTGAGCATCTCTTTGCTCCATCAGCCGTCACAAAGGACCGGAGAGCAAATGAATACCACGGAGCAAAGCTGAAAGGCATTAGCAGAGCCGGTCCAACAGCACCTAGAGCCCCTTGCTTTCCTTGCTGTGTCTCCATCTTTATGGACAGCGCCTTTGTTCTGGGTCAGGCTGTGGGACCGCTTGGCCTTTGAGGGTTGGCCTGGATCATTAGGAGGTGAGGCTGCATAGCTGGATGCTGAGTTCGGATCTTTAAACCAACCACATCTGGGGACAATAAAGCTGGATCAAGACTAGCTCCAAGACCTTGCAGCTCAGTGATATGGCTCAAACATCCTATCAGTCTAGGAGCTAAGCTGAGACTCTCCAGCTGCTACCGTGAGTAAGCCATTCTGGATTTTCACCCGGGTCTCCCCAGATTAATTGTCTTTGCTGCAGTGTGGGCGATCAGAGAGCCTCAGTCACTTGGGAAGCTGGCTTGATTAGGGATTTGTTGGGTCAGTCCGGGGTGAAGCACCTGGTTTCCATTTATTGCAGTGTGTTTTGGGGCAGGGGAGCTATTGGGGGAGAGAGGCCTGAAATATGAAAACTAATTAAATCTGATTGTCGGTCAGAAAAGCCTTCCCACTTGCCACCGCTGTGCAGGGCCCTCAAAGGCCTGGACCTGTGCCAAGCACCATGGGAGTCACTTAACAACTTGGCCACGAGGATCTTTCACTTCCAGCAAATACATGGAAAAAAGTCAACTTTTCCATGCCCGAGGCTGCTGCCGAACAGAGATGCGGAGCCGAGGCCAGCATTCCCAGTGCCGTGGCCCACGAGGAAGCTACAGGATCCATATGTGTTGGTGAAGTGCCCCTTCTGGGAGCGTCGAGAGTGGGTTTCCACGGACCAGAATGACAGAACCTGCATCTCAGAGCATTACCCTGCTCCAGAGCTTGGCTGCTGGGACTACATCTGGTTACTGTCACGATTCGTTTGTGTTATGGACTGATTTGAGTTTTCATTAAGAAAGGGATCGAAGGCTCTGACTGATGCCTTTGCAGGAGCATCGCACTCCTCCCGTTAGAGCTGAGTCCGGCAGGTGCCTTAGAGGGTCCATCCTGACACAGGGCTCTTTCACCTTCTGGCTCGGTTTGACTGAGAAGAAAAGGTCTGTGTTTGGGGACACAGCTCCAGGCTGCCCAAGGTCACCTGAACCGCACAGGACACAGGTATCCTCATCTCTAAGTGCCTGTTCAGAAGCACAGAACGACATCAGATGAAGGCAGGTCTCGTCCCAACGCGGTGAGAAGACTGATTGAGAGCTTATCAGCAGGTGCATCTACACAAGACGCTTACTGCGCATTAACCTAATAACACTGCGCGGTAGTTAAAAACCGTGCTAATAGCCCACTGCGCAGTGTTATTAGGCTAATGTGCAGTAAGCATCACAGAATAACTGCGCTGGCGCTACTGTGCAGTAACTGTAGTTGCTGAGCGTTTAATTAGTATTTTATTAAGCAAGTACTAAACTAAACGTGCAGTAACTAAGGCACATTAATGAACATGTAGATGTGCCCAGCATGTTGAAGAGTCCCGGACTAGAGTGCTAGCTCCATTGGCCAGCCAAGGCCTTGACTCCTTGGGGGCAGCTATGTGAAACACCTTCTTCTTGTGCCTCTGGGCAAACACAATTCATTTTTGCATTGTAACGCATGGGGATAGTGGGCTGGACTCTTGCGTTCAGCCTGAATCTTCAGAGCAGCACCGTTCCCCCTGTAGAAATGGATATGCCAAGGCATCAGCAATGCAGATGGCTCCTGGTGTCCCTTGGTGCACACGGGTGCCACGCCGCAACAGGCCAAGCCATTGTGGAGTTGTATAGATGCTTTCCTGACAACTGAGCCTAGCATTTGCATGTGCCAGCAAAGGGGCACAAACACTGTCCCTCCACGCGATGGGCTGTGCAGCACCGGACATACAGAAATGGAGTTCACGGGGAGGTCTGCTGGAAGGCCTGGCTCGTTCTGCTAGACCTTGAGGTTATTAGCACAGCCATAATTAAAAGCACTTGGAGTGAGAGCCCTTGCCAAAAGCAGAGAGAGACGCACAAGAGTCTTTCATTGTTTAATGGGATATTCCCTCTAATCGGTGGACGGGAGGCCCACAACCTCTCGGGCATTGGCTTTCACGGCCTTTTCCCATAACACTGTCATTTATTCTTTCTTCAGTTTGGAGAGACAGCGGTTGCACATGCAGGACCTGATCCTTTCCCCTGCTGAAGTGAAGGAGAGAAAGATAGATCAGGCTCCTGTCATCCAAAAAAAAGAGCACTGAGGGCACTAGCTGGAGAGAGGAGCCAGGCATACGGCTTCATGCCCACTTTTCTGGCCTGCCCCTTACCCAGCTCCACTTCTGTCCTGTCCCTGGTCCTTCATGCTGGCTTGCATTCAGCATCTTCCATGGTGCAAGTGGAGTCCCTACAAGGACTTGGCCATGCCAAGCTCATTTTTCAGCCCTGATTCACCTCTCCGGCGGGTAAGGGGGTGAGACCCTTTCAGAGGCATTGAGGATGGATGGGCCCAGCCCCGCTAATCATGTTCTGTTGTTCGGCAGCTCAATTACACCCGGCCGGGACTTCCCAAGTTAAATCCGAGACTGCTGGAGACCTGGAAAAATGAAGTGAAGGAGAAAGGACACATCAACTGTCCCAACGATGTAAGGACATTTCTGTATCTCCCCCGGGCGGGGGGCAGCGGAGGGGAGGGATCTCAGCAAGGAGATCACTGCTCCTTGCTTGGATCTGGATTCAATCCTCTGCAGTAGAATCAGGCGTCTTAAAGTTTTTTCCCAAGAACAGGCGCCCGGACTTGGCCGGCCACGGTGCTCCATGCATCACGCTCGTCGTGACAGTGATGGCATCGCTACCAGCCACAGGCCAAGGGGTGGCACTAGGGGCGGCTGTCGCAAGGGTCCCCTTGCTTTCAGCCACCTGTGATTTAAGGAAACCTGGTCGCAATTCCAGTAACTGCTTGGGCCTTTTGCACACATAGAGAGCCCCGGTTTTATTGATTTGTTTATCTGATTTAATTTGCTCACAAATTTCTCCCCACTCCCCCAAAACAAGATGCATATATCTTGGGGATAGCACGCGTGTCCTTTAAATCTGTTTTAAGACGCCTGCTGTTCCCAAGGATGTGAACTGAGCCCCCCCACCTCCCCGCCACTGGGCCATTGATTTATAATCCGACACAAAACCTTGTTCATTGGCATTTGAAGACAGGGATGTTAGCGCCAGCTTGAGTGAGACGCGTTGGCTAATTAACACACGCTAGGCAAGGCTGATTCTCAGGGGTGATTATGCTGCTCCTGCAGTGATTAGCCTTTCTTCCGTGAGCTTCTGCCATGGCGCTGAGAGCTTCTGGATCCCAGTGGGGCCTCCTGATGGCGAGGAAATGTGCATTTGTCACGGAGACGTTGAGGGATACGTTTCTCCGGCCGGTGCAGGGGGATGCAGCCACATGACTCCCGTTAGCACTAATAGGAAACGTGTGGCCGGATCCCTGCGCGTGACATGGAAAATTAACCTCATGCTGATTAGGCGGTGCTGGCAATCAAACCCGGGCAGCCCCCCTGGGCATGGTGGAAACAGAGAGAGGCAAGGAACCAGGGAAGACCCGCTGCAACCCCCCCTCTTTCTGTCTCTTGCAGTGCTGTGAAGCCATCTACTCCAGCGTCTCCGGCCTCAAGGCTCACCTGGCTAACTGCAACAAGGTAGGTCTGTGTGGGGGCAGAACTCGGCTTCCAGCAGTCTTGTCTGAAGCAGGGGATCCCATCTCTCAGCCTCCTCATAGCCCTGGCAGGGACAAGAGGGAGCCATTTAGAGGCTTTTCAATAGTCCAGCACTGGGCTTCAGCACCATTGAGACCTCCCTGAAACCCTGAGGGGTCCATAGTCCTTGTATTGGCCTGGTGGCTGGGGGAACTGCCCCACCATGTCAGTACAAGCTCCACGGCTTTAACAGAGCTGCCTTCCCCTCAGCACATGCCACCCCTCAAAGGGATTTCACCCAGGCCACTACCATAGCCAAGGCGATCCTCACCATATAGGCTTGTCTGCACCATTGCATTGGACTAGGATGGAAACAGTGCCTGTAACCATGCCCAAACCTGTGGCCTCCATTTGGAGATGCAGCGTGCATGAAGGGGCAGCCGTGTTGCGCAGACCTGCGGCCCGGTGCAGCGTGGTCCAGTGGTGGTGGGGGCACTCCCTCAGTGTCCATCACAGTTACAGCAGTGAATGCCCAGAGCAGTTGGCACAAGGTAGCCAGCAGTTGCACACCCGTTTGGGTAGCACAGAGGCAGGGATTTTCAAAGGAGCCAGGACAGGGAGACACCTTGCACATGTTGACTCAAACCCCTCCGACCCTTTCACCCCTGTAGTCTATATAGTTGCATTCTAGGAGAGAGACAAAGCCAGAAATGGGCACAGAATGACATTAGCTGCCTGGGTCCTTATAAATGGTGCCACACTGGAGTTCAAATGCGAGTGCACTCTGGAGATAAAGCATTAATTTTTCCAGGTTAAATTAACTCCATAAGCACTGGCCCGTGGCAAGACGGGGACTCAGTGCAGCTCCGCTGAATTGGAAACCGAGAAAGAACTAGTAAAACTTTAAATCCTGAAGTGTTTCCAACTCTAAAGCACATGGAGCGGCGTTTCCAGAAGGCAGGCCTAGCGAGCCAACTATGTGCTCGGAGATTATTAAAAATATATCCAACTCTCTCCCCATCGGCGCAAGCTGGAACGCAGTCTCCTAATGAGATAATTTGGAAAATCGCATGCAGAAATCCTCATAACGAGTAGGATTTGCACAAAACAAACAAGCAGGCACGGGAGACTCAAGCTGTTGTTTGGCGAGATAGCAGAGCCTCCCAGCTTGCTAGGAAAGGGGCCCTCCGTGGAACGACGGGAAACCGGCGAGAGTGCCAGGGCCAGCGCTCCCTCCCAGTCATGCACGAGTTGTCTTTGGTGGCACACATGAGGAAAGGGATGTGCAAGTGGCCCTGTGACATCTCTAGTTAGCCATAGGAACGTGGGGCTAGAAAGGACCAGCCAGATCATTAATCCAGCTGTGCAGACGCTGCAGAAGTGCCGAGTGGAGCCTATCCCAGCTGCAAAGCAACCCTTCACACGTGCTACGGACTTAGGGTCTCTCATGCAAAAAATCCCAAATCTGCAGAAGCAACCAGTGCAGTGGCAGTGACCACAGCTGTGATGCTTGGACTCTGCAAGCAGTGGCACCTGCATTGTGGAAATGCAGAGGCCAGGCCCAGCAGCCCTGACTCAGGAGCTGCTCCTGCTCCAGACAGCTGACAGGGAGCCTGTGCATCTATGCAGCATGAGGGAGAGCGGGATTCCTGCACGAGGCATTAGCCCAGCCTGCCTGCACTCTCAGCTGCTCGCTGCACAGTGCGGGACAGGACATGGGACGCGTATGCACCAGCTTGCAGATCCAGGCACACACGCTGCAGGAATGGCCACCGAGCACTTAGCTGCCTGGTTGGAGGGCAGTTTCTCCCACAAGCAGTATGCAAGTCTGCAGCCCCCACACTGCCCTTGTCTCCAGCCGTGACTTAAATGGACTAGCAGTCTGCCACCGTGGATGATCTGTTCCCAGCACATGCTGTAGGGCCACACTTAGGAAACCCAGGACACCAGGCTCAGTTTAGTTTTCTTCTAATTGATTGCAGAGGATATGAGCTGATAACTCCCAAGCCTGGAGCAGGTGCTGAGTCACTGCCCTGTTACTAGTAGAGATCAATGATCTCAGATTAGTTTGCATGATTATTTATTAAGTGCGACTCCAGGCTGCCTAGACTTGCCTGCGTAAAGACACAGCCGGTAAATGAGAGACCTGTCAGCCCCCAGATTTATGGCACAGTTAGGACCGGATTCCCACCAAGGACATACATCGCCCGCTGTATAAACCCCAGGTCAAGAGAGAACGTGTTAGCTCCCCGGTGCCAGTGGAGAGTAGACAACCCATTCATTTTCACAAGGGCTGTAATAATGGAAATGCAGCAGCCGAATCGCCTGTTCAACAATAGAAAGGCAAAATTAGAAAAGAACCATAGGTCATAAATTAGGAGAAATTTCAAATCCCAGCAGGCGTCTCCAACAATCACAGAATCTGCTGACAGCCACGAAATTGGGCCCTTAGCCGTCTTAAATTAAAAAAAAAAAAGAGTCCATGTTAATGTTATATTACCAGTGAGATTTGTAATGCACAAACTCCAGGAAATTCGCATTACAGCACCCGCAGAAACGATTGCTCATTCTCCCCCGGGCACATGTGCGGTAATGTGTCGTTGTAGAAAAGGGTTAACTTTTATGCCTGGATACGAGGGTACAATACAGCTGATTTATCGTTGCCGTGGGAACTGTAGCGATGAATTTCCTGGCTTTTATGCAATTAAAATCGGCACCATTGTGGAGGAGAATGCGGCTGCCTGTGTCAGCGCTCGCGAAGCCCTGTCTCCTGTGCATCTCCAGGGTTTTAAGCCTTTGGCATCACAATCCTGGATGTTTTTCATGGATCGGGCCCGTGATGCACATGTGCATTTGCACACCTCAGGTGCAGGGATAATTGAACGCACCTGTGGCTAATGGAGCTGAAGCTTTACAGCTTCACTGTGGGTGCATTGGGCATTAGCTGTTCTGCCAAATGAGATATGCAAAGGTGCATGCCTTTGCACACATGCCTGAAATGTGCCCATCTCTTCTCTTTGGATATATGTCTCAAGGGAAGGAGCCTCCACTGCTTAGCAGCAGAGGGGCCAAATTGCATTGCAATGGGCTGGCCTTTTGAGTTAAGAGCCTCTGAAATCCTGCCAGTCCTTGCGTGCGGTATCTTAGGGCCTTGTACACACTTGCCAGCCAAGTCTTTGAGCTGCTGATGCCCAGGGAGCTTCTGGGGACCTTTAGCTGGACGCAGAATAGGGACCCTCTTTCTGCTGAGGATGCCTCGAGCTTTCCAAAGGGTCCTCGTTTGGGTGGTGGGAGCTCTGCAGCCTCTCCCCGAGGGCCCACGGGAGATTGCTGCAGGGTACAGGAGCCTGCTGCCTGCCTTCCAGGGAGACCACTCCATGGGGAAGTACCGCTGCCTGCTGTGCCAGAAGGAGTTCAGCTCGGAGAGCGGAGTCAAGTACCATATCATCAAGACTCACTCAGAGGTGAGGAAACAGGGTGGGCTGCAGGGGACGGAGGCCTGTGAACCCACGTCTGTTCAAAGCGGCTGCAGGGGGGTAGAGAGGTGCGCGTCTACACGGGCAGGGCTTGAGGTGGGTGTGTGGGAAAGGAGAAGTGGGGGAGGAAGGAAAACCCCTGGCAGGAGGCGGTGGCCAGGAGGGTGCAGGCCCCTTAGCTGAGACCGATGCAATGCCCCGGGAAGGTCTCTAACCGCTTATCCTGTCTTCCTTCCTGCTCTGGGCACAGAACTGGTTCCGCACCTCTGCAGAGGCTTCCCGGAAAAAGAAGAGCAGGGAACAGATTTCTTCCAGCAACGAGGAGAAAAAGGAAAGCACAAATGGGAAGAAAAGAGGCAGAAAACCCAAGGAAAGGCCCCCAGAACCGTCCGCCAAGGGCAAAGAGAGCGCAGCAGCAAAGACTAATCACAAGAAACCCCCAGAGCCTTGGGAGAGCTCCAACTGCCGGCTTGGCACGGAGGAGAGGGGCCCCAAGCTGCCTGGCAGCCGGAAAGCAGGAGCCAGCAAGATGCCCGAGAAATAAGAGGTTCCCGGACTGTCTCCAAGGATTCGTTTACAACCCAGGGTAATGAGGCGGGGGCTGTGCCGGGTTTCCGTCCCCCTCCCCCCCCCCCCCCCCCCCCCACACCTCCCTTTTTAAGAGAAAAAGAGGAAAACCACTTTAAGGAAAGTCACGGACCTTGTTTCACACTGGAAAAGAGAGAGGAAAGAGACTGCAATTTTCTACCCAGCCTCTCCCCATTTCCACGACCCCCCACTCCCCTCACCCCCACACTTGTGCACGCACACACGGGCTCCCGGCTTCCCTGCTCACACGTCTCTTTCCCCTCCCCGCACAGCAGGGATCCTTGCTGCCCCCTCGCCCGTCACGTCTCCAGGCTCCGTGCACCAAACGGGTGATGCTTGAACGAAAGGCAAGTGCAATAGCGCCGGGATCCGCTCCTGTCCTGGGACTGCCTTTCAGTTTGCTGTAGTGAGGCGGGATCCTGCTGCGTTTCCTTTTTGTGTGGTATGGGGAGCGGGGCAATGTCTTGTCTGGCTCGGTCCACCCCGCGCCCTCAGGAAGCTGCAGCCTGTGGATCCCTTGCGATGATCTAGTGGCTTTGGGGTTTCTGAAGACTCAGTGGCTGGCAAGGCGTAGACAAGGGCCCAGGTCATGAGTTGCAGGGATGGACAGCAGGCATCCAAGGCAGAGCCCCTACGCTGCAACGCAGCTGGAAGCTGGATGGTAATCCCGGGAATGAGCTGTGTGTAGTGCCGAGGGTTTATGAATGGTCCACGAAACTGTTGCATGGGCATCCCGGGTGCATTTCGGAAGATATGGTCCTGCCAAGCCATGAGCTGGCGCTGGGTTGGTTTCCTAGCCCCATCTGCCTGTGGTAGTTTTCTGTTTGGTGCATCAGGTAGGCAGGATCAGGCCACAGGTATCAGCAGATAGGCACAGTCACGGCTTGTTCACCACCCCACCCCCAGGAGCAACGAGATGGCAGTCCATCTGTCTGTCTGCTGCAGCCAGGGCTGTTATCATGCCCAGCAAGGCAGGATACAGGCCTTCATGGGCCTGGATCTGAAAAGAGGGAGGCTGGTGTTATCAGAGAGGCCGAACTCACCCATGTCCAGCAGCAGTCAGTGGGAGCTGTGGGTGCTCAGCACGGCTGGGAATCAGGCCCACTGGGCCAGTCGAGGGAAAGGGGGTTTGCACAGGATGGTGGGTAGGGAGGAGGGAGAGGGGAAGGCAGTCTCTTCTGTTCTTTTCTGGTCTTTTAACTGAAAAGGGGGCAATGCAGAATGGATGTGAGCTCCCTAGGGCTCAAGGGAAGGGGAAAGAAGCCCTCTGAAATGCTGAGAAATGCTTCCAGGTTGGGTTTTTAGGGCTTTGATTGTTTTAATACCCCTTCAGACAAAACTACTGTATCAAATTGATACTGAACTTCGGCTACAAATAGTTCTTTAGCAATAGAGCCGGGCGGATATTGCAGAACACAGGCACAGAGGCCCTTGGGTTCGTCCTCTGCCTGCGCCCAGGCCGACAGGCGGGAGCGTCGGCAGACAAACGCCGTGGGGCGCAGGCTTTCACGCTCACGCCGAGGAGGCTTTAAACTGAAAATTGCTCCGAAGAGCGACTCTGGTGAGTCCCTGTTCAGTCAGAACAGCCATCAGAGACACCTGCCGTAGGCCGGGTAGGATGAAAAAAATGGGAGTATCCAATTCATTTGAGAAAAGCATTGTCTTTTGAGGTTAGAGAAAAAGGGCCAGCTAGTCGAAGGAGGCTTTCCAAGCAACTCGCCCCGTGCTCTGTTCGTTAGGCCCATGAGTTCTCAGCAGCCCCAACATTGGCACAGGGTTGGCTTTAAGTGACAATCATGGGTCAGGCTTTATGGTCACGGCCCCAGTGATGCCAAGCTGACGCTGTGGCTGGTTGAACACACGTTGCACTTGGCCCCATTGGGTGGACCAGGCCTGGGCCCAAGGGACAGGTCTCCGATGCCCCAAATGTCCTGTTGACCTCAGGTCATCTTCACCCTCCCTCCCTGGCGAGGCGGGGAGGATGCCTCTTTCCATTGCATTTTCCTTCAAAGACCTGCACTAATTTTACATCCAGATTTCCCAGAGCCAGGACTGTCAGGACACCCAGTCTGGTCTGGAGGAAGAATAAACCCCAGACCAAAGCCCATCTGCTTGCAGACACAAACCAGGCTACCTCTCTCCATGGACCAGATGTGGCTCCTGCTGCAGCTGGCCCCCACAGCAGGTCTCATGGAGCAGTTTTATGACATACTTTGCACTTGCTCATGGGACAGCAGCACCCGCCTTGCACACCCTTTATTCACCCCGGCCAGGGGGTTTGGCGGGTGGTGTTTCCTGGGGCGGTAGGGAATTCTGCTTATTTAGCTAATGAAAGCCTTGCCTCTTTTTGCTCCCCTGGCTCTCGCAGCTTATCCTCGACCCCACTGACCTTCTGTATTTTTTTTCACACTCTGAGGAGCCATTCAGTGATAATTAATGACCCTCTCGAGTGACACATTATTACTGCCACATAGAGAGACATGGCCTCCCGATGTCAGGTTCACTCCCCAAGAGAATCCCTGCAGAAGACCTGGCCCATATATCCTGACGGCTGAATTAAACCATCCACCCGTCCCCTGGTTGCACGCCAAAACCTCAGCAGCCTCATTTCCCTGGAGGAAACTCAGTCCATGGTAGCTGACCATGGTTGGTGAAGGCAGAGCACACTTTTTGGTACCCAGAGAGTTGGTGACCGCTGGGTTTGCTCCTGGCTAGAACTGCAGCTCCTCTCTCTGGAGCTTTCCTCTGCAGTAAAGAAAAGTTAGGGGAAAAAAACCCACAGGGAAGTGCCAGTTTTGCAAGAGTTTTGGGTGCTAGATTGTCGATATTGTGAGCTGACAGAGCTGCAGGACTCCCAGGAAAATTCTCCTCGTGGTCTCGGCAGAACAGTAGCCATGGCAAAGCCTCCTGCATGGAGGGTCCTTCTTCCCCAGCCCCTTGAAAAACTGGGGGTGGAGAAATGCTCACAAACAGTTGCCTGTTCGCTCAGCAAGTGCAGAAACCTGAGTTAAGAGCCAGGCTGCTGCATCCTTATTAACAAGGTAATAAAGCAGAACCTCTTATAAAAGCTGCTTTGTGCCAGGACCTGGCAAATAGTGTCCCAAAGACCAGCTCCAGCCTCTTGAGAGAACCACTGGACTTCCCCCATCTATTAATGTCCTGTCTATTAATGAATCTTCTGCCTATTAATCAGGAGACGTGTGAAGTCCTGTACTTAGGAGGGGACAACCCCATGCACCGGGACAGGCCAGGGGCTGACTGGCTGGGCAGCAGCTCTGCAGAAAAGGACCTGGGGGTGGCAGGGGACAATAAGATGGATATAAGCCAGCAGTGTGCCCTTGTTGCCAAGAAGGCTACCGGCATCCTGGGCTGCATTGGTAGGAGCGTTGCCAGCAGATCGAAGGAAGTGTTTCTTCCCCTCTATTTGGCATTGGGGAGGCCACATCTGGAATCCTGTGTCCCGTTTTGGGTCCCCCACTACAGAAAGGATGTGGACACATTGGAGAGTCCTGCAGAGGGAAACGGAAATGGTTTGGGGGCTGGGGCACGTGGCTTATGCAGGGGGGTTGTGAAGAGGATGGAGCTGGACTGGTCTCAGTTGGGGCAGATGACAGGACAAAGAGCAATGGGCTCCAATTGCAGCAAGGGAAGTTGAGGTTGGATATTAGGAGAAACTTTCTCACCAGGAGGGTAGTAAAGCACTGGGACAGGTACCCAGAGCGGTGGTGCAGTCTCCATCCTTGGAGGTTTTGCAGACCCAGGTAGACAAAGCCTTGGCTGGGATGATGTAGTTGGGGCTGGTTCTGCTTTGCACAGGGGGTTGGACTCGATGTGACCTCCTGAGGTCCCTTGGGCTTGGGCCAGCCCTGCTGCTGGTCACGGCTGACAGCGTTCTCCTTTAGCTCGCCCAGTGGAGCTGCTTGCAGACCTGACATCGCTGCGGAGACCTCTTTGCAGCCCTGTGCTGCCGGGTGCTAGCAGCCTTCCCAAGGAGCGGGCATGCGGAGAGAGCTGGGCACAGAGCTTTGCTGGGGCCCATCTGCGGCAGTGCAGGAGGCTTGGGAGGTGGCATCGGTCTGCAGCCAGCAGCAGTGTTTCTCTGTGGTCCTCAAACCAGGCCAAGAGCCCCAGAGTGAGCTCTGAAGGACTTTCCACTCCTCTTTTTAGGGCTTTCTGCTATGAACCAGGCACAGTTAAATGCCTGACTGATCCCCTGCTGTCAGAGCGTGAGTGTGCGCGTAGGGAAAACACAAAGGGAATTCGTCTGTGAAAACATCAGGGCAGTCTCCAGCCATTGCTTCTGGCTGTGTCCCAGGCAGTCGGAGGCTTTCCACGTCTCAGAGGTTGTGCTAGTGCTTTCTCCTCTTCTTTTCTCCTTCCCCTAGACAAATGCGGTTGGAATTGCTGTGGTTTTGGGCTAGTTTCCTGGGCCTCCCTCCAGCATGCTGAGTGCCTCAGCCCCTTCGCAGAGTGCTGAGACTTGCCTTAAGCATAGCTTTGCACTGCTCTTCATCCCTCCTGCTTCCTCTATGCACATGGCTGCAGGGCAGGGGAAGGATCTGGGACGCATCCGCATGATGCACGCTCTCTCACAACTGAGCTGCAGCTCCAGACCCCGCGCCCAAGGGTCCGGCAGCTCGTGCGGTTGTGTACAGCTGCCTGTGGTGCGCGCCCTGTCACCACTGCTGTGCAACCTGCCTGTGCAAATTCACTTGATTGAGCGCTTAGGCCTCCCCGACCACAAGCTGCTGCATCTATTCAGTGCTAAGGGCGGTGACTGTCCTAGACCCAGCCCCCCTTGCTTTCACCCAAGACGGCAGTGCGTCCATCTGGGGTGTCTCCAGTGCCTTGGCGTACAGACAGCAGTGCCGCTGTACCCCCGGTGCTGGCCCTTTGACACAGCAAAGTCAAAACATCGCCCTAGCCTGGCAGTGGCCATGCAAGGAGGTGTGGGGAGGGCTGCTGTGCCCTTTCAATCCCCCATTGGCATAGCGCTCCCAGGGAGCACAACTCAGCAGAGCACTTGGGCTGCTCTGAGTACTGCCAGTGCCCAGACCAGGAAGGTAGAAGATTGGCATTAACCTGCCCTGCCCCAGGCATGGCCAGACCCAAGGATCAGGGTCCCAGCTCAGCCAGTCCTTGCCATGCCTCAAGTCATGGTAGATTTGCTGTCTGTGTGTCAGCGACTGTTTGAAAACACCTGGCCCTTCTGCATGCTGGGGAGGAGTGGGGGACATGCTGCTGCTTCACCCTGGGTCTTGCATCTTGCTGGGCACATGCTCTGCACCTGCTACACGGGCAGGGTGTTAATTGGCTGCAGCTGGGGTGCCAGGGGAACGCAGGTCAGCAGGGGCTGGTCGTTAGGAAACGAGCAAGCAGAGAGATTTCGCGCTCAGCAGCAGGTACCGAGGTCCAAGTCCTCTGGGGGCGTCAGCCAGCCCAGGTGTGTTGTTTCCAACTGATTAAGAGCAAGCGGTGAGATTGCCAGCTCCCTCTGTGGTGACAGCCTGGTTACTGCCAGGTGCTTGTACCGTGGCTGCTGCGTGTGTCTGATGTGAACAGCATGGATTTGGCCGGGTGCTTGTAGCCAGAGGTGGATTCACGTGCCGTTGTGCAGTACTCTGAGCTGGGGAAGCCTGCATCCAGCTCCTGACTGCCACTGGTTTGCTGCACAATGTTGGGTGTGCCTTCCCAAGCCTCGGTTGTCCCCGTCTGTAGCGTGGGGATAGCAGTCCATTTGCAGCATGCTGTGAGACGTGGCTGGGGGGCGCCAGGGAAGAGCTGCCTCTGGAGCTGCAGCCCCCACTCCCCTTGCTGATCTCCCTCACGCCTGTGCCTCAGTGGCCAGGGAGGTTTTCAGGCACTGGATGTGATGGGGGGCTCAGTGTGTCAGGGATGTGTTTGGTTTCTCACCAGGGATTATTGTTTGCTGCAAAGCCTCTTAAAGCAGAACGCTTTTCAGCTCAGGCAGAAGCAGTCCCTTGCCTAAAGGCTGAGGGCTGGGCTGGTCTCTGCTGCCTCAGTTTCCCCCTGCATGCAGATGCATGCTCAGGCTGGCAGGGGCTCAGAGAGGGGGCAGCTGGGCAGATTATAAGCATTCATTGAGTGCCTCAGCCTGTGTCCAGGCCTGCTGCTCCCGGAGCTGATGGGGCACCGGCGTTGGCTTGTTTGGGCTGCAGGAATCGTGTCCGGGCTCGGCTGGTTCAAAGCACATTCTCGTGGTAACGCAAGGGGACCACGTGGGAGCTTTGGCTTCGGTAGGACGCTTCTTCCTGGAGCAGCCTGGGGACAAGGTCCCCTGGCTGCCGTGGCCTGAGCGCGCACAGGGATGGTGGCACCACTTACGCCACCTGAGCTGCTCCTGTCTTCAGGAGGGTGCCTCTGCCCCTGTGCACGTGGTGCCTTCATCTGGCTTAACAGGGCCTGAGCTGATGCTGTGTAAGTCCATGTGCATCTTTTCCCTGGAGGAGAAGGCATCAGGTCCTTATCCAGCCCCCACATGGGGTCACAGGCTTCTGGTTAGGACTGGGGGCTTGCGCCCCACTGCCGGGGTCCGGCAGAGCACAGCCAAGCACCAGATCTGAGCAGAAACCCCTGGGATTCACTCATTAGAGACCCCGATCCAGGACCCCATCCCCATCCTCTATGAGACAGGATACGGGGAGGAGGCTTTCCCCATATCTAGCCATAAAATCTAGCATCACCAGTAAAGCAGCTGCTGGTGGTGCTGAGCTGAATCCGGAGGGGCTGTGGCGGGGCTGGGCCTATGAGCAGGATGAGCTGTGGGGATGGACTTTAAGCAAAGGAAAGTTCACAAACACTTGTCCTTTGATCAAAGGAAAGATAATGATTAATGGTGGAAAACGTGACTCGCCAGAAGTGTTATACATCAGCCCCCGAACTGGCATCTTGGCCGACAGCTCCCCCCAGATTGAAATCCTAGTTTCCTTGCAGCCGGGTAGCTTTTGAACAGACAATCAGAGCATGTAGAGGGCAGGTAAAAAGTGGAGCCTGTTTGGCACATCTAGGTAACCAGGGTTTAAAATAAAGGCAGTATCTGGGGTACCTGGGAGGGATGCACAGGTACCCAGGCAGCGTTTTGTTTAGCTCGCGTTGGTGTTGGCTGCACCCGTCCTAGTAGGGGATGCTGTTGCCAGCTTCCAGCTGGATGCCAGGCCCGTGACTTGTGGTTGCAGTGATGATTTTAGCCCCGTGATGTGCTGCAGGAAGGGTCGGATCAAACGGCTTAGGGGATCGCATCATCAGTGCAAGGGAACAAGCATCAAAAGGACTGAGAGTTTGACCCGGGGCTGCGTGTGGGGCAAGCGTTTCCATACAAAATGGGTCTGTGCGCCTGCTCCCTCAGTTAAGATCAGTTTGCTGTACAGAAGAGCTTCTCTCTGGAGCCTGTGGGATACGGTGAGCTCCTTTACACTGGTAGAAATCAGGAGTTAGTCCCAGGGAAACCCAAATCCCAGGCCACCACTCTCCACCTCATTAAATCTGCTCCAGACATAGGCTGCTTTGCACCCCAGGATAAGCTGACCTGTGTCCTGCCAGTGCGGGAGGATTGAAGCTGCAGGGCCACATGTGGGCACCCCCGTAACTACGGTGGAGGCAATGTAGGTGGTAGAAAAGCAGCATGTGCCAGGCTTTGCCAAGACAGAGGGCATGGCTTGCATCCTGCTGCCCTCCTACAATCGCTGCTGCTGAACTGGCACTTGGAGAGCTCTTTGAAACCGGTGTGAGTTAGCATCCTCGTGGCTACTCTCGGCAGGTTTGGGGGCTCATTCGGTGCAACCTGAAGAAATGAGATGATCTGGGTGCTGTTGGAAACCAGCTCTTGGCAGCTGCCTGGAAAAAAGTGCAAAGCTGGATTTTATAGGAAAGCAACAACTGCAAAGAATACCTTGGCCCTGCAGACTAACAGAGGAATCCAACCCTGATCCCCATTTCCCCAGGAAACATTAACCCTTTCCTAAATACTGGGCTGGGACTAGCCTGATGATCCTTCCATCCTCCCATCTCTTATGCCTTCCAGATACATGCCGAGATGAGAAGGGACAAATATAGCAATTTGAGTTGAAAGGACAGGAGTGAAATCGGAGAGTCAGACTTGTTTCTGTGACTTGACACACTTCAGGTCGAGTTGATCCAGTCTCAGTTAAGAGCATTACAGTGTCCAGGAAGGTTTCAGAGCAGGGGTACGTCCCTGCCTACATACCTCAGTCTTTGCTGATACGGTCTGTCCTGTAGGCAAAGGGATTTAATGGCTGGGGGGGCCTGAACTTGTGCTCCCCATGCATCATCACTCCTCTGGAAGCTAGGAAGAGTCTTGCCAGGGAGAGGTATTCGGACCAGGCAATAGCCCCTCTGGGACTGGAGCCCGTTTCCCACCCGGGCACACACGCCAATGCCGATTTGTCCCCCCCAGCTCTGCTGAATGTGCCGTGAGCCTCATGCCACAGTGCCTGGCCCGTGCCGCGGCGAGGGAGGAAGCCAGCCAGGTGTTGGCTGCAGCCTCCTCCCAGTGTTTGGACAGGGTGGAGAGTTAGGAGCTCCTAGGTCCCTGTGCGGGAGGCCGACCCGCGATCTGTGGCTGTGACTCCTCTGACTCAAGTCTGTGCAATAACCACATCCAAGCCATAGGGTCCCCCAGAGCAGGACCCGTGAGCCTCGGGGCTCGGCTGACGCAGCCAGGCTCCCCCACGGCCCCTCTGATACGCTGCTTGGCACCATCGGGCAGCTGGGCCCCAAATCATGTGCCAGCACACACGTAACCCGGGGCAGGAGCAGTGAAGCCGTATGGTTCGGGAGCCCCACTCTTTTAAAGCTGAGCTACCACCATAGAAAGCGCAGGTTTCCAAATCCTCGTTGACCTTCGACTTCCCAACCATCCCCTGGGCTTTGATCCCTGTGCCACAGAGGACAAGGCCATCACACCCCAGACAAGCTGTTGAGGCCTGTCAGGCTAAGCCAAAGGCCAGGTTTCAGCCTGTTTTGGTGCACCGTTCCTGGGACCAGCGGGACACGCTCTTACCGATCCTTTTGCATGGGGTCCTGGTGGCTACACCCGCCTGTTGCATATGCCGTCGCGTCTTGGAAATCCTGACAGTAAAAGCGCAGCGAGGTATCAAAAAGAGGTACCAGGCAGCTTCAGTGTCACACGCAGGAAGAGCAGCCCGTCCAGACCCACACTCCTCCGAGGCACTGCAAACCTGGCCTGCGTCCCACCTGAACCCACAACTCCAGCCTGGAGCTTAACTATCTTTCACCTTTCGAGATACTGTTGAGTCCCATTGCAGTGCGCCTGAAAACCGGTATCGACTGCAGCAGCAGCTATTACTGTTTAGGACACGGAGAAAATGAGTGGCTGGTCAGATCCTTGGCACCACTGGATGGGGGGAGTCCTTCCTCACTGGGCCACCACTGAGGACGACACACCTAAACTGGGTACAAGAATTGCATTCATCATGGGACACTCGCACACAGCAATGCAGACGGTTCGGGATAGCTTGTTTTCTTTCCATTCTCCTCGGTGGCTCCTATCCCATGGCATACCCGAATGTTTCTTGTCGACGCCAGTTATTAGTGCATATGTGTATTTTGGGGAAAGAAAAAAAGATTTTCAATTTATCACTTGTAACCATATATATAAATATATAAATATATATATTAAAAAGTGTTTATTTGCAAAAAAAAAAAAAGAAAAAAAAAGAAGAAAAAGAAAATTAAATCGTTTTACCGGTAAACTATCTTATACTACACTCCAAATTTGTGATGATCTGTTCTTTTTGTTAATCGTTGACCACTCCTCCGCTTGAGAGTACTGTAATAAATTAATATGAATAACAGCGCCACTGAGCACCTAGAAGGGGTAACTCTTATGTACTGTATGTATTAAAAACAGCTGTATCAAATAAATGGTTATTGATTTTTTTTTTTTCTTTTTGCAGTTTGGCCTAAGTGAGTTTGTCGCGTTTGCTGTAAGATTCCTGCAAAATCAGCCCTTCCTGCTTTTCCCCCTTCCCCGAGGGTCCCGGCTGCGGGGTTTGGTAAAAAAGGGCTTTTCCTCCCAGCGTGGAAAAGGGGCCCTCTTGCAATGGGAAGGATCTGCATGGCTGTAACACCCTCCGGACAAAGCAGTTAGCCCAGGGAGCTGCTCACTTCCCTTCATTCACGTCTCCACGGCACAGAGGCCACACACCGGCCACAGCACACACTGGTCTTGGCCTCCGTAGGGGTCAACCTATGCCTGCCCAACACAAATGCAGCATTGTGCACAGAACAGAGCGGGCTATGTGAGGGGACCTTAGGTCCAGAGAGCCACTACCACCTCCTTATACATCCAGGGACAGGACACAGAAGGGCCAGAGGCAGCCCTGGAGCCACTTGAGTGCTTGTTGCATTGCAAAGAGGTAAGACGGGGCATCCTTCTCTGAAGTGCTGTGGGCCCTGTGAGCCTGCCTGGGTCTCCGCTGTGGCTTACCAGGCCTGTCTGGCTGATTTTAACATGATAAAAATACCCACTGGGGACCAGAAGGAAAGGATCGGAGTCAACCTAGAAACCCACCTGCTTTCAGCTACCAACACCAAACTTCCCTGCTCTACAATGGCCGTCTTTGCCCTTGACTGACTGGGTCAAGGTCAACCCTGGTCAGTGTATCCCGTGGGGCTGGAGACCACTCGGCCACCTTTGCTGATCCCGGCACCAGGCTCACGTGTGCGTGAAAGCTTCCCGGGAACCACTGGAGGGAGTTGTTGTCACGGGAAACCTCTCCCGGCTGCCAAAAGATGCAGGAGCGAGGTCCTGGCAAAGGAAGCTCCTCCAGGAACAGAGCCTGGAGCCGGCTTTGCAGCACATCCAGCCTGGCCAAGCAGAGGATGGAGCAGGCTGGGCCAAGCCCCTGTCCTGGGGTGGGAGCTGGGAAGATGAGCATCAGAGGAGAGAGGCTGAAGAGGGGAAGCTTCATAGCCCACGGAGTCTAGGGGAGATGCAAACGCTCCCAGGCAGGAGAAAGATTCGGGTTTGGCCATTGCACGAGATCTTCCTCCTCTGGCAGAGTTGGCTAGCTCCGCGGGTGGCCAGTCCAGTCTCTGGGGCCTTGGTCCTCCAAGCAGATCCCCGTGGACAGTCTGTAGTGAGGGCCCCAGGGTCTGCCAGGCAGGGACTGCATCCAGCACTGGGTCCTACCCTGGCACAAGCTCATTTAGCACTAGGCAAAGCATGGGCCAGCAGTGAGCAGGCTCCTCACCAAGCCCCCCAGCAGGCCTGGAGCCCGGCTGGCTTTCCGCTGCAGGCCAGGACACTCGGACCTTGCCAGCTGCGACGCCGACAGAGAGATGCAGCAGCAAGTTGCTTGTCTGCTGAAGGTGGATGGTTGCGGGTGACAAGGCAGGTGGGAAACGAGTCTCCTGGCTACTCCCCCAGAGCAAAGTCGAGGGAGCGGAGGAGCAGGTCCCTCACCCTGATGTCTGTGGCCAGAGCCCTTCTCCAGGGGAAATGGTGCATCAGATTGCCAGCACAAAGCCAAGTCCTGCTGCCAGCAGTTCACTCCCCACTGGAGGCCCCTTGCAAAGCCAGGGCAGATCTAGGGGACAGATCTGGTGCACAGCACAACCCTCTTCTGCTTTCTACGGTCTTTTTTCACCAGCCCCCGAATAAGTCCCAGAGCTGCAGCCACAGATTAACGCAGCAGCTCCCCAGCCACATGCCCAGCGGGACCGCCTCAGCACAGCGAACCGCCACTAAAGCCCTCTTTGATTGCAGGATTACAAAGGCTTGGAAAGCAATTGGCTGGCATTTGTGCAGCTGCCCATCCTCCAGCTTTCCCGCTGCGCACAAGAGGCATGGACTCTTGCCCCACGATATCCACGGACTCAAGGGACACGACTCGGGGGGGCTTGGGAGCCAGTGCAGGCTGTGCTGCACCCCGGGCGGGGGCACCTGTGCAAGCGTGGGGCCGGGCAGAGCTCCAGCCATTGAACCAAGACTCGCTGGCTCTCTGAAGGCACAAGGCACGGGGGAAGCATGTGACTATGAAGGGCCAGGAATGTGCAGAAGCAGCTGCTCCGGGAGCACCGCAGCCTTGCACGCAGCCTCCCTTCCCCTCTCGGCCACCCAGGCTATAAATGGCTCATTCAGCAGCTGCCCCTGGTGTGACGAGAAGGGAGGGAGCAGGTGTGTCTCGGGCCCAGTTCCTGGACCGTGCATGCGTCACGGTGCTGGAGGACACGGTCTGCCAGCTCGCGTGGGGACGGGGACCCCAGGGGCCCATGCATTTCTGCATTCAGCTCCGGGGAGAAGTCCTGGGTTCGCTGCTGCTGCTGCGCAGCGCTCAGTCCTGACGTCACAGAGGCACTTTCTCCTTACCCCGTTGCTTCCTGCTTCAGGATTTGCTCCTGTCTTCCAGTCGGATTTATAGTGGTTCGCAGGGAAAAGCTTTCCTGCAACCCTGGAGATCGTGGGCCGAGGAGCCCAATGCCCCAGTCATGCAGAGAAGCCCAATGCCCCAGTCATGCAGAGAAGCGCAGGCGCGGGTTTACGCCCTGGGACTTTCAAGCACCGGATCCTGGTGGGTGAAGTCCAGCAGGGGCAGGAGTCTCCGCTGCATGACCTCCGCAGCTGCCAGGGACCGTGCTATCTACCCTGTGCCCTCCAGCTCTCCCGTTTAACCATCTGCTGTGTCCCCACGGAAGAGCCCCTATGTGAGGAGGGCTCGGATCAAGGGAGCAGGTTGGGGATGGTCAGGCTGTGGGACCCGTGAGCCCCTGGGGGCACCCCAGCTTCAGCTGTGCACAGCCATCCCTGCTGCACCAGGCACACCCAGCTGTCTAAGAATAACCCCGCGCACGTGACGGCCTCTTGCTGCAGGGCTCTGCCAAGCCTCGTGCGTGCGGGGAAGCACGGGCGAACAGGCCTTGCCTGCCCGCCGCGAAGGCAGCAGCGCCCTGCCTGCAGCCCTGCCGGCCTAGCACCTGTGCATGGTGTGGGGCTGCAGGCCTGCTGCCTCCTGCGCAGCCCTAGCGCCACCTTGCCTGCCCGCTGTGCCCCCACCCCTGGCGCTGGGGTGCCTGCCCGCCTATGCCCCGTACCTGCACCCCCTGTGCCTCCAGCCCTGGCTCTGGGGTACCTCCCCTGCACCTGCAACCCCCGCCTGGCTCTGGGGTGCCTGCACCCCCACCCCTGGCTCTGGAGTACCTCCCCCTGCACCCCCACCCCTGGCTCTGGGGTACCTCCCCTACACCTGCAACCCCCGCCTGGCTCTGGGGTGCCTGCACCCCCACCCCTGGCTCTGGGGTACCACCCTGCACCCCCACCCCTGGCTCTGGGTGCCTCCCCCATCAGCGACGCTTTGCGAGCCCCTGGGTCGCCAGCATGGACCCCTCCCGGCCGGGACTACAGCCCCCAGGATGCCCCGCGGCCCGGCGCTTCCGGGTGCCTGTAGTCCGCCCGCGCCCTCCCGCCGCGGCAGCCGGCGCGGGGCGAACTCCAACTCCCAGGTGCCTCCGCGCGCCGCCGCCGCCCCACAGCTGATGGAGCCATGGCCGCGGCGGCCGGGGCCGGGGGCGCTGCGGGCGGCGACAGGTGAGGGGCGGCCGCGCGGGGGCGCTCGCTGCTCTGCTCCGCCCCGGAGGCGGCTGCATTTTGGGGAGGGGGGTTATGCCCAACGTGGGGGGGCGTGGGGGGGCATGGGGGTGCCCCAGAACTAGCCCACCAGCTTGGGGGCACAACTGGCATCTTCAGCCCATTGTGGCGTGTGTCATGGGCCCTATATTGCACCTGGGGATTCTCCACCGGCCGGAGTTGGCGTGGGGGGTCCTGTCTGAGGTCCGCGAGCCCCGGCAAAGTGCGGATTCGTCCCCTGGCCTCCAAGCGCTCGGTGATCCCGGCACCTGTTCAGCCGTCGCGTCCCCAGCGGCTTCGCCGGTTCACGGAGGTGACACCGTGCGTCTCGGGGGCGGCTGGGCACCGTCAGGGTCTGCAGCGCTTGTCGTCCGGAGGGCAACCCCGGCCTCTCTGCGGCTTCACGGGGGTCCGGGTCCTGCCTCCGGTGCAAGTTATCCTCCCGGCGCCTCGGCGCTGCGCGTGGGACCGGCCTCCGCGTCGCCGTCTTTCAGCCGCGGAAAGTTTCCGGTCTGCCTGGCACGTCTTGGCCCGGCCCCAGGCTTTCTGGGTGCTTTGCAAGACCGCGGGCGCGCAAGCCGGGTCAACGTTTAGAGGCACGGCCTTCAAGACACGAGTGCTGCAAACTGGGGTCTGCAGGGTGTGTGTCGTGGAAAACGCTGCCTGCCCCGCCGAGAAGCGGGCTCGGTGGATGGCGGTCGATGGTCCTCAATTTCTCCTCCTTTATTAATCGCTTCGAGCTGAGGAGCGTGGGGCAAGAGGTGATGTGCCCGCAGAGGCGTTACGAGGGCCTGCCGAGGAGAAATGCTCGCTGAAATGCCAAGTGTCCACGACGACCTCTCCCTGTCGGAGCGAGTCCCTGGGCGTCGAGAGGGGTTTTATTCCGCGGCTCTCGGCGCGCGGCTGCAGGCGGGGGGCAAGAGCAAAGCTTCCAGCGCCAGGCGTGCCAGCGTCGCACCGTGCTCTGTTTGAGTCAGTGCAAAGCAGACCACTTAATTCAGCATCTAAATATGGACTCGGGCAGCTGCGTTTGCAAGCATCGGCCTCCGCCTTCCCGTGCGTTGGCTCCGTCGTTTGTAAACGGGGATTAGGAACGTCTGGGGTCCGGCAGCGGAAGGGGATGAGTTACAACCCCCTCGGCTTGAACCTACTAACAGACCCCATTAAATAATGGACCCTGCGGCTGCCGTCATCCGAACTGACATATAACACAGCAGCAAAAATGGGAAAGATCAGGGGATTTTTTTTATGTGTTTTATAACACTGAAGTTTGTTTTCAGTCATCTGAAAGGCTTAATGAGGGACATTAACAGTGTGTGTATGTGGCCTGGGTCCCCGTCGTACCAGCGCTAGCATGGGCAAAGAATAATTCCTTGCGATTCAGCGGGTCACAGCACCGTATCTCTGCGCCGGACATCAGCCCTGCGCTGTTTCACGGCCCCTGTCGCTTTAGCAGATCCGCCCCCAGCGAGCTCGCCCGTAGCCGCGCGTTCTCGACCGTGCGGTTTCCGTGAGGTCGGCCTTCCCGGGCTGGGTCAGCGTGGCCTGGGTTTTGCTATACAAGGAAGTGGAGGTCGCCTGTGTCTCTTCCGCTGTGATGGATTATCTGGGGGTTTCCCGCTAGAGGATGCTGTTGGCTACCCCTCGAACTTGTCTGTGGCTGTCGCAGCTGCAGATTCAGGGCCTGATCTTACTTTAGCAGTAACTTTTTACCCCCTTGACACCTAAATCGGGTGTCTCTGGAGGTCCCAGCTTCTCCGCAAGGGCGTGGGAAAGGCCCCTGGCTCGCTTTGCCCCCTCGTTGGTGGTGCTCTCGGTAGAGGTTAGCACCGCCCGGGTGGGGTTTTGCATTGCTTTCACCAGGTCGTAGCAATGCCATGCTGTCTGGCATGGGAAGGGGGGCATGTGCAGAAGGGGGGCTGCTTCCCCCGTCTACTGCCTCCCTCCACCTGCTGCAGCAAAGGATGTGATGAGCTGGGGCAGGCCAGAAAGGAGGCAAAGGCTGCTCCCCCCTTTCCATAGATGGACAGATACCATTGAGGGTCTGAGTGGAAAGCACCCGTGCTGTGAGGTCAGACGGGGGTCTGTTGCAGCTCTGTCTGCCCAGTCCTCTTGGGTCTCTGCCCTCGAAAATGTCCGAGACCAGGAAAGTGGTTTCTTTAATGGCCGGGCAGAGAGCTGGCGTTAGACCAGGGTTACTCCGGTGGGTGTTTCCCGAGTCCTTGCGTCTCCGGGATGCAGACTGGCTGTCTGAGCAGAGCCTGGAGGCTGTGATTGCTGCTGGTGTCTCTCCCCTGCACCCATCCAGGACCAGGGACTTCTGCGCATAGAGGGAGACGGTGAGAGGGAAGGTGCGGGCTCCCCAGTATGGGGGTGAGGCCCATCTCCGGGAGCGAGCTGCGTGCTGGGGCCATCCCTCGAGTCTGTGCGTCCCTTTGGAGAGCACGGGAGAGCTGCGGCTTATTCTCTGCCTTTCTCTCCGCTGGGTCTAAAGCCCGGCCAGAAAGAAAGCTCTGAGCCAGAGCCTGCCTGCTGCCTGATAAGCTCTCCCCGGCGGTGGGAAGCGATCGGATAAGCTCAGCAGACAGGGACGTTTCCAAGGAAGGGCGGCCTCCCCCCAGTCAGCCCGGGGGATGCTGCATAAAGCCTGGCCTCCGAGTCCAATGGCCACAAGAGATCACGCGGGGGCAGATGGGGACAGGGGAGCTAGGCCAGAGACGTAACGCAACCGAGAGGTGATACCCTGCGTCTGAGCCCCGGCAATGTCGGGACCTAACCAGAGCGAGGTTTCCTTGAAGTGTATAGCTAGCCCCTGGCAACAGCAGCATGAAGCGAATGCAGGGAGTCTCCGTGTCTCTGCCGCTCACTGTTTCCTCTCCGGCCACCCCATGTTGCGTGCATTTCCTTTCCTGGCCCCAGCTCCCGGAGACTTGTGAGCACACGGCAGTATCGCCTTGCACGTTTTTTTCTAGCCCTCCTGTCCCAGGGAAGCATCCCGGAGCGGGAGGCAGGGCCTGCAGAGAGCAGCCTCCATCCACGGGGGCTTTGTGGGCTTTTCTTGGGAGACGACGATTTTTTTTTCTTTTTTTTCAGCGACCGTAAAAAACATCTCTCCCCACCACGGCCGTTCCGGTGGGTAGAGAGCGGGCAATAGACCCATGTTCTGGATGTTTCAACAAAGGCAGGAAAAAGGCAGGGGGACCGAGCGAGAGGGAACAATGCCACATTGGCGGGGACTCGTCAGGACGCTGCCTGTTCTCGCAAAGAAGAAAGAATAGAAGCCTTTGAGGCCAGGGTTTATTTTTAAACGCTTGAAAGGGCCTGACGCAAAAGGGGGAGTGGAAAATACGAGTCCGGCATCGACAAAGTTCCTCTGAGCAGCCTTTGAAGCCGGTACGCCAGCCTCTAATTGCTGTGGGTGTTTGGGGGTAAGGGCTCGGGACAACGCGCCGGGTGGGGGATGCGTCGTCGGCGTTGCCTTCGCGTCTCCTTCGCAGGCTGCCGAGCAGTGCTCCTCTTCCTCCAGAAGTCCCCATCTCCAGCTCCGTTGCGGTGCAAGGGTTCAGCCGCTGCGGTGCGGGGTAACGCTGCCGTAGGTCCGCCCGGCTGCTGCTCCTAAATGCACATCGCCTGCTGACCCCGGAGTCCTCTGCCCCCATCTCCTGCTCGTCTTACTCACCTGAGTAGCCCCGTTTCAAGAGGGCTTGGTCTTCTGGCTGGGCGCGCATAGTGACATAGCCTAGTTTGTTCCTGCGGCCATGCAGCTGAAGGCAAGCAATTTCAGAGGCACCCAAACCCCTTGGGCCTGCATGTAGGATGCCTGCCAAAAGATTTGGAAGCCACTGAAGCCGCAGGCTGGGAAGTTTAGGGTTGGAGGATACTTGCCGGTAGTCAGGCCACATGTGGTTCTTGAACAATTGAAATATTTTAGACCTGGCGCACACAACATTTTCCTTAAAAATAAAAAAAAATACAATAAAAGAAACCGGGCCGGAGGCAGCAGGTGGGCCGCCGGGGCTGGCTTTCAGAGCCTGCGCCTCAGGAGGGAGCGTGGCTGCTCCCGGCCCAGTGTCTCAGGACAGGACCCCAGCGTGGAGGAGCCCTTTGCATCACATCGGCCTGGCACATCTGTTGCTCCCATTTGCTACCCTAGACCCCCGGGCCCCATTCAGGATCTGGGTGCCAGCTGTGCTAGGTGCTGTACTCTTTCCTCTGCAGCACAGGGCACGGTTCACCTCCTAGGTGCGTCGGGGGCAAACCCCACCTGCCTGCACTCTGGTCTCCCCAGATCTGCTCTCGCGGCCCGCTGCAGGGTCATTGTTACCTGCTGTGGTGCACGGGGATGTTCTGGAAACCAGCTGTCCAAGGGCTCACCCAGGAACACGGGACAGGCTCCAGTGGCTCTGGTGCCATGCATCTCTGCCCAGGTACCTGCAGGAAATGTCCTGGGCACATCCCCTCATTGCACATAGGGCTGTTTCAAGGGGTCAGGGCACTTTTTTTGTCCTGCCCAGTTGTCTTAAGCTGCCCCTCTCCGCTCTCTTCCCGGGTCCCAGGAGTTGCATTTGGCAAAGGCCTGAGGTCCCCCAGATTCAAACTCCAGCAGCGTCGATCAGACGCTGGAGCTGGATGGAAAGAGCAGCCCCCTCTCGGGCGGTCGTGGGGGCTTGGTCCCATCAGGTCAAGGCTGAAGTGCTCGGTGGAGCCTGGCACTGATTGATTGGGCTTGTGGGGCAGCTGGGAAGCTCCTTGCAGGTTCGTAGCATGGGTCATGCTTATCGCCCGGGGATGAGTGACGCGCGCCCGCTGTTCCCTGATCTTCGCAGGCGTCAGCCAGGCGTGCTCTGTCCTCCCTTCATTCAGACATGGTCCCTTTTGCTTGGCTGAGGGCCCCGTCACCAGTATTTCAGGGGGGCATCGCACAGATAGCAGCCCGGCTGGTGTGGGACGATGTGAGCGCCCAGGTGCTAGCGAGGCTCCTGCCAGGCCCTGTTTGATCTAACAGGAGCTCTGTGCTGTACACGGACCCCTCTGCCTCCCAGGTACCTTTGCCCTGCCAGGCTTGCAGTGCCAGTGCATCCGCGATGCTACCCATGCAGCACCTCGCCCTCTCCACCCTTTCCCCCTTGCTCTTCGCATTTGCTTCGCAAATTCCCTGGCTGCTCATCCTACACAGCCTGGGGCATTGGCACCGGGGCTCTTCCTGCTGCTGCCAAGCTCCTGCCCCATCCCCTGTGAGCACCTCCTCCCTTTGTGGGGAGAGGCGGCTGGAAAGCACAGCAGCGGGAGGGAGCGCAATGCAGTGCCTGGCACCCGAAGGGCTGAGCGTGCAGAATGCAGGGGCCTTCTGCGCTGGGCGCGTTATTCTTAGGTGCCTGCTTGCCCATGATGGGGGTGTTGGGTTTCAGCGACTTGTTTATGCCAGAGCCGGCGGAGGCTGGGGGCTGCCGCGCTGCCCTCCGGGGAGCCCTGCAGCAAAGGGCGCGCAGGGAATGGGAGTGGGTTGATGGCTGCAGCACTGGGCGCAAGTCAGGAGAAGAGCCCCGCACCCCTGCACCCCCTCTCTGGGTCCCGGAAGGAGCAGCGATGCCTTCAGCACCTGGCTGCTTAACACAGGGCCGCTCCCTTCCATCCCCGCGGGTCCCGTTCAGAGCCATGCTCCCCCGACGGAGGATGCATCATATGAGATCCTCACGGGACACGGACCTGCTTGGTGACTGCACTTTCTCCACCCCCTGTGACTGCGTTTCCCCTCCCCAACCCCTTTTTCCCATCTTACCCACCGTCCCGACTCTACGCCCCTCTGACCGAGCACATGGAGTGGCTCAGACCAGGGGGTCATCCCATCACTTACCCGGGCCGCGGGGCTGTCCCCTCTGCTGCCCCCAGCAAGCCGGGCTCTGACTGTCAGAAGCAGGTGAGGGCCCCGGGCGTGTTTGCCTTCGCAGCAGCGGGAAGAGGTGTCGCCACCGCTTGCAAGTCAGTGCTATTAATATCAGGTAATGAGCATAATCTCTGGGTTTGGTTATCCTCTTATGCCTGTTGGCTGCTCCGGGGCACCGCCGCGCACCTCCTGTTTGCTCTTTCACTCCCTGCTCAGTTCTCAGCCCTCCGCTCGTGCGCCAGGCCCCGCGGATCCGTCCCAGCAGCCAGCCATGCCGCACGCCCCCCTCCAGCCTCCCTGCCCGTAGGGACCAGCCCTCCGCATGGCCCGGGTTGACCCGGTGCCTTCGCCCTGCTGCAATGTTAGTGCCTCGCAGGCGGGGATGAGACGGCGAGCCGCGGGAACTCCTGCACCCGGGACTGCCTGGTTCTTCTGAGGCAGGGCGAGATGAGCAGCCCCCCAACATACGCGGGGGTCCGGATATCGGGCTGCTGGGCCCTGGGGGCTGAAGGCAGGTGAGTAACCTCCGTTGCCCGCTTGCATTTCTTTTCCCTTCCTGTCGCCTTGCAAATGAGTCCTCGGCTGTGCCGGAGCCGGGAGCACCAGGGCTGTTTGTCCCGGCTGGTACTTGGGAGGCAGCAGCTGGAGAAAGATCGGCCTCCCCAAGGACGCAGGATGAACCCAGCTCCAGCGTCCCTGCTCTTGGCTGGCGTCCCGAAGCTTAGGGCAGCGTGTTGCGAACGGAGATCAGGCCCTGGGGTGGGGGGATCTGGCCATGAATTCAGTGGTCTTGGATCCAGGTGTAGGGTTTTTCCTCTCTTGGCTGCTTGGGGAGCAGGGGAACATTGCTGCATGACTTCTGACAGTCTGACCTCCTGGGGGCTGTTCTCGCTGACTTCCATCCGCCGCTCATCCCCTGGCCGGGGGGTGCTCTGTGCAGGGACCACCTGCGTCGCAGGATGGCTCCCCGGATGGTGGTTAAATACGAGCAATGAAGAAAAAGCTCCTGTCGCATGTGCCAGTATATCTGCCCACGACTCGCCGTGCCAGGCAGCCTGGAGCTCCCAGACCAGGATGCAACAAGATGCTTGTCTTCCCCTCTGGAGCCCTTGGAGAAGGTGGCAGGGCTGTCAGGAAGCGCGGAGTTTAGCCTGGCCGCCTGCATGGAGGAAGCGATGTGAAGACAGGGCGGCATCCCATCTCCAAAGGCAAAGCCCGCACTGAGTCCTGTGAAACTAGGATTACCCCCCAGTATGACGTTTTCCATGGGCTTTCAGCAAGACTTGGGCTGCTCGGTCACACAGATGCATTTGGAGGCCCTACCTGCAGCAGCACGTCACCACGGGGAAGGATCCCCGTGCAGCCCCCATAAGGGGCACCAACGCTGGGCTGTCAGCAGCACAACTGAAACAAGAGGCTCCTCTGGGTGCCTCGTTCAAGAGATGCAGCTTGGCTCTGGGGAGGGCTACGCGCTGCTGGCCGGCAGCATTGGGACAGCAACTGAAAGCCCAAGTGCAGACCATTGGGTTTCAAAATTGTAGGATGCTCTTGTGCTCCCCGTGGGTCCCTGACACCCTTCCCAGAGCCGGGCGAGAGGGCTGTCCTGCAGCCCCTTCTCCTCTGACATGTCCGCTCCGACACCAGGGGAGCAGCGCTCCTCTCGCAAGCCACTTTCTGCACCAGATCCAATCTCTCGAGAAACTCGGCTCCCAATTTCCCTTCCTAATACAAAATATGAGTAGCCTCCTTTTTTGTTTTTTATAAGCACCTCTTGATACAGGCACAGAGCTGGATGCAGCCCCTGGAGTGCAGAGTTAAGTCATGTGCATTAAGCTTTGCCACTGTCTCGCTTGGCTTATGTTGGTGGTGTCTAGAGGGTCATGGATTCATAGGCAGGTCCCAGCTGAGATGCTGGCCTCCTAGGTTGTAGGCTTCTGGGGTAAGGACCCTCTTTTTTGTTCTGCTACCTGAGCACTTCTTTGCCCAGTGGAATCCAGCTCCAGGATGGGGCAAGGCAAGGCAATCAAAATCATTGTGTTATCATTGCAGGGCCTTGCAGGATAAGTCAGCAGGGTTGTATCGCAGTGCAATCCATCGTTGACCTACTGACCCGGAAAAGACAATGGAGCCAACAAAAGACATGATCTAGGAGCTGTCAGGGCCTGGCCAGGGCTATGGGGCAGCAGGAGAGCACTGGGGCACTCCCAGCAAACCACAGGATCATAGAAAGGAGGTCACATCTAGTCCAACCCCCTGCTCCAAGCAGGACCAGCCCCAACTAGGCCATCTCAGCCAAGGCTTTGTCAAGTTGGGCCTTAAAAGCCTCCAGAGATGGAGATTTCACTGGCAAATGTGGCAATAAATGATCTGAGCAGCCCTAAATGACCTTTGCCAGCCCCAAAACCCACTCTGAGCAGTGTGCATCTGAGAGAACTCCTGGGGAAATACCCCTTTGAGGCATGGGTCGCAGCAGTCGCGCTGTGCTGCAGAAGTATCTGGGCAGGGAAATAAATGGCAATCCAAGGGGAGGCGGATGGGAACCAAGGCTGGCTGTCCCAAGGGATCCCTCGAGGTGATGGAGAAAGAGAGGATAGCGAGGTGTAAACTTGCAGGGGTGGCCACTAATTGTGGCTACAATCTAATTGACCCCAGTGCAGATTTTTCGGAGTAGCTCGCTCCACCCAAACTCCAGGGGAAGCCACTTGTGAAAGCTGGGGCCGCCCATAGGTTTAAAAAGCCAGAGACTGAGGCCCGGCTGCCCCCTCTGCCACAGACCCCCGGTGTGACCTCGGGCAAGTCACTTGATGCAGTTCTGCAGCGTCCGTGCAGGTAGGTCCATGGAGGCTTTTAAGACCCAACTCGACAAAGCCTTGGCTGGGGTGATCTAGTTGGGGCTGGTCCTCCTTGGAGACGGGGCTTGGACTAGATGTGATTTCCTGAGGTCCTTTCAATCCTCGTTTTCTATGATTCTCTGGGTAGCAAGATCTTGGCACTCAGGCTGGCCTGGATCCTCGTCCTGGGTAGTAGTCGTGCTTTGGGCTGGGGCTCCAGTGGAGAGGTGTGACAACCCTCCCCTGACGCGCTGGCCGGCTCCATCCCAGAGCTGGAGACGCCGGCTCGCAAGCGGGATCGCTGATGTGCATCGGGAACTCGCAAGCAAGAAGGGCTTCGTGTCGCCGACCTCCTGCACCTGCCTTTGGTAAAGCTCCCCGGGCGCAGCAGCCCTGTTCCCCAGGGGCTGGAGCTGGGAATACAGATGAAACGAGCCATTTATTTCCTGCTAAATAAGACCAGCGTCTGTCATCTCGGCTCTCATCGAGCAACCGTGACTTTGTTTACGCGCCCGCCGCCGCCTCTGATGTCAGCCCCGCCGTGGGGATCGTGCGCGCTGGTTAATTGATGCTGTTGAGCCGCGGGAGGGAGAGCAGAGCAAAATACCCAAGCTGTTTGTTCTTGCTTTTTCCACCGTCTCTGGGCTGGAAGGAGCTCCCTTGCTGCTGCTCGCACAGAGAGAAAGTCCAGAGACCTTTCCATGATCAGGTTTTATTAGTTTGTGGCTGTGTCCGCAGCCCCTGTCGTACGTGGGCAGCCCCCAGGATTTGGATCCTGCAAGAAGAGGTGTGTGAAGAGACCCCCGCACTTGCCAGGAGCGCCGCAGGACGGGGCTCAGGGGCTGGGCACAGTGCTTGCTTGGGAGGGAAGCAGATGGAGCAGGCAAGGTAGGACTGCAAACCCTGCCTGTGGGCGTGAGGGTATGTCCCAGGGCTAGGCCTGCCCGTGCCAGCTAGCATGGCATGGCGTACCCCCCCAGGCCAACGCGCTGTGCTCAGCGCGGCTAACTCCCTTGGACAGAGTTGCATAGACATTGCAGAACTGCATCAAGTGACTTGCCTGAGGTCACTCTGGGGGTCTGTGGCAGAGGGGGCAGCCAGGCCTCCGTCTCTGGCTCTTCAAAGACAAGCCGGGGAGGGGAAAGCCCAGCGCAGTTAGTGGCAGGGAAGGCTTATGAGCCAACAGGGCCCTTCAGCTCTCAAGAGGACTTGGCATGAGTCTGGGCGGATGAGTGGGCCCTTCAACCTACCCTAGCCGTGTGTGGGGGTCGGGGGTGGAGGTGGCAGATGTCAGGCCGGGTAGATGATCTCTCTAATCCCTTGGCCAGGTGCCTGCCACGGCTGCAGCAGTGCTGCTCAAGCAGGATTCGGTAGGGCAGGGGGGTCGTGTGGGGGGAGCGATGCGGCGCATGGGTTCCCCTCTAGTCCTCTGCTTGGAGGATGGTTTGGGGAGGCCCGACGACACTCTCTTGGCATGGCCAGCCCAGCTGCAGACTCACTGGGGCAATGAGGACAGGTCTCGGCTTTCCCGCACCCCATCTCCCTTCATGCTCAGGACACATCTGCGAAGGGGGGTGTGCTGAGCCTGGCTCCCGGCCTGGCCTGGCACCGTCGTTCTCCCCTTAGGTGCCTTTAAGAGGCACAACTATCCCACTCGCACCTGCAGCGAAGAGCGGGCAGGGGCAGGGAGCCCGAGCGAACAGGATCTGATATAAATAATCTGTTCTGTCCCTGCTTTCGGCCAGCGGCAGCTTATCTCCTGGCCCCGGGCCATCGAACGCCTCCTGGGCCTCTGCTCTGTGCCGCCAAGCACGAAAGGGCTCTGGAAGGTGGCTCGTCCCCTGCTGTCCCTCCCTCCCTGCCCTGAGCTGCGGCAGCGGGTCACGCGGGCAAAAGGTGCTTAGCGGCACGGTGCCGGCTGCTGCAGGCCTAGGCGGTCCTCCAGGTGCCAGAGCAGCTGGAAAGGCGCTGGCTGCCTGGTTCTCAGAAGACAGCCCATTGCTCCGAGTCCTGGGGCTAGCGTGGAGGCTCCCCCCGCCCTGCCTCCCCAGGGACCCCCTTGCTGTGGTGGGCAAGTGGGCTTCCACTGATATGGCCAGGACCCATTGCAGGCAGCCCCCAGCATCGTGCTGAGGTTGGGCGGGGGGTGCATCGTGCTGGCTCTCGGGGCCAGGCTGTCAGGTGAGGGGTGCCCAAGATGCCTCCGTTCCAGGTGACCAGGTGTCTCCGCCTCTCCCCTCCAGCCACAGCAGCGCAGAGTCCCTGGACAGACTCTACCCCCCGGTAGCGCCCACGCGGCCGCCCCGGAAACGGACCACCAGCCAGTGCAAGTCCGAGCCCCCGCTGCTACGAACCAGCAAAAGGACTATCTACACGGCTGGACGGCCGCCGTGGTACAACGAGCATGGGGCGCAGTCCAAAGAGGCCTTTGTCATAGGTAAGCACGTGTCTGGGGCACCTCTGCAGCTGGGGGTGCGTGCGTGGACCACCCAGCTCATGGCTGGGACAGGGACCGCAACGTACCTTGGCAGACAGCCCTTCGCAATCTGGCATCTGTTGGAGCTGGCTCTCTTCCCAGCGCGCTGCACTGCCCCGCCAGGGACCTCAGCCTGCACCCAGTGTGGCCCCCAGCTTCTCCAGCTCGTGGGGGTCAAGGGTTTCCCTTGGCCAGCCCGTAGGGTGGAACGGGTGCTCCTTCGGGTCCTCTTCCTGTGATGCAGGGCCACATGCGATGGGGGGCAGGTCTGCAGCGCCACAGGTTGGCAGGGTTGTGGTGACCCCAAGGTGTAGGTAGAGTGGGGTGGGCTTGATGCATCGAACCCATCTGCTGTTGTCTGATTTGCCTTATAACAACACCTGCAGACTCAGGCCAAGTCAGAGGCCCTGTGGCAGGTGGGGTGCACGCATCTAGCGAGGGACTCTCCCTGCTCCAGTGGGCTCACCCTCCGAACAGAGCCGGGATTGGGGCTGTCTCTCTGAATCCCATCTGGAGATAGCAGTGGTCTCCTGTTGGTACACAGGAGCTTGAATGGGTTTGCCCTGCATTTCCAAAGCTGTGCAGGCTGGTTCAAATGTCAGCTGCCCTCCAAAGGAGGTGGCTCTGGGTAGACAGGCAGGATAGGCCTCACCGTTCCCACTCCGTCAGTCTCTCATTCGCACTACTAGCATCTGCCAGCTGCATCCAATAGATTTTCCAAGGTTTCCTCCTAGCACGGCCAAGGGCAGCCAGATCTGCCGGCAGTAGCTGGAACAGGCAAGGCAGGGCACAGGTCTTTGCTTTACCTTGGCCTGTCTCTCCCCCTCTGTCAGGTCTGGGCGGGGGCAGTGCCTCCGGAAAGACCACGGTGGCCAGGATGATCATCGAAGCCCTGGACGTCCCATGGGTGGTGCTGCTCTCCATGGACTCCTTTTACAAGGTGAGGCTGCTAGCTGCTCTGCACCCTGGGCAGAGCCCTGTCCCCATTCACCTCCACAGGAAAGGCTGATGCCCTGGGCACACGGGTATGGGACCTGTGCTAGGACGGTCTATGCTGCAATTGAGAGTGTAGCTGCAGGTTGCACAGACGCACGCGAGCTGGCCTGAAACTGCATAGCTCAGATCTGAGTTGCAGGGGCACTGATTTCAGCACTTCCTGGGCTCCCAGGTATGTCATCAAGTGGCTGCAGCCCGTGCTGTGGGTGCCTGAGCCAGCACCGTGCAAGGTGTCCCATGAACTGAGAGCGGAGGAGGCGGCCCCATGGATCTCTGGCTCGGTGGTCTGGCCAGCACCGCTCTTGGGTGCAGGTGTTCACGTGGGCAGGGCTTGGCAATAAGCTCCCCCCACTCCCAGCCATGACCCGCTGCCTCCCGCTGCTCTCAGCATGGCTGTGACCTCGGCAGGGCCTGTTGTCTCCGGCAGGTGCTCACCAAGCAGCAGCAGGAGCAGGCGGCCCACAACGACTTCAACTTCGACCACCCCGATGCCTTTGACTTTGACTTGATCATTGCCACCCTAAAGAAGCTCAAGCAGGGCAAGAGCGTGAAGATCCCCATCTACGACTTCACCACCCACAGCCGGAAGAAGGAATGGGTGAGGAGGGGCCATGGGGCTGTGGGGGGCACATGGCAGGGAGATGGCAACCTGCCTGTGTCTTTAAAATCAAAGCCCCGTCCTCTCAAATGCTGTGGATGGAAACCCCCAGACGTGCTGGGAAGCACTGCTGCAAGGGGAATGCCGCCGTGCATGGAGCAGCTCTAAGTGCTTCTCGTGCTATATACACATCCATTTTGGTTGGTCTACAAGGTGCAAATTTACCCTGCCTTCTGCTCGACATGGGAAAAGGGACGTTCCTTGCCACGTTCAAGCAGAAGGCAGGGTAAATTTGCACCTTGTAGACAAATCAAAATGGACGTGTATATAGCACAAGCTCTCATGGGCTGAAGCTCATGAGGAAAGTGTCCCACAGGGGAAGTCCTCCAGCAGCTGCAGCGATAAAGCCAGTGGTTTTGGAGCTGGTGGAGAGGGATTCCCAGGGGCAGGCATGCACGGTACGAGCTCCAGCACTGACCCTCCAAATGCAACCCCGTCTCTAAAAATGTTCCTGTGCCCAAGGCAGCCCCGTGTGTCTGAGGAGTCCTCAGCCTAAGGGGGGATGTATCTTTTAAGGGCTGGACCCAGGGGTAGAGCTCACAGGAGCCAAAACTGACGGCATAGGGGAGCTGCGTGTGGCCGGGCACAGGAGACCATCAGCAGCCTCCCTTGTGCCCACTCAGTTTTTCCCTGGCACCGTGGGCGATGCCACTTGTTCCTCTGCCTTTATCAGCTCTTTCTCACATGCAGTATTTTTTTACCTTTGTATTCTCTTTCCCACCCATTTTTCTCTAACCGGTTTCCCTCTTTTCCACCCCAGAAAACCCTCTATGGTGCCAACGTGATTATCTTTGAAGGCATCATGGCATTCGCGGACAAGGAGCTGCTGAAGGTGAGGGAGGGAGCAGAAGCCTCATAGGCAGATGCAGGACCTCGGGTGTCCCGCTGCTGGGACCCACGTCCTTCTCTGAGGGGGAACGTAGGCAAGCTCATCTTAAGCACTTCCCCCTGTGCACGGCCCAGAGGAAGGAAGGGAGGGTCAGGTCTTGCCCCTGCTGTCCTCTGCAGCATCAGAAAGGGTTTCTTGTAGTGGGTCTGTTCTTGAGGCTAGCAATATTTTGCTGTCTGGCTTAAATAAACTTAATCTGCCAAAGCCAACTTGAAGGGCATTGGAAAAACCTGGGGTGGAAGCACCAGCCCTTCTGCAGAGACTTGGGGAGCTGGTCCTGAGTGGAAATGAGTTTAAGGGGCATGATCCAGCTGCCCATAAACGCCACACACATTAGTGCACATGAGGTGCTGCACTGTGGACATTGTGGTGAGGACGAGCATGTCCAGCCCCTGCAGGCTCTTCTGCCTCTTACCAATGCCACATGTTCCTGTGTTTTTTGAGCCTGGACATCATAAATGAACAATGTAACGTGAGAGCAAGAGCCACACGCAGCCCCAAAGGCCTCGGCCACACTTAATCCCAAACTTTCCCCGTCTTGCCAAGCATGCGCTCGTGTCCTGCTTGTGTGGAGCAAGGATGACCTCCAGTGGTCAGCTGGGTACATCTCAGAGGAGCGGAGGGAGGAGATCTCGTTGACTTGTCCTCCTCAGAGGATTAAAACCGCTGAGGGCAACTTGCTGGGGTTGGCCAGTTTCCACATTAATGTGCCAGCTCTTGCCACTTTGATTCGGGTGCAAGCGAACGTGTCTGTGTCCCGGTCGCCAGCCACTCTCATCTGCCCTCGCCTCTGAAATTTTAGCCCAGGAAAGACCAACTAGTGGGGATCTGCTGGTAAAAGGGAGTTTGGGAGAGGACTGGATCTCTGTAGGCATCAAATAACCAGGTGAATTCCTTCTGCTGAGATGCAGGGAGTGAACTGCCAAGCAAGCTGGAGGCTTAGTGCAGCCTGCCATCAGCTCCAGGGGCAATGAACTCCACCGGCTCGTGCTGGGCTTTGCCAGGAGGAGTTGTCCTGTTTTGGTTTGCCTGAGCCCTGGGAGCTGCGGTGCCTGAACTCACCCAGTCACTCCGTGTCCTGTTCGTAACGAGAGCAGCCTCCGCTCCATTGAGCAGCTGCTGCTTTTGGAAGCAGGTCCTCCATAGCTCCCAGGGGGCCTGGGGTGAGGAAACACTCAGTGCTCAGGGTGCTGGGCCCCTCTCATTCCAGCTCCTGGACCTGAAGATCTTCGTTGACACGGACTCGGACATCCGCCTGGTACGGCGCCTGCGCAGGGACATCAGCGAGCGCGGCCGGGACATCGAGGGCGTCATCAAGCAGTACAACAAGTTCGTCAAGCCAGCCTTCGACCAGTACATCCAGCCCACCCTGCGGCTGGCCGACATCGTCGTGCCCAGAGGTACCCGCCCACCGTCGCTGTGCTCTTGGGGCATGATCTCAGCCCCAGCCCTTTCCCCCACTACCACCGGGGTTGCATTCCTGAGCTGAGAGAGTCCTGTGCCCCCAGGTCTGTCTGCAGGCAGGTAACAGGGCAGGGGCTGGGTGGATGGGGCTGCCCCCGCTCACACCCTGGTGCTACCTTTGCTTTGTGACCTGCCATTCAGTGTCTCCCGCCGGGTCCTGGCATCCACGTCTCCCTGAGTGTCAGCCGTGGGGGACACGGTGGAGAAGGGACCCTGAGACCTTTGCCAGCCCTATCCCTCGGTTTCATCCCGGGTCTCTCATTTTTGATGCGCTGCAGGTAGCGGGAACACGGTGGCCATCGACCTGATCGTGCAGCACGTCCACAGCCAGCTGGAGGAGGTGAGGGCTGCGTCGGGAGGCATCAGCTGGGCTCTGCTGGCAGGAGCGCGAGTGCTGAGCTCCCAGCAGCACTGGGCAGGGCACAGGCAGGCAGGGATGCGCTCTCTGCTGCGCTGCTCCATGTGTGCGAGCAGTGAGGAGAAGGATGACTCCTAACTTGCCCTTGTCTTAGTCTTTCTCCCCCATGCCCTGACCGTTTCCCCTCGGGCAGTGCAGGGCACATACGCGCAGGCCCCCTGCTGCCCTCCCAGCCCTGCCTCTGCCTCTGGCATGCAGCAAGCCCTGTTCCAAGGGCAGCAGCCTTTCCTCTGGCCTCAGAGACTGCAGCAAGGGAGGGTGGCGGTGAGCTACACCCCAGCAGCCAGCCCCTGCCCCAGCATCCATCGGTACCACCAACATCCTAGTCCATTTCATAGATTTCATAGACATCAGGGCTGGAAGGGACCTCGGGAGATCATCATTTGCCAGCCACTAAGGAGCTAAATGCGGCTCAGAGGGCAGGACCGCTCCAGGGCATCACGCATGACCAGGCACCATGGCTCGGCACAGGCCTGCTCAGCCCTTTACAGCTTTAGTGAGTCTGTAGCCTCCCCACTGGGCTGTCCCGGCTCTGGGCAGTGAGTTCAGCCCAGGGGAACAGTGGATGTGCCCTGCCTGCTCTGGGTCTCGGCTTCTCTTGCTGATCTCGCCACTACCATGCCGGGCTTCCCAATGCATGAGTTAACCTGCAAAACCTAGAGGTTCGCCAGCTACTAACCTGCAGGCAGGGGTCCTCGTGCCTTTGGATTTCGGTGTTGGAAGCCATGTACCATTCAACATGCCTGTCACGTGCATGAAAGGCAGATGCACTTGGAAATGGAGCTGGCCACTCCTCTCGGCCTTTGGATGTGCACAATGGCCATCTTGCCACCCATAAATCCCGTGCCTTTAACTGCATACAGTAGACCATGTGATAACAGAGACTGCTCTGTTATTAGCACGTATTCAAAGCACGCCCCTCCAAGACCTCCCCCTTGCCCTCAAGTTCAAAGGCGCGGCCTTCTGCCTTCCTGCAAACAGCCATTTATAAGGCTGAGATATGGGCAGGGGGCAATTTCCCATAGAAGCATGAAACCCTGCTGTAATATCAGAAGACTAATTTGTATGTAAAGCAAGCCAGGCCACATCTTGGCAGCCTCTGGTGTCAGCAGCCAGGTCCGTGTCCATGCAGGTGGAAGGGCTTCAGCTTCTTCCAGCATTGGCGCTCGGAAAATCAAAGCTCCCAGCTACACACCATAGCCAGGGAGAAGTGCAGGTGCTTCCCTGAAGAAATCCGGAAGGCTGGACCCTGAGGCTATTTTTTTTTTTTTTTTTTTTTAGTGTGGTGGGAGGGGAAAAAAATGAACGTGAATGCAGGATATTATTCCTTTTTCCCTTTTTTGTCTTTAAATGTCGCTGGTGTTGGCAATGCTTAATACCGGTTGCGTTGTCTTGCGTGTTGCTGCTGCAGCGTGAACTCAGTGTCAGGTAAGAGTTCCTCTAACACTGTCCTGTCTCTGCAACCCAAGGCATTTCCAATGCCACGCACTGCTTGACCCGCGCTGTCCGTGACCCGCAGCTCGAATCCAGTAGCTTCCCCAAGGTGAGATCTCACTCGGCTGGTAAATCTTGCTCTTTACCCCCGGCTCCAGCCAGGAGTAGGGCATTTTAACCGTGGGCATGTCCAGGTTACAGTGCCAGTGGCCACATGTGATGTGGCCACAGACCCTTAGAGTGGGAGCATAGTTGGCAAGGCAGGGGATTTGCAAAGTGTGTGAAGCTTGAAATTGGGAGGTGGCTTTCCACCTGAATTTAATTGTATTTCTTTATCGCAGTGGTGAAAGGTATCTTAAGGCCACCTTCATCTAAGCAGGCACTTGTAAACCCACACCACAAAGCATTTAAGCTCCCCCATCACCATGTTTTAAACCTAGTACCTGGAGGACACCCAGTATAGGGCACCCCACTTAGCCACAGGTATAACATCACCACAATTGGAGCATAAGTGTTTCTACATGGGGAAATCCATGGCGGTCTGCACAGGAAGGTGGGTGATGCAGCAATTACTTTGGTAAAGCCTTGCTCCAAAGGAGTTTGCAGTTACTAAATAGCCACTGGTGTTTGTAACTGCAAGCCTTGAGCGATGCTCTTGGCATCTCACTTCCAGCCAGCTAAGATATTGAATCTTTTTTTTCTAGGAAGCAAAGGGTTTTGTAGCTGCAAATGTGTTCCCATTTTAGATGTTGTCTGTGTCTAATGAGACACTTGAGGCTCCTAAAATTTGCATTTGGCATAAAAAAGAAAAGGCTTTAAAAAAACAGACAGACAAAAACTTAAGGTACATAGGAAAGCTGCCATGATTTTCTTTTCTTTTTTTTTTCCCTGAAAACAGTTAAGTTCAGGCAGCGAGCTGCATCTCTTCGGTTCCCACAGTCTTAGCCTGTGAATTTTTTTGCGGCTGGGTAACACTGTGCATTTTGCACTTGGAGGAAGATTCAGGTTTGAACATGGTTAAACGGGACAGGCATAGACACTGCCTGTCTGCTCAAAAATCTGAGGTTGAAAATTTGGCATAGCCTGGGGCTTTTCAAGCTGCTGATGTCCTTCAATCCGAAGCAGCCCCCAGTAGACTTCACTGTAAATTTCTTTCCCGTTCCTTGAAAATCAACAGTTGAATGGCATAGCGGTGACCCAGTGCTAATTTTCTTTCGATAAGAGCAAAATTTGATGCGGTCACGCCTTAAGTGCATATCTATCTGCACAATAACCTCAGCATTTGAGCAACCTGTGAGTCCTTATCATATGCTGCAATCGAGGCTTCCGGTTTTAACTGATGTTTTCTGGTCAAAGTCTGAAAACCCTGAAGGCCAAGAACTGGGATGTGCTTGCAGTTCGATATCTGAACCAAAGATAAGGGTGCTGCCAGCAGCCTGCCTGTCTGAGGGCAAGTACCCATTAAATACTGGAACAGGGTGTAAAGGGTGAGACAGGCCTGGAAACCTGGGCTTTTTACCTGCACTAATTCCTTTCTGAATGGCTTAAAAGTCTGTTGCTCAAATGCCAGGGCCATTCAGAGGCTCAGGTGAGGAGGCTGTATGTAATCTGCAGCTGGGAGAGAGAGACGCAGCGCTCGGACCTGGGCCCAGGCTACTTCACCTTCCGTCTTGAGGGCAGGCAACTGGACAGGAGCCCAGATCCTCGCTTTTGGGCTTGAACATGGCTCTAGCACTTGGCAAAGGGACTAGAGAGAGTCAGGAGAGAGAGAAAGAGCTGCTAGCAGCAGAGCGTGCAAGGAGAGGCAGGTTTCTGGGGCAAGCTGGGTGGTAATAGGATGCCACTAAGTCATCACATATTGGAAGGAAATGGTCATCTCCGGACCTGGGTTGCTTCACTCTTTGCTTATCCACAGCTGCATGGGGCCAGCCCCGTGTCATCGCCTGGGACCGTCCCCATTAAAGCCAGGCAGCTACTTAGACGACAGGGCACGCTGCGCACCCAGCAGCGCCTTCACAGTCCCCCCTGCCTCCACGTGGCTGGAGAAGCGAGGCCCGTTCCACAAGCCGTCCCTCACCCCTGAGCCCAAGCTCCCACATCCCACCCCTGATCTGCAACTCCTGAACGTGCCCTTTGCCAGCCGTGCCTTTAAATATCAGGCCACGGCGCGGCTCTAATAGCCCTGCTTGGAAATGTCAAGGCGAGAGGCAGCTGCCGGGTGCGTTTGAAATGCCTTGGCTGCATCAGCGGCTTTGTAGCTGGGAGTCTCTTGTCTGCTTCCTGTTTGATTGCATGCGTGAGAAAGAGCTGCCAATATCGGTGCCTTTCTGCCAGACGGACACCCCCCTTCTGTCTTTCTCTCTCTCTCTTTCTTTCTTTTCTCCCTCCTTTGAAGCTTTTGTTCTGGGTGGTGTGGGGGGGAGAAGTTTCCAACATGAGACGTTTCCTTGACGTGCTTGGGGCTGCCTGTCTGAATTTTCCATTGCTGGCCAGCCACAGCAAAGCCGCGGGGAGAGAGGCAGGAAACCCAGCTCACCTGCCTCCTGCCTCGAGGGCTTGATAATGCAGGCGAGAGGTGCTTGTGGGCCCCTCCGAGCCTGGTCTGGTGCAGGCACGTGGCCACAGGGGCTGAGTGACCCCCCCAGGTCCTTGTCAGGCTGATGGTGCGGGATGCAGACGGGCTCTGCAACATGCCGCCTCTTCCGCCGCGAGCTGTCTGCAGCGGGTCAGGCGGTGGCCTCTCCCTGGGGCCACGCGGCGTCCCCGCCAGGCTCGGGTCAGCTCTGTGGGACGCGGGCACCTTGACCGGAGAGGAGAGACCAGGCCACAGAGCTGGGACCCGAGCCCAGGCTCCTCTCCGCGCTGCACTGTCCTGCCTGCCGCAGCCTTGGCACCTCTCAGATTGCACCTCTAAGTGTGGGTGCCAGGCGCCAACTTGGCAGATGCTTGCCTGGGCCCTTCCCCAATCCCCCCGTGACAGCAGGGACTCCCTGAGGTGTCTCCCACCCGAGGGGATGGACTTGCTGCCCACAGCAGCCACCACCGACCGTTGCGTTGGGTGGCAGTGTAGGCTCCAGCTCTACCTTCTGCTCCACGGGCCACGGGCCGGGCACTGCGAGCTCTGCGGAGGCCATGGCTGAGGTTGCACCTTCATTGCATGCACGCCTGTGGGAAGAGGGCTGTCATTTCTTCCCCGCTGAACTCGGCCCCATCCTGAATTTCCTTGAGAACCGAGGGAGAGCAGCCCATCTTGGGGGCCTACGAAGTGGTCGTTCCCAGCCGCTCGTGCTCCCATGTAGGATGAATCCCCGCCGCGGCTTTCTTCCCTCCCAGCCTCCGACTAATGAAACTGCCTTTTTCCCTTTTCTTCCTGGCCCCTCCCATCTTTACGCTCTCGTGTCTCCTGCCTTGTCCCCCCACCCCGAACGTCCCTGACCAGAGGAAGCTGCGCTGGGATATGTGAGGAGACCCGAACTGCACGGCCTGGGTTTCGATACTAACTGTGTGTCGGGGGGCAAGGGCAGCGTGGCTTTGGCTGCATGCTGGTCCGGGGGCAGAGGGAGAGCGAACGTCCGGGTTCGGCCCTTGCCGTAGCACATTGCACCAGCCAAGGTCCTCTGTAAGGCGAAGAACCGGGCCATCGTAGGGGATGACGTGACCTGGCTGCTCAGCGGGGCTGGAGGCAAACAGCGGGGCTGCGGGCACTTCTGGTTCCCCCCCGCCCAGTGACCACAGACGTGTGCTCGGATGCCCTCGCTGCGTCCGCACCCCAGCCTGAGGGGACGCACTCCTGATAACCCCTATCTGCCCCAATTCCTCCTTACGTCCAGGTCCTTCGCGGCCCACCCCACCCTGTCACCTCTCGCCTCGGCTCGAGAGAAGCCGTATCTTGTCCGTCAGTGTGTGGAGCACCCTTTTACATCAGGGCTGTGATATTTGGGCACCAAGGACCTGTACCAGCGTCCCTGCTTCTCGTCCCCACGGGCTGGCCTGTGTCAGGTCGACCCCGGTTGTGGGCCCGGGCCTGTAGCCGTGCCCCACGGAGATTGGGGCAGAATCAGGCCGCTGCTTGGAGCAATGGCAGGGGCAGGACAGAGCAGTGGGGCCGATCAGCCGGGGGAGGGAGGCGTGGGGCAGACTAACCAGCGTGCTCCCTCACTAACCGAGTGCAGCTGCTTCATTCACCCTGTCCCCGAGGCTTTGAGGGGCTCTTCTCTTTTCGTAGCTCCAGTGACTTGTAGGGGGCTGCGTGCACCCCGCTGCCCCGTGGCGCAGGCAGCTGGGGCCCGTGGCCGGGCTGCTGCTGGCCCGCAGGGCATGGACGTCCCCACACAGAGCGGGGGTGGCGGGACCCCGGGACGCACGTGCTGCTGCGCAGGAGGGACGTCTCTCTCCGGGCTTGTCTCGGCAGCTGGGGACAAAGGCTCCAGGGCCACGTGCCTGGAGACGGGTTTCGAGTTGGGAGCGATGCCCACGTTGTCTCTGAACGGGAGTCCGGCTTGCAGGGCGAAGGCCCTGCCACCTCGCCGTTCGCCGTGCAGCTCGTTGCTCATTAGTGGCGTCTTCCTCTCCTGCCCACCCCCGTGGAGACGAGCCCCGTGGCGGTTAGCGCTGGAGCTATGGAAAGACTCGAGAAGCCCTCAAATGCCCAGCAAGCCTCCTTTGCCCCCCTGCGTGGCATTCGCGTGGCCAAGGCTAGAGGACGGGTGGAAGAACGTGGGTCCTCGGGTCTTGCCCGCGTGTCCTCGGCCTGTTGGTTTGCTTGCACGCACGTCATTAATCCGGTGTTTTCTCTTTGCTAAATCATTTTCTCTGGGGCACTGATGCTTTTTTGTCTTTCTCAAACGTACTTGTGATCTGTGTGGGTTTATATGTATGTGTGAAAGCCAGTGTGATCTCTGTGGGGGTGTCGGTGGGTGGGAAGGACTTCCTGGCCCCAGCCCCGTTCCCCTGGCAGACCGACTGCGAGTCCAGCCCCGCCGAGCCTGTCTCTGCGCACGACGGCTCCTGTCAGATCACGGGAGCCGGGCTAACGGGAGCCCGCTTCCAGCTCTCGGCCGTGCTCCAGGAATAGCCGGGCCCTGGCAGGGCTGGATGCTGCCTCGTCATCCAGAGATGAGTCATCCCGAGCCAGCCCTGCCTGGCTGCGGCGCCCGTAGGGAGGCCCTTCCCCTCCCGGACTGGCGCCGTGTACTTCAAGGGCATCGGCCCCCGCTCCAAACCATCCCTAGGACGGTCAGCTCTGTCCGGGGAGCTTTCATAGGATCGTAGACGAGGAGGGCTGGAAGGGACCCCAGGAGGTCACGTCTAGTCGAACCCCCTGCTCCAAGCAGGACCAGCCCCAGCTGCACCATCCCAGCCAGGGCTTTGTCTACCCAGCTTCTAAAAACCTGCAGGGATGGAGAGTCCACCACCTCGCTGGGTAACCTGTTTCAGGACTTTACCACCCTGCTAGTGAGAGAGTTTTTCCTAATCTCCTACCTAAATTTCCCTTGCTGCAGCTTGAGCCCATTGCTCATTGTCCTGTCTGCCCCCACTGAGACCAGTCCAGCGCCATCCTCTTTGCAACCCCCGAAGGGAGTTGGAGGCTGCTGTTTTCCTGACCTGCCACCCAGTGCATTGGCAGGGAGCACCGATACTGTCCCAGTGACCCTTGCTTCTGCTGTGGGGCCGTCCCGCGACTCCCGGCAGAGAGGCACGTGGGCAGTCGGATGGGAGACACTTCCCCCCGGCGGCTGCCTGGTTCTTGTGCACGTTCCCCTCTCCCCTGCGCACCTGAGGAAGAAGGGTGGAGAAGCTTTCGATGCCCTCACGTGCCTCGCTGAGCCTGTCCAGAGGCTGGTTTCCCCCCAGGGGTTGCGGGATCAGGGGCCGATTGGAGCGTGGCTTCTCACTGGTGTTGTGGTTTCGTGGCACGTTGCTGCCCTCGCACCCGCAGAGCTCAGGCTGGTTTGGCTGGATGACTGGGAGGCGCGTGGCAGCTCAGTCCCGGTGTGTGCATCCGCGTGCTGCCGCCCGTGTCGCGTGGGGTCTCCGAGCGCTCACCTGGCTCCCGCCTTGTGTTGGCTTCCAGGGCAGCGCTGGCTTCGGCCCACCAGTGCCACCCGCTCCCGCGGACCCTCAGCGTGCTGAAGAGCACCCCGCAAGTGAGGGGCATGCACACCATCATCAGGTGAGCCTCGGCCTCGCGGGGTGGGGGGGAGACCTTGGGAGCTGCCGTCCATCCTTGGGCCAGCTGCTGACATCTGCATGCTGGAGAACCCAGTGGGAATTGGGGTTCGGCCATCCTGCCCAGTGTCCTTGAACCTCCTGGGGACGGGATAGGGCCCACCCCCAAGACCGAGCAGGGTCTGGCCTCTGCAAACAAGAGCTGGCCGGTCCTGAGACCTGCTAGGGTGGATGGAGGCCAGGACGGGAGAGGGAACTTGCTCCAAACCACATTGCAAGGCAGTGAATTCTCCTCCCTCCTTCCCTACCCGGCTCCATCTCCCCAAGCAGCCTTCGGCCTCTTGCAGCGACCAGTTGGGTGACGCACGTTTTCCCCCTGCCTTAGGAACAAGGAGACCAGCCGAGACGAGTTCATCTTCTACTCCAAGCGGCTGATGAGGCTGCTGATCGAGCACGCCCTGTCCTTCCTGCCTTTCCAGGTGGGTGCCGCAGCAGGTTGAGGTCTGGCCCGGAGGTTGGCTGCAACCTGCTCTGGTCCACGCGGGGTCCAGCCGTAGACCAGACAGGCCAGCACGGCCCTCGGGAGGTCGCGTCTCTTCCAGCCCAACCAAGCATCTTATGCCTCACTCCTCCCCGGAGGACCTGAGCACCTCCCCGGAGGACCTGAGCACCTCCTGCTGCTGCTGCCTCGAGCCCCAGGATGAAGGTACATTCATGCCATCCTCCTCCTGGGTAGCAGTGTGCACCTGAGGCATCCTTTTCATAACATGCACCCTGGCCCCATGCTGCTCCCCCTCCATCAGAGGCAGAAACAGGCCTCGTGGGGAGGACAAGGCTGTGAGGTCTGTATCTGAGGCCTTGGCCTGGCCCCCTGGGACACCCATTCCCAGCCGCCGGGGACTGCGTGGGGCAGTTGCTTGGGCACTTCCAGGCTGGTGAAGGCTTTCCGTGAGTCTGCTGTGCCAGGCCACTGCTGGTGTCTACGGTCCTGCCCACCCCAAGTCTCACCGAAGCCTTTTGCTGTGATCTCTGCAGAGCTGCACCGTCCAGACCCCGCAGGGACAGGACTACGAAGGACGGACCTTCAGCGGGAAGCAGGTGAGCAGGAGGGAGCAAAGCCCACCCATGTCTCTGGGAAGGGCTGGCTCCGCGCTTGCTCATCACGGGCGTGGGATGGTGCAGCTTAATTAGCAGCTGTTAACGAGAGCCGGGTCAGCCCCGCTTGCAGCACCGATGAGACATGCATGGGGGGTGTGGATGCTGAGTGGGGGATGAAGGCTTTCACGTCCTACGTTGTGTCAGGGGCGGCATCTTCCCCAGAGGCAGCTAAACCCCATCATGCTGGAGGAAATGAGGTGCCTTTACAGCATGGGGGTGGTTTGTTCTGGGCACCCGTGGCATGGCTGCCCCAAGGTGGGCATGAGCCCCAAGGGATGACCATGGGGAAAGGGGATCTCACACCACCCTTGGGAAGCACTTTGAGATCACTGTGGTCAAGGGGGAGACGGGCGTGCCCCCATCATGCCCACTCTGCTGCAGATCACAGGTGTGTCGATCCTGAGAGCGGGGGAGACGATGGAGCCGGCCCTGCGCGCCGTGTGCAAAGATGTCCGCATCGGGACCATCCTCATCCAGACCAACTGCTACACTGGGGAGCCAGAGGTAGGGGCCTCACTCCTGGGGAAGGGAGGGGTATCGGGACAGCGGCACAGGGATCCTTGATGCCTCGTCTGATGGCTGCACATGGGACATCCCTCCGTGGGGGCGGAAGGTGGCAGCTGGTTGCCCCAGACATCCTACTTGAGCGGTCACAAAGGCCTGGGAGCTGACTGTGACAGGCTGTGTCTGCAAACACGCGTGCCCATCTGCACACACAGCATCCAGTCAACTACCCCGGTGTCGCGGGGCAGCACGGGCTGGAGAGGGGCAAGACCATGTGCCATCACGATTTCCCTGGGGTTCAGTTGCAATTAAACCCTGCTCCCCAGTTTGTTCTCCTCCCAGCTGGCTCCTCCTCTCCTCCCTCTTGCTCATTAGCACTGGATCAGTAACGAGCAGAGGGCCTGTACCAGGCTGGCAACCTGTGCCCACCCAGCCCGGTGTATTTGGGTGGCCAGAGCCATTCCCAATCTCACTTCCTCCGCAGCTCCACTACCTGCGGCTGCCGAAGGACATCAGTGAAGACCACGTGATCCTCATGGACTGCACGGTCTCCACCGGGGCGGCTGCCATGATGGCAGTGAGGGTCCTGCTGGTAAGGCCAGGCACAGGAGCAGGCACTTGCCGCTATGCAGTGGCCAGCCTGGGAGCAGCCCTGTGGCGTGGCAAGGGGCATGGGGGTGGAGATGGGCATCCCCTGTGCATGGGAGATCTTCCCCCGCCTCTGCTGTGTTCAACCCCGGAGCCATGGCACGGTGCTCACCCCCGCCCACCCTTTCCCCACGTCTCTCCCCCAGGATCATGACGTCCCAGAGGATAAGATCTTCCTCCTGTCCCTGCTGATGGCCGAGATGGGTGTCCACTCAGTGGCCTACGCCTTCCCCCAGGTGAAGATCATCACCACGGCCGTGGACAAGAAGGTGAACGACCTTTTCCGCATCATCCCAGGCATCGGTGAGTTGCTGGTTGGGAAGAGGAGCAGGACAGCTGCCCCCCGAGGAAGCTGGGGGAGTCTGATGGGAGGCAGGACAGATGCATTTCCCCTCTGCCTCCGTTGCAGAGCCCAGAGCGGGTGCGCCTTCATGTCCTTGCTCCTTCGTGGGGCTGAGGGGGGGATGCAGCTCGCCCCAGCCGGGTGAGGGCTGGGGGCGGCAGTCTAGTCGCAGAGTGCAGCCCATACCCCAATGCATGTCCTTCTCTCACCTGCCAACTCTAGGGAATTTCGGAGATCGCTACTTCGGGACCGACGCACCCCCCGACTGGAGCGATGATGAAGACACCCTTAGCACTTAGCACCTCGGCCCTCCGCCCCCAGGCAGCAGCCCCAGGGTGGCAACAGGGCCGAGGCAGCTTGCACCTTGACCTCCCACTGGACATTTGCAGAGAAATTATTCCCCCAACCCACACCATAGCTTATTTTTTGAACTCGTGCACTTCAGAGCTAGGGCCTATTTTTGAACGGAATCCGAGCCCCGGCTGACAGCACGTGCAGCCGGACCTTAGAGCGGAGTTAATTTATTTTAATATAAATGGTTGGCTACTTTAACTTATTCCAGATTTTCTAAATTAAAAAAAAAAAAGAAAGAAGTGTTTTCCTCTCGTTTTCTTGGATGGCACGGCTCTAGCTCGGGGGTCTGCGGTGCACCGTGGGAGCGTGTTTTGCCTCAAGTACGTCAGTCTGTCTGTAAGTGCTGTCACCAGTCCCCTCTCCATAGCCTCCGCTCTGCCCTGGGATATGGAATCAGAGCCAGGTCAGGCCTGGATGGGTCCTCAGGGGGGTCACATCCAGTCCAACCCCTGCGCAAGCAGGATCATCCTTCTACCCCATCCCAGACGACTGAGATACAGAGAGTTTAGGGGTACGGCAGCTAGCACAAGCAGTGAGATGCCCGGTTCCTCCTGGGGAGATGGTCTAACTGTCCTGTAGTCCAGTTTTGACCCATCCAGCTGGCCCCAGAGAGCAAGAGGAGCTGCCCGGATGGGAGAACAACGAGCTGAGCAACGAGTCGTATGGCAGCACGCAGGCTGGGCCCCATGTTCTCAGCACCCGCATCTGCATCTGCTTTGCAGCCCCCAGCCTGAGAGACGATTCCCCCTCCAGCTGAGAGGTCGTGCCGGGAGCCGCCTGTTCCCATCTGCACAGACCGGAGAGCAGGGCCCAGCTCTGACAGTGGAGAGCGGATGTGCTGGCACTTTGCTCCCTGGGCATGGCCAAGCTCCCAGCAGCAGGCACGGGCGCTTCAGGTGCATTAGGCTTCACCATGCTGAGATAAGCCCACGCCAGGGCTGCTGGGGTTGGGAAGCACCATGCAACAGGGAGCGTTGGGGCTCCGGCAGCCCTGGCCCAAAAGCAGAAACAGGCCCTGGCCTGGACACTATGATTCACGGCTGCTGAGGCTGGGCACATACCCCCACGGCTAATTAGAAGACAAGCTGAACTCCAGCAGGCACCTGGGGAAGGCATGATCTCGACACTGCCACTGCACCCGGAGCCGGCGCTGACACCTGATAAGCTCGGCACTAAAAATACCCGCTCGCGTAGGTGGCTCTCAAAGTCTTAAGCACAAAGGCAGTTGGAAAGAGAGAGCGTTTCCCTCTGACTGACCAGCAGCACTAGGTAGATCTGCAATGGGCAAGGATGAGCCACCCAGAGCAGGCACCTAAACTCCTGTCACACACGTCCTAGACCCCAGCGAACAGAGACAAGAGCAAGCATCCCCCTGGCCCCGGGTTTCCCCGCTCTGCATCTGCTCCTCAAGCCACAGGGCAAGGGAGAGCTCCCTTGTGACCTCCCCGGCCCTTCCTGCCATTCTCACAAGCTGCCCCTGCAAAGCAGAGGCAAGGGCACGTCTTGCACAATCGTCCCTGCCCTGCTGGCTGACCCCACTTGGATCTACCCCTCGGAGTGAGGAAAGCTGAGCGGGGTCTGCTTCGGAGGGAAGGAGATACCCGCAGGGCACAGAGCCGGGGGAGAGGGCAGTGCTGGGGGACCTGGCAGCAAACTGGGCTCCTAGCTCCATGTGCCTGCCCACCCTGGAAGGGCTGTGGGGTGAGCAGGACTAGATCACCAGTGCGCGCACCCATCCTAGCAAGGTCATGGGCAGGCAAAGGCTGAAGAGGGGGAGCTGCTGGACAAGGACCTTTGTCACAGCAGCCCAGGCCACAGATGTGATGCAGACACAGATGGTTCCCCCCGGTCTTGCCCTGCACACCCCTGCTCCATTGCCTCACAGCTGAGGTCGGCCACATGCCCCAGTCCCAGAGGGCTGAGCAAGTGTCCTCACTGCAGCCATCCTCCTGTATGGCCCCAAAACAGCCCCTGGACATCCTGGAGCCTGAAAGAGGCCATTGCCTGGGTAGCTGGCAGTGGCCTCACTAGCCAAGACCCCGGTAGTCACAGCCCCGGCCTTGCAGCGAGACAACTCCCTTGCATGGCCAGGGTCCTGCTGGGAGCCAGGCTGCCCCTGCACACGCAGCCCACAGCCAGCTGCACCCTGCACACAGATGGAGCCAGCAAGCAACAGCCTGTCTCCTGCTCCAGGGCTCCGGCGGCCCAGGCAGAGACAGGACAGTGCCCTTGGGGAATGGGGAAAGCTGCGACAGCACAGGGGGCGTGGGAGAGCTTTGCGGGACGTTCCTGGAAACCAGAGGCTCCGGGTGCAGGGAATGACAAGAGCAGCTGACGCACACATTGCACAGGGAAGACCAGCCGGGGGAGGCCAGGGGGAGCTGCACCCCAGTGCCTAAGTCACTCGGGCTGGCTAAGAACAGCACGCTGCCTGCACACAGCCCCACACCACGCCTGCGCATTTGCATGGAGCATTAAATCAGGGCTGGGCGCCGTCTCTCTCCTGCATTCAGAGCCCAGCAAAGGGAAGGGGGCTCCTTTGCAGCTGTGGCGGCAGGGAAGTGCCCAGGGTGCAGGGCTGGGCTCCCAGCCAGAGCCCGGGAGAGCTGGGCGCAGAGGGAGGGAGTAAGGCCGCCACCTGCTGGCCCATGAGAAGACGTCGCCCTGGCCCGGACAAAGCTGCGATGTGCTACGCGTGGCCTGCGCCGTGCCCCTTCCAGCCCTGCCCAGGTGCTGTTTTACAGAGGGGGAAACTGAGGCACCACCCGTTTAGACCCAAGGTCACGCAGCCAAGAGCTGAGCCCGAGCTCTGCACGGGGACAAACGCACAGGGCTTCAATGGGCGCGAGGCCTCTGAGCTTCCTTAAAAATCAGATGCAGCGAATCCAGCAAGGCACGGCATGGTCTCGGGGGCAGGGGAAAGCCCAGCCAAGCCAAGGAAGGACCCTTCAGGTCAATACCACACACAATACATGCATCGGGTCCCTCCCCAGTCCCCTCTGATTTGTGCCCACCACGGCTGCAGCAGCTCCCAAGGCTCCCCTCCCTGCCCCAGCCTTGGAAAGGCATCAGTGTCCCTCGGGGAGGCTTCCAGCTGGGACTGCATGGTAGAAACAACCCCGAGTGCATCAGAGGTTGCACAGGCCCCCTCACCCCTCCATCCCACCAGACCCCGCTCTCCACATCATCCACTTTCAGTCTCTGTGCCCTGAAACTGCTGGGCTCTGCACAGCCCTGCTCCACCGCCTCTGGACCCTGTGGGGCTTAAACCTGTCGAGACCAGGCTTCAGGACTAGTCTACGCCACTTCCCAGCAGCCATGCCAGGGGCTCAGTGCTGAGCTTCCTGATGGGCAGCAGGCATGACCTTGAGCATCACACATGACCCCGGGGCAACCCAGCGTCTCCAGAAGCACAGCCCTGCCCGGTGGAAGCAACCTCTGACTCGGGGCCGGGGTGCCAGCCCCAAGGAGCGCTCTCGCACCGCCCTGCTCCACCCTTCCTTTCACGGCACCTCGAGTCTGGCTTTCTATTGTTGACAGCAAAGGGCAGGCGACGAACATGCGGCATCGGAAAAACTGCGTGGGAGGCCTCTGAGTGCACCCACTCCCTTTGCTCTCTTGGCCGGAAGGGAAACACCACCTCGCGCAGTGACCAGAAAGGCTGAGGCACCAACAGGCAGTAAAGCAGCAACGACAAAACAAAAAAAACCCACCTTCTCTGAGATACCAATCTCACACAGACCAACGGACCTGTTGTTTCCTTTTATAGCCCTAGAGCTGCCTCCTGCTAACACGGCTTAACAGCAGGTGAAAAAAGAGAAGACGGTTGGACCATCTTTTCACCTGGGAAGAGGTCCGTGGGGCTCAGCTGCTGAGGACACTCCTTTGCCTCCTCCTGTGAGCAGATTTCCTCTGCAGCCCTCCGAGACAGCGGGGAAATGCCCAGCAGACTCCCCCTGTGCCTGAAAAAGGGTCTTTGTGCCCCAAAGCTTGCAAAGAACAATTTTTCCAACTACTGAGTTGGTCTAATAAAAGAGATCACATTTACCCCAAGAACCTTGTCTGCTTAAGTCCCGAGACCAACACGGCTACAACCAACACCCTTGCCTAAAAGAGGAACGGTAGTCTCTCTCAGGTTCACGTGGCCCACTGCCCGCTCCAGAGAGCCCGGGTGATCTGCGTGCAACATTTCATGCCCCTAATCTCATCAATCAAGGAAGTCCCATGCTACTGGTATATGCTCAGACACAATAGTCTCCAGGCTGCAATCTTTGCAGGGCCTAGTCCTTGCTGAAGCAGAAATCCTTTGAAGAATAGATACCGCTATTTACAGAACACCCCCCCCCACCCCCATATTTATTGTTCCCCTATCCTCGACACTGGATATATGCAAAGGGGTGTTATTAATTAACATCACAGTGGCCCAAAGCATGCCAGGCACTTTACAATGCAAAGGGAAAGGACACCGAGATAGTCACAGTATAATCAATCCTTGTTTCTGAGGGGAAAGACCTGCTGCACCCTGCCTCCTGGTTACTGAGTAAGCTTTTCCTTTCTGAAGTGGAAAGAAGAAACAGCCAAAAAACTAACAATGGCACATTTTAGCAACTATGGCACATTTTAGCATTATGGGCAGAGCCTGGAAATGGACAGGCGTGGGCTTAACAGCTTGGATGTCATGTGTCGTGATAGACTGAATCACATTTCCTCTTAAACCTGAGATATTCATTAAAGAAAATGGTTGTAGTGACAGACAGCTTTCACGCAGCTTGTGCTCCAGCTTTACGTGCCTTGTTGACCAGGCGCTGCACCCTACCTAGCCCACACCACACGCTGGAAACGAGCCCAAAGAAAAGAGCTGTTGGACAATAGCAACCCGCCGGCTAACTCCTCTGATAGCTGCAGGCCCAGGCACAACTAACTCCAAAAAAAATGATTGCAAATGAATCAAGAGGAAAAACAGGGCTACTACAGTCAGCGACAGAGAATCAAGTCCCTCAGTGAACACACTGGGGAAATCTTACATGCCTGCTTCTTTCTCCTCACCACTTTTCTCTCCCCGTCATTGCTTCAGTTAGTCCAGTGCATCAAGTATTTGACTGAATCCCACCATCTGCTACAGCAATCGCATCAGGCAGGGCTCAGGCTAAACTCATTCAGGCTCTTCCTATGGGTAGGATCCTACCAAAAGTCGCCACTGACCACAGGCTCCTTTCATTCTTAACTACTTCTGCAAACTCAGCTGTGGTTCAACAACTTCTTGTTTGACTTCCTGCCTCACATCAAGTACAGACCAAACCACAAGTGACCCAGCCAGCAAAAAAAGCCTGGAACAGGGACCCCTCGCAGCTAAGAGCACAGTGAAACAGTACAAATTAAACCAGAGAACAGTATCTGCTTGACCACCAAAGGCAAAGGTGCTGCATGGCTGAGAGCAGGGCTTTCAGTAGTAGTTTCTCTTTCTACTGAGGGGGAGAACGGTCTCTCTCAAGTGTGTCCAGGGTTGCATTACTGAGCTACCATAAAGTACCAAACCAGGTGGTCTACCAGCCCAGGTCTTGGCTGGAGGCTTGCAGAGGGCACGGGGATTTTTTTTTTCCACTTTCCCCTCAGAGCAGTAAAATACTTTTACTTCTGACTTTCCCAACCATCCGTTTCTTACTTCCTCGATAAGAGACACAACCTTTAATTTCAGTTCCATGATAGTTCGTCAAGGAACTGGGACAACTCATGTTCAAAATGAGCTGTGGCATGAAGCAAAGCCCTGTGTTTCCCTCGGGTGCATGGCTCCCATAGAAAAGCAACGGTCTCTCGTCCCTGGCAGCCCTGTCCCACATTTCGATGGGCCAACTGAAATATGTGGGTCGTTCCTGATTACTATGCCCAGCGAACTTGTTTAAAGAAACCACTCAAAGAATCAGCACTCAGAACAATTACCTATCGGAGGTGGGTCTTCAGCTCCAAGGTGCTATAAAACTACAGTGGAAAATGTGGGGCTATTTTTAAAGTGCTGCCCAAGGTGGCTTTTAGTGCAGAGATCACAATGCGTGTTCTATTTTAATGAGCAAAAACAAGCCCAGAAGCAGAATCACTGGAAACCATGATGTGCCGCTACCCACATTACATTCAAATCGGCTGTCACTTAAAATATGCCCTGGCTGGGATTCATGCACCTGGGAAGAAAGTTTCTTATATCAAAGACAGCTCAAGGAGGTTGTTGTCCCCCATCTCCCTCCTACCCATGGGGAATTTGTATCAGTGAATCGTCTGTCTACTGTCTTACAAAGTGGATAAAAGATGTTTACAATGAGAAAATAAAGCATAGGACTGGAGGGAAATAGTCACTAAAGTCATCCAAAAAATAAACTTTCTCACCCAGAAGTGGCTACAGTTCAATACCAAAGGCATCGGGCTGCACGGTCTTGTTTTGTAAAGTAGCCGTGTTGGGATCTCATGAGATATAAGGTAAGAGTTGTCCTCAGCACCTGAGCTCTGTGGAAGAGGTTTGAATTGCCCAGTGTGGAGATAGCTTCTGCTCATTAAACTGCATTGTTGCCTAATGCATGGTAAAACTCCACTGATCTTCCATAGCAAGTGTGTGTCTAGCAACATAAATGCTAAAAAGTCCAGTAGAACAATTACAAATCTTTACACATGTCTATAAAACTTTACAAATACATATTCAAGGTGAGAGGTATATATGTATAATGTTAAATATGTTATAGGTAATATAACTGCATGGTTATATTATGAAACTATAAAACTATGAAACTATGGTATTACTATAAGGAATTAAATGACCATTTTTGAATTATTATAATACATGACATGTGCAATATAAATACATGTGTAGCATGATATCTGCCAGCAGGACAGCCTCAAGTTATCCCTGCTTTCCTTACTAAACCATTTTGGGAGGTGATTTATCAAGCTCATTAACCCCTCAAATGTTGATGGAAGGTAGCCAGTTTTCCCCCAAATCTGACTTGTTTCGGAGCTGGGGAGGTTTCTGTCTGTTTGCTTTGGTTTGGGGGTTGCTTTTTGTTTAGTCCAGTTGTGTTATTGTAAAGACAAGCAAGGCAACTTAATTTTTACATTGCAGATGGGATTGGTTTTGAATTCTCACAATGTAAAAGTAAGTGACAACAGCAACGTGGTACAAAATTTTAGTCCGTAGAAGTATCAATGGTGTCTTGAAAAGGCAAAGCTGGACTGAGACAAGCAGACAGGCGATGCACTAGAGAAGTTAGCCGTTTGTAGAAGTGCAGGGGCTATTTTGGTAGCAGGTTGAATGCAAAGATTTCATCCACAAACACATGGTCGCTGGACCTCCCTAGGCACATAGAGGTCTGACTGACCGCAACAAAGGTCAGAGACAGCATGTGTTTGTGACTTGCCTGCTATGAGATGGTTTCATGCTCACATTCAGAGCCCAGCAGCTTTGCAAGAGGACTAACAGTGCTCTGAAAAGTGCATGGTAACCTTTTATACCATGGGAACTGCAGGATGGATAGGCAAAAAAGGGTGATTTCATACCTGGCAGGAGAAACCTTCAGTGCTAAGTACTGGTTCCCCATATTCTTCTGCCTGGATTAAGCAGTAAGAAAAAGAGCAAGTCACACAAATGTACCTATTCATATTCATATTGTTCCAGCCCCTCCTGCACCTCCCTCTCTCTGTAATTGCTGCTACTAACCATTATTACTGTGCAAGTAGAGAAATAGAAGGTGCAATATCTGATCACTGTGAGCTTTCAAAGCAGCCTTTGAAGTTCAGCTCAGACCCCTGCAGCCCATGTCTCTAATACATGAGAAAACACAGGCAATTGCTTTGGTAAAAACAAGTGTCCTGCTCTTACTCGGCCTGGCTCACAGCCGACGTGTTGCCCCCTCGATCCTCGCCAAGTGCTGCGGGGAAATAAGGTGTTCGGGCATAAACCCGAAATGCCAGGTCACTGCAAACCCAGAGCTGCACGAGGAAAGGCCTACAGGGACTCATCCCTGCTGTTCAGATCATGCCATGTCATATAGCACTTGCAAAGTGCTATGCTTGAAGAGGCCAAAGGAGCAAGGTCTAACAAGTGGTTTCCAAGAGCTCCCATTCAGAACAGGGATAAGAGACTTGCAGGGTTCAAGTGTAATAGCAGCAAGAAATGTAATATTGGGGGCTAAATTCTGGTGTGTGTCAGACACAAAATATACACTACAACCAGAGCAGCAAACACCCGTACCCCAGACACACCCATGTGCCCCTTACACGGCGCCTGCCACGTCCCAGCAGACAATTCATACCAGCTGCGAGCAAGGCTGGCCAGGGCAAAGCAGCCGTGGCTGGAGCGGGGTCGATACAGCAGTACAAACGCCCTGCTCTCCCAGGCCTTCTCCTCTGAAGCTCTCAAAGCACATCACAGACAGACCTGTCTGTAGTAGACATGCTTCATACCATAACCACGGCAAAGCTGCAGTGGAGATGCCTGGCACCCGAATCATGCGGGGTTTCCATCAACCCGCTGCTGAAATGGCTGCAGATTCCTAAGCCCAGCAAAGCTCCCCTCCCCAGCCCCGAACAGATGGGCTGCACACCTCCCAACCCTCATCCCTGTGAGGTGGGTGTTGTTTATGGGCAGGGAAGCGAAGCAGAGAGGGGTGAGCCCAGCATCTAGTTGCTAGTCGGCTTCTCCAGCCAAAGGACCCTTGCTCTTCTCCACTAACACGAACCCCACGGCCTCCTTCTTTGGCTAGCCAGAGCCCTTCCATCTCGGAGCCAGCAAAGCCACATTTCCACCAGGGAGACCCAGGCTAGGTGACCTCCACCCCGCCGAGGCTGCTCAGACGCCTTCTCCAGCCCATCAGCCAGAGCACGGCTCTTCCATGCAGCCAGACGTGAGACAAGGAGGATCCAGACCGCAGGCTCGGAGAATGGAGCGGGCCCGGAGGCAATGCAGCCTAGTGCACGGGGAAGGAGTGAACCTCTATCCCTCATCCAGCTCCTGCCTCTGCGGCGACGTGAACTCACTTCTCAGCACGCGGCAGTGCCAAATCACTGCTCTGTGCCTCAGTTTCCCCATACTACAAAAGTGCTTAAACCTCCCCCCTCAGCAACATGCAATCTGCTGATGCCAAAGGCTGGAGAAGAAAGAAGCCACTTCCTTTGTGCTCTGGTTTAGTTCCACTTCTGCCTTATCAATATTTTTATGCCGGGCTGTTTTCCGCCCCTGCCCTCCTTTTCCTTATAAAGGCCTAACTTCCTGCAGCCCCCAATGGGTTTTCTGGGCTTCTTTAAAACTACAGATGCTTGCCTGGCTTTAGCAGGCAATTATGTAAAAAATCACTCCTCCTGATTTCACAGCCTGTTCCTTGGGCAGTTTCCAAGCCAGACCTACTCTCCGGAGCGACAAAAATAAGCTTGCGCTACTTCGTGCCCATCCTGGCCCTGCGGAGACGGCAGCACTCGGGGCGCGGGTGCTGGGTACTGATCCAGCTGACACAGGAGAGAGATCTCGAAAGCAAGCTGGGACTGACCTTCAGAGGTCAGCTTGTCTCTTGCCCTGGCACAAGGCCGAATCAGCTCTGCCCACAGCATCTCTGGGTGATAGAAAAGCAGATCACTAAATCCCACTTGCAAAGGCTTCGGGGTGGCAGAGGGGTTCTGGTGCCAAACCCGAGCTGGCCAGGCAGGTCTTCAGAAACATGCATCTGTTTGCATGTAAACTGAGTATTTTTTATAGGGGTTCATTGAGCAGAAATGGGCAAACTCCTTTCCCCCCATGTCCCCCCTAAAACTACTCCTCAGAGGCACTTCTAAGCGTCGAAGCCTCCATGCTGTCAGAGCCTCCCCTCCAACAAGGTCCATGGTGCTCACCCGTGTCTCCTAGGGTTCGGCAAACCCACTGCCTACCTAATTAACACAGAGGCATCCCTCTCTTAAGCCGAGTTTAGAAAAGCTGAGCCAGGCAGTTCCTTAGTTTATAACACGTTTCAAAGAACCTCTACTGCACAAGGGGCTTTTTTTTTTTTTCGACTTCTTCTTCAAGTTCCCTTGCCGCCTCGTCTGTCCAGTGGTGTAATGGAAATTTTACCACAGCCGCTTGCGATGAACAAACAGGAAGCTCGTACAACGTGTGGCAATTTGCTAGTAGCTGGCTCAAGTCAGTCTAGTGCTGAGGAAGGCCATAAAAGCAGGTGTGGGGGAGGCAGAGTGGAGGAGTGAGCGTGAGAGGTGGGAGACTGAAGCCCGGGCCTGGAGAAGACCAGAGAAGAGAGATTAGAAACAAGCTGCTTTCCTCCTAGAAGAAGCCACAGGTAAGCCAGGCGCGGCTTTCTGCCCCCTCTTTGCCCAGAGGTAATGTCTAATGTGTCTTTGAAATCCTGCAATGTTCTTAAACTCTGTGCTATTTTCATCTGCTGTCCTAAGACACTCAGAAATCAGCAAACTTTTCATCAGTCTATCAGATTCAGAGTCAAAGATTAATTAATGAACAGCAATTAATTCATTAAAATAGGCATTCGGTGTGTTTTTGTCTCAAGCCTGTACCCGCGATGCTATTTATCTGTAAGGCTTCATGCATTTAAAAACCCATTGATCACAGATTTGGGATTGAAAAGACAAAAGCACTTCTTGAACTCAAACCCCGAGACCGCTTTGGGGTTTCTCCAGCGCCAAGGAGCTCATTTGGGTTATCCACTTACCCCAGAGCTCACCCCAGTCAATAGAGACCTTTTGCATTGCCGGAGAGACAAACCTGGCTCAGCGCCTCTTAAGAGAGTGTGAAAATGATAAGACTGGGGAAAGAGAGTAGGAAGGGTAGAAAGCAAATCCTCCTGGGTCCTCTTCGGAGGAGTCTGGAGACCTCGTGGGGTCTTGCTGGAAAAATTGTCCAAACCAAAAACAAATCCCCTATAGATTTTGCAAACCAGGCATTTTTTTTAAACGTACAGCAGTTATGGGAGAATTTTCCCCCCTGGTACCCACAGCTACACTTCACGGAGAGCTCGTCTCTTGTGTGGGCATCAGGCAGCTTTCAAAAAGTGGACAGGTCCCATTTCCAGTGAGCTCTGGCGACCCACTGAGGGATCTCCTTCCTCAGCCCCATGCCCGCACCGGCTGCCGTGTCTGCAGACACAGCCTCAGATGCTGCTAGGACATGAAAGGCTTAGCACCCGCCATGCGTGTCATGCACTTCCCCAGAGGGACAGCCTGGCTCTCTGCAACCTGTAGCCCATGACAAGGCCTGTCGTTAACATGCAATGCAAACCACGCAGGGGAAGCGTGGGCTGGAATTTCACAGGAGGATGCACACGCCATGACCGCAAGGATGTGGGCAGGCAGGAGTGCGGGGCTCAGCCGGGGGGCGGGGGGGACATGCCATTGAGATCAGACAGAGCAGGGTGGTGCCCAGCCCTTCCCGCCTAAACCAACCCCATCTCCAGATGGGGCAGCCTCCACCTTCACCGCCATGTTGAGTTCAACACACCTTCCTGCTGCTCCCGCACCCGCGCTCCGGCCCAGAGCAGCCCTGGCTTGTCCTGTCCCTGGTGGCACTGCTAGACCATGCAATTGCAGTCGGACTGCTTGGCCAGATAGCCTGGCCACAGCCTCTGCTGGCTCCTCGCCAGTGCCCACAGCCCCAGGGGCCCGGCAGCCTTACCTTGCAACCCCCCGTCTCACCCCTCCGATGCCAAGGTGTTGCTGCCAAGCACTGGTGCCTTCTATGAGGGCACCACTAACCCCCATCTCCATCCCCACCATGTGAACCGGCCATATCCTGGCACCGGCATTTTGCCCGTGCAAGCCCCTGCAGGTGCCAGGTC